>NC_135707.1:5732319-6353553 GCF_964276395.1 Gasterosteus aculeatus | reverse complement strand
TGGGATTATTCAGAATAAAGATGCTAATTTAGTGGAGTCATAATCAAACTGTGCTAATGTTCTTATTATGAATCTGCATTTACACCTCAGCTGTTTGCGTGAACTCTAAGAAACAAAAAAAACATCTGTCGAGCATGATAATGTAATAGGATTGAAAAGCTGCGTAACAGCTCCTAAACAGACTTTGAGATGCGATCGTTTTGCCTCTTTTACTCAACCATAGAGCACGTGGAACGTAACGACATCAGTTATTCGGGGGTGAGCTCGCTTCATGAAACGCATCCCGGGGCACAGATGTAACGAATGATTCAGATCCGATTATGAATCCATTTGTATTTGCGGAGGGTTTTATGAATAATCATGGGAATCACAGCTGTGGCTCCCCTACTGAGTTCTTTGCACAAGAGTGCTGTTTGCTGGAATTAACCAGTGGGTGGCACTCATACATCAGCTGCAAAACATCAACACTTTGCCCTCAACATTAGCCCCTTGTTCTCCAGCAGACATTGTCACTATTAATCATCAACCCATACCACTGCACAAGGGAGTAAATGGAGCAATGAATTGAACGTATAATGGTAATATTACCCCATACCATTTAATCTACCGCTTCGTAGCAGCCCTGAAAGAGCGTAGCCTCGGAAAATAAAAATGACCTTCAGGTAAGTCAAACGGAAAATCAGTTTTTTATAGAACGTAACCAATACAATGAAATGTTTGTATTTTCTGAAATGGTGATGGTAATAACTGCACTTCACTGGAGCAATCTATTATCTGGCCAATATGTTTGTCTTTGAAGTATTGAGTCCTGCACTTTGGACTTTACTATCTTGTATCTTTTCAACCAGAGGTGACATGGGAGGGTGGAGCTTAATACGACAGAACTCCAAATAAGTCATGTGTAGCCAATAAAAATGTTTACAATAAACTGTCACAAATTCAAAACAGACTGTGAAAGGGTTGAATTTGTAAGACAAAATCAGACTGCCCTAAAGCATTTTAATTTCACAATGAAGAATAAACTAGATATTGAGGCCATAAACTCATGTTTACAATGTTGAATAAGTGTAATTACACAAGTGAGAAGTAATAATTTTCTCATCGACTTCTATACAAGCAGATTTATTTTTGATAACTGGAGGAGTCGCCCTCCGCTGGCTGTTAGAAAGAATGCAGGTCATAGCACAGGCTGCGGGCCCTTTAAGAGAACAGGTGTATTTTTGCAGGTAATGTAAGAGAAGCAGGAAGTACACTCATAAATTCTGGAGCACAAACCAACACAGATTATTATTATTATTTCAGCCCCAAATATGGACATTAAGACCGGGGGGAAACACTTTGGTATGTTTCGTACAGCTCATATCGCTGCTCGGGTGATAACGTGTTGACGTTGTTTTTTGTCGGCTATTATCGAAATGTAATCGCAAATATTAGCACGGCGATCACTCGCACAGACCGCAGAACTGCTTAACATATTACACAGGGGCTATATGTCATATAAAAGTCTCCGATCTCTCCACAGACCGGCCCGACTGAAGACATGAGACAACCTTTGCTGCTTCTCAGTCTGTCGCTGGCAGGTAAAACATCTTTTAAATCACTCTCACGCACAAATCACGCTCGTACCGTTCAAATGGTTCAAACAAGCTCCCCAAAAAAAAGCGGGGTGGGGAAGGGAGTCCAGGGAGGGGACGATCTGGTATTCGGAGCACGCTGTGAAGAGAAAAGGAAAAACCCGTTTCATTTCGCACACAAAGCGCGTCTCCGCCGCAACCTGCGGGGCCGCATTCCCGACAGAGCCCTGCTGAGTGACGTGGTGCCTTCAGGGCCTCCTCCCAAGCTGGTAGATCTGAGATGTTGTGATGATCCAGGGTGACGAGGAGGTCAATGTTTTTTCCATATTTCTATGCCAGTAGACGACGTGTGCTTAGGAATGGGCAGTACGGTAGTTTCCCACTAAAGACGGTAAGTAGTTGTTGCTCAACACAGATACTTGGCTATTGGTTATGAAAATATTAACAAACAACTTTGTACGAAGAAACTGAAAACTGTCAAAATTACAAAAGTTTTTTTAATCTCAGGCGACATAGATTGGAAGAGTGTCTGGTCATTCACACAACATAAACAATCTAAAGAGCTGGTGATAATGTTTTCATTATTGCCATCAAATCCCATGAAAATATCACATAAAAACCCACATGTGAGCGACTAATGTGACTCAATCCTTCATCCTTCATACCGAAGAGTGTGTTTGCAAAGATCGAGGATTATTTGTCTCAAATAAATATTGAGTCAAGTCCCGATGCCAGATTACAGATCTGATCCCGCCTGTGGTATTCTATGCTGTTGAAGGTATACAAATGATCCACTTTAGATATTTGTGCTGCAAGATGAGCAGAGAAAATTATAACCAGGAATATGAATTATATTTTAATTTGTCGATTTAACCAGGGGATGTTATTCATGCATGAAAGATAATAATTGAAGTAATGATCGGCAACATTTTAATTTAATTAGATATGAATTCTGCTGCTCGCTATCTGCGATTCAAAATACGGATTCACCCTACACAATTCATAAGAGCTTTTTTTTACTTTTTATATTCTAAATGCCTGTGGAAAACGTCTCTCGTGCACAAGAAGGGATTTATGTTGTATCTTCAGGAACAGCCGTCCGTTGTCAGAATGAACCGTTTGCAGTGACCCACCGGTTTATCACCAGTGGTCGGGGTCGGCATGGCTGGTGGGCCATTGATCACTCACGGTACAGATCTCCAACTAGATCACTTCAATAGATCCACATCAATGTTAAATTGACCGTTGCAGTCAAAACAACGCTGTCACTCATTGGAGGTTTTACCCTTCTGACGTGTGTGTCTTTTTATCTTCCCGTCTCTACTGATAAGGTAACGAGGCCGGTGATATCATTAATCGGGCACCGAACCTCCTGCGATGTCTTTTTGATATGGACTCTTGTCTTGGAACCTGAATGCATCCATCTCGCTTTTTGGCTGCTTGTTTTACACTCTGCTCCGATGAGACTGATCAGGACCGTATGGATTTGTTGGTTGGCCAGAGCCTTCCTGTGTGGTCGCTCCACATGCCAGTAAAACTGTTCTGAGAAATCAGAGTCTGAATTTGTAAAACCAACCCAAACAAGCGGGAAGACTGGCAGCCAAATATAACATTTTCTTCAAATCTTCACTCACAAATGGTCAAATAGCATCCGGTAGTTCAATGCCTGAAAATTCAGGTTTTTTTTTTCCAACATGGCTTTTGAAGAATTGCTTTGCTTATTCTTGAGAGGAGAGAGTGCAAATATGATTCTTGACACGGCTTAGTTCAAGTCAGCCCTAGAAAAACAGAAAAAATAGATGTTTAGCTCGGGATCACTTACAATCCAAAAACATGGTGTGAAATCTACAAGGGGAGAAAAGAGTGTGTACTTTACTAATAGGTTTCTGATTCCTCAGCCCAGCCTGTGTGTATCTATAGATTTCTCCCTCTGTGTGGTGGTGAGAGAAGCATTCCCATCCTTTGCTTAAGTAAAACTACCAATGCATCAATTAAAAAAAAGAAAGCCCTGCTTTCAAATCCCCAGTGAAAGTACCAAAGTATTAATCATAATAATGTTCTTAGTATAAAGAAAGATGTGTGTACCCTGCAGAAACATTACAGTTAAATGTCCAGCCCCACCTGAAGGTCACAAGATCGATCTCAGAGGTTGTGATCATAGATTTATTTGTTATAATTTGATGAGAGAGCAGAGTGTCTTTTTTCCTCTAAGCTTTTTATTATTTGGAAATATTGTATGATATTGGGACTTGCTGGACTATGCATTCCCTCCTTCCTCCGACTGTACAGAAGTGAATCCTAAATTTCTTGAGTATGGAAGCTGCCTCCTTGCTCTTTTGTGTGTAGTTACAATGGAGCGGTGATGAATAAATGCTCTTCTCTCATTTCAATAGACATAAAAACTTTGGTTAAATATTTATCTTAAAAAAAGTACCTTTAGTAAAGAAATAAATTTAACTAACCTGTAGCTTTAAATTATATTATATTCTCCTCATCTTCTAATAAGAAGTTAATTGAGTGTACGGAGGTTATTGGTGGTCATTGAAACCACTTGTTGTTTATTCCTCACTCTTTAACTCACCGTTGGGCTGTGAACCCATGTGTTATTATTCTGATCATATCACGCTCGCATGATTATTTTTCGGGGCCTTAATTTTGGATTTGAATTTTGTGTTTTTTTTTGTCTCGTAAATGGCGCATTACACAATTGGCTCCAAATTGCACGTTGACACTCTACAAGCTTTCTCTTTTCTGTTCAGTCCTCCTCTGGGCCAGCGCGCGGGCTCAGAACCAGGTCGAGATCAAGTTCCAGACTGACCCGGTGCTGGTCCAAACCGGTTCAGAGATCGTGTTGACGGTGCTGACGGTGCTGACGGCGCCCCAGGTTTTCAACGTGCTGTGGCAGTACCAAGGAGTGGGCGTGGCTCAGTGGAGCCAAACGGGCCCGTCCACCAACGCGGGGACCCAGTTCGAGGGCAGGATCGCCGTCACGGCCAACCAGCTCCGAATCAAAGGCGCCCAGCTCCGAGATGCGGGGGCCTTCACCGTGACCGTTGAGCCCGCTGCTACAACAGGCCTGCTACCAAACTCTGGATCTGTTCAGCTGAGGGTGTTTGGTAAGGAGTAAATAAGTGGGCCTGTGAGGAGGAGGAGGAGGAGGAGGAGGAGGAGGAGGAGGAGGAGGAGGAGGAGGAGGAGGAGGAGGAGGAGGAGGAGGAGGAGGAGGAGGAGGAGGAGGAGGAGGAGGAGGAGGAGGAGGAGGAGGAACAGAAGGGAGTAAAGAGAGAAGAGGGAGGATTTGGGGAGTAAGAGAATTAGTCTGGGAGGTGTAATGAAATTAGTGACCCATAGACGGCGTGGTAAAATGAATGAAAGAGGAGGAAGAGGAGGAGGGGATGGAGCGAGTGGCTGAGGGCTTTATGCTAATGGAACCCATTTGATATGCAGCGTTCATGCTCTTAGATGTTTGATATTGTAGCCGTCTAAATATGTAGTGTCACATTTACATACACTAGTAGCATTTGCATTAAATTACAGTCAGTGCCGAAATGGAGCCTGAATATTTTCGGACAAGAGCCCGCACGCGTTCCGCTCTCTCTCCTTCCTGTAACCACCAGCGCTAGCAGGGTGTCAGGGTAACTACACCCTGTTAGAAACACCGGTCCATTATTGCTGAAAGGTCACATCCTCCGCCTGCTTCGGCACTTCTCCCGACCTCCTTCTCCCTCCACAACTAAGGAGTAAAATCCTAAAATATAAAATGCTTCTGCTGAGACCCATGCAGCCACTAAGTTAGCAACGAATGCAAGTGATTTAGAAGTATTTGGTGTCTGCTTGAGTGTTTGTTTGTTTTTGCGGCAGTTTTCTCTCAGTCACAGCCTCCGTCTGCACGCCCCCCCGCCCCCGCTTCTCCCTCTCCAATTATTTAACTTAGGCTGCCCGCCAAGAGGCATCTCAGCTACCACTCACACCGCCTGCCCCCTCATGCGCCATCTGTGCCTCCTATCTGAATCCTGTCCCTTCTCGGCTCTCGCTTTCTTTGATTACAGCAAATTATCCTCAACAGAGACATAAAGCTGCCCTCTATCGTTCTGTCGCTCCAACTTTTGAAATGAACTCTCTCACACTCATGTCTCTATACGCACAGTAAGGGAGCCTTTTTAAGACTGCATTTGCAGCTCCGTGGTGAAAATGTGTTTTTTTTCTACTCTCCCTGCAGAGGCGGTTGCCGGGGTGACTCTGCAGGTCCCCTCCATAGCGGTGGAGGGGAGAAACGTGTCTCTGAGCTGCACGTGGACCAGCGGGACAGAGATCACGGTCCAGTGGGGCAAGGGAGGCGCGTCCGTCCCCTCCGACCCCAGCATCACCATCTCGGGTGGCTCGCTGGTCATAAACCCGGCCAGACGGGGGGACGCCGGGGACTACTCGTGTACCGCCAGCAACCCCGTCAGCGCCCAAACCGCCACCCAGCGGCTCACTGTTTACTGTGAGTTTGCACTGATCGAGACCATGGGGCATTTAATCTGCCGTGGCCACTGCAAACAGCAGGAGCTTATCTGCTCTGTCGGCATTGCACTGCTCAGGGTCCTGGATTGCACCCGGATCGCGTAGGATCTCCTTCCATTAGCCTGTTCTGCTGCTCCTAGCTTTGTCTTTTTTTTAATTTTTTTTTTATGGCTGTATCCCAACACATCCCATCACCCTGACGGCGTACTTAAGGGAGCAACCACCAAGGTCTGAAAAGTGAGGCCAATAAAGAAGTGCCTTAAACTCGCATTCTCTTTATAGTGGCCATCATGGAACGGCAACTCTGGTTGCAAAGAGAACACTGAGGGTTTAGAAGTCCACCAGAAACGTATTGATGATTTATTCCACCTCGGTAAACACAGTTTTTGCTAGTTTCAAGGTTTTTGTAGCAGGATGTTCATTTAGCAAATTATGGTTCCATTTAGGGTGAAATCGAAATCTAAATGATTTTCCATTGATTCATTTCTTAATTGCCCAGTGTATGAATTATCATCGAATAGTTAAAGGAAGCCATGGTGGCATTTGGTAAGATGATTAACTGTCATTTGAACAAGTAAAAAATCTGCAAACGTTTTGCCTTTTGCAAGATGAATTAAATGTATTTCAGACAGCATGTGACATTTTCTTTTAGGTTTTGGGGTAATACGCTCATTTGGTTTCGGGAATCAGAAGATGGATACTCTCAGTCAGTTATGAAGCTGGAAACGATAGCAAGTTAAGTTAGCATAGCTTAGCATAGAGACCAGAAGTTGGGAGGAAACCTGTCTCTGTCCAAAGATAACTGGAACCGCCCCTCGATACATCTAAAGCTCATTCTTTATTATGCTAATTCTCCTTTGTTGCATTATTCCCCTTTTCTAAAACTACAGTGCCTCATCTAG
Organism: Gasterosteus aculeatus; assembly: GCF_964276395.1. Classification (NCBI taxonomy): domain Eukaryota; kingdom Metazoa; phylum Chordata; class Actinopteri; order Perciformes; family Gasterosteidae; genus Gasterosteus; species Gasterosteus aculeatus. The sequence continues at coordinate 6,346,571 of NC_135707.1, read as the reverse complement.
TTTGAAATACAAGCGATAGACTCCCTAAACAAAATATTTTTTCTGGTTGGTTCTTCTCACTCAAAGCCTTCCACTCGGCCTCCACCGTTGAGCCGCATGTTTATTCAAGAAGGGCCGCAGTTGGGATTTTAGATTTCAGAATCCTAAAAGTGCACGGCTCCTTCATTATCTCAGTAATGAGCTGCACGTCGTCCAGGAGGACCCATCAAAATACTTAAATACTTTTCCTCAGACGAGATGGCTTAAACCCTTGCTTGACAAAATGATAAACCCTCAAGCCGAACACATCATCCCTGGAATGCTGACAGCTTTTTGGGGAACACATTTATCCCCGTTTGTACTTTAGAACCAAATGTTTTTCTGACGCCGATAACCTTCCAATGTCCTCTTACTCCCGGCACGGCAGATGGCCCGGACACGCCGGTGCTGACCAAGGTTTCCCCGAAAGTGTGTGTCGGCGGCGGGGACGTGATGGTGGGACAGACCGCGCGTCTCACCTGCACGTCCGACTCGCTGCCCCCCGCCCTCTTCTCGTGGCAGCGTGGCGGGCAGGCGGTGGCGTCCGGACAGCCGGACAGCGGGGTGCTCACCGTCCAGACCTTCTCCACCCAAGAGAGCGCGCGCTACGTCTGCACGGCCAGAAACGCCCTCATCGGCAGCATGTCGCAGCAAGGCACGGACCTGACCATCGTAGGTGAGTCACGGCGGACGCCGGCCTCTCTGTGACCGATAGTAATGGCGGTTGGTTTTGAGCTTTGCTTCCTGTATCTGCGCGACAGGAGGACGACGTAAAGCATCCCGAGGAATTGATCAGGGGTGGTTAAGGTCATTCGGTGACTTTCACAACCGCGCTCTTCTGTTTTCCTCTCTCGCTGTTATTCCTCCATAATCCTTTTTTAGAATCTCCCCCTCCTCTCTTTTATTGTTTTTGTCCCCTTGTCTGCCTTTGCTCCAGACTCATTATCTTTATTAATTCGCCCCCTTTGACTCTTTCTGCTCCAGCCACATGTCTGGATGTAGGGGAAGTGGTGGGGATTGTGATTGGATGCTTGCTGCTGATCCTAATCATCGTGCTCCTCGTCGTGCTCATTGTCTTCCTCATACGAAGGCGGAGGGGTAAGTGTGTGTGTGTGTGCGTGTGTGTGCGCGTGGGATTACGGACATTCAGTTTGTCCACTATTTTTTTGTGTATCACACTGAATCAAACACCCATTTTTAAAAAGAAAAGTAAAAAATATGTTCCATATTGCTGTTTGTGCTTCAGATAATAGCTCAGCCGCGTGTTATTGCAGCACAGTGATTTTCTTCTTGCCATGTTGATTACTACAGCACAACAGAGACACAGTGATAGTGCCGTGCCCGTGCAGAAGACCAACCCACATCTCAGGCCTGTAGTAAGCCACAGTAAAGTTTACATATGATTCACCATTGATTTTGACTTTATCTTGTCCATGTGATGGTGCTAAAGGGCTTCTGCCAAATGAACCTTCTCATTCCATCCTTCTTGTGCCCTCTTGTCATTTTTCATCTGCTCCCGTTAAGCCTCCAGATCCACTACCTAATGGTGCAAGGGATTTGGGCCAAGGTCCCCCTCCCCCGCTCTATCACTCGAACACGCACACCCTTCAGCCTGACCGCGCGCACACAGACCCGCGCGCAGATCGCGGCGACCCGCAGCAGCTGAGCGGCGTGCCAAACGCCGACACACAACAGCAGAACGGTCGCACGCGCACAAGCGGGCTCCTACACAACGCATCTCAGAATGCTAATTCGGACCCGCGCAACGGCATCGACAACCGGACCTTCACGCACACCGATGCTCCGAATGCCACCGCGCAGCCACAAAACCCCGACGTTGTCATCCGGGCCGGGGATCACCAGGTCAGCCTGAACACGCTGCAGCAAAACAACCGTGCACAAATGCCCACCATTCATGTCAACCTCACCTTGTACCCAAACACCGGTCAGCAGGCTCAGGGAGAAAACGCATTTCCGTTGACCGACACGAACGATCGCAACGCTTCGCGAAATCAACAAACCGTGACCCATACAGGGCAATCAAATCCCAGAATGCAAAGTGGACAGTCGTACCGCAGTGACCCCCGGGCGAATGGTCACCAGGATCAGCCTGGCCTAGTCCAGACTGGATACACACACTATAATGGAAATAACACATCTCAGCGAAACGCCAACACGCAGACGTACGGGCAGCAGCCAGAACCTCCTCGCCGGGCCGACAGGAACTCATGGGATCTTCTGAGAGGGACACCAGCGTATCCCAGTGGCACTCCTCAAAGAGGACAGACAGCGCCTGAGTACACTTCTGACTACACAGACTACACCACCCATCCACCCATACGAGAGTTGAGCGCGCCAAACCGATCCCAGCCTCCACCTCAGAGCCGAACCACTTCCCGGAGCAGAGCTCCGCCCAGTTCACCGCCAACGGACAGACGGACGCGGAGCCGCTCGGCCGATGTTCAAGGCCCGAGCGGCCGCGGTGTAACGCGGTTTGAGGCTGAGCACCACACACAGAGAGGCGGCCACACACAAAGGGAGGGCGCTCAGCGAGACATCAGAGGCTCGTCTGGTGGCCAGAGCGCCCCCGGGCAGGAAGCCACGCACGACAATAACCCCCAGGCGCTGCCCGTCGTGAGCCGCTCTGCTCTGCCACAAGGACCGGGGACACAACAGGGGCCGACTACGCCGCGGGCTGCGGATTCAAGAGCTTTGGCTGATCCTAATCACCTTGCACAGGCACACATGGCCCAGCAACACAGAGCCGCGCCGGTCCAAACGGCACCGCAAGGCCCGGGCAAACAGACACAACTTGTCACAAACGGCGCCAATCGGCCCGGCCAAGGAGGCACGGCTCCAGTCCCGCACTCCTCTGCCCGGCGTAATCCGGGCGAGCTGACCCAGGCTGCCCTCACAGCCCACACCAAGGGGGCTCAAGTGTTTCAGAGTCGGAGGCAACAGACCCAGGCGGCTCTGCTTCATTCCGAAGAGCAGGCACGGGTCCTCGCTGCTCGCCACGCGCCGACGCCTCCCCCGGCAATCCCCCTCGCGCAGTTCCAGACCCTCCCCAAGAAGAACCAGCACAGATCCCCTGCCAGAGGCGCTCAGCCCGCGAGACCCCCTGTTAACGTACCGGTGGCTCAGCGGCCCGCACGAGTCCGTCCGCGGCCCGCCGACCAACACCGCCGTCCCGGGGATGGCGGACGGGGGCAACAACCCCGCGGCCCCCAACCACAGAAGGTGGGTCATGTAATGTAATGCTTCATGTGTACATTGTGCTCTCGTGTCACCTCGACAATATGTTTCTTTGTCAGGAGTGTGAGTTTTCTGGATGGACGCTTGACGGGTTCTTGTAAACGGATGATGCATTTTTCTTTTCTTTTCTTTTCTTTTTTTTTTTTACAATTGACAGTCTTCGTGGTGCCATAAATATGTATTTAGTCACAAGTGTTTCAGACACGGTTGCTTTTTAAAAAATGTACGTGTCGGCTTTTGTCTTCTTCTGCGAGACACGTTGGCAATGAAGGGCTTGTTGTGTCTCTCCAGCATCAGGCACCCAGAGGGAGACCCAGATGATGGCAGATACTACAGACTGCAGCCTGCGACTGTCTTGCATGGATCCACTGACACAAGCAAACAGCTGACAGACGTGATCCAACACCCCGTTGAGCAAGACTGACTGCACAAAGTGTCACTCCCAGCAGCGCTGCCGTACCCCAGCGCCTCATGCAGTCCGCTTCAAATGAGCGAAATGTCTCCTATGGGGATGTTATAAATGTCTTACTTTACTAGAAAGAAGTATGTATCTCAAGGGAGGGGGCCAATGTGCATAATCACAGAACCTACGTGATGATACTGAAGCATGTTTTCATGATCAAACCCCCCCCCCCCCCTCCCTCCCCTCCTCTCACCAAACACTAAGCCCACATGTATTGTGCTGCTGTGACTTCTGAAGCTGTGGTCATGCATCAGCGTAGACAGGTTCAGTGATCCATAGCTCCAGACCAAGCTCACCTCCCATCTTCCATTTATCATCAAAAGTTATCAACACTACCTTGACAAGCGGCCATTGATGTGCTGCCGTTATATTTGTGTTTCACCCGTTGGTGACGGACAGGGGAGGTGACATTTATAGAAGAAGAAATTATCCATATTGGTGGTCTTTTATGTACATGAAAGTATTTATTCAGCGCCTCGTGTTTACAGAGGCGTTTTACGACACTTCCTCTCGATTAGGAAAAAGGTTGGCGCTCCGATTTAAGGCTCTGCTAACTAGGGAGGGAGATCCCACTAATGGATATAGGCGCTTATCAATGGAAAGCTTTAAATCAATGGAATGCTCTAATTGAAATAATCAAACCCTCGCGTGACTGATGTCAGCGCAAAGACTTCATCCGCCAAGCTTTCTGTGGGGAAAAAGCACAATGTAACAACGTGCTGTCCGCACTGGGTCGTGGACGGCACGTTTGTAAAATGGGACGCCGGTCTTACTTTTACAGATTTTGTAGTTATTGATTTAGAATGTTTGTGCTTCATTTTAAACGTGTTAATGGATTGTTCGGGTTACACCAATCAATTTCAATGCCATTATTATTCAATAAATCGTCTTTTCATATGGAATTTCATGGATAAGACTGGTGTGTGTGTGTGTGTGTGTGTTTTTTTTTAAATGTTTATTAGTATCAACAAATCCTGATGGAACTGCAGCAACTAAAACGTGACATCTCATTTCCCCTGAGCCATACAACGCCATTGATATCTAATAAAAACACATCATTTAGCTACACATTTGCTCTGTGGAACATTATTAACATGAACGTGAGCTCTGGGGTTTGTTGGAGGCGATTGCACGTGCGCCATCCTGCTGCTGTAAAATCTATTTACTGCTTTGAGAGTCACATTGAAAAGCTGCAGCATTTCGAATTCTTCCTTAAGATTTCCAGCAGTCAGTATGATACAATCCTTTAAAATCAAAAGACATAAACTGAACCTCCATTTTGAAAACCAACATGAACAAACACACAGCACATCTGGCAACTCCACCCAAACATCGGGAACACTACTGCATAGGAAAATGAGTTTGTTTTTCAGAAAACGAATGCATGTACGTTGTTAATACACTTGTTGAATATTCATGCGAGAAGCTGCAAGCACGTTTATTCAGTATCTTCGCTCCTCAGGAGGGATTTGCACAGAATGGCACCAAAATCATATTTCCTCCAATAATAACAAAGTTTTTGCAGAACTTTGGCGAACTGTACTGCTCAAACAAATCCGGCGCATCGTTACATTTCTGCCAGCGTGGAAGTCACTTGTGTAGACTATTCACAGCACAATGCACAATCATCCCTTATTCTGCCTCCGCTTTCAAAATGAGCTCATTCTCCTCAAACACTCGGATCTGTTTTTCCAGGACCACCTCGTGCATGTTGACAGAAAGTCGGACCACACAAACCGTCACTTCTTCTGCTGCTCCTGCGCATCACAGCGCCGTTTGCAGTGCACATTCCCGCTCACTGTGCGTCTACAGTGCTAATTACGCACGGTGCCCGTGCGCACAGAGCGCCGCCGCCGTTGGTTCTCCTCCGATACGCACGCGCTCTTTGGGCTTTTGTTGTGGAGACGCAGAACGCGGGTGTGTTTGGATCACAGCTCAGTCGGTCTCCTCTGATGATCAGTCCCGCTGCTCTTGCATTGAAGTCAGGTGGAGATGGGAGTGCGTTCGAGCACCCTGGCGCCGGGAAAGGTTTGTGCCGTTGCCTCCACCTGCTCCGGATGAAAGCTGCGATTCATGAAAAGTTTTGCAAATATCGCTCCATGCCGTCTGGGAAGTGAAGGGCGTTTGTTTGTGGCCCGAACAACTGGAGCTGCAAGACCGCGTGGCTTCTTGGAACTCAGCAGACCCTAAAAACGCTGACGTGGCCCCTTTTTTCCTCGGCCAATTTGAATGCACATCTTCTGGTGTTTTATTGTCATGCTTTTCCGTGATTTACTGTGACTGCCGCGAGTAATTGTAATTGTCTACGCGTCGCTTTTGGAAGCAAGAATTAACGTTAAACACAAGTGGAGTGCGCTGCGTGCAAACATGTTTTCAGTATTGATGCTCCTTTTGGTGTGTGTCAAACCGGAGCAGAGAGCTTTTACTCTGGAGACTATTTGAACTTAAAACTTAATACAACAAGATGGCCAATAAGATCAGAATCAGGCTTCACCTGATGACGTGTAGGATATTAGAAATAAACTGACGACCCGGTTCATAAATTAATAAAAGGCATATAGTGAACACCAGAATACAGCCATGATTCTGTGTAATCAATAAAGTAATGACAATATTGTAAAACCACTGTAATTTTGAAACTGTTATCCATAGAATAATACCAATGTACAGCTGTGATTGTATGTAATGTAATCAGCTGGAATGCATGCATGTAATATTTGCACAATAACTATTGACGGAGACGTTCGAAATCCGAGTGACATTGATCTCAGCAGAGGACCACTCCCAGAGGTGTGGACACTAACTTCCACACCTTTACGCATCTGTATAAATACCCAACCATTGTTCTGGAGTTCGCTGGTGGAGGCAACAGACGGGCACAATGGGGGGTTAAAGGGCCCTGGGGTCTGTTGGTTGCAAAGCTGAGATGCTCTTTTTACCACAACACCTTTTCTTTTATTAAATACTTTTGTTTTTAACCTTTCGATCTGCGATGTCCGTCTAGCGTTTCTTCATTTTGAACACAACAGTAGTTTAAAAATAACAGAATTAAGTCAAATCAACTATCCGCTTGTAAGCGCAAAGGTCGCAATGCCGCCGTTCCTTTGTTCACTGCAGTGACGTCATCAGCCCTTTGACATCCACGTGCCCTCCCTGTCAAAGTGCCCTTGACCAGGACACTGAACGTCTGCCTCTGTGCACTGACCCCCCTCCTGCCCCCCTTTAGTGAAATGCCACATGAGTCTCACAGGAACAAATTTATGATTCAACTTCATACTCCAAACAAAAAAAACAAAAAACCTCTTCATTTTAGAGCGTGACAAGTGACCTTGGGTTTATGGCTGCGGGCTGAGCCGCGGCGTCCTTGAACAGTTCGCTGACTGTAAATCGCACTGGATGGGAGTGTTAAAAATGTAAATCAGCTCTGTGGCAGCAAGGGACTCCATGCATCCCCACGCCACCAGGGGGAGCCACGAGAGAGGACCGTCCAGGTTATCTCTTGATCACTCCCCCCCATCCACCCCCTCGAGGCCTTCACCATCTGTGCAACTTTGATGCTGACTGCTGAAATAAAAAACACCAGCCACAAGCCAAGTTATTTCTGTCCGGCACACACACGCAAACAAAAAGACAAGGAAAAATAAATAGCTGTGTGTGTAGCAGCGAGTAAATCCTCAGTTGTCATTTGGCATGTGGTGCTTAAAGGTGAACCGCTGCCTTCGGGGATACGCATCAAACCCAAGAACTTCAAACAGTGTCTCATCGTATCTTCTGCTGAGCGCGCCATGTCGCGTTTCATATCGTCACCATGCTTCCCCTTTTGAACAAAGACGGGCTTATTCACTGATACTTCTCATTAAAACAAACTGAGCACTTTAAAGCCTTTGTGATACATGTTTTGGCTCTAAAATATGCTTTGTCCCAGATAGTAGTAAAGTGTGCACATTCATATTCACAGATGTTTCTCAATTGATAACGCCTGCTGCAAATGAAACGCATCACACACCAAACCACTAACCAAAGTTTGAATGGAAACAACTTAAACCACAAACAGCAAGCGGAAAGAAGATGCAGAGTGCACCTCAAGATAAATGAGGTCTTGCGAAGGTTAAAAAATTCTTCGAATTTGCAGTGCAAATACTTCCTGTCATAATTAAGCCATTTGTGGCAGCATCAAAGGAACATTTAGAGAAGGCATGTTTAATAAAATGGCATTTCATTCCGCATTGGTCGACCTTTCTGCGCGACACATTAGTGTCGGTCAAAGCGGATGTGAGTCAGTCTAGCAGCAAAAAAACCTGAGTGTATCGATTTGAAGAAGAGCGTTTTTTTCTATCGCTGTCATTTCTTTCCATTTGCAAGAAGAAGCCCCCTTGATTTATTCTGCTAAAAGTGGCATTTTTCAGTGTGCGATGCCGGCACAACACACTCGCATTAACACGCGGTAATAGCAGAGCCTCGCCCAGACTCTGCACCACACCAAACATCGCCACAGGCCATGAAACAACCCACACAGCTAAAAGTAGACACGATTAACGCGAGGTGACACACATCAAAGGGTGAATGCAGAAGGAAAGCGTCGCTGTGCGGACGGGGCGGAGGGCTCGGCCGAATGTGTTTGTGTAGATTAATGAGGGAGGGGATGGATCCATCCCAGCCCTGTCGGGCTAAATGATCGGGCTGCATGTGTCAATGGCATCAAACAAGCATGCGCGTCCCTCCTGCCGTGCTTCAAGTGTAGAGCTCTGCTGTTAGCTGGACCAGCTTAACTCCCATTTCAGTCGCTCCCCGACTGGTTTATGCCACTGGCCTACTTTCTTGAGACCATAAAGCAGAGCACACACAGTTATAACAAAGGTACAGTGTGTGTGTGTGTGCTGAAGGTGGTTTTTACAGCTGAACCACTGTGTGTAACTGCATCCATATCTGCACAGCTGCGCTGCTGTAAACTGCAAAGTCCTGGTCACAGCAGCGATGTGCTCACATGCTCGTTCCCGCCCTGCAGGACCGATCCCAGGAGCCTGGTACCAGACGATAGTATTGGTCCGGCTCTCCTGGACGTCCCGGCATCCTCTTGCATGTGTGAATGGTATTCGATATGGGAGTGTTGCCCTACTTATTGGGGCCGGGCAGCTCAGCCTGACTACTTTTTCCAAATTTAAAGTACGTCTTTCGACACCCACGGGAGGAATTGAGAGGGGATGTGAGTGACAGATTTGCAATTGGTAATGAATTAATCGGAGCTTTAGTGACCCATTCAGGAGTTTTGATGGTATCTCGTGAAGTCAAATGTATTTTCTTTGGCTTCATTCACAGTTTTTAAGTAAAATGATTTGAAACGACACATACACACACACACACACATATACGATTGAAAGGATGTGCCAAAGACTATTAAATCATATTGATCTGGATCATATTGATTCAGCAATCATTAATTTACTGTCTATATACAACATCACGGTGTCTCTGCAGGAGGAGCCGTCGTTTGCACAATTGCATCAATGAACATTCAACTTTACCAGAATGATCAGTTGCTCCTCAAAATGCTTCATTCTGAGAATCTCCTCATTGCTTTAGTCGTGCATAGAAACTGCATAACCCCTTTTTTTCCCCCCAAGTCATTTAATAAAATCTTTGCTGAATTGATGGACTTTTCTCATTAACACTGGCATTTGAAAAGCAAATGAGTTGATACTGAAAGGAAACATCTGTGAGTACCAACATGTTTTTTTTTTTCTTGCTTGACCAAAAAGTGTCCCGGAGAGTCTTGGAATGTCTCTGCCCTTCAGATGGACCCCCACGCTCAGCGAGTTAACAATGACATTTACTAAATGCTTTGGCTGGGTCGTTTTATTTTTGAGCAGCTTTTGATAAATAAAATAGCTTCTAAGGGACGTTGAAGGTCTTTAGGAAAATGCATTTTGGTTGACCTTCAAAAAGAAATTCCCTTCAAAGGAACATTGTATGTAGATTATTCTCCATTAATCTTTCCATTATGCAGTGGCAAATATTTAAAAGCTGATGTATAGAGGCCTAAAAGCCGGACACCTCACGAGATACTATTCCTCAATGGTTTAAATTATTTATGCTTTTTGCATTTTGAGTTTCCACATACTTTAGTAGCCATCTATGAATTCATTAAAAGCTGCTGTAATGTATATTTTGATATTAGAGGCCAAGAGAATGCACTCATCTCAATCAGGGCATAAAGGTATTTTATGGATCGGTAAAGGAACGTCATCACCATCAATCCGTTACGAGCACCTGGTACACAGTTTAAAATGTCTGCATTTGTGTTTTTCTCACTATTCTAACTATTTTGAGATTTCATACATGGTACTTATTGAAGAAAAAGAATGCTCTTGGACTGGACCATTGAGCTTAATGTACAAGGTCTGGACGACGGTTTGGTTTCTGGCTATCATCAGGAATAACACACGGTTCTCCCTCCTCTGACTTTGTGTGAATACAAAATTATAATTAAAAAGTAATAAGTAAGTCAGAGAGGGAATCAGGAGGAGCAATTATTGGTATAGGAGATGCGTGTTTCGGCCAAAGCGGCGGACTTTTTCATCTAAATGCTCTCAAATGTTCCCCGTGGCGTTCATTTAAAGGCTCAGCTCACCTGAAGAAGACATTAAAGACGTGTATTCTGTACACCTGTTGGGCAATTTCACGCTCTAATTCACGACTTTCAAGTGTCACCGACCTCCAGGAATGGGTGTGATGACGGCGTCCTGTTATCTCGCCGATCACCCACGATTTGACAAAACCATGGATTCAACTCTCTTCTGCTCCCATAATCAGATGCATCATGGGTGATATTCTTTTTGATGTTTGAACATGTTAACATCTGAGCTTCTGGTCTGACGAAGCCCAGCATCTCAGTTCATGTGTTTATTTCTTTCTGCACTTGTGGAATAAACTAAATGATATTTTCTCTGAACTGGCTCACAAGCATTTTTTTTTATTCAAGGCCTTGAATCATCACCAACTAATGGAGACATTCTGGTGTGAATGTAAAATGTTGGATAATCAAGGATGTTTGTGTTAATAGAAAAAAGAAGACAAATAGCACCGGCCGCTTTTCAAATAATGGCGACATGATAGCCGAACGAGCTGCGTCAACAATCAGCAAGCTGCTTCCTGTCGGGCATATTCATCATTTTCGGGGATCGCAACGAGCGTTGTTGCTTCTCACACATTAACCCTGCGGTGATGTCTGGACACTTTCAAAGCAAGTCCACACATCCATCCGGCTCCACATCCGCCGTGCGACAACAACCGCGCGACTTCCCGGCAACGCCAGATAACCCGACAAAGGGCCCCCGGCTGGGGTGTGTACTTGGCCTGGTTCCCAGAAGGGGGGAGAAGGTTTGAAAAATCCTCAGATCGACGGTGAGCTTCGGCGTAGGACTCCGCGTCTCATGTCTCCGTGTTTCCAAAGGCAGGTATATAAATACGATGAGAGTAGACTGCACGGCTCTCGGAAAGGAGCTATAGCAGGATAGAATAGAACCCTTTTTTGAGATTTCCCCCTTAAAAAGGAATTGATGATCATGAAACTGATTAGCTGGTGAGGGCGGGCAGCCTGTTTTGCCTCCGTGGCTTTCATACCCATCCATTATTCTAGTATTTATTTATTGTAGTCATATTACAGCTGTTCTTTGGACTGAGGTCAGACTTGATAAGGCCGCCGGACGAATGTACAAGATAATCTTTTCAACGTTATGAATGTGTCACTTGGAATAAAAGAAGTCCGGTTGGTGTATATTGGAAGGAAAGTCCCTCTCCAAATGGCAATATGGTGGCTTAGCAGCCACTGAACTCTTCTGCCGGGTTAGAGAGAATTATATTGTTATTTTTCTACCCTCCTCTGCCATAAAAATAAGGAAGCTTATGGGTTCATGCTCCGGGTATTAACAGAGGGATTAGCAAGGAGGCTCAAGTCCGTGAAGCACACAGCTGTACAATCTCTTTATTGTTGAGATGTCTACTTGAGGTAACACAATTAACTATGTATTTAAAATGCATCCTGGCTCTAAAGAGGCGAGGTGGAAGTGGATTTCAGTTGCATCCGTGTGTGTCATCGGCCTTTTCGTGGCCGTGCACGCGGCCCTGATGACATGTCGCTGTGATGACGGACAAATCAGCTGCGCGGAGCTGCGCACGCACACACACACACACACACATACACACACTCTCTGTGGTCAACTGAATGGAAATACAGTTCGACGACAGGTGTTCAACACATTGACATTGACACAGTTCATTGGCGCTCAGCTCGGTGGAATGCATACGGCAGGCCAACAACAAATCAACGCTCTGTGAAGTCATTAGGAGAGAGCACCGGAGTAGTACTGCACACGGGTACGAATGCAAGTGTACTTCCCCTGCTTGAGTACTACTGCTGTCTGCTTCTTTTTTACCGTTTTTTTTTGTCTCCACAACAATCCAGTAGTTACCTGCCTGATAAAGATTTATCGTGAAAACAAATTACTGTCCTAGAATTAAAGCTCATTGTTAGACCATTCAAACGTCCAACTTCTTCTAAACAAAGCAGCATGTTTATGGTGTTTCAGATTATTTGATGGCCATAAAAGAGAATTTTCCCTCAAAACTCAAAGGAAAAATCAATATTTCGAGAAAATCCTCTGAAAGTTTTTCTGGTTTTTGTTCCTTTCCCATGAATAATCTTTTTAAAATGATGAAGAAGCTGGAACCAGAATTCAAAGTCAGGATTGCCTCCACGAAACAACAACCACAACATTGCTCCCCATCAGTTGTTTGCTGCAGTATTAATGCTCTGTATTCGGTAACGCAATAGTTAGTTGAAAGTAGAAAGTATCCTTTTTCTATTGGTGATAAGATTCAGGTCAATGTCCTGATTCATGATTTTTTTAAACAATGTTACAACACAACTTCCCCACATGCGCCTGTAATTTTTGTCTTGTGATTTGGTTACTTCAGTAAAGTACCTGAATACTACCACTTACACGTCATATTTGTATTTAATACAGTAGCAGAACTTAATAGCAGCGAGTTCTGTGTTTCCTTTAAATAGAGCATATAGGTAGTTACCTCATCACAAACTCTTTTCTTCTCGGTCTTCCTTCCTCTTTCTCATAAGTCCGTAACCAGACTGAGAAGTTTTTTTTTTCTTTTGTATTTCATAAACCATTTAGAGTAAGTCAAGGAGGAGCAGAATAAACGTCCGCTCCTTCAGCCGGCACATCGCGTCGGGCCTCTTCCTCTTCCTCCTCCTCCTCCTCCTCTCCAAAAGGCCTCTGATGACGTGCGGACCATGTTTGTGCTCTTTAGCGGCGCGAGCGCTCTGACACTCTGCTCATAACAGCCGTGTCAATTGAACTTCAGGGTGGCCTTTCCTAGGCGGCACAAAGCGGAGGGACGCAGACGTCGCCGACAAATGTATTTTTCTGGCTAATGTGGCGGTCCGGAGCCGGGGGGCTCGCATCAGAGCTCTGAGCTGGTGCTTGAGAAGGCCGACACTTCCTGCCCGTATAATTCAGTCAATTCATTTTGGAGTCTGAGGCTAATTAACAGAAAAACAATTGCAGCTCCTGCCACATTCTACCCCTCAATGAAGTACTCATTGGGACAGTAAAACACTCCATGAAAATATTCACCATGCAACTGGTCTAGTTAAGCGTTAAAGCACTATGACGAATAGAGAGGACAACAAAGTACTGCTCTGATCTATTGTGGTATACAGGAGAAATAAGAATAAAAGCTCCTTTATGGATTTCTCCGATGCGTAGAGCTTGTTTCTGATGCACCTGATGCTTCGGCACAATAATAAACCTTTTTGCTGATTTGATAATGCGTGATTCTATTCCTGCTGCTTCAGTAACCACAGACTTCTGCAGGCTTTCCTTTGTACCTCGACGCCGCGCGTCTCAGCCGCGTCATTGTTACACTTTGTGTGCTCTTTCACAACTATCGCTCTGTTGCATCAGCTCCAACCTTTTTTTCCCCGCAGCGTCACAAACATCGGAAAAGCATCTTGGTGGGGGGGTGGAGTAGGGTTATTTCTGCAGCCATTCACCAGATGTTTTCACAATGCCCAACCTGTCCGACGCTGCAGGGGAAAGTCCCTCCTTGACCGCTTAAACACACACACACACACACACCTACACAACACCGGCCTGCAACTTCCTTTGTTTATTTGTGGAATTTATAATGAGTGGGGAGGAATTAATCAGCCATGTTTGTTTCCTAAAACCTACACAACGTGCATCGGTGTGAATCGACGTGTCCGCTAAATGAAAGCACTGTTTTTAGACTGAAGGTCATCAAGGTCCAACTTGGATTTGCAGTTTTCATGTAAGTTAAGCGAATATGAGAAATCTAAATCTTGTCTGGGTTTGGAGGTGGGGACATTTTCGTGGCCCTGCTCCACATCCTCCTGCTTGCACTCATAATAAAAAATACACTATGAATAATGATTTAATTTAAAGCTATTAACTAAATGAGGAAATCGTTACTCATCGAACCATTGCTTGAATTCAGCTCTGTGCATGCTGCGTAATCCTCCTTTGGAAAAATGATTTTCTGCCCCTGATATGATTTTAGAAGACGATGGAAAAAAAAAAAAGCAAAATATGGAAAGTGGAAGTACAAAGTGGGAGCTCGTCTCCAGCCCTCCTCCCGTGTCTCTTGCCAGGGGAGTAAACACTATTTTTGCTCCTTGGCGAAGAAGGTTTTCCTGAAATGATGAAACATTTCTAAGCGTTACCGGGAAGCTTGAGCTCAAACAGCATCTCTCCCCCCCCCCATGTCACTCTGTACAATCTGCTCTTACAGTGGAACAAGCCAGCTTGCATAATGCAAAGTGATCGTCCAAAAGCATTTGTAATACAAATATGAGGATTTCAAACTGAAACGTTTCCTTGTAAAGAAGGTTTCTGAGTGAGAGGAAGCGACTGACGTCATAAGGGAACAAGCGCTTAGTAATAACTTTTGTCAGACGTGTAACAAAATATCCCAAAACTCTCTCACACAGAGCGATCGAGTGTTTAAGGACTTAGCCGTGGAGAAGGTTCCTCGGAGTGATTTACATACATTAGCCGACATCAAAAAGACTCTTTGTGCACCTCTGAGTCCTTTTATTACTTCAAACGGACGTTTCTCCCACTTTGTGGAATTAGCCGTGACTATCTGCGCCTTCACCTGTTTAATGGGAACTTGACCTGGCTGTGATGCCAGGAGGTGGATATGAAAAGTCCACTGATCTGAAGTCTGAGAAGCCACAGACCGCGCCTTCTATTTGTTTGCCTACGACATTCTCTATCATTGTCTACAGTACATGGATTCTCTATCATTGTCTACAGTACATGGATTCTCTATCATTGTCTACAGTACATGGATTCTCTATCATTGTCTACAGTACATGGATTCTCTATCATTGTCTACAGTACATGGATTCTCTATCATTGTCTACAGCACATGGATTCTCTATCATTGTCTACAGTTCATGGCTTTTGGCCCTATAAAGCATCGCAGGTGGCAGAGGTTCTTCAGGCTGTGGCTTTTTGTGTCAAACTGGCTTTTTGTTTTCTTCCCAGAATAAAGAGGCCTCTATAGAAGCGTTGGCCGCGGATAACTAAATATGACTTAATAACCTGTGATCATCCAGGCTTGCACAGGCCGTCATTCGTATTGCAAAAGAGGGACATTTGTTTCCACAGTAACCGTGTTTGGCAAGCGCGGGGGGGGGGGGTGAATTGCAGCAGTATCTCCCTAATAATAATTTCTATTATCTACGCTGGATGTTTAGATTATCATGCAAATTAGGGGACGTGCCGGCCGACAGCAGGCAGGAGCTGGAGGCTGGTGAATAGGGGACATCAAATAAAACAGTCGAGCGAGCACCATGCGAAGGTGTGCCGAGATACACGCGGCGGAACAAGGTGAGCAGCGATGGCTTCTTTTCAAAAAGGCTCAACATACGTTTGTGGAGTTTTTGTAAAAGCCACAACCGCAGAAGAGGAAGTTGCTTAGATAGGTGGCAATTCTTGAGTTGCTTCACACTTCCCCGTAAAGCATTTAAATAAAGACTTCCCTTTTGGTGGGTGAGAGTTCTATATAAGACCCTCTGTCTTTTTCACTGCTCACTTTGGTGTGATGCTGCTCGCTGCATAAAGGTAAGAAACCAGCTTTTCTCCCGAGTTAGTTATTTTCATTCTGTCTTAATTCTGTTTTTTTTCTAAATGCATGCAAGAGATGCTGGAATTAGATTGTAGATGTTGTTTTCGATGGGCAAGCTGAAGCATTGAGACGCTCCGTTAAGTCGTTACGTTTATGAGGGTCATCATTAACTCAACATGTCTTGTAAATGTGCATATCCTGAAAACAGGGGCTGGAAGTTAATGATAAAAGCATCATTGTTCTGTATTTACGACAGGGAGGAAGCAATAAAACGGCATTATGGTTTGTACACAAAACCATGCGCCAGACCAAAACACCAGCTCCCCATTAACACATAATTGAGCTTCACAATAAACTGAAGTACGGTTATAGAAGCAAATTAAGAGGGAATCTGAACAAAAATGAATTAGAGCTTATCTCTCTTCTTCCTGTGGTCTTTCGGCTGGGAGGCTAAAAATGTGAAAGTCGAGCAGCGCGCTCTTAAACTGAGGGACAGTTGGTGCTCTGCGGAGCCGTAATCTCCTTCCATTCTTTCTTATCAGCGCGGCTCAAAACCCTCGAGGAAGCGATGAGCGTTGGTTTATCGGTTGGGACAGGAGGACCACGCTGTCTCACCGGGTTTGTTCCAGGCCGCTGACCCGAGAAGGAGCCCTCGTCTCGCCGAAACCTCTCCCCCCCCCCCCGCCCGCCCGCCCGCGCCGCAGTGTATCCATTCCCCCTGCGGAGCGGTGGATGTAATGTGACACATCTCCGTCCCCTTCTGTCTTACATCCGGAGGGGCGCCACCATGCAGCAGTGCCACACCGGACTGTGTCTGTCTGTCTACATATTCACCTTCGTGCTGGGCTTCCCGGCCAACGTCCTCGCCTTCTACACCTTTTTCAAGAAGGTGAGGCGGAAACCCACCCCCATCGACATCCTGCTCCTCAACCTGACCATCTCCGACCTCCTCTTCCTCGTCTTTCTGCCCTTCAAGATGCAGGAAGTGAGGAACGGCATGCGCTGGGACATGCCCTATATCCTCTGCCCGCTGTCGGGCTTCGTCTTCTACATGACCATCTACAACAGCACCTTCTTCCTCACCGCGGTCAGCGTGGAGCGCTACCTGGGCGTGGCCTTCCCCATCCAGCACACGCTGAAGAGGCGACCGGCGTACGCCAGCGCCGCCAGCGTCTTCTTCTGGATCTTCTCCTTCATCCACCTGAGCATCGTGGTCATCGTGCCCTTTATCGGCCCTCAGCGCTCCCCGAACGGCACCTCGGAACACGCCGTCGCCGACAAGTGGGACGTGTGCTACACGAACTTCACGGAGAGCCAGCTGCGGGTGCTGCTGCCCGTGCGCCTGGAGATCTGCGTGGTGCTCTTCTGCATCCCCTTCCTGATCAGCAGCTACTGCTACATCAACTTCATCCGAATCCTGTCCAAGCTGCAGCACATCGGGCGGCGCCGGCGTCTCCGGGCCATCGGCATGGCCCTGGGAACCCTGCTGGTGTACGCGTTGTGCTTCGGCCCGTACAACGTGTCGCACATCGTCGGGTTCGTCACGTGGAGGAGCCCCAGCTGGCGGGACAAGGCGCTGCTCTGCAGCACCTTCAACGCTTGTCTGGACCCTCTCATTTTCTACTTCTCCTCCTCGGCGGTGAGAAAGACGGTGGGTGGCGTGATAGGAGGGGTTAGGAGTCACCTCGACAGGTCCTGTCACGTGCTCCAGGCCTTGTGTGGGGGGACGAACAAGCCCGCAAGAGATAAGGAACGCAAACAAGAGGAGATCAATGCTATCTGAGGAGAGACTGGAAGAAAGCCGCCAGCAGCTGCCTCCGCTAATTTGTTCATTCTTCGCCGGTGGAAGCAGGAAGAAGTCACGTTTAATGGGGTTTTTTAGGTGTAGAAGCTGCGTGGCGCCCTGTGCGCGGCACACGGTCGGACTTTTTGAGGAACTTCCTGTTGGGAAACCAGAGAAGAAAGCACAGCCGTTTGCATTGTAATGAGCAAGCTACGGAGACTTTGACCAGTCGTATTCAAATGAGAAAGACTTCTAAGTGAAGTGAGATGAAGGATTTGAAGAACTCAATGCATTGGGGTGTTTTCCTCAGAGCTCCTAAAGAGTCTTTAAGAGGATTGAACTGTGTTGAAAATGACATGACTTTGTACGACCTTACAAACACACATGCAGCTAATATGCAGTCTGCTGACTTGTAAACATGGATTTGCTTATTTAACCTGTGATCATTTTCATGGAGATTTTAGATTATGTTATTTCTATCACAGATGTTTATTATATCAAAACTAAATGTAGCAAACACATAGAATGAATGTTTTAATATCAGAGGATGAATGCTTAGAATATACGTCTGAAAGATAAGGACTTTTTCACGGAAGTACAATCTTCATAAAAAAATCATGTAAATATATATTTTGCTAAATACATTGTCGTCATATAATGGGTGATACATGAGTCACTGTAGCCGAGGCGAGGAATATAAAGTGATAACATAACCGCTGCTTTCATAAACAAATCACATAAAAAATAAATTCTTTTGAAAGAATGTGAATCGTACTTATAAACATCTACCTGAATGTGTGTACCTTTTTAAAAAAAAACACATATATATGTGTGTGCATATATGTAAGGCAACAGATATATATACCTATGAATATGTTTATTCAAATATCTATGTACGGTACTAGTGAAAAAAATAAAACAAACAATATGCAATCGTTTTAAGTTTATTCAACAGATTTTTTTTTTTTTTTCACACCACAAATCTGGTTGTTCTGTAGACGTATATCTTAGTGAAAATGTAAAGGTCATTATTACTGGCAGTATTTGGTGCTATTGGTAAATGTAGTCAGCCAAACCCTCCACCCCCCCAAACTATGTCATAAAATGATATCAGAAAGCGCGTTTAGCGAGCGGCAGGCCTGTGAGGTCAAGTGTCTGTTTGATGGATCATCATTCGCTCTGACACACGGAGCCCAATAAACCACTGAGACCTGCAAACCGGCCTTTGAGCTGATCTAACAACATGCTAGTCTGGGTTACCGTGGCAATAAGGAGTCAAAGCAAAAAAATTATTTATCATGCAAAAAGAAATCAGTGTTCAGAGGGCGTACGGAGGCTGAAAAGCCAAGCAGAATATAAAGAAAGAGGTTTAAAAAGGGCCGAGGCTTTAAAATATCAAATATGAGAGGGGGGGGATTATACAGTTACTCATGGTGCAGAATTAACGGTTCAGTCGGTTGAATCTCATTTTGTGAACCGTGACTTTTTATTTGTAGAAGGTCGGTCTGCTGAGAGTCTCACCGAACTCCCAGCAGCCCCTTTTTTTGTTTTTTTTCCTCCCGCTTCATTTTGTTTTTCCTGGAAGACAATAATTGGTCTTTGCGTCAGTGTTGACTTTTTCCAAACAATGTTTGATAGGTTACAGGGGAAAGGCAATAAGAAAAACATCCCTGTGTGTGTGTGTGTGTGTGTGTGTTTGTGTACATGACTTGTTTGCCAAAGGCAGAGGAGAAAATTGTACTCACCAGGTAGACATAATTTCCACTACACGCTGAAATGTTTGACGGCTGTTTGGAGCAGGATAACCTAAATTAAATATAGCCTTTAAACCACTCCCTCTAACTCTAGCTGGGAGTTTCTACTCACATTTACCTTCAAATAAAAAGACGACGGTCATCGCAGAGAGGAGACGCATCTTCAGAATGTTCAAGTGCACAATCAGCTTCGTTAGGGGAAGCATCTGGAAATTAGAGCAAAAAAAAAAGGCAAACACTGATTAGTACTGACTTATCGCGTTATTGAGCACGACGGAATTAAATCTGGAAGGTTGAACAGGCTTCGGTTGATGGACACCCGCCTCCTCGCTGGGAGGAGAGAGGTGTTTAAGGATTGATTAGATAAATCATTGATTTGTTCAAGTATGCAGTATTGCAGGCAATCTGTCGCCTTAGAAATGATCGATGTCTGACCCAAATTAACAGTGAAGTAGGGCAAACACCGAACACGCCACTTTTGGTACGTGCCGCTGCTCCCGTAGCTCTGTGTCGGCACAGATTTTAGGAAGGAAGTGGCCTGTAGACTCGCAGAGAGGAAAGGGTCCAAATCTGGTTCACTTTCTACGAGGAGAATTGTAGTTGGAGGGCTTCGAGGGCAAGAACGCCTTCAAGAGTTCAAGAGTTGACCGGCTGCATGTGTGAGTGAACATCTATAATGAATAGATTAAATGACTGCATGTGATGGAGTAATAAACCAACACACAATACTGAAATATGTCATTTTCCTGCACCTTTTCTTTCAGCTATTTACTTTTTCAGACAAAAGATTCAGAATTTATTTTATTATTATTATTTTATATATTGTTAAAGCTAAACGTTATATCTGTGCAATGCATCCTCACCCCCCAAAATGTATAAAAACAAGTATTTAGGTAAATAGTTGAATATTTAAAACTAGTTGACATGATATAGTTCAATATTATACTCAGATTCTTTTATGCTGCAAGATATTCAAAATGTCAGATAAGGAAACTTTTCAACTGATGCCTTAAAGGCAAATTTCAGACTGTATTTATGAAATGTATTGATTCTCGTGGCTCGTGGAGGCACAGAGTTCAGCGACCAATCAGAGGACAGCGGGGCGCCGCCATCAAGGTGTGCAGCCGTGTTGCCACCGAGGCTCAACGCAGGGAGGGGAGCCTGAGCCGGGACCTTTTTTAATCGGCAGACAGGAACCAACTCAAGAGATGAACCATGCTAGTCAGCAAAATAGTAACACAAAATGTAAACTTTGCGAAACCTTAAGAGAGAAGTCCTTAAACTTCAAAAAGTACCCGCACCCCCAAATTTCTCAGAAACTCTGACTGAAGTCAAAGGAAACGAGTCTATTTCCTGTTGCTTCACGAAGTGAACAATTAGTCTGAACAATTAGACGCCTACATTTTCCTATTTTATGATTTTTTTCTGATCAACACCCAACAACAGGCCAGTTTGTTTGACACAAACTAAAAACGTCAGATGATACAGACTGTAAATTGGAGCAGTGCAGAAACAAATAATGATATGCGGGGACGCCCACAGAAATCAAATATCATCACATATGTTGATTGGTTGTTGTTACAAATGACCATAATTGCCTTTTGCACCCTTTTGCACTTTTTGTACCATTTATAGAAAAATTATAAAGTTAATATTGAATTGGCATAAAAAAATGTAGAATTGAAATAAAACTATTAAAAAACAACAACGCAGGTATGAACCAGCATTTTGGACCCGTGGAGCCTTCAATGCATTGAAAGAAACTCAAGGGAAGCTTTTCTTCCGCATGAATGATTCCCACATAATCATTCGGCCATCCTTCCATGCCTTGTTTTCAGGTGAGTTTCAATTCCCTGGGCAAGATCGATACAAGGCCCCTGCACGTGGTGCCGGGGTGATTATTTCTGGATCTGTCATGAAACTGCTCAGGCAAAAAGATTACCTCTGAGAGAATTGCGCATGGTTTGATTTCTTTATAGATTGGACCTGTTATGGTGGATCGTGGTCCTGTATCGAGCTGCCTCGCACTGAACACCGCGGCTCTCTGCAAATGAGACACGATCAGCAGCAAAGCCCACCCTAATAAAACCAGTCGTCTTCTTCTTCTTCTTCTTCTTCTTCTTCTTCTTCTTCTTCTTCTTCTTCTCACCCCAGACGAGCAGCTTGGTCCCGGTCCAGAATCCTCCAGCGCCACCACGGACATCCTGGGCGACTTGGGCGACTTGGGGATGAGCCGTTCTTTTTTTTTCCTGACTGCAGCCTGAACCACTGGAACCCTGAACTTGAGGGATTCAGCTTTGAAATGACAGGGTGGCCGTGTCACCGTCATGCGCGGGGGGTCGCGTGACCCTCAGTCCGTCGGGAGCCGCTGTCAGGGTTAAAGACAGAGCCATTAATAAAACGTGCCCTGCTAAGAGCTTTTGAGGAGCAGAGAGCGGACCGGCAAGTCGACTACAAATGCTCCAAAGGTCTGCTTAGTATTCCTGGGCGGAGGGAAGGTCGCAGAACTCAATCAGATGAATGGGATGTCAATTCATCTGTTTTATAATGCACCAAACACGTATCCAATGTCTCCCAAGGATTAGAACTTCAGCCAACACCAGATGTTTTTTTTTTTTTTTCTCTCCAAAGAAAACTTTTGCACTCTCAAGGAAAAAAGATTTCAACAGCTCGTAAACGGATCTGTTTGATTGTGGCATGTCTGGCAAAGTGTTATGAAGTGATTATAATAGTGCGATGATGAAATACTGCAGATGAGAAAAGCAAAACACTCAAGACGCACGCGATCGGCAGATGGGAAAGAAGAACAGCAAACACACAAAAAACCTCCATCTGCCTCCTACTTCTATTGTCACACTTCAATCGTCTGCTTGATGCAAATAATAAAAAATGTGGTAACAAATGCATATCAAAGACAACGACAAAAAAAGAAGAAGCATGAAAAGGGGGAGGCAGTTGATACAAAACAAACACATAGACTGACCTGCTGCAGACATAAGTGAGACATCGTTGCCACGGTGACGCTGTTCCCCCTTTCCAACCCTGAAATAACTCCTCAGGCACTCCGAGGACCGGAGCTCGCTGTGCTTTACCACGCGATGGTGTCAGCTTGTTTTTGTTGTTGCGCTGTGCGGTTTGAGGTGATGGTTCAATAATAGGTCACTCTTCAGAAGAGACCTGATTCTTACTGGAAAAAAAGAAAGAAAAGAACAAATAGACGCTTCCTGCATCCTGAATGAAACCCACGAGCAATCGCTGATTCTGAAGGTTTGTGTTTCCTTCTGCTGCAGTGAATTATTTCGATTTTCACCGTCATTTGGAATGAGTTACATTTCTAATATTTACCCAAAAGGACTTGGATTTACAGCAAGTTACCTCAGATATAATTGCTTATTACTTACAAAAAAACACAACGCAAAGAACACTTGAGACTGGAAGAAGTAATGATTGAGTATCTTCAATTTGTCAAGTAATAAAGCTTTTACAAGTAGCAACAACTTCTGTCTTCTAGTTCAGAGGCTTTGCAGCACGTAACTGGATATGTTGATGTATTCAAAAACGCTTGTTTTGATTTGTGCTGTATGAGTATTTTCTGTGCAATAGCTGTAAATATGAATTTCCTGAGTGGCCTAATGAGCATAATGAGCGTAATAAATTCAGATCTGCGTCCCCCGAGGGTGAGAAGAGATGTGGTACTAGGTGTAATCATCATCATCATCAAAGCCAGACACGCAAGTTTAAAAAAAGTAGTTCAACTTGAGGAAAAACAGTCTAAAACTTTTAGTTGTGAATTGAAAAAGACAGATGATCCATTAATTGATCCATTGAACTAATTACTAGTGAAGGGGGTCTAAAAACAGGGACAAATATCATTATTCCAAATAGGTCAGCAGTGAAGAAAGCATTTCATTACTTTAAAATGCCAATATTTGTGGTCACATTAATGGTGGAAGTCACCTTTTTTGGTCCAACATATCCAAAGAACACATCCCCAATTTCATGTTCTACCCAAATAAAACATTCAACTGACCTACAGTGTGATGAAAGACTTAGCAAGTATCATTTAATTGTGTCCTCACCAAGGATACACACACTATAAAAATTGAATACTCTTTCGGATTCTTATTTTTTAAACAATTTTCAAGAAATTGTTAAATAAAGCACCAAATCTGAATGACGGAATAAACCCTAAAAGAGACGCGTGAGCATGTGATCAGGCATCACACCCATCCATCAGGGTCTTGTAAACCCCTATTCACATTTTAATGAACAATTGATTATTTCATGTTATTTTTGTCATATGCAAACTGATGAGCTGCATCTCAAATTCATCTTCAGGCTTCCAGCTTTCAGATGATGTAACAGTTCCGAGTGGCTCAAGCATGACCTGCTATCTCCCCTAAAGATCTCCTGTCCCTCCTACTGAACGCGTTCTGTGTGGGTCAGTAAGGATTTAAAAACCTGAACAAAATGAATTAGCGCAAAATTTATAATTTTATACATTTTTATAAATTTATAAAAAATAGCAGAATTATGATCACTCTGATTGACGATAAGCGAATAAGCGGAAAGTTTCCTCCTGCTTGTAAGAAATGAGCATGAACAGAATGACAACAGCCCGTTGCAACCCGTCAAAATGGATAAATTAGTTAACATATTCACTTTTCATAGCTCACTCCTATTGTGGAGTTATCACCCACTCAATGAATTCCAATCATTGGTTGTCAAGTGGTTTTGGTATGAACCATTTATTCTGACAGTTTTATCAAACTGAACATTCAGACATTTTGATTAAAAAAAAAAAAAAAAACTTTCTCAAAGAACCTGCAGACTGAACAAAGGCAGAAGCTCTTTCCTCAGCAGGAAGCCGCTCTCCTGACCTCCCGTCCTCTCACAGAGCAACAAAGCACACACAGCGAGTCCTGGTAGAAACAAAACAGATTTATTTTTTTGTCTCCCTCCACATGATAGGATTTTTAACTCCACTTCTCGGATTTTGAAAAAAAAAAAAGAGAAATAGCACAAAGTCAAAGGAGAGCCGTTCAGCCACCGAACGGATCCAAAAGAAGAAGTACAATCATCACTGAACACCTGTCACGGTGGAAGGCAAATGTTTTGCTCCTTTTCATTGTTTTTTTTTTGTGTGTTTGGACTGATGAGATCTGGAGAAAATGAATAGTCTGTAATTCAGGCCTGTGTTTGGGAAGTAAACAACCACGTCAGCCCTGTTCACATAATACAAAACACACACGCTTCTACACTCTTCACCTTGGTAGGGGCCTGTCCTTTGTCCTCACAAGTCCACGATGTCCTCACAGAGCAAGCGGGTAGACCATCGAAACGTCCTCGTAATCCGGCCAAACCAAAACAGACGAGACAAACACAAAAAGAAAAAACAACCAACACATCATTTACAA
Organism: Gasterosteus aculeatus; assembly: GCF_964276395.1. NCBI lineage: Eukaryota > Metazoa > Chordata > Actinopteri > Perciformes > Gasterosteidae > Gasterosteus > Gasterosteus aculeatus. The sequence continues at coordinate 6,321,710 of NC_135707.1, read as the reverse complement.
CAGAACCGGCAGACTGCACGAACGAGGAGCACTGCGAGGTGGGACAGCAGGACGTCTCACAGGTTGTCACCACTCGAAAAGTGATGGAGGACAGGGGGAATGACAGCAATGTGTGTGTTAGGTGAAAGGTTGAGAGCAGGTTAGGCTCCTCATTCAACCAGACAACTCATCCCCCCCAATTACACACGGTTGGTTCTCTCCTGGTAAAACGTGTGATTAGTTTTCAAATGGGACGTTTTGCATTACTCTGCGGTGGGACTTGCTGCGGTCCGTTTGGCTGGGATTGTTCTCTTGAGGCAAAGCAAGAGGCCAGACCCCGCCTGCCCCCACTCCCCCCCCCTATTATACATCCTGTTATGTACCCCGGCCGCCAGCGCACCGAACGCCCTAATGAGACGCATGCAGCTCGCATCGATGAATTGTCGACGTAAATCAGCGCAATAAAACACCAGTTGGAGCTGTCAAAAAACTTTTTTTTTTCAAAAAATCAAAGCTTCTCGTGTCAGTTTTCGGCACCACAACCAATATTTACCCCGCGGTTGATTGACAGGCGAAAGGCCAGGCGTGGGCGGGTGATTCAGAGAGGCCGAGTAATGGGATTCCTCCCATGCTGGAGATGTGAGGTGGGCGACTTAATGACTAGGGGAGACGCGGTGGGCGAGACGCCTCCATTGTGTTGTTGCCTGGTCCACGGGCGCGTTGCGGCGCGCTGATGATTAGCCAGACGCTGCCGTTTTCTCCGTGAGGTGAGCGATTTGATAAGATGCCATCTGCGGTGAGGAAGGCGTCTCATGTGACCCGGCGTCTCTGCTGCAAGCTGAGGTTTGAAATATATACAGGACACCTATTTATTACAAAATACTACCACTAAACACTGCAGTATAACATCTATCCTCCCGCCTCTCCGGCCATCCATTCCGCCCAATAAATTAACCCGATATCCTCATCATGCGACTCTTTAATGATGTTTCTGATGTTTCAAACACCTGAAGTGTGCTCTTGCTCGCCGAGACCTTCCGTCGTCACAATCCCGTCCAGCGTGCTGTGCACTAATGTAGTCATTAGCTGCGGTAATGGAAAAGTACTGGGCACAAATAGACTTTCAACGTGGACTTTGCCCGTGATAACCCAATGAGCCTGTAGATAGTTGGCGAACAATGGATGATTAGGATAATGTATGGGAATTAGCCGGGCTTTGCTGTGAAGGACGTGAGCATCGATAATCACTTATATACAATCGTCACTCTGCGCATACAGCCTTTTGGGACACCGACTGTGGTGCAGCAATGCAATTTCTCACATCATTAAATTATGATCTGTTGCGTTTAAATTACGATTGTACTGCAGGCGTACATCTTAACTGTTTTACATACAGAAATAAGCCTCTCGATACACAGCGTCAACGGCTGCTGCCGTCGATCCAGGTCACATCGCTGTCATTGCTTATAAAATACAATGCAGCACCAACTGAACTGCGCTTAGCGCGTAAAAGCCCAACAAATACCAGCCCGGCTTGACTTGAGAAACAACCGATTCACTCTTCGTTCCATCCAGCTTTAAAACACATAGTTTACCGAGCTGACGTTACAGCCAAGCATAAATGGTTTCAGAGAAGGGTTTAAAATCAATGTGCAATTAGGGGTGTCTTGTATCAGGCGTGATGAATTATGCTCTCGGTTCCGAGGCGCTTCTACGGACACTTGATCAATTCAGCTTCTGGGGCGTCGGTGAGGGCCGGCCCGGGAGGAATGACTCCATTCCAAAGCCATTTGGTCCAATGTATTGATTTGCCATTGCCTTCGGAATTGAAAGTCTGTCCGGGATCCGTTGCACGTATGGGAGGGTGTTCCGCATACAAAACGGAGCCCGCAGCGCCGCTCACAAACCTTCCCGGGGTTCGCAAACCGCCTTCCGCCGTTCTACGGCTTCGAAGCCCCGTAATTATGTTACAGTTTACAGTACAGGGGAACGATGTGCCGCAGCGTTGCTCACACAAGCTTAATTACTCCTTTCAGCAAAGGCGCGGCGCTCTGAAACTGCTACAGGTATTTCACAAACCACGTTCTCAAGCCCTCGTGTAAACACTGCACTGATATCTTAACAAAAGCACAAAGGGCCTTTAATCTACAGCCATGTGCAATCACCTCCCCTTTTTTCCAGAGGTGTAAATCCATTACTGCAATCTGACCGCAAACAAAAGAACAGCTTTTAAAGTGCAACACAACGCCGCGCACTCTCGTCTGGCGCGACGTGCTGCTTTTGCGAGCTCGAAATAAAAGCGTCGTGCCATCTAATCGACCCCGATCCTGTGTAAACACATCATAACCTCCGGCAGGCAGGAGCCAATCAAAACCTTCTCCTCGGGGGGGCACCAGATGTAATTAGAGGCCGAGCAGACGTCTTGTTTATCCCGCTGTAAACTCATTGAACCCCGGCTGGGGGGGTTATTTATACACTTGAAGTAGGCCAGACTGCGTTTTGCGATCAATGCTATGTTAATGCTGTTCATATTACACAGTGGCGCCATAAATAGTCTGTGGTGCACCTTCCCCGGGGAAAGACCACCGCGCTAAAGTGTGGAAAATGCGAGGGCTTGGAGGCGTTCACATTTGGGTTGTGGTTGTCCCGTCTCCCCCCCTGTGCTCTCAGCTTTTGGATTTGCATTGTCAGGGTTTCTCCTACACTCTGCTCCCCCCCCCCCCCCCCCCCCAGACAACCCCTCCGCGCCCCCCAGGTCCTCCTCACTCGTACCAGAAGAAGCTTGATTCATTTACACACGTCGTGACTCGTGATTCTTTAGTTGTTTGCTTGTACAAATGCACACATTCTGCTTGTCATCACGAGTTTCCAGCAATATTGCTTGAATTGCCCCCCCTCCACCCCCACCACTCCACCCCCCTCCCGCAATCTGGACCCTTTACCCATGAAGCTGAACACAACATACAGTTTGTTTGTTTGTTTGTTTTCTTTTCTTTTTTTCAAAATCCACCCATACACCAACATTGACGTGCTTTTTTTTCGATCCCACATTGAGAAACATGACGTTATTATCCTCCCTTTTTTTTTTCTTTTTTGTCCGTGCCTTTTTTTTCCAGGGAATTTTTTGTTCTTTTTCATCATCAAGGACAGATTATGTACATAGAGATGTTATATGCCACTGACAAACCCAGTGGTAGGCTGACATGGAACAGTGTACAGTACTTGAGTAGGAAACTGAAATAAATGAAAATATAAAAAACCCGGCATGAAAGACAGAGATACTGAGAGGATGAAAAAGGGGCCGAGACAGAAAAAAGAAGCACTGAGCAGACAACCTTCTCTTGTGCTTGAAGTGGAATCCGTCATAACTTTTTGGAGCAACAAGATGCACAAACACTGCGTTCCGTCACACAGACGACCCGACTACATCGCAGAGGGCAAGACTTTTTGAGCACAACATTAACTGCTTTAGATTAAGGACCATTTAAACGGAGCTTCACAATCATTTCAGAGTACTGTACACGGTAAAAGTACGGCAATAAACTTATTTGATATACCTTGTTAATGTCCTCTTCGGATATTACACCACAGCTCTAACCACATCGGATACCTCTCAGTAGAGTTAGGGGGGTTATTGCTGGTTTGAAACAAAATCAAACAAAACACATTCAGGCAGTTGATTCAATACGGTGTAATTCCCCTTTAAGGTCGCAGTGGTCCGAGTCCGGCGGGGGGGGAAAGGGGGGCACAAACTCATCTCTCCGTGCAAGCTTGTTATGGCAAATTTGCATATAGTCGCTGCATGTGAGAGGAAACAGTGTTTCAGGAGAAATGTGGGTTTTCCTCCCCACTGTTTGTGCTGCTGTGCGTGGGGGTTGAGGGGGGCGGGAGGGGTGGGGGGCAGAGGATGGATAATTGTGCCACGGGGGTATCGCAGGGCCCATGTCTGCATGTCACAGGTACACATCGGCGGGGGGGGGGGGACCGGTGCACCGAGGCGGGGTTTGTCCTTGAAGAGGATTCCTGTCAGTGGCAGGTATGAGCTTGATTTATGGGCGCCATCCCCAGCTGGGGAGGGGGGGGGGGGGGCACAGGTGGAGCCAAGACTCCTTCACTTAGCCAGCCACGGGAATTGGCTAATTACATCTTTATCTCCCTGTAGTTTGACCCAACAAGAACCACCTTACAGCCACAATTCATCTATCGGTCTGGTTGGAGAGAGACACGCGATGACAACTGGACAAACACGCCGTTAATCTGTGGTGCCGTTATAAGCATGGAAAAGTAAAAAGTCCAATACATAAACTGTTACAAATTATATATAGCATCATCATTTACTGCTTCTGGCCTCGGATGAGATAATTGTACGGTTTCGAATGTTTTTTTTTAAAAAGCTCGTCACGGCAAAAAAGAGCACATCACTTCAAAAAACTTACATGTCTCTTTTTTCCCCCATTTGTGGTTGTTCAATGTGTGACTTTCTGAGAGTTAAGTACAAAAAAAAGTTTTTTTCCCCAAGCACGGCTCATTACCATCAGAATGTTTTCATCTTCTTTTTCTCACATGGAAATACTATTCATAGTTATTCAAATACTAATTAACATCATCATCATCTGTACTATTATTAACACCAATAAAGTAAAAGCAGGTAACCTTGCAGAGTAAAACAGACACAGTGCAGGGAAAGGTGGGGTTGGCTCGGGGGTGGAGGTGGTGGTGGTGGTGAAGGGAGTGTGGACTCACAACAGGAACATCTCTAACCGGTACATGCTATCAACAAGCGACAAAGAGGACGGCATCGCAGCCTGGAAGCAGAGGATATCTTTGTGGCGGGACAGTCTCTCGCCGCTTCGCACAGCCGGAGCGGGTGGGGTCGAGGGTGGGGGTCAGGAAGGGTTGTCGTTCGGCCTGTATATATTTACACTGCGGAAGAAGAGGAGGGGGGGGGGGGGAGGGGTGACACGGAGAACACTAAAGCGATGTGAAGGGCAACTAGACAGAGCACGTTGAACATGGGGGGCGAGGGGGGTAAAAAGGTTTGGGCGGTGAAGGGGTCCACATGCGAAACCTTGGTATAAACCCCCAAAGTTACATAAAGGGGGAGTTAAGAGTGACGCCGTCACCACCCACCCTTTTTTTTTTTTAAATACATTTTGACATCATTCATAGCAGCTTCACTGCTACACGGTTAAAATCCAAAAGCCATACGTGTGTGTGTGTGTGTGTGATCAGAGGGCGACACTCCACATGGCGACCAATTGAACAACTTTCAAAAGGTACAATGACCGTCTTTAACACGTTATTACTATAATTCTATAAATATCAACCGTGATATTGATATTTGATATATCATTTCCATAAGGCAAACATTGTAGGTCAGTCATTAGTCTATGTATAATACATATATGATCGTCCAGTTGTTAGACTATCTACTTTCTCATTGATCACCGACACAATAATTGTTAATATACACTCTCCATCAACATCAGCTCGGTGGCAATAATGAGGGGCAAACCAGGTGAGGTGGGGAAGGGGGGGGCGCCGAGTCAGACGAATCTGCAAGGCATGCTGGGGGACAAAAAGAGAGAGTGTGTGCGAGAGAGATGATGACGACGCTTTGACCTCCAGATTGAATCGAGGCGGCGGGGTTTCTTTTTTTTGGGGGGGGGGGGGGGGGGTTGTGTGGTTGATGCGATGGCTCCTAGAATAATGCATATTCTTTTTGTTCACAGTGATGGGTTCGTAATTAAAGAATTTCATTTCCTTCTTCCTTCCGTCAAGGGGGAGAAAGGGAGGAAGAGGGCGGGAGTTGGGGAGGGGGGGGGCGGCGGTGTTTAGGGACAATTCCGAAAGTGGATCTTCATCTTTACAGCTTCAGCAGAAGAACAGCAGAGAGGGAAACCCAGACACTCATCCCAGCGTGTAGACCGGCCCCTCGCCCCTGTATGGCCCCCGGTCCTGGAGGGGCGAGGAAAGGTGATAAAATATTAATATTACAATCCATCCATCCATTGTCAAACCGCTTATCCTGCACACAGGGTCGCGGGGGGGCTGGAGTTAATAATACAATTATTTCCAAGACGTTGACGCATCTCAATAAGCACGGTGAGAGATATTTGACTTTAGTAACACGTTAACGTGGTCAAATCTCAAGTCGGAGAAGCCGTGACGTGTTTTCCCGATGGTAATAGTTCTGCCTGTTTGTCACTTTATTCAGAAACCCATGTGTGGGTCAGGGATCACACCCTGACTTGTCCAACAGGCGAAACTAATAACATTTATAATGGCGCTGCTCCATTTGCGTGTGCCAGAAAATCCCAACCAGCCCAGGCGGCAAAAACGCATCACAAGCACCCTCGTTAGTGTCATTACTCAGTGCAGGTCAAAGTGTCCGCGTGTTCGTGCACTTCATTTAACTCCTGGAAAAATAATGGATCATGCTTCTCCAACAAGAAAAAACAAAAGTCGAAATGAAGAATATCCTATTTGCGAGAAAAACTGCAAGAGAAACACAATTGAATTGGATTCTCTCCTCCTGTTTCGTGCCATTTGGCAATCTGGTAGAACAGCATCCGGGCGTCTTATAATTGAACATTGTAGGGAAAGCTGGTGCCGCCTGCCAGTGGCTCTGGTAATAGGCTCACCATCAATTCTGATGTGACGGCGGAATTGTGAATATTAAAAAATGTTGCACCTTCTTAAAACGGTGAGGTGTAAAAGGACAAAAGCATGAAAACAAAGCGGGCAGGGACAAGCAGTGCATCAATAGAAATAAAAGCAGACGATTACGGTCAGATTTTCCACGCCCGCTCCACAACGGAGAAGGATTTGTTGTGTTCTAATGATGGCGAGCGGGCGGGGGGGGGGAGATTAGGAAGGAAAGAGGAGGCGAAAGGACAGATGACGGAGAGACAGGCTGACAGAAGTGTCAGCGGCGGGGGGAAAGAGAGCAGGAAGATGTATGGGTCTGACGAGAGAGTGAGTCATTGAAGGGAGACCGGCTGGGATAATGGGCAAAGCAATGAAAGAAGAAAGGGGATAGATGAAGGACTCACTTAAGATGGTAATGCTGAATGCACTAGAGGGGGGAGGGGAGGAGGGTGGGGAGGGTGGAAGGGAAGGAAATCGCTCATTGGGGACGCTTAATGTGAATTGTGCATGGAGAGAAATGACAACTTCTCGGGTAACGGAAGAGCAGAGCGCGCGTGTGTGTGTGTGCATACGGGAATGCATTTGGACGAGAGATGCAGGGTGAGAGAGAGAGGGAGTGGGAGAGAAAGAGAGAGAGAGAGGGAGAGTAATATAGGAAAGCGAAGCTTTAATGGGGTGGAGAAAAACGGAAATGGGGAGAAAGGAGGGCGGAGAGGGCTGAGAAAACGCAAGCAAGGGAAAAAACGCCATGTATTTTCTCTTCCTTCTTTTTCTGCAAACTGGCTCGTCCTCGCACCCACGCGCGCACCGTGCACGCCGTGCGCACCGTGCACGTGCACCTCTGTGTGAGGACTTACGGAACAGCAGCATGCTGGCGTTGGAGGCCCCCAGGCGGTTGGAGGCGAAGCAAGTGTAGTTGCCAAAGTGTTTCTCCGTCACGTTGGTGAAGAGCAGCAGTGAGCGCGTCTTCTCGTTTTTGATCCTCAGGGTGTTGTCACTCTCCACCGGCCTGGGTGGTAGCAGCGGTGTGGGGGGGGGGAGCAGCGAAAAGGCAGGAGGGAAGGAAAGCGGGAGGAGAAGAGCGTGTCAGAAGCGGGTGAGGTAACACAACATAGCGTTTCGCCCCAAGAGGCTTTTTGTTTCTACGACTCTCCAGAGACGGCTGTGCGACGCCGTCCCACCCCACGCAGGCTCTGTCTCACCTCATCCTAATAGTGAAATCTAACAGCCCATAAATAACAGAAACCCCCTGCTGGGGCCCATTATACTCCATTAACAGCTCTCTCTCGGCTGGCAAAGGCTCGTCTAAGTACTTCTGCGTGTTATTGTGGCGGATGCCAAATCATTTGAACTCATCTAGGCTCTCTAGCACCTTTTTACAAACTTGAAAAGACAGATTACGTGTGGGTTACAGAGAGCAAATATGGTTCCAACAAGCTGATATTTCCCCAGAGATGGTGAAAACATTTATTTAATTATCCGAAACCTTTACTAATGTCAGAGGTTAGGTGACTGGAAGGCAGCCAAGACCACACATGGAAATCGTGTTGGAAATGACCTGTTTTTTCAGATTGATTCATGTTCCCACTAATAAATCCATTTTGGTATCAGTCCCGTTCCCTCCTTGTCTCTGTCACCACCTCGAGTTGTTTTTGTCACATCGTTGAACTCACTCAGTTCAGCAATTGTCATTGACATTGTAAATTGGTAAATGGTCCAAACCTCTACAGCACCTGCACCACGTGCACAGCATTGTCCCAGAAGCTCGCTATTACACAACCGTAAAGGCCGGTGTTTATCGATTGTTCCAGTCTGAAGTGCATTTTTCAAAAAGCCTAAATCCGTGTAAAACGTATCAGCTCAGTGAGGACTGAAAGGCCAGGGAGAGAGGAAAAAAAAACATTTTTAGATGTTGCTGGCATAACGTGCGGAGCAGTGGCCCCCTTCAGGGGTCTCACCTGTGGTCGTCTTTGTACCACTCGAAGGAGGCTGGCGGGACCGCCATGGCTTCGCAGCGCAGGATGGCCGTCTTCCCCAAATGGGCCGGCATGTTCTTCATGTCGGTGATCATGGGAGGGTCTGGCACAGAAAGACAAGGGAGGAGAGGGCATCCATCCATCAGTACACATGTGCATTCACAGAGATGTCGAGTCAGGTAACCCCCCCGCCCCCCCACCACCGAGCGAGCAACATTAACATGGATTAATTCATACATAATAATGCATCTTTAGTATTAACATAAATGGTTTATGCATCACTGAATTATCCCCATTGGGCTGGGGGGGGGGGTTGCTTACAGTTGACGGTGACCTTGACCTTGCGCTGATCGGGGGAAGCCACTCCGTTGTTGGTGATGCATTCGTAGTCCTCGGCCTGCTGCCTCTTGATCTCCGTGATGTCCAAGAACTCACCGTCGCTCACCAACCCGTCTGTGGACACCAGGCAGATGGGTCACTGGGACTCGGGACGCCGGTAATAAGGGTCACCGCTCGAGGTGGACTGACAACAAACTCATGGATCAGAGGATTTACGAGAACGGGGGAGGCAGCAGATATACAACGGGAATCCTCATCATGATATTCATTAGATTTTCTACATTGCGTGTGCGATTCATTATTCGTTAGTTGCATAGCAGAAAACACCATTAAATAATCAAATAAAATGACCCTGAGTCATCAACAAACCCTCAGAAAATGAGTCTATTATCTGTAAGAATAATGTATTACATTTTAAACACTTTTCCCCTATGACCTTGGCTTGGTGCCTCAAACTGTTTTTCATTAAGGGTCGGATGGTGAATTTTGGTGTAAATGAAAAATATGATTCGGCACCAGTGACCCCATTACTCTTAATGTGTCAGGGGGACTTGTGAGCTTCTCTTCAGGGATCGGACACACCGGGGCGATGGCCTCCTCTCTACGTTACGCACCGAGAAGAATATCCGCCTCTTATTTGATGTGGACAAACTCCCAGGTGCACCAAAACCGTATTAGTTTGTCTCACACTCTCCCCCCGGAGCGACAAACAACCACGCAGCGTCTTCGGAGGCGAGAGTCGAGGAGACGGGACACAAGTTATTGCTCCATCATGTGAGGGAATGGATGTTGGGAGTGGATCGACGGAGAAGAAGAACAACGCGGATAAGGGTTGCACCCCCCCCCCTCTCTCCTCCCTGAGTCTTAGCAGCCAGATGTCTCACAGCCTCCGGATCCATTAGGCCCTTTTTTTTCTCCCCCTTTACCCCATTAAAGAAGTCAGACTGTGGAACACGACACAATACATAATCTCACCACTAACAAGGAAATCCTGCTCTTGCATTGCCGCTCAGTTTCCCCCTGCAAAGCGCTCCTAAACATGCACACACAGCCCCTGTCAGTCAATCAGTGGACCTTTACGTGCCCTCGCAAGCACACGAATGGCGCACACACACACACAAAACACACTACAAAGGCGCTAAACTCTGCGAGTATTCCTGTCAGAGATTAGCACGGCGGTTCTAATTGAAGATTATGCTGGCGGATTATTAGTGTGGCTACTGAGCTGGAGACGATTATTTGCAGCGGTGGCGGCTGCGGTTGACGGCTGCTTGTGCCAGCCGAGAGGGGGGGGTACAATGGCGTTCGCTCACTCTGTTGGTTTTATAAATAAAGCTTTCTTGCGACATCTCTGTCAAGCCAGCAGAGCACCCAACTTTGCCCGAAGGGAAGAGAAGAGAGGGAGGGAGGGAGGGAGGGGGGGGGGGGCTGAGCCGGTATCTCGGAGGTGGTAGAGGGGGAGAAAGATATAATCAGACAACCGGCACTGGTGAAGATGACTTCCAGGAACTAAAAGGAGGAGAACAATCGAGTGCTGGAGAGTTTATTAAAGACACTGAACGAGATACACAGACATGAAGATGGAGCAAAAAGAAAGAAACAGACACATAAACATTGAGGCGTCACGTCGAGTATCTGTGCTTCGTTCTTTCATGGACTTCTCGTCCTCGGCACTTGATGTAATATGACAGTGCCGGGCAGCCTTCTCACACTCCCTCCCCCCCCCTCCCTCTTTGTCCCCTGAGATCTCTGGATGGGCATTGCACACCTCTCTACACTCTGGTGGGAGATCATATCTGACTGCAGTCGGCCCCTGGCACTCCTGCAATGGCCTGTAAAAGACATCTCCATCAACCACTTATGGCTTTTGAAGGAGCCTGACTCCCGACCACCAGAGATAGTTGGATTGCACCTGAGAGAGGCAAAGCGGGGAGGTTGGGTGGTTGAATGGGAGGAAGGTGTGTGTGTGGGCGGGGGGGGGATCAGGGGCTCCGTCCTGCCCTGCAGTCAAACTGTGCTCTATTTCCCCAGCAGCCCTTTGAGCCTGTCTAGATCATCAGCGCGCTTGATTCCTCTGCTCCTCTGATCCATTTCCGTTTAAAACAAAAAAAAAAAACCACCATCCAGGCAGAGAGGTCTGATGTCGGGTTAAAGCAGAGCAGGACGGACAGTCTGACAGGCTAAAAACACCTGAAAGGCCGCGCGCTGAAGGGTGGATAAGTCGAGCTAAACGGAACTACAGCAGAATGATGAACTGCCCCAGTGCTCCCAACGCACAAACTACAGCTGAAATGAGTCTACAGTCTCCCACCCAGAGAGCTTCAGGGAATAAAAAACACAATGATTGTTTGCAAACTTTAAGGTTTAAATCCAAGCGATGTCTCAGGGCATTGCTGTTTCAAATCTCTTTTTTATAAAGTCACTTCTAAAGTCATATTTCTGACTGAGTCTGGCCATAGACATCCATTAAAATCCAGAAAAACCCACCAATGAGCCACACCTTCCACACATGCATTGTTAATGGCTTCTTCGTCTCCATAAACATGCACACCGGTTTATTTCCATCATAAACTAAATCCACCATCCACCTTCCTGCAGCAGTAATTTGTCTTGATACACGTCAGGAAAAACTGTTCTCAAGAAACACATTACTTACTGCTTCAGTAACATTTTGCTGAAACTACACTGCCTGACTGTAATCATTTGTCGTTTTTAAAAAGTTGTGTATTTCAAAGTGTGAAATGGGCTTGAGGCTGAGGAAACCCAAAGGGGAGAAAAGTTTCAGACACGGATTAACGCACTGTTGTTCTTTTCAGAGGATTGTTAACCGTGTCCAAAATATATAGAATATGGCCGACCTTCAACTTGAGGCACATGAACATTGGGACCCATTACATTTTGTATTTGGTTAATTGTGATGCGTACTGAGCTGGACGTTTTACTGTCCAAAAATAAACTTGCGAGCGCTCTCTAGCAAAACTTGCCTTCCTTTTCCACTCAAACGACTTCCACACTCACCCGGTACACCTGCTATTCATTATCTCATGATTCGACACGCCCGTCCCTCGTCGTCTCCACTCAGTGTAAACACCCAGTAACAAAACATCAGGCCTGGGCGCCATAACTGGAGCAAAGCATTTGAGTCACTGTTCACGATTCATGTCACTTTCTCTTGTTTTGCGTCTTTTTACACATGTTCTATTTTGGATTTGTTTGTCTCTTGCTGATTTCCACCTCCTCCCTTTCAACCCCACTTCTGTTCCACGCAACACCCAAAAGGTTTAATAACCATAAAAAAAATAAAAAAAACTGAATTCCCCGTTAAATATATGCTCACCGCTGGCTCGTGTTCCTTACTTCTTAGTGAAAAGTGCATGCTTCCTTCTGCCCGCCCGCAGAAGGAAGCAACCAAGCGTTCAGTCGCCCGAAGCTTTGCCCGCGAGTGTTTTAATGGACGGGATGTCAAACGATAAGGCCCCGATGCGCCGGTGTAGTCAACCGTACGGGACGACGGATGCCAGGGAGAGTGACACATCGTGTCTGTGCCTCGGTGCAGATGAAGGAGGCGGCGCCTTCGCTCTCTGTACGTAGCAAGTCGCTAAGTGTGTGTGTGTGTGTGTGTTCAGGTTACACGGTGGGAAGGGGGGGGGGGGGCGAGGACCAGGCAGGTCTATAAGGTGTTGCAACTCTCCATCTTTCCCACTCAACCTACACTGCTCTCCACGTCACCCTCCCCCCCCACCTCCTCCATGCAGCCAAATGGGGGAGACAGATGGCTGGCAGCTTCTCGCTGTTTCTTCTGGCTAGTCGGCCCCCACCTCTTCCTCCGGTGCCCCTGGTCGCACACTGCCACGGAATCGCGATGCAGCCCCTATCGCTGCGAGCTGAGGGGGTTATTGGGGGAGAGGAGGCGGTGGGAGATGTTGGGGTGGGCTGGAGATGGAGGATTACTGCTGACGGTGGACAAATGGTGTCGGCTCGCAAGTGAGGACCACCGCGTGGTCCGTGATGTAGGGACGCACGTGTCCATGTGCGTTCATTAATTTTTTTAGGTGCCTATGACCACTTGACTCACCCTTTCTGAGGTTGTGTTCACAAACATTGACTTAGTGTATCTTTCACCTTTATGAAATACCTCCTTCAAAAGTGAAGCTGGAGCTTTTTAGCATTCAGCTCTCAGAACAAACTCCATTCATATTTCAACAAGGAGCTCATGAAGTTCAAGGTTGTTTTTTATTTGCTTATTGTCCCTGGACCAACAGTCCAGACAAATCTGTTGCAGGACTACGTCAGAGTCAACAGCTAGGAAAAAACATTAGAAAGATATATAGAATATAAAAACACTATACGTAAGGCGGAGGTGGTAATGTGTACAACACAAGTATGATACTTATGTTAGACAATAGAAACAACAGTAAAATATAAGTCAAAAAAGACATTCTTTGCTTGAACACAGATTCTTATTGTAATAAGTTACATTAAGAATATTACAATTTAAAATATTTCAAGTATTAGAATTAGATTATTAGAATTAGTGGCGTGGTGAGTTCCACTGAGTGCGGCTGCAACAACCACTGCTGTTGTCGGTCAAAGTACAAACCCTCCACCAGGACTGCAAGTATCACACTTCTTCTCCCCGCCACGTCTCGCATGGCAGATCCCCCGTTTTGATTCCATGCAGATGTTTGCACTGGCTCTGTGCCGGTGCACGTCTGGACTCCGTCTCACAGGCGTGATCACAGCATCGAGCAAATATTTAGGCTTCAGTTTTTCTCTTTTCAATATTTGCACGTTAAACGTGAGGTCGACGCCCAATGGAAAGGCTGGAATAACCGTCCGTGGCGAAGCAGCCGGCTGTGTGTGTTTTACATTGAGCTGTAGGTCACCGAGTGCCAGAGGGACACCGGAACGGTCCGACCGCAACGCTGCCGAAGCCATTTCTGGAAGAATATTTTAATTAATGTATATAATTCTTTCAGGCATTCAATGGCCACGGAGTGGCATCCCGCTTCGCGGTTGGCCCACTGCATAAGTGGGTTGGTCCATTGTAAGCACATACCCATATCATAGTGTCATTGTCCTGATAAACCAGCTGATGTGCTACACTACAATAACATCATTCATGCAATTACGCTCCGAGCAACCAGATGGCCAGCGGCAACGTTGGCAGTATCGATACGGTCCTGGCAGCATCAAAGATGAAAGATGTTTTCGAGATGAGCATCTATCCGTGAATGATAACCCCAAATATTCTGCACTTTGATGCAGCGCGCCTGCATCCTGGTCTCAAACCACGATGCGTGCTAAAAATAGTGTATTTGAGGGGCCGATGGCGTGGGCTGGCATCGTGACACTGGTTGATGGGGTGGATGAAGACGGATGCTGATGATTACATGTGGCACGGTGGGAATAATTACGTATAATGTGGGGTCATTTGGGAGAAAACACTGCAACATGGGGAGAGTGTTGAATTTAAGATGTGGACAGACTTAACAGCTGGGTTTAAGAGTGATGACACAGGAATGTAGGATAAAGACATGAGCTGAATGCTGATAAGCGTTTAGGAAGTAAATGGGTTGGGGGTGGTGGGGGGCATAAAAGAGGATCGGGATGAATGGGAAGTCTGGGAGATAAAGGCGAAGCGGTGAACAGGATATCTGTGGATCGGGTGACAAGCGGGCGGAAGGCGTAGCTCACATTTCTGGTCTTTCCAGGTGACGGTGGGCTCGGGGCGACCCACCGCCAGGCAGAACAGGTTCACGTTCTCCCCTTCGTTCACCGACACGTTTTTGGAGATGTTGACAATCCTCGCCGCCACTGAAAAACAAGATCACGCCATTAAAATATGACCCCAAAATCTCTTTTTTTTTTTTCATAAATTATTGATGAGGTATGGCCTCTGCTTATTAAGGTGCTTGAGGTATGATGCAAATCCGTGCTCCTAAGACAGAGGGGCAATCAGCTGATTAATGCTCTGTGCTCACTCAACTATGGAGTAATATGCTTGAAACGCACTGAATTTTCAATTTGCGGCAAATGGGAATAAAAATATCCTTCTTTTTGCATCTAACACATTTTAAAGAAAAGAAGAGAAAAAACAAGTGGTTGTCAGACGGTTACTCTTTAGGGAGAATGACCACTCCTGGATATTGTTTTGCTCCAAACTCAAAGGGGGTTAGAGCGCTATGCATGTATTTAGTTTGATAATAAGATGGCCCCTTGAATTTAAATGGCCCATTATCACTGCTTTTAATGAGCCCGGGCCTGAGATTGCTTCTTTTTTCACCGAGACATCCACCGAGTAGCTCATTTTTTTCAATCTTGCTGCAGTTGAACACTTGCAGCACAGATTGGAGTGGAGGTGAAGCCGCTCCTGCTTGACGTACTGACTAGAGGGTGTAATTATTTAGTGTTATATCAAGCTAAGGCTGGAATTGCAGGGGACTTGGAATTAGGTATGTGTGGCCATCCTCGCCAAGCACTGCACCCCGCAGAAAGGAGTTGTTTGTCTGGCTGCAGTACGGTGTGAAAACTCTTGGTACAAAGCGGACACCGTCCCTGCCGCCGTGACCTGCTGTTTCCCTTCCAGCAGAATGCAGCATTTTTCATCCTGTCGGTGACGTATTGGTGAAATCTGCTTTCCGCACTATCCAAAACATGCATAAAAATGGACACATCCAGGGGGAGGTGGAGGGGGGGGACACGTCTGAGATCCATCGTCTGGAAGGTTCGCACCAACACATCATGTCACTCCGAATCAGTCAGACTCTCAATCACTTAGTTGCTGACCTGATAACTGAGCCGCAGTGGTGGTTCTGCACTGTCAGTTGTTAAGTCAGGCAGTTGGAGACCCCCCCGTCCCCTCCATCCTCCCCTTCTCCCCTGTGCACCACATTTCCTCAACACACATCTACACACAAATAACAGGTTGGACTTGGCCTTCATTTTGAAACGGACTTCGTGTCACCTGCATTGGCTTGCTTTCCTGAAGGCCAACTAAGCTTCCAAATAAAGAATAAATACTAACCGTGTATGCTCAAACATCATAAGAACTCTGATAATAATAACTACAATTCAATGATACATTTAACGGAAAGAAACAGTAAAACGTAACCATGGAATATCTGAATTACTACCATTTTCTTTGCATTACATCGGCATCTTTCCAGGAAACAGTTCATAAGTGTCTTCTGAGAGGTCCCTGTTGGGTCCGGACTCGGCTGCTCACCTTGGACAATGAGGTAGACATGGGCAATGCGGGGCTTGTTGTTGGCCTGGAAGC
Source organism: Gasterosteus aculeatus (assembly GCF_964276395.1). Classification (NCBI taxonomy): domain Eukaryota; kingdom Metazoa; phylum Chordata; class Actinopteri; order Perciformes; family Gasterosteidae; genus Gasterosteus; species Gasterosteus aculeatus. Next base: position 6,305,483 of record NC_135707.1, on the reverse strand, counting down.
TGCAGGTGTAGGGTCCCTCGTCGGTTACTTGCACCTTCTCGATGTGGATGGAGAAGTCGCTGTTGTTGCTGTTTGCCAGCGTCACGCGCTTGTCAAGCGACCACTTATCCGTCCCCGTGAACAGGATGTTGGAGCGGTTCAGCCAGGCCTTGTGGGTCACCTCCTCATCGATCCGACATCTGGGAGGACCGGAGGGGGAGAGACACGCTACATAAGGCTGAGAGGTGTTCCCATCGTTACATACAGATCTACAAACGGGTGAAATGTCAAAATCAAAGTGGACCAGTAAAGTGTTGCATACAGGTGATGGGCTTCAATGGAGCGGGAAATACACCAGACCGCTCTCTGTTACTCATCCAAAATCTCCCACAAGTATTCAAATACATGGAAATGCAGAGACTGCAAAGGTCAAAGCACAAGATTCACTTCCTTTTCTATTAATCAAAAGTCCCTGCATGCAGGCCCTGAATTAAGCATCTTCCATTAATTATGTCTCTCTACTCATTTAATCTCACTTCTCCTATATTTGTCTCTTCATCATTAGGAGGTCAAGATGTTATAGACAAACCGCTTTGGTAACATTGCACTAATGATTTCCCATCACTTACACAGGTTGAGAGAAATGGGTCGGATTCATAAATAATACGGCAGAGGTCAGTTAAAGGAAAATCCAAGAGGTTGTGAGCAAAGCGTTGCATTAGAAGTGGCTGTAAATTGTTATTGTCTCCACAGCTTGGTTTTTGTCTTTCAGATATGAGGATATGAGCGAGTGTGATCCAAGGGCATTAAATCCCTGACATTGTTCTCAAGAGGAAGTGGCCCGTTTGGTAACAGGAACCACCATCTATCTAAAGGGTGGCTCTTAATTTCTTGGCTTGGCCACTAGATGTCCTTACCCAGCTTCAACGAGCACCGGCCTCCATTGTCCTCATGTTTAATCGATGTGACCTGGACAAACATCAAGGTTAAGGTGGATCTTAGATCCCCCAGTGCCAGTGACACTGCGACGCATAAGAGCCACAGTGCAGACGAGCCTTCGACGAGCTACGAGGCACCGCGCCGATGATGCTCAGGTGGTCAAGTGACCCGAGGGCCAAACAGGAAGAAGAAGAAGATGCCTCACGTTGATTTAGGCAGAGAGACGTTAAAGCAAGAAAAGCCACCATGAAAAAAGAGGTTATTATCTGTGTACAAACTAATAATCTGTTTTTAAAACAAATCACTTCGGCGCTGATGATGTTGCTGCAGGACTGTGAACCCGGAGGAAATAAGCACCATAATAGCATCAAATGTGCGTTGTCTTAATGGGCCGCATCAACGGCAGCACAACAGCTTTCTCTCAAGCGCAACACAAGTATTTGTGCCGTTTGGGCAAAGGGGGTTTTACATAAACATGGTTATTATTCATGGAGCTGTTTAGTCTGCTGTTTAACTAAACTCTTGATTGCAAAATGAGCGTTCGTCTAATAGCGTGAAATCTAACCTCCAGGATAACGTCTGGAGAGCAGCAGGTACAGTTTTAAAGCGATGGTTGGACAGAGAGGAAGGCCCGAAACCTGAGGGATCGGGAGACTGTCGACAAGAAGGAAACTCAAGAAAACATGTTCCTGGCATACAGGATTAAATACAGGATTAGTCGTTCGGACTTTGATCTCATCTTTGTGGGTGTTTTTTGTCCTGCGAGTCAGTCGATAATTCTTTATTTAAGCATTCAAACAAAACACGCGCTGAAGGATTTATCTGCCTTTTGTTTGAAGTGGTCAAGTGTGCACTTAAACAACATTAAGTACAGCTTTTGTTTTTACACCGAATAGTCCAAAAGGTTAGAAAAGGCCGGTTTAAAGAACAGAAAGGGATTACCACCAGTTTACACAAACATGTTAAATCTGCCAACGCACAGCTCCCAGATAACCAAACCCTAAAGGAATAAAATAGAGACATTGAACGCGCATGTTTTCTGAATCCCAGGTGCTCCACACCCAGTTTCTGATTTCTCTACTGTGTCAATAGAAGAGCCTCGAGCTACACGTTGACATCGTTACGGATCGGCCTTCGCGGTTGCTTGAATCCAAACTTTGAGAGACTCGTGGATGTTGACAAATATTGACAGACCCTTTTGTAGATCTGTTTGACCTGCGTGGAAGGCCCCCCTCTTCCTGCAGGAGAGAGATGAAACTCAAAGAGACCTGAAGGGCTGTGTAGCCTTAAACGTGATGAAAGTCATGTTGACTTTTGGATTTATTTTTTCCCGCTGCTAAATGCACCGGCGAGCCCGGTCACATCCACAAGACGGGGGGAGCAAGTTGTCTATTCCTCTGCCTGTGATTTCTCCTTTTATCCGTTACCGCTGCACCTGGTGAAAGGTGATCGCTCACAGACGGGGGAACTCCAGCGACATGTGACAGTTATTAGCATTCTCATTAGCTGCGGGACAGACGGAGTTGAAAAATATGGCACAATATCAGGAGCCTAATTGAAGTTATGTGACGGAGAATTGGCAATTAAATTGGCACGACAGGTGTGTGGGGGGGCAGGGGGGGGAGGGAACGCAAACATGAATTTCGTGCAATTAGTAGGTGCAGGAGTTACCTCAAAGTGACTCCATCTCCCTCCAACACTGTAATGTTGTCCGGCAGGTGTCCGAACTCTCCTCCGTGCGCGCTGGACGCTGCGAAAGGAAAACGGAGAACATTAAGCATCCAATCATGGCGGCTTCCATCCATCTCGGGGTCAGTTGCTGTTTGGAGGCGGCGGCATCGGCCCAATCCGGTCGGGCTCTGTATCCTGAAGGGAAAGTAATGCATACACTAAACAAAAGAGTCACAACGTCTGCGCTGACCCCCCGTACTTGAATAATGATTTGGTTTTCCCCCTGCATCCTGCCGGGATGCGCACTCGTCAAACAGCGCTGATAATGAGCCGAGGGAAGAGGATCACGCGGAGCCGCCGGAGCGTGAAATGAAGGGACAGCGAGAGTAACAGAAGGAATGCTCATCCTGCCTACCAATTCACACACACACACACACACACACACACACACACACACACACACACACACACACACACACACACACACACACACATAGTGGGTGCCATTAGTTGAAGAGGAGATTCCAGCCTGGCATCTGCGAGATGTGCTCCAGGTGGGTCACTTTAAAGAAGTTTCAAGTCATTTTCCGTCAACTTGCTTGGACTGCAAACAAAGACCTTTTATATGCAGGCCGGGATTCTGCGTACGGCGACTGGGTGGCTCCGCCCATCCCGACTCACACAGCACGACGCCAGGAACCTCGGCCTGCGTCTCCCCGCCATCTCGGACAGCCTCTTTCTCCCCGCACCTGCAGAATGACCTCAATATCTCCAGCAGGCCTTTGCCGTGTTCTCGCCCAGAGGTTTAATAAATGGTGACTTTATGAAATAAAGCCAGTGCGCTGAACCGCTTAGAAGCACCTCGAGGTTTGTCGAATAACCGCACGAGGACATGTTAAGCATGTCGATGAGGAGACCCGGGAAGAGATGGAACCCGAGGCGAGGGCGATGCAGCACTACAAGAAGGACGTGGGCTTTGAATTAAAGGAGGGCCTTTGTGGAATCATGGATTGATTACAGAGAATAATTACAGAGGCTTCGGAATTACGATGCACTCGCGTGCGTTTCCTAATCAAAAGGTCTCCAAACTTCACAGCCAAAAGTCCCGAGAACTGCCAACATCCCTAAATAATAATGAATCATCCTTTAAATGAAGACCAATCATGCATGAGTGTTTGTGCATACAGTGGAGTTTAGCGTTTCACAGCGAATATAGGCTACGTTGTTCAGTCATATATTCATGTGTGTGTGTGTGTGTGTTGCTCAGCACGCACAGTAGCAGTCCGCCGCTCATTTCTGTGAATGTGTGCGTTTTGTTTGCTGCCATGCCGGAGGAGAACAAGAAAGGAGGACAAACTAACGACGCCTCAAAAGAAAAGTGTCCCTGAAAATCTCCGGCTAAAAGCTGTAATCGCATTAATGGGTGCTGCTGCTGCTGCTGCTGCTGCTGCTATCTAGGCCGGCCAAGGATGACAGAACTGGTCGCATTTCTCTCTCTCTCCCTCTGTAAAAGCCTCGGGGGGAGGGGCATAGCACCATTGTGCCCAATGTTGAACAACTTTCACCAGCTTTTGTTCATCTGTGGCTTTTATCCCGGAGTAATGTTGCATCGCTGTGCTAATGCTCGCCGTCTTAGACTCACTGTCCTCGGCTCAAGAGCTCAGCTGTTCCCTTTCAAGTGCTCTGTACTCTACATACCAGACTTTATTTAGGTCAATTAAATTCAGTTGCAGGGCTCGGGGGCTCGGAGACGGGTGTGACACGGCGTCATGAATGCAGACACACACACACCAGCAGTGAAGAGGCGCTGTCTCTCTCTCTCTCTCTCTCGCGCCATCGCATAATGTAACCAATGGGACTCAGGCGCGCCGCACACATTTTGATTGAATGAATGATGGCGCTGAACAACACGGCGAAGGTCACAAACCAGCGGGGAGCAATTCCCATTTCCCTCCTCGAATCCCATTTTCACAGCTTGATTGTCACCTTGCGTTCTAAAAACGAGTATCACCCCGCCTCCGCTTCCACGCGCCGCGCAGCACGATAACTAGGCCCACGCAGACGGTCGATACTTCCTCCCGCGCGCCGCGGCGCGGGACGGATCGCGGGCCTGGGCACTCATTGACAGGCGAGTCGGGACAACAATCTGAGCAAAGACCCAGGAGACACAGATACCCAGATACCCAGCGTTCACTCTTCCTGGAACCTTTTGTGACCCCTCAGTCATGGCGAATGCTCGGCGCGCCGCGAAAAAAGCAGCTTCCTGTAAATAGAAGCGATAATCATGAGCGGGATGTGTGTTCCAGAGATGAGAGACAGACTTGAGACAAGAGAGCCGGCATTCACCCTCCTTGTTTTATATGATATTTCAATATTTGCTTGACAACTAAACTGTCTTGTACTCGCCACTAAAGAAAATCTAAAGCGGACCCCGACGCGTACAACAGAATGCTGCCAGAGAAATGTGGGCTGGCTGTGAACTGCCTGCAGAATTACTAAGGTTGATGACAATAACAACAGTCGTGAAAAGATGCACATCGATGGGAACAGAACAATCTCCATATGGTATTTTATGATTGCTTTGGCTCTACTTAGGATCAAAGAGACTCACTCATTATATATGAGTGCAATGTAATGAGTCATGTTTAGAAAATACTAAAAAGCAGCAGCACTGTACTTGCAAACGATAAAGTATTTTTTCTACTATTTGGACAAAGATTCGTTTGACAGGCTAATTTTCTTTTGGGTGAAATGAAATAGGAATAGGAACACCGTGTATTCCTACATCCAATGCACCTGTTGTTAACCCCACGTGTTTCCGGCACAGAATTTGGGAGTGAAGGGTTTTTCACATTGGATGTTCTGTTTGTTCAAAATTGGCCACAGCAGTCAAATCAAATACTATAATGGTCATTGCTTCTACAGATGAATGAGTACAAATTGTGCCCCACTAACCGGACAGGGAGTGTTCTGGGTGTGAACCTCATCTGGCTGAATGACGGCGCGTCGCCAAGCCTTTGATGTAATCCACGTGATTCGTCCCTATTCAAGAAATTATTTCAAAAGCCGTCGTCCCAACACAGCGGACGCGATCAAACGGAGCAATAATGAGTCCGCACTGCATCCAGAATCCTCCGACATCACAACCAAGTCCTCGGCCACTTTGGTTTTATTGATCTCGATCTCAATTTTGTGTTTTTTTTTTGTCTTTGCTCCCTCCTGGGGCTCATCGGGAGGTTTCATAAGTCTCGCCCGTTGACACTCGAGAAACGTCAGTTTGCCTGCCAACAAACCAGCGACTACCCCGCCGACTCTAAATGTGGAGACACAATGTGAATCCCAAAAAGGGAGCTTTTCCTCTTCGGTGCTTCAGTAGCCCACTTTACAAAAACAAAGATGCATTTGTGGAGGAGACACACGAATTCTGAGCCTTTATAAGACCGCGGGTGAGCAGAGTATGAATAGAGTGGGGCCGATAAATAACCGTGCATGAGAACAGTACTGGTGTTGAATACTGCCGTGCCCCCCCCCCTCCCCCCCGCCCCCCTACGTATTACCTGTCCTACTCTTGTCTACAGTTGATACAGTCCGCCATGGCTCCCCCTATCTCTTGTCCTTGCTGCGACCGGCTGTTTTGGCACATAAAAGGACACCCTGTCTCCATAACACACACACACACACACACACACACACACGCGCACACACAAATGCACGTGCTTGTATTCTGTCCAAATGACCCCCCTTGCAGCCTTTGTCTGCACACAGCACTGAGCCTCGGGGCTAGATTTATCCCGTATTTTTAAGAGAAATGAAATTTGATGGCCACGCCTGAGGGAACACACGGAGGAAAAGAGTGCGCTCGCACACCATAACGCCACAGCTACTGGAACTGTTCCGTCAGTCAGTTTTTACTGCAGAGGCAGGAATCTGTTTTTACTCATCCCTGGATAAGCCTTCATATGTTGCTGGAGGTGGACGTCGGTAGAAAACCCTCGCCAACGGCGCTTCATTGTTTGTGCTCTCCTGCATTGTGTGTCTCTACAGCATTGCAAGGCTGTCTACTCCGCACCCATGAGACATCTGTTATGGGATTTTTTTTTTTGTCTCTTGACTTTGCTTGTTTGTAATTGCACTTGCCACTGGCAGATACTCACGGGCTGCGCTCCGAGCTGTACAACCGTAGCCTGCGTCGTCCTCTCGCACGGCGGGTTTTTGTACCGTTCGTCTATTCTTGCATTGCCCTTGACGATCAAATACACAGAGAGGAGGCAAAGCTACTTCAGAGAGCACGAATGGCGTCAAGGCGGATAACGGCGGAGGCCGTAATGACAGCCGTAACAACAATCTGTTATTGAAATTGAAAGGAAAAGGAGAGAGGCACAGCACAAGGTTGGAAGGTGGAGGTATAAAAAACGGGGCGAGTTGAGGTCCTGAAGAGAAAGCGCTTTGGGACCTGTGGTGGAATATGGAACTATAAATGATGCTGCGACAGTTAGAGGTAGTTAGTAGCAGCAGCAGTGATGTGAGGTGATAATGGCGGCAATGGCGTTAATAGTAGCGAGACGGAAGTGGCTTCAAAATGTAGAGGGGAGAGGGGGGGGGGGGCAAGGACACAGTCAGTTACGCTGGGGCAAAGCGCAGAGCAGAAGGAAAGACACACCCACATAATTAACACCGGCATGCTGCAACCAATTAAATATTTACACAGGCACCTTCCTCCCGACACCTTGATGACGAACAGAGGCAGCCCAAGGATTATCAGACTCAGGGAGCCTGAGGCGGGAGACAAGGGGTTGGGGGTGTGGGATTAAACATTAACCGGCACAGATATCCCTTCCTCTTCCTCGTCTGATCCCATTAACTCTGGCTGGCCCAAACCCAACCTTGTGTCCACCTCCCCGGAGCCTCATCTTCCTCCCCATCCTCTCCGCTACTCATTCTGCCCCCCCCCCCCCCCCCCCCCCCCCTTACACTGTGTTGATGAAAATCCCTCGACCCCCCCCCCCTCTCCTGGCTCCTTCCACCCTCGGCACCACCTGTCAGGGACGGAGCAACGGGAGCGAGTGAGAAAGCATCTGGGCGCCTTCGCTCTCGGAAAAAGCAGCACGACGCGATGGATCCACAGGTTGCCCGCTTTCCACCAAGCGCTGCCGCAGCCAAATGGATGTCAGCGGGATCCCTCTCGACAGAAAATCTAAGAAATGTCAGAGGGGTCACGGCGAAGGAATTGTTTTGAATCTGTTCGGTAAGGTCATTTTTTTTCAGAGCGAAGAGGTTGGAGGAACGGGGTGGAACGAGTCGAGGATCGATTGCACATTTCGCCGCTCGTCACTCGAGGTCATAAACAAATCCAGCCAGTATTCTTGGCACTCGTTTACCGACTAGTCTGACACGAGTGCAATCACAGCTTGATCTGAGAAGCGTGTCGAAACCATCAGCATTTACAGAAAAGCGCCGCCCTCGGGTGTCTGACTTGGCCCGTGCCACCGATGTGACATCTGCCCCCCTTTTTTTTTTTATTTGTTGCAGACATGCTGAATCCACAATTCTGCCTCTGGTCGCCGAGCCCATGGCTCTACCCCCTCCCTCCCACTCACTAATCCCTCTTCACACATCAATCAATAGAGCACTGCAGAGTGCACGGAGCCATACAGTACTCGATGCAGCGGTTGTACAACTTCAATGGGCGGCCACAGATCTTTACCATTGAATCGAGTGTGGCTGGGGAGAAAAGCCGAGCGCGCCAAAACCAGGGGGCGAGCCCCGGTCCGCTTTCTTTTACCCCCCCTCCCCCCCCCACACTTTCCTTGGACTGACGCCTAACCCCCTTAGCACTCCTGAAATCGATAAAGTAGTTAAACTGTTACTTCCTTTCCCAGTGAGTATATCCACACGCCGGCCTTACACGAGGCCCTGCAGACATCCCTAAATACCCCCCCCTGCACGGGTAATTTGACAGATTTGCGAGCGAGTGCTGTCACTGTTTTGAAAGTGGAGCTTTAAACAGCAGAGCTTGTAGCATCTATAACATCCTCGGACAATAACACCTGTTAAGCATCGGAACGAGAGGTGGGTGATTTAACAGCAGCGGCGGGTCTTGAGTGATAAAGGTAACTGACTTCACATATTAATGCTGTGGCATAAAAAAAGCAGTGTGTGAAATATGAAGGCTCATACTTGAATGACGCTTCCTCTAAAACCTCCACTAAATGTCAGGGGCTCTCGGTGCTGACAAATCTTAAAAAGATTGTTTGTAACTTTGCCTCTGAAGTCCAATCATTCAGAAATGTAAATACGGACAAATATTGTTTGTCCCTTCACTATCGTGTCTATTGTACTATTGGAAATCATGTATTGTATTGAAGGTCCTCTTGAGGGTTCGTAAGGAGAGATGTTACATACAAGATTATGTTCATACTCAAGTGTCTCCGCCCAAATGCTGTTTTGTTCATCCTTTAAGGTCTGACGAACATCTCTATTTAATTTCCTCTCCCTGGAGAACCTTTGCATTGATGTTTTTAAGATGGCCTATAGTTTACATACGTGTCTGAATGCCGCCAATTCTTCTCCCCTCTTGCGCTTTCTGGTGCAATCAAACACTTCTTGTTGCCAAACTGCAACAGGCCGCTCAATAGCTAAATAACAGCTAAATAACAGTGAAATATTCGGCAGGAGCATGTTTTGGAAGCTTGTGCGGCTCCTAGAAAACAACAAGATACAAACACAGCTGGGACCTGCTCTTCTAATGTTTGCTCCATATTGCCACGTCCCTGTTTTGGTCCAAATATAGATCCAAAAAGACAGTTGTCAACATGAACCTCTGTCCCTCGGTATACTAAAGCCGGCAGAAAGCCCTCAAGCTAATTTCTCCCATGTCCAAAGTGAAGGGAAATCATTTACACATAAATAACAAAAGGCGGTTGTAGAGTAGTATTTGTCCTCGGAAAGGTCGTCCCTGTGTGGCTGATGTGATCGGAACTGGTGCAGACACATGCATTCCATTAATATGTTGTGGTTAACTGGACTGCTACCGTGGCAACGTCAACCATATGGCCATCCATCTCATGACCACGTTGCGGATATTTGGCATTCGATCGAGACCATTTTTGGCCCGAGGACCCGATAAATGGGACATATGGCAGAATGAAAAAAAACAAAACAAATTGCCAAAACTCTGAACGAAACAAAGTGTTTGATCAGACATGTGGGACTGCAAAATGCATTAGTGTCTTTTATATAACTATTACAGAGCGCTTTTGCACAAATTGTACAGTTTTCTGGCATTTGCTAAAACAACTGATTGTGTCATTTTTCAAAATAAATAAATAAAACTGTAATTAAACTGTGTATACGTTCTGGTGCGCCAGAAGAGCTCCGTCAGATGCTGTGAGACTGAACAAATGTTTCCAGCCATGCGGTTAAGCTTCCAGCGCAGGCTTACCCTATAGTTTACACTCAAGCCTCTAAGAGGCCACAATAAAAACAGCAATTACTGGACAACAGTGACAGGAGACAAAGGAGTGTAATAGCACAGGAGCAGTGATTTCGATAGGACCACAGGATCGAAAGGGGAGTCAAAAAGAATGAGGGATCAAGTCTGTTGAGTGTTGGGTAGTGTGTGTGTGTGTGTGTGTGTGTGTGTGTGTGTGTGTGTGTGTGTGTGTGTGTGTGTGTGTGTGTGTGTGTGTGTGTGTGTGTGTGAGAGAAATAGCTGAGCAGGCCACGGACGTCCATGACACACTTGAAAAGTAGAACTAATGGGGAAAAATAAAAAACAGAGCTTGAGAATTACTGGACATTCATTCACAAAACAAAAATAAGCCAAAACACCATGTGCCCGAAAGAAAAATTCAGTGAATTTTGAATACTTTTTTACTCAATATGGGGCTGAATAAAAGATCAAATTTTGTGGTTTTGGTGTTTTTTTGTGTGTATACATAAGCCTTTACGGCATCAACACTGACTGCCTATTAACCCCCCCCCCCCCCCCTCCAGAATTTGTTTCATACTGATAATGACACATTTCTCTGGAAATATGCAGAATATATAATATACTCAAACAGAGTAATAAGAGCAGATAATTGTGATGACTGAATGAGGGGCAATTTGCTGCTGTCTGAAGCCGCCGTGCTAATGAGCAATCTAAAATAAGTCCTTCTTTGTCTGTGCATTTTGCAAGCAGCAAAACAAAAGGGAGCAACATTCTGGCTTCAGGGGAGCTGGAACATTTTCATATCAACACTCTGCATCTGAACGAAAGCAGGCGGCGTACTGCTGGAACGGGGCGGACTGAACTGCACCTGGGTTACATCTCGGCATGTGGGCATCCACGTGCTCGTGTGTGTGTGTGTGGGGGGGGTTATTGTGTGTGTGTGTGTGTGTGTGAAGGACCATCTCAGCATGCTTGTACGTGTTGGTTGGCCTTTTTGTTATGTGTTGTTCAGCACCACTGGGCAGCTCGTCCAGGGGTCTCGCTACCTGCACCACGACTGTGTGTGTGTGTGTGTGTGTGTGTGTTGGGGAGAGGGGGGTTGGGAGGAGGACGAGGAGATCTAGACATGGAGGAGGGGAGCAGGGTGCAGGCAAAGATAGGGAACAAAGTTGGAGGCAGACGAGTGGCGGTGAGGGCCAGAGGGTGAGGTGCTGTCAGGATAATTCACAGCAGCGGTACTCGCTGAGAAGAACAAAACAGAACTACCTGAGGGAACAGAAATCCGCTAACACCTGCTTAGGAGGAAGCTCCGGAGGGACCGAATGGGAGACGGGGAGGGAGGTGGGGGGGATAAAGCAGAGAGGCACGGTGCCGTGCACTGAGATACTGGCAAGGAGAGATGAAGGCAAGCATCAGTGTGTGTGTGTGTGTGTGTGTGACTGTGTGTGCAGAAAGGGTGAGTGAATGTGCGTCTGCAAGCTTGTGTAAATCCATTTGCTGCGTGCGTGTTTGTGAATGTGTGTGTGTGTGTGCGTTTCACTGTGTTTTTGTGTTTGCATACCTCACAGAGTCGCCGTGCCAGTTGTGTTTGGCTACAGCCGGCGCTGGAGAGCTCGTGGCAGGCATTCAAACCGATAGCACAACCACCCCGCCGCGTTTCGGGGCCTCCGACTGGTGAAGTCGGAGGGAGTTTGGAGGGGGGGGGGTTCGTTTCTTTGTGGGCTGTTGCTGGTTGGCCAGGAGGGCCGTCTTCTCCAACATGCACTCATTTCCTCTGTGTCCCTGTGGCTTTCTCACACCAGATGGAGGGCAGATGACGCCCCGGCTAGCTTTCGGCTGCCGTTCCTCATTCGGAGGTAAGCCGCGAGCCACCCGCTCCCTCAACAGTCGGATGGTCTTGCCCGCATGCTCCCTGCTCATCTTGTTGAGTAAAACATATTCCTCAACTTGGTACACCAGCCCCCCCCCCTCCCCTTTTCCCCCCTCCAACCCCTCCTTTCCGCCTGGGTGATGACACGCTTTTGCTTTTTTGTTTTTTTTTTCGGCGCAAGAGAGGCCGGTGTATTAAAAAGCAATCGATGGAGAGCCCATTTAATCTTTGCAGCTGAGCACGACTGAGAAGGGTTTCTTGTATGACAATGCAGAAGACAAATACAGAGAAGCAAGAAAACAGATATGAGAAGAAAGTTAAAAAGGTGAATTAAAGTGTCTCAGTCTGTTTGAGGAGGAAACAAGCATGCAGCCAGGTGCTCGGGGCGAAGCTGAGCGGTGTGCTCATGTCACTCCTGGTGGACTGAGCCACTGATGAATCTGCTGGCTCATCTTACTGATAAAGCTGTTTCACTAAAGCCTGAGGCCATTGAGGAAATTAGGGGCATAACTAAATCGGTGATAGGAGTAATGTGTAATTAAATACAATGCCACTAGCTCATTTGCTTTTCATCTATCGCTACACATCAGTTTCTCTGCTGTTTCTTTTATGTTTTCTCGTAGGAAGGGCTGCATGACTCATATTGTGTAGGGTTATTAATCTTTCGGTGCTCGGTAACAAACATACACACAATTCTAACCCAACGTAAGTTATTAGGGGCCCTTCTCCTCGGAGCTGTTTGAGTGGGATTAATGCGCCTTCATGTGGAGCGCTGAAAACGATCCCAGGCTCCTTTATCTCTCCTGTGAGAAGGAGCTGCGGAAATGTGACGGTGCAACAAGCACGCAAAGACTGCAGACTTTACGACGCATTTGCATACAAACACATCAAAATATAGACACAGACTGTCTGTATGCACCTTCATTCCCACTTGAGAAAACCGGGAGAATCTTTTTCATTTCAAGCATTTTACGCAGATGTTAAATCCAATCCAATCCAATGATAAATGTTTTTATCCACTATTATTCAATTCAGGTCAACTAGTTGTACCTAATTGCAGCATTGATGTTCAAACCAAGAAGTGCAATGAAGATACAGACACATAATATTACACATACGCTCATGAAGTATTTTATTCCTAAAACCGCAGGCCGTTATAAAACGTAGAGGTGTCTCCACCCTTTGCACACAACACACTACGACGCAAACATCTTCCAGAGATATATGAATAATTATAATAATATAATAACAAGCACAGCTACCAGGATTTATTGAAAATGTAAATGTGCATGGAAATAAGTCTTGCACAGGGGAACGTTTTTTTTCTGTGTACAAAATAAACATAAAGGTTATTGGGTGTAAAAAGCTGTATGCGGACGCTCATGTTACGGTGGTGTGAAACACACAAAAACATCAGCTTCCTCAATTTAGACCAGTGAGAAAGCGATAGTGTTGCTTTTTAGCACATTGTTTTTAACCTTTTTTAACGAGCTGTCTAATTATCTTTACTCACACTTTACTGCATCGGCACCGACCTCGTCTGCCAAAGACCCGGTAAAACGTGAGCCAGATGTTTGTTCTGAGCAAAAAAGGTTGAAATCAACCTCCCAAAGACATCAGTTAACCTCTGACAGGACGTCATTGTGCGTCATTGTGCCCGACTCAGTACGAGCATGATTGAATGTAGAAGATTGGGCGCATATTTTCAATGAAAAATCCTCCCCTGGATTCTCTTGTAAGGTAACTTATCATCAATCTGTGATGTCCGACGTGTTCACGGAGTTATTCTGTTGTAATGTAATTTACTTCTTTGTTTGGTGTACCAACTCTACCGCAATACGCCTCATCCACTTTTATTAATGTGGTTCCTGGAATTGTTCTGTCAGAGCAAGAGCGTGAGATGTCCGACTGAGAAAGTATTACTCAAAATACAATATGTCCTTGAATCTTAACATTCTTTTAAACTGATTTAGTATTATTCCTATCTAAGCTACTGTGAGTAGAGAAATACGCCGTACAGAACTTCTCCCTTTAGATTTAGTTGGCCTTGGAGCATGTCGGCAATTTGAGGATCTGATGAAGTAAAAACTAAACTCCAATAGTCCACACAATAAAACGGCTGCCTAATACTATTCCACCAATATACTACAAATGTTCAAATATATTTATAAAGTGCTGCAACACAAGAAGCTTCTTTGCTGCAGTCTATAATTTCTTTAAAAATGCATTGACCCTGACTTAACCTGATTAATCCATCTCTATTACATTTATTGAGCTTTGCTTTTGCGAAAAAAAAGATGCCATCAATGTTACCAGAGGGGGAATTGAATTGACTACTTTAACGTCAAACTTGCATGGATCATTTGGTGGGAACGATCACGTCCCCCACGTATTGCACATGTGTTATTTTCACAGCCGCAGAAAATAGCGTGATACGTTTCACAGTCTATTTAAGCCAAATGTCTTCAAATGTCCATCAGCTTTTTTTTTGCAAATCTGCAGGTCAAGAATGTATAATGATGTATCATCCGCTAACAATAAACAATGATCCTTTTCTTTATCTGACTTCATGAATTGAACTGTATTTCTCCACACCTTGAGGCCGTGTAATTGGGGATGGAGTGAGAACATCGGGAAGTTTTTCAGAACGTCAAAGGTCAGTCCAGCGCTACGTGAGGTATCATTACATCTGCAAAGCATCGATGACTTCTCCTCTTGTTAAATGCAAAAAAATACGTATACTTAAATACAAAGAAAAGCACGTAAGCTAAGCAGCCAAACTGGCTTTTATTAGAACGAATGAAAACATGTAATTGGACTTTTGGTTGTTAGCTTAACCGCAGCCTTTTAGCGCCATTAGAGAGAAATGAAGTGCGCATTTAAGAACCCGTTAGCAAGATTAGACGCCAGGAGAAAACATTTAAAACCAATTGGAATTACTAAACCTTAACTTAACAATCATTTCAGATTCCAACCCACAAACTCAACGTAGCTGGCTGGAACGGAGCAGCCAGCCTTTTTACCGGAGAAATCATGGCCGGCTTTCAAAAATGACATTTTGAGAGAAATTTGCCAGCGTTTATCGTGGAGCTTCGACACGCGTAGCGACCGCATCTCCCTTCCAGGTACTTGACTCATCCCAACCCGGCCGCTGTTCCCCCCTCCTCCTCCTGTCTCTATCGCCTCCTCTCTTCCATGCACCTTCCCGCCTTATCTCCTCGGCTGCTCGCTCGTCTCGTCTCCTCTCCCCTGCGACGCCACAGCTGATCGTCTCCACTCTCTTAATTCAGCCACTTATCGGGGGGGCATGCGAGTTCCACAGAGCGCCGTGACACCCGCCACCTCGCAGCCTGGCGCAGGCCATCGTGAGCCGGGAAGATGGCGGTGTGGGAGGCGAGGGAAGATGTAAGTGCAGCGCGGAGGGTGAAGGTGATACAAATATGAGAAGTGTGAAATAAAATAGTAGAAATGGGCGGCACAAGGTAAACGCAGCGGCCTGCAGATTGTGCCGACTACGGCAGATGTGCCGCATGGTTAATACAAACTAAAAAACAATGGAGGGATGAGATGTGTCTCACCCCCTTTCCCTCCATTAGTCCTCCCCCATATTCACCTCCCCAACAAGCTTCTCGCTGTTGTCAATTCCTCTCATTTCCCGCCTCATTTCTCCGTTTGCTTCACTCCATTCATTTTTTTTCACCTCCACCTCCTCGAACTTGCTCTGCGTTCCTTTTTTGAGCGCAGTGCTTCGTGAGAAAGCTTCAGAAGTGCGATTCCGCTGCCCTCTCGGCCGCCTGTCTGTCTGTCCGTCCGTCCGTCCCCCCTGCCTCCCGTCGCGTGACTCTCCTGCTGGATTCGTCCGTGTCTCCCCTTCCACTAATGAATTTTGGGCACTTTGCTGTCACAGATGGTGCAGCAGGCGGCCGCTGGCGGCAGGGACCCGGCCTTGACAAAGAGGGAAAGGGAGAGTTGGAGAATGAGAGCGCTGAACCTTCTGCTGCTACCTCTTTTTTTTTTTAAATAGATGATGGAAACCAACACATCGCCGCATAACGACCAAACCCCACTTCCTCCAGGTTGCATGGAAATACGGAAACACGGGCTTTAGCCAGACCGCCACCGAGAGCCCACAGGCCGCATCCTCTGTTTTAATGTACTTCCTCTTTTTGCTCTTTTGCCCGCTGCCTATCTCTCAGGCGTTCTGATTAAGTGTAAAACCTTGTTTCTTTCTGGCAAGCCGGTAACCTCTTTCTCTCCGAGCGAGCCTTGGGGCAAAAAAACAACTCTGAAGTCCTGCCTCTTTCCACATCTTTCCACAGCAGCACCTCTCAGGTCCTGTTTATCCCAGTCCAAAAACAAGAGAGTCATAGCGGATGAACCAGAAAGTTTTCTCCCTGCAAGATGACGGAGGGAGCGAGTTTGGAACAATTACCCCGTCGATGTAGAAACATCCGAGGTCTCCGAGAAATCCTCGGCATTATTACTATCTACTGCAGCTTCAATCTGATTTTCTGTAATATTTCTCTTACTAAGGTTATTTGGGACAAATGCAAACGTCAACAAGTGACATGAGTACGCCTGTGTGCGTACGTACGTGTCTCTAGAAAGTATATTATTGTTGTTTCAAAGTTTTGGGGGCCACCTCAAATCCAAACCACATTGGCATAATGGTTAAATGGGAGCACTTTCAGGTAGAAAAGCCCCTCAGTGCCTGACTTGAGTTGACAGAAAACAAAATGGCCCCTAGGAACCAAAATGGTCCCTCATTAAGAAACACGCCCTGCGGCCCGACCCTCATACTGAGAGTCCTGTATGCAAGCGCAGCGGCGAGCGGGCCGTGTGCACTTCCTGTGTGTCCGTCCGTATATGGTCGGCACATCCTGTGGTAACACTGAATGATTTCTGGACGATTTAACAAGCAGGAGCGGTACCTGGTAGCCTCTACGGGGAGCTGTGTATAGCACCAACGGGTGCACAGGTTCATTGTTCCAACTCGAGAGCGTCCCAGCAGGTGCACTACGGAGGACTACCATGAAACATTTTAACCCCCGCCCATCTTCCCCCCCCAGCTCCCCTCCTGTTCCTCCTGTCAGCAAACATACCGCTCAGTCATCACCATCGTTTCCTTTGACTGAGATGGTTGCGTTCGGTTCAAGCTGCCCGCCGACTGAAACTTTTCGGGGGAAGCTTCACCTCGCCGTTCTTTTGAATCTTTGCACACTTCAGACGGAGCAGGTGTGATTAAAGAGGGTGTGGATGCTGTTCTGGAACAATGGCAAACATTGTACATTGAACAAATTTATTTTATTATTGAATTTGTCCCACAAGTTTTTGCACCTCTTGTCTTGAGGTGCTTTCTTTTAATCAGAAAACATTTTTGTGTGATGAGGTGAATAAATAAGTAAAGATAATAAGCCAACCCGAAGGAATAATCTACGTTGCCCATTTCAAAACAAGTTACAAGAGACAGTTAAAACAAATATACTTAAATGGCCTCCATCGCTTTGAACGAACAGCTGAACGAACCTTTAACTATTCAAATGTTTTCAATCAATAAATAAATAAATCATTTTCTCTGTATTCTCTGTGAGGATGACAATCGTCAGAACTCCCAAAACCCCAACCATATTCCCTTTGCATTGATGGGACGCGATGAAACATAATGTGTTCTGGCACGTGGCCTCCGGATTTCTGTGGTCGCGTCTCTCGACTCTGAACTTAATCGCCGCTTCTTCGCACCCTGAGAGCAGAAGACGGAGGAAACGCTCGCCACTCACACGCAGGCCGCGTCCTTCCTCGCTCCCGCAGCAACAAACAAACCGCAAACAAGTTTTCACCCCCGCCCCGCCCCCACCTTCCCTCTGCTGTCGTTTCCGCTCTCTCCATCATCCCGAGGTGGCCGGCGGTGCGGGGAGGAGGGAGGAGGGAGGAGGGAGGAGGGAGGGGGGGGGCGTCGACAGCCGTCGACGCATCGTTTTTGTCGGCTCGGGTGCTAATCTGCACGGCGTTAATAATTGATTGAAGTTGGATCTACGATGGACTCTCTCCCCTCCCTCTCATTCGTTCCATCTTTTCTCACCCGCCTCTCCCCCCCGTGCTCTGCAAAGGCATCTTTCAAGCATTTTTCTTCATTCTCTCTCTGTTGATGAATCTACTGAACCATCCTAATTCTTTATTTCGTTCTCTTGCGCACACAGACACACACTCTGTGCCCTCCCCTCCCTCCCCTCTCCTCCCGCCCTCACCCCTCTCCCGCTGTGAAACCTCCTCATCTCTTTTTCAGCTTCTCATCCACCTGTTCAGTTTTTCAGATGAGCCTTCTCGAGTCGCTCAGCTGTCTCCGTCTTGGGAGGTGGCTTTATGTGTCCCCTTTTCAACAAACAGCAACTGAAAAATGCTGTGTCAATGCCGCGCCACCTGTCCTACCTTAGGCACAGGACACGCACACACACACACACACACACACACACACACACACACACACACACACACACACACACACTTCACATATTCACTCGACAACGTAATCCTGCCATGCTGCTGTCTGTGATTTATGAGACACGGTTAAAAGGATGTGAGGGGTCTCTCTTCCCGTCACCTCTCTCTCTTTTCTTGTATCCTCAGAGGTGTGTGTGTGTGGGGGGGGGGTGGTGGGGGGTGAAGGGGGGGGAGGGCATCTATATGAGACGCAGTCACTTGTGTTCCCCGGTGATTTCTAACCACACGCTCTCGTGCCAAAGCAATGCAGTGCTCATCCTTCAGCGGCCCGGCATGCGAACAACACACGGGTACGTGAACCCAGAGAGGGATGTAATAACACACACGCCTACGCCAGGACAATTTAGGGCTGAGCGGGTTTTACAGATGTTCGTCCCCCAGACACAAACCGGGAAAATGCAGATTAATGTGTGCCTCGACTACGCTGCAACTCAGAAGCAAATATAGACTTTTTCTCTCTTCTACATTTATTTTAACAAGTTAGCTTCTTTTCAATTTTGCAGATTGACATCAATAAAAATGAATATTACATCAACAAATAAATGCTGAATATATACTAAAGGTTAAGATAAGCCTTATTATTAGCCCTATTTATTCCCGGGACGGAAGTCTTAACAGACTTTTACTTATTTCTACACTTTGAATAAGTACTTTCGCTTAAGTAGTAACGCCAAACACGCTGTTTGAATACAAACCACTATTAAAATATCCCACTCAGGTACAAATACTGCATCAGAGGATGTTAATCCCACAAGCACATGCAAATATTTGTATTTGTGTCAAATTACAAACTACCTGACACAAAGTAAACCAGAGGCGGTCGATCCTTCCACCAGAGTACAGCCGTGAGTTTCATCTGCTGTAGTCTGCTATGCTCGCTGTACCTGCTGGATATTCAAAGGGAACAGGATGCAGGCTATGCGGGGGGTCATAACGGGGGCTGAATACCTCATTTCTGTCCCAGGGCCCCCCTGCAGGTATTACAGCCCCTGATTTAGAATAAATGGTCTTTGCTTTAGATTTATTTCCCAGCTGCACAATCGATCTCCCCGTTTCATAGAGAGATAAACTCAACACACACACACGTTGGCTGCACTCGCACACGCATCGCTGCCCTGCAGACAAATACATTCATGAAAATGTCTTAAGGCAGCCATCCACAGCAACAGAAACCGCCGTGTGTGTGTGTGTGTGTGTGTGCGGGTTGTGCGCACGGGGCTCGGCTGGGGCCGGGGCTTCGACGGCAGCCAATCTGCCCCAGCTGTTAGTCACGACGCTGTGACACCCCGAGCTCCCAGGCGCTGCACGGGCCATTAAGGAGCAGCAGCACAGCCGGAGGATGACCCCCCCCCCACACACACACACACACGATCGAGCACACTGGCACACATCAGCGCACAAATATTTTCTGTTTGTTGTACGTATCTATCTCTCCAGTCCCCTTTAACCGCATGTGATATCCACAGGGAGAGCCAGCCAAACAGGAATCATCTATTCAATTACTAAATTAAATCCACAGACCCAGAGGCCCTCGGGAGACGCAGGTGGAGGCTAATCGAGATGACTTGATCCTCGCTGGGAGCCGGGCGGCGATGTAAATCCCGACCCCTGCCACGGCATGTCACTGAGGCCGCGCAGGCGGCTTCGGGACGGGGCCCCAGATGTGACCAGAGTCAAAGCGAGGAGGGTTACATTTTTCGATTTCTCTCTCCAGAACGATTCGGAATCGATTCAGAAAAGTCAATAATCGGAATTTAAAAAATGAAATTAGTTTGCCTGCTGCAACATTTTGTTCGCCCGCTATGCACGCATGCACGTCGACTGCGCCCAGCTCGCATGCGCACCAAACGCACCGAACGCACATGCGCGAATGTTTATAAACAAAGTTGAAGCGGCACCAAAATGGCTGCAACGGAGAGACGTACACGACCTGCACCGGCATCTTTAAAAGCTGCCGTATGGCAGCATTTTGGATTTTATGAGATTGACGGCAAGATGGACAAGACTTACACCATTTGTAAGGTCTGTAGAAGTAAAATAAAATACTTTGGAAATACAACAAATCTGCAGAGCCACATTTCCCAACGCCACTCAGAGTTGGGAGGAAAAAAGGCACCCGTTCCTGATGGCAGTGACGATTGAACCGGCACTGGTACAACTGCCACACAACTCAGAGAGGGCAAAACGGATTACTAAACTAAATTGCCAGATTTATTGCAGTGGATTTAAGGCCATATTCAGTTGTGGAGAACGTGAGTTTTCGGGGAATGGTGAATACACTGGAGCCGAAGTACAAAATACCTTCTCGGCGATACTTCACCGACACAGCTTTACCAACGCTGTACAACGTGTTGAAATGCAAACGCCATAAAGTAGCGTATTATTGTGTAGCATAACTTAATTTCTGTCTCAGGGATATGCTGCTTATTACCCATAATAAAAGGGGCATTTTGTGTTTGAAGGCTTTTTCTTTAATAATTTAAAAGAAAAATGAATCTGTTTAATATTTTTTTACATAGGCTACTTACCATACCATTACCATATTGTGTTGAAATGCAACCTGCATTGGTTCTTGCATTGTTGATAGAAAATTATATTTAATATTAATTAAAAAAAACTCAAACTCAGATTTGAGAAAATTTAGTAAATCAAGATGCATCGATAATCGTTTTATCAGTTTAGAATCGATAATTGGTTTAGGATCGAATCGTTGACCTCTGAATCGGAATCGAATCGTGAGGTGCCAAGAGATTCCCACGCCTAGTCACAGCTGTATGAATCGATGAGATAAGTGGATCAGAGCTGATTTCTGCTCCTGTGGACTTGGACTCAAACGGTAGCGTGAACAGGATAATGCAACAGGATGAAGATAACCGTGTATAATTGGTGAGGCAGTAGATCTTCATTTAGACCACCAGTGGTTGTTTTTCTATGGCAAAAGGTGGCCATGGGGGGAAAAAACGTTCCCTAGCACCTTTTTAGGACTTTAATTGTCTTGATATATAGGAACAATAAAATAAACTGCGAAATAATCAGTGTTGAGGGGTTTCTCAGCCACCAAAATGAGAGGCTCCTCATCCGGAGGGAAAAGTTGCGTCTGTAAAAGGAGGTTAAGGAGTATAAGAAAAAGTGAAAGGGATTTTAATTAAATTTCAATCAAGAGATAATAAACCCTTCCCCAAAACCGGTTAAAAGTAATAAATGGATACACCTGAGTGGAAAGTAAAAAAGGGGCCCCTGGCCATGATGGATTGGATGTTTAAACCACGAAGAAAGCCCATCATTTGTGGAATTTTAATTGATCCGTTGGTCCTTGATGAAGCTGCCGGATCTTAAAAAAAGATTAAATTCTGCCCCCCTTCATCTGAGGATGATCTTAAGGGGAAACCTCCTCATCTCTTGTACGCTATTATTTTTGATTTAGCAACAGCTCAGAGTGAGACAGATCTCTGTATGTGCATTTCCCTGAAAATGAATCCAATTAGTGTTGTAGTCCATTTTGGAACTCTGACATCATTGTTAATAATGCCAGCAACCTCCCAACACCTTCACCTGGCAACCAGAAGTGACCCGACCTTTAAGCAAAGCCTCCTGCTCGATACGGCTTTATTACTTCATTGACTTGACCGGGCCGGTAGTGCCAGTAGACACTTCATCCCGAATGTCAGATTGCTGATGTCATAATCGCTGGAGCCAGCTTCATGAAACCGTAGAGCAACGCCCGTGATCCAACCCCCCCCCTCAACTCCACCTCCACCGCTTTGCTCCACTGCTCTTCAACGCTACGTTTGTTCGTTACTCTCGCTGACGTAATTGCCATCAGCAATTATTACCTCGACGCAGCATCTGTGAGGGCTGCGAGCTGGACATTGCGTTGGATTGCATTTCAGCAGCGTGTCGTCTATTCCTATTATCACCTCTCGTGCTTGGCAGGATGGGAGCGCGGTGGCACAGAAAGTGAAAAATGTCCCAGGGGGTTCCAGAGGGTTGGGGAGGGGGTCTGAAGAGGGGGTGGCAAGTGGAAGAATGTCTCTCCGCCATGGCGTGCGACGACCCCCCCACCCCCCCACTCATGAATAAGACATCGGGCGAGAGGGCTGCCGGGGAGCCCGCTGTCCATTTGCCATTTGCACGCTTGACCAGAGCCACGCGGAGGACGACTGCTGCACGGACGGAGTCCCTCCAGGAATACAGTGTGCAGATGGAGTGAACATAGGAGGCCGCCGCATACGGCACAGCCATTTGCGCATCGAGGTTTTGAGGTCTACCGCACCCCCCGTAGTTAGTGAGTGGCTTTCCTGGTTACGTGGGCCTTAACAGCTTGTCGAGGGTTAACCTCAGTGATTCTGAGTGGTAGATTCCACGTCACTGTTGTACTGTATTGGCAGAGGAGATCAACACAGCCTTCATCATTTCTGACTAAACCATGACGACACTGAGGTGATTAAGGCCGCTTTTGGAATTAAAGGGAAAACGGTAGGTTTTTTTTTTGTTCCTTGAGCTGAGGTTGGAAAAGCAGCAATGGTTAATGACTTTCATCCTTAATGCATCCGACCCCTCCCCCCACGGGAGGTCAAGCGAACATCGATCCAGCCGCCTCCTTCCCCGTCTTTCTTCATTTTCTCTTTTTCTTCTCCTTCTCCACCCGACCGAGGCAGATGGGAATCAATAGAAAATCAAGGAAACAGACGGAAAATAAGTTGGTCGTGAAATGCTCCGGTCTGAACTTTTACTTCA
Organism: Gasterosteus aculeatus; assembly: GCF_964276395.1. Classification (NCBI taxonomy): domain Eukaryota; kingdom Metazoa; phylum Chordata; class Actinopteri; order Perciformes; family Gasterosteidae; genus Gasterosteus; species Gasterosteus aculeatus. Next base: position 6,282,357 of record NC_135707.1, on the reverse strand, counting down.
AAGGGATTTTGTGAAACGGGGAAGAAGACTGACGGACCCGTCCCGAGGACTTTGAAGCCTCGGCCTTGTGGACGCAAGGCGTCAAATTGAGGTGAAGAGACAGCGGGGAGAATGCAGGCCGATGGATGGAGGATACGAGTGGGACATTCGAGTTGTGTGCTTCTAACGCAACGCGCAGGAGGCTAATTGCTGTTCGACACGGCGGTTTTATTACTCTCTGAACAGAGGTTCGTCAAACAAGATTAGAATGGAAGTAGGATTTTTGGAATCATAATTTGTTTTGCTTTATCATGTATTACCAAGAATGATTTGTTTTTTTCGTGTGTTTATTGTTTTTCATTTTTTACACTCATCCACGGTGCGTCTAGAGAAAACACTGTAATCAAGAAACAATTTTGCTACAAAGTGGTAAGCACTGAAAACGAATGCATGGTTTGGCCCGGGGGCCGGGCTCCGTTTAACAGCAGCTCTTGAAGGAAGCAGAGATATTGGCTGCGTCGGTGTCCCTCCACCTCCTTCTTCCTCCACCGATGTCACACTGAGCGCTTGGTCGGTTGGTGCACTGTCAGGCTCTTGGATAGCAGCCCAAATTGAATTTAAAAAGCAAAGGGGCGATGCAAGTCCACTATATACGGAGCGGTTAGACTGGTAAGGTATTGTCAATAAATTGTTTTCATAGAAACAAAACGTTCCCAACCTCCTACAAGGGATTTCCAGCGAGAGACAAACCGCCCTCGGGCTGAACAGCATTCCCCCACCGCTGCATTTGTTCTGCTCTGTGTGATACACTTTGATTACCTGCCACGAAACAGCATTACCCTCTTCCTTTTCATGATGAGTAATAACGTAAAGTGGTGGCACCTTCGCGGGGAAATAACTAGCAAGAAAGTCTCCCGACGCGGATAATGAGCAGAAAAGGGGGCGGCATTTCGGCCTTCTCCTCTCTTTCTTTGGGAGTTGTGATGGGCGTCCGTGCAGACCTCACTGTGCAAGCTGCCTGCTCTCCTGAAGGCTCGCTCCAGTGTAAACAACTCCAACTGGTTGACACGGCCTTAACCTCGAAGCCCGTGGGTCTCCTCAAGCTTTTAATACACCTTTCAAATGAACAATGTGTACTCGGGGAGAAGGCAGGATAGTTTCTTGGGAGCTGTTAACCGATGACCTTGTGGCTCACGGTGCCTGGTAGTAGATTGGCAGGTCCAACCCAAATACACTAGGCCAAACAAATTAGGCGATAAACCAGGAGAGTGACTGGAGGCCCCCAACTGAAAGCTGCAGTGGAAAAGCTAGTACAAAAATATTTCTTATATAATGAGATGCCACAGTGGAAGGTAAGGAGAGGATTAGGAAAAAAGACCAGATTGATTTGGTCCGTCTAGACAAACCTGCTGAAAGAAAAACTCTCAGCCCCCGGATTTCCAAACCACTTAGCGTTGTAACATATACATTCAAAGGAAACACAATTTGGGCTAACTTCTAACAGTTGGATTAAGAAAATTAAAATGCAAGTAATTTAGCTGAGCAGGAAAATATTGCTCCAGTGTTGTACAATAAGACTAAACTAAGACTAAATGACAGAGATACCCGTTAGCAAGCAGGAGGCACTCATTATGCAACGGATACGTATTTAATTAGATCACACTGCATGGCTGCCACGCGCTCAAGGATGAGGACAGAGGAACAGAAAGTGGTGTTCATATCAGAGAGCCTTTAATTAGAGCAGAGCGGGAAACATCTAGAAGACCAGGGAGCGGGATCAGCGGGGACTTTGGTTGGACGGGATCAGAGGAAAGAGATGAAAAATATCGAGAAAAAATTGGATTGAGAGAAAAAAAAAACTAACTTGGAAAGGTACTCCGGTGCTGGAGTAATGATGGAGCTGCTGGAGGTGTAAGACAACAGACGGTCCTCGCGCTGCAGGAAGGGGAACTTTGGTAACCGTGGGTAATTAAAGGTGATAGAAACGGAGGAAGGGGATGGGAATAGATTGAGGGTGGGGACAGGTGACAGGTTTGTGGGAACAATGTGATTCGTTTAATCCTGTGGAAGGGATGTAGGCCGGACAGGGTACAGAGAAGAAGAAGGGTCAGAAGAATTGGGCGTGTAAGGAGAGAAGAACACGGAGCTTGAGAGAGAGAGAGAGAGTGGTAGAGGAAGTGTGCTGATGGAGGAGAGTAAGGGGAATAATAATCCAGAAGCCGGTCAGAGACCTCTTCAACGTTTTGGAGACCATCTAAGAACTTCCGACTCGCCAGCCGTATTTCAGAAAGCTCACTCCCAATACTGGTCCACTGAGAGAAAGATGCCTCTTTGCATTCTGTTGACTCAGACAGCGGCGGCGCATTTTCGAGTCCAATTCACCCCAATCTTTCCTCCCTCCAAATAGTACAGCACAGCGTTGACATTTTTTAAGCAGGAAAGGGCCAGGAGCTTGTTGGACTTTTTCCCCCAGGGCCTTAAGGAATTGGAGTGCTGTAGGAGGGTCTTTCTGTGTGATGAAGATTGAGGTCAATGATGGAAAAAAGCTCCCCTCCCCTCCATCGGCCCGGCCTCGTGCGTCTGCAGTCTTTCCTCAATGTGCAACGCTTGCGTGAACTGTCAGCGAGCAGCTTTATCAAGCGTCCCAAACGTCTACCTTCGTGAGATGTTTGAGTTCAACCTTCACAAATACAATCGGCTCACCCCCACACGCTCTATACTTCACCTTGTGAGCCGGCAGATAAGTGCGCCGACCTGTGAATCCACCGGGATCAAGTGTAGGAGCTGTGAACGAAATGTCTTCAGACGTGTGCTTTAATGTACAAAACTTCATTACTTAAAGTCGTATGTGCTGTGGATCTCCTCTTGGCGACGTCAATCAAAATTTCGAAGAGTAGCTGGAGAAAGAAAGCCCCCCGCGTAGAGTAAGAGTACGGAGACGGCGATGAAGGGGAACGCGAACAAAAAGAGGGGGTGAAAAAGAGAGAGAGACACAAGCAGAAGCAACGAGACGGGAGGAAAAGGGAAGCTCAGATGTTTGTCGCAGTCACATTGCAAATCTCTCCAGAGGAAAAGGGAGGTGAGGAGAGGATAGTGATGACAGTCATTAATATTGCACAAGTCAACCAGCGCATGGTGCGAAAAAGGCCTCCAGTTTGTTTTGCCAGTTCAACTGCGGGGTTATCAGGGTATCCCCTTCAGGCAAACCATCCAAAACAAAAACAGACACCCGTATGGAAGGAATTCTCCTGTTTCTTGCAGCAGATAATCAAGCTGCAGTTGCATGGTGCTGCATTTGTTATGGGTTTTTCCCTGTTTAGGGTTATAATTCAGGACCCGAGGATGCTGAAACAGTAACGCAGCCTTGGTCACTACTCTGTCAACATGGTACTGCAGGTGAGACATTGATCAATATTCCATGAAACCAGCAGAAAAATGAGCAGAATAATGATACAACCCCAAAGACAGGAGTTGCAAAAGGGGGCGAGGGATGGAAAACAGAACCACTGGAAGAAATGAGCGAGCTATCTGTCGCCAGGCACCCTTAACCTACATGTCAGGCCTTGATGCTGAGCCACGAAGCCCCCCCACCGCCCTCATTTGCATGGCAATACATTTTGGCAGCAGATGGTTTGATGTCAATCGGCTGTACTCGATTCATTTAAATAAACTGGTTATATTGAATGAGGAGCACAAGCCAGGGAGACGGATAAACAGAGAGCACTAGGGAGGTGTAATTTAATGCGTGGAAGGAAGTGGGAATAATTGGTCGCTATTGTGACTGTACAATTAACTAGCATGCATCTGACTTCCTAAGACCTACCCCCCTGCAGACACCCTCTGGAACCCCCAACTCTTCCACTCCACTTCCCCAAAAAAACAACCCCCTGCCCGCCCCCTGGAGGCCGCTCGTACTTCCTGTAAGTTTCCACTTTTCAGTGCCAGAAACTGCAGCTTGTTGCCATAGAAACAGCCTTGTATTGAAGGAGGGAGGGGGTGGGGGGGTAAAAAAAAATCTCTGCCGCATTGCTCGACCTGGATGAGTGAGTGTGTTTCTCTGATAGAGACCCGATGAATCAGGCACTTGTAGGGACGGGATGCTGTGTGTTTATGTTCGGCTATTTGAGGGAAACAGACAGACAGAAACGGGGGGGCGAAGTCAAACCATCAACCCACTTTGCATGCTGCGTGTTTGTGCGTGTGCGCGCATCCATAAACATGTAAGTGTGTGTAACCGGTCCCGTACCCAGCCCATTAATGTACATCATTACTGTAAATGAGACAGGTGACATCACATTCGCTGCATGCGCGGCAGGCTCATTAAGCGCCATGGCCCGATTAAAGCCTCTCCAAGAATTGCTTTGGTGGAATTCAATCTGTTCCATTTGCTTGAGGATCCCAAAGACCTTAATAGCCCTCTCTGTTAGGCCCCTCCCCTTACTTTTCTGTCACTGCCCCTCTTGTAACTGAGGTGACATAATGTTTTAAAACATCACAGGAAGGTTACGGAGCCTCGGTGTGCGCCCACCCCTATTCTCATTCAGGCTCAGCCTCGTTCTCCTTTGCCTTTCCAGGGCTCAGTAGCCTGGTAAGTAACCCCCCCCCCCCCCCCACCTCCGCCCCCCGGCCCATATTGATCCCCCATCTCATCTAGCCTGTTTCCTTGAAGATGCAATTTCCACCACATCAACACACGGGGCCGGAGCACTTTGTTCTCACCGCGCCCGCCAGGTCATTGATCAGGATCGCCGCTTGCTCTGCGGCTCCTCATCCTATGCGCCCCCCAACTATTATTGCACCGCTGTCAGCGTCATACACAAAACAGACAGACCCACCGATCCACTCTCTCTCCGTCCTTTTCCTTCTCCCTCGAGCCAGACGTCCACCCACTGAATGGGGTTCAGAGGAGCGGTGAACCACGGTGCCCCCCCCCCCCCCACCACCGCAACATAAAACACACAAAATGCACGGGCAAACCCACAGCACACACACAAACGCAGCCATATGCCCCCCATCAAAGCTGTGTCAGCAAAGGCCACCGGGGATTCATTGGTGAGGTATTTCATTTTGAAGACTAAAAACTGTGTCACACTCAATCAAACCTTTAGATGAAATCACAAGATATTCATTACCACTCTCTGTACACACGCCTTCATATTTCACCTTTATTCCATTTCATCTCTTTGTTTCACACGAGCATCCACAAATTCCTCAGCGCGCAAATCCAAATACACAAAAACACACACACACACACACAGGGCCCCCGGCTGGGCTTCGGCGGTGAGGTCACAGCGGTCTAAGTCGACACCTCGGGGCCTCCGAGACCTCATCCAATTCCTGCCTCTTCCTTCTCCCATTTCCTTCTCCCCTCGGCCATCTTTAATCCGCCCCTATTTTCCCTCTCTGTAATCGTGTCGCTAACTCGTTTCAGATATGACTAACACATCCTCCCATCCACTCTCTTTTCTTCCACTCCTTTCTGGCTGTCTTTCTTTAATTACCGAGGCAATCATATTTACCAACCCCCCCCCCCTCCCCTCCCCAACCTCCCTCCCTTGTTTATCCCTCCCCGCAACTCTTTGAATATTGCAATTGCAATATTTATTTGTCTTCTCCACTTCATATTCTTGGAGGAAAGAGAAGAAGTACGGCGGGAATGGAGGGGGATTTAATTGAGTGGGTCAGTGGCGTTAGGATGAATTATTAAATAAGCAACAAACATCGCTGACATGCAGGCGACCCGCACTGGTAAATTTGTGATTAAAAACATCACACGCTCCCTCTGCATCCACCCCCTGCTTCTCACCCCCCCCCCCCCCCCCCCCCCCCGTTCCCCACATGGGATGTCACGGCCGTCCGTCAGAGTTCTTTTCAGCAGGCAGACAAGACACCGACTTCACTGCAAGTGGCCTTTTGCGGCGCTAATGTCAGTGTTTATTTCATCTGCGCCCACGATTGTGGCGCACAATATTTGTTGACGCCGTCACCTTGAGTTACGCCTCTTAAAAAAAAAAAAACGGGAGTGGTTTCAAACATGAAAGCCAGTGATGAATCAAACAAATACTGCATATTTTTAGTCACAGGCAAGACGTTGGGGTGAATGAATGTCTCCCTGATTTACCTGCTGCCGTCGGATGCCTCCTGACTGATGCAGCAAAACTCCGAACAAGACAACAGTGTCGCCGCTCTTCCAACGGTCACACATCCACAGCTTTATGGCCCCTGACATTGTTTTTCTGGCAAAATAAAACACGACGGAACCAATTATCACATCACTGTTCATGCACAGGAAGGAAAATGGCACTCATGCTAAACACCGAGTACAGTACACCAACAAAAAAAGACCCATTGCAAGGATAAACAAGATGATGGTGGATGGAGGATTCACAGAGCCGCCGACGGCATCGAAATTGAGAATCATCGTCCGTGGCGCAACGCACAACCGGACCCTCATCAAAGGCTGTCACTGTTGACACATTTGGCAATCAGCACAGCGCTCCTCTGGAGGCCGGCCTGATTACCCCGCAGGGGGTAATGACATTTCTGAGTGTAATCAATCACGCATCAAGCGCCACTTTCCCTGGCAGATGTGAATCATGCGAGACATACGTACACAAAAAAAAAAAAGACACCTAGTGACTGCCAGCTTGTGTTCCATTTACATCCAATTACGAGGTGGTGGGAGAGAGAGAGACACACACACACACACACATAAGTGGGCTTTGTTTGCAATGATACATTGACCTTGATTCTCCTTGCTTATGAAACCCAAAATTAGAAAGCCTCCGCTGTCCCACCGATCCCTGCAAGTGTCTTGTTGCTGTGCTCTTGGTTTTAATCAGGAAAAGGACGGAACTTGCTGGCCTGTCTGAGGTAATCAACATCAGGGGCCATAAAGCGATGCTAATTGAATGGTCTCCTCATTGTCATGCAGTGGGAGTATCTCCATTCACTCCGTTTCCCTCCCAATCCTTCCCTTTCCAATCTGATTCTCCCATCCCCTCTTCTCTTGTATGCCTCTCATACAAGTCCCTTGGAGACCCTCCATCCTTGGCGCTGGCTTTTCCCACCGACAGCTCTAAGAAAACAAGCCTTGTTTGAAGTGGATGGAGGAGCTGCTGGGAGAGTTTAGCCCCTGTTTGGATCCAAATTTCAGGGTCTGAGGAAAGTGAAGGATTTGAAGGAAATGGTTTAACAGAGCGAGTGAGGTGAAAATGCACAAGTGTGCGTGAGAAATAAAGAACGTGTGATAAGTTGTGGTAGGTAGTAAAAGACTGCCTACACTAGAGTTTCTATTGAATTTTCCTTTTTATTTTAAAGATGTATGAGTTTATTGATTGCAAAAGTGAGTAATGTGAGTAATGTGAGTAATTCTACTTAGGCTTTGCTGAAACTGCTAAAAAGTATTGACTGTTTTAAGTGTTCTTCCCCTGCTACGGCCCCTCACTCAGTCCCACACTGTGAATCCCCACAGACGTGACCGAGCACACCGGCTAGAACAAAAGCCCGCTGATTTCATATCCGGCTTTGCAGATGAAAGGAATTAGAGTTACATCACATACCAGGGTATAATGGCACGTCGGTGACTCACATCGACACAAATATTGTGGGAGGATGTTGTTGCTTTTTTTTGTTGCAGACGTTTGTTTTTGTGCGGTTGCATAACAAGTCCCCTTAACCTGAACGAATTGGCGTTGCGCGCTGCCTCTCCCCCATCTGGAGGCGATTCCCCATTGAGACTTTCCACCGGGGCTCCCATGGCAAAGGGATGTCACATGGGAAGGCATGCTTGCCGCTTCCAGGACCAGAGGCGGCGCTCTCCAGCGACGTCCACAAAGCCAAATCATCATCACAGCACCTCCGGCGACGGAGCGGAAACCACACAGCAGTGTGTGTGTGTGTGTGTGTGTGTCACCCTACGGCTCAGCAGGCAGCCCTTATCTCGCTGCCGACAATTGATTTTATTTTGCGTGTGCCCACTTTCACCTGGAAATGCAACAAAATTGTAATCATCCCCATGCTGCCCATCTTCCTACCCGACAGCCCCACCCTCCACCCTCCACCCCGTCACCACACACTATCCCGACCCCCGGGCAGCTGCTGCTCAGCCTGCCATCTGGAGAGAGGCTGACCACCGCTTATCAGCCCCTGGCTCATCACACAGCTGGCACGGAGAGAGGGGGAGAGAGGGGGAGAGAGACACAGAGAGAGAGAGAGAGAGAGAGAATGACCAGAGAGATGTAACCGTGGAGGGATAAATGTGGGACTTTTCAAGATGAAGCGTGAAAAGAAGAAAATGACGAGAAGATGAGGCGGTAGTTGGACAACGGGACTGGCAAATGAGGAAATAAGCAAAGAAAGAGCAAACCAAATAACAATGAGGGAAAATCACAGGCGAAAGGGTAAAAAAAAAAAAAGATCCAAATCTGAAAATCTCCGGGGGCGGGCAGTTGGAGCCGAACCAACGTGTCCGTCCTTTATGCCTCAAAAATTGTCTTTCAGGGCATCATCGTGGGTGACTATTGATCTAAAAGAGACAAACACATCCCCCCCCTGGTCAGGGGGGGAGACAGCCGCTGGTTGCCTCCATTGGCGATGTCGCCGCTCACCCTCGCTCCTTCACTGCGATCGCCTCCCCTCTCGACCGGGGACGGGCGATCCTTTCGCACTGACTTCTCTGTCTGAGCCGTGGCACCCTGGCCTCCAGAAGTGCGGGGAGAGTAGGTGTCTCCAGGAATAGCCTCCTGGGTCTCCTCACGCCCCTCCCCTCCCCTCCCCTCCCGACCCCCTGTAATGAGACTTTGTGCTGCTGTGAGTCACTGTGTCAGTCTGCTCACTCGGTTGTCTGTCAGACCGCCGGCGTGAATCGGGGGGGGGCCGTATGTCACGCGGGTTAAACGGTACACAGTCCACTGTATATCTCCCCATCAGCTGTCTCAAAGTGTCTGACATTGATGCAGATTAAATCAAAGCCCCCGGCTCTCCGTTTCCGCCTAAGTACCCCAGCCTCGTCGATGGATTTGAGGGCTTCTACGCTGCACGCTTGTCGCTGCGATTTCCCCGCAGGCTGGAAAACGCGCCTCCTGTTTGGCTCTGTTGTGTTCCTCCCCCTTATTACCCAACATGCATTTACATCAAGGCGCCGTTGGAGTGCTTGCATAGCACATGGAGACCCAGTTTCCCTCCTGCAGGATTTCATGATGAGATCAGGGAGTAGGAATGGCAAGAAATGATGTGTTTCATATGCTCAGCCGGTCTTATTATTTCATTGATTCAATCATCCAACTTGGCTCTAAATTGGTCTTCTAGTGCCGGGATCCCCTACTGGGACTGCAGCTGTGGGAGCATGTTGAGGCTCCGTGGGCTCGGGCATCTCGCAGCTTAGCCAAGCACCAGGTGTGGTCCGACATCCCTCTGAGAGGTCCAACTGGCTCGCTCATCTCCTCTCCACCACCGCCCTTAATCATCGAATTCAAACGGTCATTTGGGTAATATCTCACCCCGGCTGTTTCATCCAGTTTTTATAGTCTCGCAGACATGCCCTAATGAGCTGGAAATTAAACAGCACCCCAACTTGCGTGACGTTATCTCAGCGAGATGCTGGTTGTCGCCGCGACAGCTCCCTGACGTCTCGGAGACGGGGAGTAAACCCTCTCGCTGCAGAGACAGCGCGATTAAATCGGCAGAGTTATATTTCTGTGTTGGTCCCCGTCGTCTCTTTGTTCCAGTTTGCTTTCTTTCCAGAACTCTTCTGATGGGGAAGAGGGGGGGAAACAAAAAGGAGCAGCAGCTTTCTTCTTCCTCCCTCTACGGAGATTCTAAGTGCCTGTGAAGTGACATCAAGGCCAAAAAAACCGCGAGGAGTTGTCTTTTTTTCCACTTCGCGTCGGCCGGCGTCTGTGAGGATGAGACGGCTTCCGGTGAGGCAAAGTGGCTGCAGACATCTCGCGCACAACGGAGCCACCTTGTTTTGAGCATGTGACCATCTGGCTGGTCTAATAGCTCGTTAGCCCGGATACAACGGAGCAGTCAGCGGCCTTCTGAAGTGAACGGAGTTGGCTGGCTAAAGGTTGAAGGTCAGAGGTCCGCCTCCGGCATCCACGGAGGTGATTCACAGTGATCCCTTTAATTAGTCCACCCAAGCGTGTGTCACTGCGCTTCCTACCGCAGCTGACTCATTATACATGCGCTGGACGGGCAGAGCCAGTGAGCGGCTGGCTTGGATTTGCAGGACGCGTGGAGACGAGCTTCGTCGAGATTCCTTCCTCTAACCGCTGACACACCCCCCCCCCGTGCAGCTGGGGGCGGCCGTTGGACTGGCCGTGCCGCTCTGCCAGGAGTTAGCATTAGCGTGGGGTTTAAAGCTCATCCATCAAAGCTGGTGTCTCACGGTGCTCCCGGTCTCTGGTGCTGCCCGCTAAGCCCGACACCACCGCGCTAACGCGCTCCCTTGTGAACTGCTTCTCCGATTCAAAGTGACTGATCCAATTCCACATGTGATGAAAAAAAAAAAATATATATATATATATTCTGGTTCTGTATGGACGTGTGGGCTCCACTCGCTCAAATCAATGAAAGTCAATCGTGTCTCACGTGTCTCCCTGCTCCCTCCGTCCCGGGACACCCATTTCTGCCCGGTGGAGGATCTAATGAGCTTTTGGCAGAGCTCGGCCTGATGCAAGACGATCTGGTATCGGACTTTCTGGCCAGGTGGTGCATTGCTCAGTGGAAAAAAACAACTTGAATATGGTTGTCTGGGAATAATCCCAACCAGCTGTGTTGACAAATGAAATTTAATGACTCGGTTTAGTTTGAATTGAGATTAGGCTGCGAGGAACTTCAAATATATGGTTGTGTGCAACACTTAAAGAACAATACTTGAGTGGTATCCTGGGGATTCCTAATGACATAAGAGATATGAGTCAGGAATCATCACCTGGGTATAAATGTTTTGGCAGTTTGCGGCTCTCTAAATTGTTGTCATAGTGTTGATGATTTGTAATAAGATTAATGATGGAATGATATCACAGTTCTGCCATACCCTTTATGGATAATGGGGATTAGCTCGGACAACAACACATCGTCCTGTGAGCAGAAGATCTCTCGTCAGAATGAGGGAGAAGGGGACATTGCTAATTATAGTTATTAAATGCACGCCCGTCAGTATCAGCTCGCCAGGAGGCAAACGTGATGGGATGATATGAAGAAACCACTCCATTTGCTAATTATCTGAACAGCAAAGGCCACTTCCACGGCTCCCCGAAAGCACAAAGAGGTCGCGTCCCGTCACTGTCCAAAGAGGTTCTAAGCCGCCTTTTAGTGCGTCCACCCTGCTGGCTCGGGACACTTCTCATACCATTCAGATGCCTGAATCAACGCTCATTTATATCTGAAGGAGGTATAAAAATGCACAGTGGGCCGCCACATAGTGTGAGGACATTAAAAAAAAACAACTGTCAACATGAGTGACAGCCGGCAAGCCGGAGTGGACGCATGATTGCACTGCGCAGGCCACCTTCTGGGGAAAGGGTCAAACGAGACTGAGATCCTGACAGGAATCTTGACGTTGGCTGGATCATAACTCATAACTAATATGATTTAAGGAAGTTAAATTACGCTGCAGCTGAAAGAAGCGGCTAATGAAACAGCCCCCCGGAGTTGCGTCGTGGACGGACTGATGATAACATGATAGGACATTTGACTGGTTCAGGGTTAAAACAGAGAGTAGGTCAGAAGAAAACTGCACTTATTTTCCGCCTTGCTGTCGTTCTCTCTCACACACACACACACACACACACACACACACACACACACACACACACACACACACACACACACACACACACGTACGAACATATTGACCGAGTCAAGTAGAGCAGTGTGGCCTTGGGATCAAACCCAGTGACCTGTGACCTCACTGCCACTCCGTGTCACTGGTTGCCTTTTCAGAGATACTCAGAGACTCTTAAGGATCCCCGGGATTCACTGGGGGCCACAGTCAAATCAAGGAAATCCTGAGCATCTGCAGTGACTCGCACAGTGTGTTTCCTCCCTCGCTCATCGTCTCCCAACCCTCGCACTCGGAGGCTTTGCAAATTCATTTCCACGTCACGAGTCTTTCAGAGCCCGATTTTGAAAAGCAACGGGCTGAAAAAAAGAAAGGCTGTGTTTTGTTCTGTAAATTGAAGTGTTGAGCAGAATAAAGGGAAGAGGAGCAGCGATCCCGTGAGGGAAGACGTGATGTCGCCATCAGATCACCTCACAAACATGTCGTTTTTTTGTTGTTCATCTTTTCCAGCTGTCCATCAAGGGGCGTCATCCCACCGTGGCCCTGAAGGCATCACGCTGCAGCGCATGCAAGTTGCGTGATTCATCCACAGTTAAATAGACAAAACCCGACGCTAAAGGGGATGAATTAAACGCAAATGGATCACTTTCGCCCTTCTAGCCAATTTGGTGAACTTCCATTTCCGCAGCGATTTACGATGGCTGTTTTCACAGCGGGGAGAAAGAAGTAGAAGCAGAAAGGAAAAAGCCGGCGCCACGGTGCTGCTAGCATCAGCATTCCACTTGTGTAACAGCCAGCGAGTTATGAAAAGCCGGGGCGCGTGTGGGTGTTCTGCTTTTAGTCGAGTGCAAACATTTTAGCCTTAAGAGGGAGATCTGCCGGCGTCCACTAGCAACATGAATGCGGCATGGACTCCCACGCCGTTCCCGCCACCTCAAACACACACGTCATACAGACGAAGAGCACGGCGACACCAGCGTCAAACAAGCTCTCTGTGTTTACCACTGTGTGAATTCCCACATTGTGTAAACATGTAATCAGGGTAATGTGAAATCACAGCATACAGTACAAAGCAATTTTGGGGGAAAGATATAAATTGTAGACTAAAAACATATTGATATTTTTTAACTATGAGCTAACAGAGAGACAAACACTGCATCAAACTTTCCCTTTGATTTCTTAATGCAACTAATAGATTTAATACTTTTCAATGAGTTTGATCCTCCTATTTGATACGTCCTTGTGATCTCTAAGTACATTTGAAAAACTAATGCTCTCCTCAGAAAACTCCATCCTGCGTTAGCATTTCTGTTGATGGGAGAAGATCACTGTGTTTCAAAAAACACAGTGTTAATATATCTGTATATATGTTGTGTTTACAGCTGGGCAATAAATGGATTTCATCAGTTTATTTTAATGATGGTTTCAGCTTCGTAAGGTTCAGTAAAAGCATGTGGTGTTTAACTGATCTGAACAACGACTAAAATGGTTCAATGTTCACTTTTACGTCTCTGTGAGACGGACACAGCGGTGTCCCCTGTGAAAGTCCCCGTGACTGTTGGACGTATCCACCTCGGGTTCCTTGAGTAATCTGCATTTGCCGGGTCAGGGTTGAGTGGTTGCTCCTCAGAAAACTGGAGATGAACATTATCTGCTGTTTGATTTAGATGAGAAGAACAAGAGTGCCGACGAAAACGCTTGGAGACGCACCTGCTGGCTCCCCGTCAGCTACAACAGACAGACAAACGTAAAGTTTAGATTTCCATTTCAATAAATCCCCCATGTGGTTGTTTTCCAATCATAGGTGGACCTTGAGCATCCTATTTATTTTTAAGTCAGCCCTTTTGGATTATGATGACAACATCTATTTCTTCTGAGATTTGTAATAAACTCTCCGGCTCTGACAGTCGAGCCTTCGCTCCCTGACGCCTCCTCAAATCAACATAAATCTCCTTCAGTCCTCTGCGGGACCGGTTGAATGAGTGAAACAGCGAAAACATGCTGCACCCTTCACCTGCTCTCGTTAAAACATGTTTGCAATATTTTGAGAGCCGGTATCATCTTTTGGGGAAAACCCCGTTGCAGGTGTCAGATCCGTCCATTTCGATGAGTCAATATAAATCGCAGAGGTTGCCTTGGAAACGTTCCTTTTCAAGCTCCAAACCTCGCCGCCGACATCCGGCACGGGTCACCCGCACAACACGTGCGCCAACGGAGTAAACCTGGAGCGTACTGCCGGGTAATGAGGGGGCGATGGGGGATTCTGGGCTCTCAAGTGTGCCCATCTGCAGCGCTGAAGGTTACAGCGAGGCCGGCGGAAACCTCTCACCCCCGTCACGGTGACGGGGCCCCGCCGCTTGCTGCTGGTTCCCATTACGGATATCTCCTCCTCCGCTGATTAATTAGGCTCGTTGCGCTAATTGAGAGTCACCCCTCACCCGCTGTTTCCGCTGCGAGACCGAGGGCATCGCTGAGAGATTGCGACCGTCCCACTCTGGAACGCAGAGCCGCTGAACTGCCACGGTTTATTAAATCAACCGGCAACTGCCCACATTTACTCTCACCCTCCACCCGCCACCCACTTTCCCTTCCGTGTCTCTCATTGGTCCGGGCAACTCCCCCCTTCTTTCGGTGCCTGCAGAGGCCCTACGATGAATGACAGCCAGCCCACACCGGCGGCCCTGGGAGCAATCGGCGTAATAAGCCAATTAACTAATTAAGCCCTCGTTTGGAGGCTTAACGAGGAACACGGACACTCATTTGTGTAAATAAACAGGGATTTTTTTTGTTTTTCCCATCCGATGGCAGTTGGAGACCTCAAGTATGTCTGTTGTTACGAAAAAGGGGTCAATAAATGAAAGACAGAACAACACAGGTTTTCTGCCAATAGACGCCTCCTCCTCTATGCATGCAGCAGGGGAAGGAGAGACGGTGCAATATGGTGATTCATTCATTTATTCTAATGATACTGCTGACATCAGCCAAGCGGAGAAGCAGATCAGATCTGTCTTATCGCAGTTGGGAGAAGGGAAGCTCTTAGCCTGACTGTCAACTCATTGGCAGCCTTTGTATCATAATAGCATGGCTGCATACCAAATTGTAAACAGACGCCAGCTGAATTGTTATCGATTCTACTGCCGTCCGGTATCAAGCCATATCAGGAGACATGACGCCCATTAATCTCACAGCTTGGCACAGGCTTTGATGAAAATGTCCTATAAATTTGGAGTGTATGATGGAAAACTGAAGGCCTTGGTTAATGGAGAGTGACTATGCATTGAATCACAGGGCCGGTGGGGTAATTCTTAAAGGTTGGTAAGAAAAAAGGTGTATATCACGGCTGTCTTTGCAGCAGGCATAAGTAATGTTCGATATTCCAGGGCGCAAGATCCAACATTGCTAAGTAGTGGTTTGGCTCTTCATCCATCATGAAAAATGATTCATGCATTATCGTTCCTTCGTTCTGTTATATTTCATTTGTTCTATTCCAAAGTTTTACCTTTTTTGAATAAGCAAATATGATCTGAAACGTATGATTACCTAGTATCTAGAAATGCTAAGTTAAGAAGTTCAGATGATGATCTTCAAAAATACTTGTTTACTTGTACAAGCAGGTGTCTCTTTTTCAAAATGAATTGGATCTTTATTTAGAGGTTTGAGATATCTACCGACTTGAATTACGCGAAAACTGGAGGGAAGATGATGGGATCAGATAATTGGCAAATGACAGAACCTCTTGAATTTTGATGTGCTGGTTTCTCACTACTTAAATGTGTTAAATAAAGGACACTTTAAGGATAGAGCAGCACTGCCAGCCCCATGACGCTGACGTTACACACATCAGGCTTAAGACCCAAACATCTGTGTCATTAAGCGAATCTTCATCCTGCAGACTCAACCGTGGCCAACGCAGAGACTTTCATCAGGTCTGCGGTTAATTCCTCATGACTGAGGCTCCGATACGAGCTACAAACAGCAGGAGGAACAAGTGAGAAATGTGTGTGTGTCTCTAAACCCCAGGCGGGCCCTTTTATTCATATATTCCATTCAATTCAGGGACGAATTGATGAAGTTAATTTCATTTTGTGCAAAGCTGTTTGTATTGGGATACTTATGCAAAACTCCCAGTGTATTTCCGATGCAATGGGATCTTCTTAGTCCCTGCATGCAGTGCATTTGTAATTCAGCCGTTCGTGGATGACAAGTCCCACCACCTACACAGCGCGGCCACCACGCCAAAGAGCACCTTTAGCAACACACTTCTGCCATGTTTTATTCATGCTGACTGAATCTGTTCCGAACCCTCCTGCCACAACAGATCAATAAAGCTATAGACACTACACAATACTTCAAGAAACCATCTGGGAGGCTTGAGCTGCTCTTAGCAGTCAAAATAACGGACAGGGACAGGCAGAGGTGGGGTGTTATGGATAGAAGGCAATGTGCCCCCCCACCCCTCCTCGTACGTGCATGGGGCATCAATCAACAGCAGCCGGGGAAAATTTCCATTAATACCTAAGGTGAATTTTCATACATTTCAATAAATGAAACAACTTCTAATCTGTCAAATTGTTTTTTTTTACTTGGAAATGGAATTTTCTTTGGAGGTTGATGTAGGGCATTCGTTGCATCCTAATGCCCCGCCCCGCCCCGGCCCTGTGGGTGTGTGTGTGTGTGTTTGATTGTCTGCGTCGGTGTACACTGGCCAATAGATGTGCAGAGCGAAGCATAAAAGAAGCCGATGCAAAGAGGACGGCGTGAAAGACAGATGGGCGGATGTGGAAATGTGAGGGATTGGAAAGGGAAATTGGAAAATTGGATCTCGGGGAAAAAGAAATGCTGAACAAGGGGAGGAAGTCGTATCTGATGTCGCGTAAGTGTTGTCGAATGAGAAAAGTGTGGGATGGAAAATGGCAGGTATCATCACGGGGAAGGAAGCGGGACCAAAGAGAGGGCGGAGCAACCGGCACAGTGGATGGCTGCGATAACGTAGGCCCGGGGACTGGAGGGAAAAGAGCTGATGGTTTGCTTTTTTTATTTCTTTATTTTCTGCCCACAGTCAGCAGGTTTGGGTGTGGACTGCGGGCGAGCGGATCGATGCGAGTTTCAATAGCCGGAAGACTCTCTTCCATCTCTGACAACCATCGTGAAGGCGTAATAGGCCAATGGGGTGGAGGAGAAGGATGGATGCAGCAAAAGGTGAGGAAAAGATTGATGGAGTGCAACACCCATAAACCCCCCTCGGTAAAAAAGGGTTAAAAAATACCAGAGGCGTACCGGACCACTGTTCTGCATGCATGTACACCATAGATGAATTAAGGATCTCTGATAATGTGACATCGTAAACAGCCAACGGGGGGGGGCGACGGATGGAGGCTCTGCTCAGTTACATCGCGGTGAGTTCACGTAAATGATGATGTGTTTCACATGAGATCTTATAAAATGCAGAGCCGGTGGGAAATTAATCATCTAAATAACCTAAATTCATTTTTGTTCCCACTTTTACAAAAAGGCGATGACGTCATAGCAAGTAGGCCGATGTTTAGATAGATAGATACTTTATTGATCCCTCAAGAGGCAATTTCGGCAGATGCACACGGTATATTTCTGATTTCAGACATCAACATTGTTCATGTAAAAAAATAATAACAAGGACAGACTTTGAGTTTTGCATTTAATGAGATTCAAAATTGGCCCTAAAATAAAAGTATTTTTGATCAGACTAGTGTTTGTATGTTTGATAACTTTGTGCAGTAGTCTGCTGATGGAATATAAATTCTGTTTTTGATACTCAACAGTTTAAAGCTGCAATAGGCTGGTTGAGACTACTGGCACATCATTGATGATGTCAGCTGTAAAAAGGTAAATACTTGACAAATCTCTTGTTAAAAAGGTACATTTAGTATAACAACTGATCAAATAACCAGAGCCAATCATTCAATTAGTGTCGATTCATTATCTTAATCAATTGACTGCCTAATGCGAAATGCACTTAATGCGCTAACGATTAAAAGTCAAGCTCGCGTCTGCTTCATGATCCGTGTCCTCTTCCTGATGGATGAATCTCACCTGGGCGCGTAAGCAAAGCTCGACTATTAACTCCTGAGTCCTGGATGTAAAGTAAAGCCCGGCCTTGGACTGCCAGCCCCGGAGTTAACAAGCTGTATTATGTGAGCGCGTGTCTCTGCGTGCTCATCGGGGGGGGCGATCGCGCTCGTGAACGCACGCCAATAGACCCTCGCAATTCCTAATCTCTGCTCTGACGGATACTGTTTATGCGATGCTAATGTTTAGCCACAACTATTGGCGTTTACGAGCTGCCATTATGCGTTGTGGTTCTTGGGAGTCACGGAGAGATTTACGTCTGTCTCCATTTCCAGGACCACCTCACTGCCCCCCCCCCCCCCCCACAGAGCAATACACTGTCCAGTCAATAGACGGGAAAAGGTCCTGAAATCATAGGACTGTGTTTTGGAGTAGAACCATTCAAGCCTGCAAATGAGTTTTGAGCCACCTATTGAGGAGCCTCGGCGTTAAGTAGGCCTTTCATCCACCGCGCCATGGGGGTAGAAAGTGCATAAGACAGCGAATAAGACCCAGGATGAGGGAGTGTGGAACGGTGACAATGCCCTTCAGGAAGGTCCTTAACCTGGCCCGCTCAGGCAGTACTAACTCGCTAATGTGCACTGTATGAGAAATGTAAGTGGCTTAAATTGCATTAGATTAAGGCGGCCGTGAAGCGAATAACTGTCAGAATAAAACAATAACTCTCAATGGGAGTAACAGCAGCATGTGGCGTGTCGCTCTAGTCCCCGGGCCTGCTGCTGCCGGCAGCCGGTCGGACACGCGCCGCCACCAGGTGTCGGGGATTTCATGCTTGTTACCTTGTCCTCTGTGTGAATATTCAGTTGGATTACAATCCCAGAACCCTCCCCGTGCTCTAGCGACTCTGTTCTTTATTTATTTGCTGTGCCTCGGTGGCAATTTATATCACAGAGGCGCGACACACCTGAAAATGGATCAAAGTGCTGTATCGCAGGTTTTTCTTCCCCCCCCCAATCGCTTTTGTTTTTTCCGCTGCGCTAGTGAGAACTGTGCTCGGTATGCACATAACACAGCAAATCCCAGCCGACTCCGTCCCCTGATCTCCAGCCGCTATGCACCAAGTATAACAGGCGGGGACCCCGAGGGCAAGAGCAGTCCGTTCTAGACCCCCGCACAAAGTCGTTGGTCCACTTATTGGTTAAAATCACTTCATACAAAACGCGTGTTAGAATTCACAGACGTTGTTGTTATCTGTGTCACCTCTGTGTCGTCGCACATGCTCCACGGAGGAAAAGCCGCGGGACAAATTCCACTCCACCGTCGGAGCTGCAGACGGGTTACAGCGAGACTTCATTAGCGCAGTGTCAGCATGAGCGGGTTTTAAATAAGAGCAAACAAATCAAATGTGCCGAGACGGTCGTACAGCACGGATGTGAAGACTGAGGACGGTCACGTCGCCATCGCCTCTGTCAATGAAGGACAACGTGAAACACTTTACCTGGACAGCTGATTTAAAACTCTTCTCAGGATTGTAATTGAGTGACGTCTTGACATTGTTGTCTTCACCTGAGCAGAGGTCTGATCGCTTGGAATAACTGGAGACGCCTGTGTGGGGGTTTAATATCTAGTTTCACGTTTTAAGCGGCCTACGACTGAGAAATATAATTCTGAAAACAGAGAGTAGTAGGTACACTCATTAGCGCAGATCCCCAATTTAATCAACAAATGAGGCGTCACTAATTCCCATGTCTTCATTTGGAACCAGAATCAGACTGTTTGCCTTCATAGCTTGCAATGTGCTTTACATCCATCTAAAGAGGCTGAAGAGGAAAGCAGTTCAGAGGGCAACATTTAAATATTAGTCCTAAACTCCTGAGACAAAACAGCCACCCGCGAGTTCTGATCACTCGGTTCCGTTTGATGATTAAAAGTTAAAAGGCGCGAGGAGTCGCGAGGGGGAACGGAGACGTTGAGGGAGAGAAGTGTTGGCGAGAGCAGCGCTGGAGGAGGAAAGTTGCGTTAAGTAGGCCGAGCGTGGACGCTCCAGCTCACCTCGGGGCTTCCTGTGTGTGTGTGTCTGCCAAAGATCAGAGGAAAAACCAGAAACATGTGTGTGACACGTCAAGAGCAACGTGGCTGGGTAATGACCTCCGAATAAACACTGCCGTATCTTTAATTCTGAATAATTTGCCAAAGGTTTTCACCAAAAGCAAACAATGCAATTACCATAATCGGATTCCCATGATCATATTCTCCGATGCTTCCGCAGTGGTTATCATGCGGTTTTATTCCAATATTTACTTTCTGATAACATTCTCTAAATATGTTATTACCGGTTTAAAAGTACCGAATCAACCGAGTCAACATTTGTACAAAAAGTAGTTCATCAAATCGCACATCCGCCCATTCATCTGACGCCAAAGTCCCGCCCGTAGACAACACTATCTGCTGATTAAACAGAACACAATGACACAGAGTTGAGTGTGATCATTCATTTATTCCCAAGTGGGGCGGCTTTAGCTCATTGGCCGGTTCCCCTTGATGATCAGAGATGATCCTTTCCTAATGATCCCCTCGTAATGATCCGAAAGGCAAAGCTAGTTATCCGGCTGCCACCAGCTCAATCCTGCACGCTGGCATTTAAAAAAAAGAAAACACACGCATGCTCCATTGTCGTGACGACACTGGGTGTGTGGCTGGATACAAAAGTCTGAGTGGCCTCCTTGTATCACACAGCTCCTCCTTACTCTGCGTCACATTCCATAAAAGGCCTCCAGAAGACTTCCTGTGCACCAGCAGATATTTTACATAGAAAATTAACCATAAGCCACATGAATATGGACGTAAGAATGCTTAGCTTGTTTTGTTGTGTTATGTAGAGTTTATTTACGAGGAGGTTTTTAAAATGCACACGAGGAGGGGATTTGTTAAAGCCTAACGAGATGAATTCTCTATTTCAGGGTTTAATGTGAAAATGATAAACGCACATTGTGACCATGAGGACCTTTTAACATCCTGTTTCTTCTCTCCTCCCTTCTGCTTCAAGACCTTTTTAATTGAGCTATTCAACCTCGCTATATCCACCAAAAGGTCTCAGAACTTAGCAGTCACCTGATCTCAGCCCCCGGCCTGCCCACCTGATCCTCCCAGCATCCCCCAGCCACTCGACCTCTCATCCACCCCCACCGGACTAAGTACTTCCACCCCCTTATGCGTCTTCGTCCTGACGGGATGTCGGCTGCTGTCCCGTTTTCGGAGCTTTTGCCAAGAAACCCTCTTTGTAGATTTACCTAATATGCATCTGAGTCTCCTGAGAAAAAAACAATTTCAGAATTCTTGCCATTCAGATTCTTTGTTGCATTTACTTACTCTTTGATGTCAAATGTCAAGGTAGTAGTAGTAGTAGTAGTTTATAGTAAAACATACTTTAGCATTCATTTAGAGTAATGTTTGAGTGTTGTTTGCACTGAAATATATATATATATATATATGCATATATGTATTGTTGGAAAAACTGCAAAGGATGTGGGTCATGATATCAATAAGGCTGTACTACTCAAGGTTTTTCCTTCCCTCAGCTGGCAGACATCTTGTCAGCCGAGATTAGGGGCGCTGGCCTCGGGACGGACGTTCCGTCCCATGAGGGTAAACAATGTACGTGCGTAACCATCCCTGTGTTTTGATGCCATACCTGCAGTACATATTCCTGCTCCAAAGATGAAAACCTTTGAGCAGGCTTGGCGCATGACTTGTATGTGTGTCAACTCTGTCGCCCCTGTCTTTTTTCTCAGGCAGAACAGCGGTTCCTACCAGCCTGAGAGTAGAACAATATAAGTCCAACGTTTCCTATTAATGAAATCGTCCTTTGAGATGGGAACAGCTGTGCTGAGTCAACTGGAGGTACAATGTAACCTACCACAGTAGCCCTGTGTCTTACAACCTTTAAGCCGTGTATGAAAAACACTTTCACATTAGCACTGCCTCAGTCTGAGAACGTCTCCCAGCACTCATCTAATTATAGGGGTCAGTCGGCACTGCACGAGGAAGAGGAGAACTTGACGGATTTGCATTCCTGGCAGGGGTGGAGTTCAGATCATTTGCAAAGCCATCAACTGGCTGTCCTTTCATATCCCAAGTCTCTGCTGTCCTATCACTCTTACACGCTGGGGATCTTAATGATGGCTCTCTTATTTGCAGTTATTTCAGGAAATCCGATGCCTTGCTTGCCGGGGTCATGAGCAAAATGAACAAGACAAGCATCTTTGAAGATTATGATAATGGGAACGGAGGGCAAAATTGGAATTGTTTTAAAATTCATCCGCACGTTCCACATCTTATTATCCTTGCACTTGGCAGCCACCCATTTTCAAAGGCGTGATGAAAATACACATTAGGTGCGTTCAGTGCCACTGCTATGAAGCAGAGCATTTCATGGCCTCTAAAGTTAACGCTCTAAAATGAACACTCTTCGCGGCGAAATCTTAAAGGACAGAAGAAATCAGAAGATCTACAGAGAAAGCGGATGTCGGCCCATTCCACAAAATAGTCATTGGGATTTCCTCAGCACATTAAATACAGTCTTATGTCATATAATTTACTCCGGTCTTTGACGCAGGCGGCCATAGTGAGAGCTAAATTGAAACCTTGCGTTCTCGGTGGGAGGGCGACTATTCAGCGCTCGATACGGCACTGAACTGAGGACCAGATGGCGCAGACTAAAACATACTTTAAGAGGGAGGATGTGGTTTCGAAAGGAAAACTCATGCAAATCAGGTCCACAGTGAGGCTGTTGACTCGTGCAATTTCACAGTGTTTACCAATAACAAATTGGAATGGAACATTATTAGTGCTTTCCGAGCAAAAAGTCCCGATGAAGCGGAGGAATGCGTCATTATGGCTGACCTCAGAACCGAAGAGCTGTATTATCAAATTAAGAAAAGGTCTGGTGGTTGCCTTGCTTAAAACGACTGCTGAGAAAGGGACGTATCACCGGCAAAAAATACACAAATTAATGTTGCCGTGGGGAACTTTTTAGCTGGTCTCAATTCAATACTGAGGACATCTTTTTTTGCACCCAGAAGCAACACAAGAGGTGAGAAGAGGTTAAAGAAAGAGGGAAAAAAACAAAAACCTTTGAGGTATCAAGGTAGATTTGTCTTTACACAGCTAACAAATCACGTGAAAGGGAGACATTTAAACTATACATTTCATTTTGCAACCAGAGGAAGGACAGGTTCAAGGCACACGCTGTTTCCACCTGAATTGTTCATAGTCTTTTCACAGGAAAATAATTTTCAGGTTTTCAGGAAATAATTTGGAGCACAAGCATCTTGTGGGCTGTGTCGTGGTGGCAAATAACGACCGACTGTTTTCACAACATTTCCACAACGGCCTCCGTCCTGTCTTCCATCTGGAGTTCTAACCGAGGTTGGAAGGACACGCCAGACTGCAGGGGGCGTACAGGGACGGTAGGTGTACAGTATGCGGGTGGGGGGGGGGGGGGGCGTGAGAGGCTACCAGGTGCTGTGATGTGTGAGGCTCGTCCCTCCCAGCTGATGATCAAAGACGGGCATAACTGCCTCTGATGACCACGGCTGCTGGCCGGACCGAACGCGCGAGGTGCCCCGTGACGATGGAGCTGTGAGCAGAATCAGTCCTTACTGGCACCACAACAGACCAGCGATGGACAACGTCTCATCAATTATCCACGGAATGCTTTTTGTCTGCTTCTCCTGGCCTCGGGTTTGAGCTCTCTTTGGTTGCACATCTTAAAGAGGGCTTGTCGGTTGGAGATTACTCAGGACGTTGCTGTGGAATTAGAGAGAAAGAATATGTCCCTCCACCCAGTCAGCCAAGATAATGTTAATGATGTCTACTGGGATCCTCCACTAGAGGGACTCTTGATATAAATCCGGGGGATTCGACTTCTGGCCCCACTTTGGAGCGGCGTATATCTGCGATTATTAATTCCTCTTAAATACAATTCAACTCTTTTAAAAAATATTTTCAATACTTTTCATAGTACAATTGTCTGATGATGTGAGCTGAGAAGGAAGCGTTCTGTCTGTCGGAGGGATCTCATAGGAATAGAAAGAAAATGGGAGAATAGATGTGGAGCACATGAGAAAAGATTCATTGAATCGACCGTCCTAAATGCCTTCACATAGAGGAACATTATATCCCATAACACTAAATCAGAACTTCCTTATAAGGCAAGGTCAAGAGAATTTGAAATGCAATGCATTTTGAATGCAAAGTGCCTTCAAGGAGCTTGGAGAAAAGATGAAATCCAACAAAATTGCTTTTAAAGCACAAATTCAATTAGAGGAATGAGATAAATCATTTCAGAGAAAGGAGGTCCCTTTTTTTTACAAGTATCATATAATAAAGCCCGCCAAAGGATTTTACTTACTCAAAAACCAAATGGTAGTATCTGCAAAACGCCTGCCATCCTGGAATCGGGGGAAGAGACGTGAGACGTTGACTACGGTGAAAGACAGCTGTAAGCCATTTAATTCCATTAGTAAAGTCAGCTTCCCACAAACTATTCATCGGACACAAAGCTGTATTGACATCGATGGCGTGCACTCCGTAGCGCGCCGAGTCGCGGAGCCTCGCCTGGTTGTCGTTCCACCGCCAGCGCCGACGATCTCTTTAGTAAAAGCGCTGGGAGATCAATGCATGCGGGGGGGGGGGGGCACCACCTGCGCCGCCTGGAGCCCCACTAAAAGCCCCCGTGTCTCTTCAGAAGACGGAGATGGCGTCCCCAGGGGAACTCGCCTTAGAGCAGACAGAGGAACCCCCCCCCCCCCCTCGGTGGCCACCAGGTCTTCTCCGCTCCGTTTTCTTCACCCAAGTGGTTTTTCGAGCGGCCCTAATTAACTTTCTGTGACAAAAGGGCTTCAACCACCGACGCTCCAAGGCCTCGATTCGGGTGAGCCGGCGGCGCGATACCATCTGAATGTCACGCTCTCCTTGGGCCCATCGATCCGGGGGAGTGTGGGGGGGGGGGGGGCGATCAGATATCAGACACCTGAGGGACGGCTCCAGCCGTGGATCGCTCACCCGTTCAGGGGCACCCACCCCCACACACACACACACACCCGGCATGCCACAGGCGAGCGCCCCCCTCCCCCGCCTCCCGGGATGAAGGGCGAGAGCTGGCAGGCAGACTGACGCGCTGAGCTGAAAGCCTTCCACACAAACACTCCGTCTCGTGTCCTTATCTGCATGTCAGCCTGATGAGACGACTCCCGTCGGCGTGGGAACGCTCAGTGCCGCACGTGCACGTGCTCGCCGGCCTCAAAGTGGTGCACCTCTCTCAAGGTCACAGACAGTGGTTTCCCGCCCCCCCCCCCCCTGGGGAGGAAAGGGTAGGAGGGTGGGGCTTGCAATTCCCTTTATTCACATGTCCACGGCCTTGCTAGCTGGTCTAATTGCCGCTGCGACAGGTTGTGGCTTACGGGAGTGGCGCCGACAACAACAACAACAACAACAACCAGTTTGTATTTGCCGGTACTATTTGTTCAAAAAACAATCAGCGGTGGTAAACATGCAGCGCGCCATCCCTCGGCGTGTTGATGACTGTCGTTGTGTTGGTCGATCATTTGCCTCTAAACCTGGAGGGATAACAGCGACTCTCTGATGTGAGGCTGCGGCGTGAGGATGAACTATACGCACGGCCCAGAAGGCTCCATCCGTCTAAATAACGCCGTTGTCCTCCCATCCGTCGCTCCTATCCATTAGTTTCCAGACAGACTGCCAGTGTTCCGCCGCTTTTTTCTCTTCTACTTCTTCCACCTCGCAGTTCAATCAATACGGCCGGCAATAATACATGAGTGGAGCTCGCGTCTGTGTCTCAGCCGCTTCTCCCGTCTCTGATTCTCTCTCACTCTCACAGCACAATGTGCTGCTGTCTTTGCCCCCCTGACCACCTCGTTATCCCTCCATGCCACTGGCATGACTTCTTGTCTCCATTATTCGTCTGTCTGTGCCCGATCCCCTCCCTTCTCCCGCTGTTTGTTTTTCGCTGGTCGTCCCCATCCATTGGTTGGTTGTCCCCATTCTCCGAGGCGCGTCCACGACCCCTCTCAGCAGCGTAGGAAGTCTCCGGTTGGACCGGCTCCGGTTTCCCTCTGAGCTGCAGCGCTGATCCTCCCGGAGGGGCCGGGGGGGATCAAACGGAATTGCTGTCGTGTGTCATTTGCGTTGGAATAATAAAACCAGCAAGTAGCATTGCCGATAATTCCTTGACTTCCCGTCGAAGACTCGCTGTCATTAAACGGTGCAGCCAACGAGCAACGGGTAACCACGGGTGACACGTGTGTTCGGCGTCGCTGCACAAACACGGCCGGGCGAACCTCTACGGGCGCATTAGCGTTCGTTCGGAATCAATCCCGGTCCGAGCACGTCCGTTTACTCGCCTCTCACTGCACCGCCAACGCATTGAGCAAGCTCCTTGGTGGACGCCGCCGTAATCCAATCAAAATGCATCGTGGGCATCCTATTATGTGTTCATTTGCACAGCGGCAGAGGATTCTCTTCGAGGATGTATGCAGAAATCAATGACTCAAAACCTTTCCCTCCCTCGCCTTGAGGTTCATATTAGGTTTACAGAGGAAAATCAAATGAAAGTTTAGTTTTTTTAGGGAAGGAGCTCCGGCTAATTTTTAAGTTTAACAGCAGAGCGGATAAAAAGGTCGTATTACTCAATCTGAGCTCGGGTCGCGGTTACACAGTTAAACTAAAAATTCCTTCACTCATGAGATGCATCGTTTTAAACGTTCGCTCGCTCTCTTTTTGAAGCGACACGGGCTTAGGAATTCAATCAGCTTTGGAGAGCTAAAGCTGCGTGTGATCCAGCCTCGCCTCGCCGTCCTGCGTACACGTGTGAAAAGAACACTAACAAAATAAAGATCAAACAGGGAGAAAAAAAAAACGAATAACATTTAACCAAACTGCAGCAGAGCATAAATATAATGCGGTGCCCTTTCAAAAAAGCCAGTCGTCCTGGTTGCATGCATCTAAATGGAACACTTACTGTATATATATATATATGTTTTTTCATACAAGACCATGTTTTCCTGCCATCTGGCTTAATCGTTTCAATCTTTGTTACACCTTTATGCTGTCGGCAGAACACCAGCGAGTGCTGTGGTATTGATCCACTTGTACGGTTCTTTTTATTATCTCTTCTTCCATCCAAAGGCAGCTTTCTGCTTCGATAGCACCGCTGTTGTGGAAAAGCATAAATTCTCAAGCCCATTTGCTGCGAGGGGGCGGCTAAATGGATGTGAAATCAAGCCATGAAAAGCCAACACGGCATGGTGGGGAATTTTACCCTGAGCTCATTAGGAAAAGCACGTTTCCTTATTCATGCGCCGTAATATGCTGATAGGAAATATCTGGGAATGTTTATTTGGGCTTTTGTTCTGCAGATTTTCTTTGGCTTTACCGGCCTGCAGGGAGGAATCAAGCCGGGCTTTGACTTGTCAAACCATGGAAGAGGTTCCGGAGCTCTGCTGTGACAATGGGCCGGCTGTGTGTCGGGGGGGACCAGAGTAAATAGGCCCTGTGTGGAGCCACGGAGACCCCCCCCCTCCCCGATCAAAGGCCTCGCTCTCTGTCTGCTGTCACAGATTCTGGTGTCCTCTCTGCTGCTCCTCTGCCCAGTCTGGCAGGCTGACCGGAGGATGGCCCCCGAAAGGACATCTGAAGGCGACACACTATTGCACGTTGTGTTGCAACAGTGTGTGTGTGTGTGTGTGTGTGTGTGTGTGTGTGTGTGTGTGTGTGTGTGTGTGTGTGTGTGTGTGTGTGTGTGTGTGTGTGTGAGTGAGTGAGTGGAGGTGAAGCTTTGCTCCCCGCGCTGCCTTTTAGGAGCTGCTGTTGTCCTTTTTCAGCTTAAAGAAAGAGGTAAGACATGGTCCAGGACTCTAAAGCTGGGGACGAATCTAAAGAAAGAAATCATGGGGTGGCATATCGGCGCTGAAACAATTTCACTTGAAAAATAATGGTTGATATTTCAACTCAAAAATATTTTATTGTTGTGGCACACAAATAGCTGAATAGTGGTATTATAAATCCAAATGTTCCAAAACGAAAACCAATTCAAGGACAAGGTCAAAACCAGTAAAAGAATTAGTGAAAAGCTGGGAAATTGAGATAAAAGTACAATTCTGGTCCGAATGAATTGTCACTGACTCTCCGAGCAAAGGGCTTTTTTGTGTGCTTCCTTCTTAACTGAGTGCTTTAGTCATGCGAGTGGAACATACAAATCTAAAATGTAGACATGTTTGTCTGCAGAATGAAAAGATGTTGGCGGCTGGTGGTAATCACGAGGCACTCGTAAGCGGTGGGTAATATTTGGATTTAAGGTTTAATCTGTCCCTCACACAACACCGGGTCTATCTTACGAAAGCAAAACACGCTTTAACAAAATAAACCGCCAGCGTCCATCCGGGATCCTTCCGTATTTCTACTAGTGGAGGTGGGCGTCCACACACACCCAGGAGCCAGATGTGTGTGGCTGGAATACGGAGCGGCTGCACAGCGTCCTGCAGCCCGCCTCTACAGTCGAGGGGGGGCGGAGCCGGCGAGGGCTTCTAAGGAACATCCTCAGAATGTCAATTTCATTTTTAACACGTAATCGATTATTCCCCACAGTCGTTTCGTTTACTGGCTCTCCTCCTGCTTTGCGCGGCTTCCAGCCTCAGGTGGAGATTCGGAGTGGCCGGGCCTTCATGCTCGAGCTTTTACCCGTCCGGCATTTCAGCCGCCGCGTGTCATGCGTTGCCAGGGCGAAAGAGATCCGCCCCTATATACGGCATTCCGAATCAGCCAGCGCGGGCGCCGTTTTCAAGACGGGCTTTTCAAGAAATGCTCCTCATTGTGTGAAGAGGTCGGCCGCTAGCGGGCCGCTAGCGAGCCTGTCACAAGCGCTGAGGTGGATTCATTCGGGTTCAGGACATCGCCGCAGGACAAGGTGTGAAATGCAGGTGCGAGAGCGACATCTCCGGCTTCATTCACATCGCACTCTGACATCGCTTTCATACACGTCGGACCGCCCGCCTCTTCTCTACGGCGTCGTAAGACCCTTTTTTCTACACCTGGTGGATTCATCCCTGCAACCAGCTCCTGCTGCTTTCTCTTAAAAGTACCTCCACCCTGCTCGCCCACCTCTCGCCTTTCTCCCTCTGAGAAAACTGCATATGTGGAAAAAAAAAAAGGGCCCTGAGGTCCGCGGCTCCAACAGGTATGCTAATAAGATTCACTCGAAGGAGGAATTTGTCTCTTAGCTTTCTTTCCCCGTGGGTGTGCCACGCCACAGGGGGCCTGGAATGCATATATTACACGGCTGCACATGGTGGAGTCTGTGCAAGAATATGTGTGTGTATGTCCTTTTGCATTCCGATATTTATGCAGAAGCTCTGTGTTGCCTAAGTTCAAAGAAAGAAAATGCTCTGAGGTCTTGATGTCCTACCTGCATATATTCCATCCTCCCCTTCTCTTCCTTATATATTTGCAGGAGCTGCAGGCAAATCTCCAATTAGAGGAGCCGCACAGCCCGGTGCGGATATCTCCCCCTCTCACGGTGGGATGGCAGCGAGGTGATACGCGACCGCTCATGATTGAGCCCTCCTTAGCTAACAGGTGCTATCATCTCTGCAAACGTCCGTCGGCGGCGCGCGCTCATTGTCCCCACAAAGGAAGAACAAATGTATGAATTATTCGATCACAAAGAGAGGCACAGCGCGAAATCCCAGAGTGAAGTCATCGAGAGATCTGGACTTCAGTGAAAGAGCAAAGCAAAGGGGCTGAATATCAGAGGCAAGGATGCTTTTCTGGATTCGCGGAGGCAGACCTTCGAGTCCATGCAGATTACTCTGAGGAAATGAAATCCACAACTTTGAAATACTGCTGCCCTTGAATTAGGACGAGTGTTAAGAGTGTTTTCTCCCGACGGGCTCATTTTCTTTTTTTAAAAGCCCAGAAATAGCCCTGAAGCCTCTTGGTATGTCAGGATGACACATCTCTTTTGGCTTACATTTGAGAGGAGCGGGTGCTCGAGGAACTCTACAAGATGGCTGGTGAGAGCTTGGCTCTGTAACCCGTACGAGGTTTGAGAGCTCCCACTCGCCACGTCCTCCTCCGCCTCCACCACCATCTCGCCGCTCTCTCCACTTCTCTACAACATCCTCCTCCAGGTTTTTGCGTTCGCATCCCTCCCTCCAAATTACAGTCTTAGTACCTGTAACCCCCGGGTGAGAGATGATTACACATTTCAAAAGCGGAACTTGAACTGAGAGGTCGGCCCCTGAGCTCATACGTACACCTCAGCTGCCTGACTCGGAAACACCAAAACAAGAACCCTTCAACGGGACCGTGCACCTGCAGGGTTGAAAAAAAAGCACAGTAAATAGGATTAACATTTGACTTGAGCACCCTGTTCTCAGACGTACACCTGCTCCCCGACCGTTGATAAGGACTCCGATCCACCAAACACCCAAAGTGCTTTGGAGTCAGCCACAAAGTGGACCAACGCGGCAATTTCCAATTCACGGATCCCCCCGCGGCCAGACGCCGGGTAGCCAACGGCCTCGTTCTTTGCCCGCCAAATCTTCCACTGAGACGGCAACGAACTCATTTTCCCTCCCGCAAAAAACCACAACGCCTTTGTTTGCAGACGGGCGCCGAGAAAGCGAGAAGTCGGTAAAAACACAGAGGGGAAATTGAGGTTGAGGGCAAGAAGAGGGAGAAAATAGGGGAAAGATGTGATAGATTGAAAAGAAGGCGAAGGGCGGTTTGAAGCGAGTCGAGATAGCGTCGAGGTGGGTGGAGGGAAGGGGAGGCGTGTGGTGGGGGAGGGAGGGAGGGGTGGGGGGGAGGCTGAGAAAGCGACACACTTTCCGGGCTTATTTACACGTAGCTGCCAGTATGACAGGTAATTTGGGCAAATTCTCCACAGAGCCTGCAGCAGACGGCGCAGGGATAAAGACGAAAGGAGAGAGCAATAAGAGGGAAAAAAGGGAAAGGGGGGAGAGAGGGGGGAGAGAGGGGGAGGGACGTGCACAGACTGCCTGACACGGCCCGAGTTGGGTCTGAGAGTACGACACCAAATGGGTTTCCAGATTCCAATCAGAGGCGAGAGGAGGGGTGGGAGGTGGGGGCAAAGAGATGCAAGGGGAGGGGGGAGGAGGGGGGCGGGGGGGTGAAACAGGAGCGGAAGTCGTCCTTTTGACAGTTTGATCATTTCATTTATCCGCAGCAGGAAAGAGGTATCAGAGGCGCTTTTTAATTCAATATCTCTTTCCCTGTTGAGACTGAAAGATCAGACGGGAAGCAGAGGAGGCAAAAAAGGCAAAGAAAAGAAAAAAAATACCACATATCCAGATCCCTCGATTCATAGCGGCTCTGATTTGATTCACTCGTCTAAGTCGCGCTCGGTGTTTGCGCACACGTGTGTGTCAGACGGCAGGTGTGCATTACTCTCGCTACACTTCACGCCGGGGCGAAGCGAGCCCGTATTTATAAAAAGCTCTTGTTCCCGTTCGCCGCGCGGCTGTCAGTCAGAGCTCAGGGCCAATTAGAAAACACTTGTTAATGGAGCAAGCGCTCCTCTCCCCCGCACGGTGTGTGTGTGTGTGTGTGTGTGTGTGTGTGTGGGTGTGATGACTTCATTCTCCCCCGTGGCGACGCGGCCACGCAGGTGAGAACGACAGCAACAGAGATAACAATGGAGGGGATAACGAGGCGTTTGTTCCCCCGGTCAGGGTATGGGGGGGGTGTGGGGGGTGGGCGGTGACTCACGCTTTACAGCGGGGGGAGCGCTTGCCCTGTGTCGACCTTTTTTAACCCGGCCTCCTTCTGAGCTCAAAGCCTCGGGCGTCGCAGGCGTGACCCTTTTCCCTCTTCTTCTGGTCACTGGCGCGCGTGGCACGCAGCCGCGAAAACACGCCCACCCACGCACGCATGAACACGGGCACATGCAGCGTGCACGTGGCAGCGCAGCCCTTCTTCCAGCATTCCAGTGAAGCCACGTTCTCATCTGAAATCATGGGACAACTTGTGGATAATCAAGCCTGCACGTTGGGAGCCCGTCCTGCTTGGTGGTTTGAGGCGTGAAGCTATGAGCACCTGGATGTTTTTTTTTTTTTTATAATTTACAGAAATATTTCTGGTCCAGATTTTTGCCTCAAACAACCGAGTCTCTTGGATTTGAATCTCTTCGTGATTTTGCCTGAATCTCATGGTGCCTCCAGCTGGACTTTCTCGGTGGCATCTTGTGCGATTAATCTTTCCTTGGAAGCGTCGTCAGCGCGCCCACTCGCTCGCTGCGAGGCCTCCACACAATGAGCAACTCCGTTCACACCTGAGCTCGGTTGGACGCCGCGCGGACTGGGACTTTACACCGCCCGCTCCCTCGCGCTGTTTAACGCCCGTCCGAGCGATTGTGACATTTGCGTTCTCGCACGGAGCTCCTCCGGGGGAATGTCGAGATGATTTCAGGGTGGCGGTGCGCGTGTGGAAGGGGCTTTAGATACACACTGGGAATCGGCCCAGGCACATGTACACATGTGCTTTAAGGCAAAACACAACTACACACACACACACACACACACACACCACCCTGGCATTCAAATACCAGTAGGCCTGTTCCACGAGATATGCCCAGAGCCCCGTGCTCCACAGCAAAGCGTTAATGACGCAGTAGAAGCTGAAGTCCCAGACATGAAAAAGACAAGAGGCAAATTGAAATAAAAGAAACGGGGAAGCAGATGGGCAGAGAGCGAGAAACAGACCTCACAAGAGCAACCAGGGGGAGGCGGAAACGGGCTTCAGAGGAGACGCGCGACGTGGATGAAGCGGCGATGCAGAGTCAACAACCGACAAAAGGAGGTCAGGCCAGATGGAGGAGACTGGGGAGGCAGGGTCGGGAGGGGGGGAGAAAGAATGAGCGCGAGGAAATATAATCAAAGACAGTGAGAGAAAGGATTACCTCCTGTGCTTCAGTGGAGTATGTAATTGTGGTTAAAGACACAGTGACTCGCCGTGACAACAAAACACAATAGTGCTGCAGAGAGCCGAGTGCGATGCGGCGGCGATAAAGATAACGGGGAGAGGTGGGGAGGGACGATTCGGCTGATTATCGGCGTCGATGATAACAGTGTTGGTGGTTATCATGAAGAAGGTGCCGGGGATCAAACGTGGCATAATATCTTGATGATATGAGCAAAAGAAGATAACTTGATTAAAATTGCTAGTGATTCCAGCGACGATAGCGGCGTTTTGTTGGGCGCAATTTTAATCAGAGATTTTTTGATTTTACACATTGTGCCATAATCTGGTGAGCTATAGCGAAAAGCTGTTTTACATCAAATAATTCCCTTAAAACATACTCCTCCGTATTCCTTCATGAATATTCAGCCACCAATGCTGCCCTGAGGTATCAACACTGGTGTCATTCATTTGCCTTTATTTTACATCTGGTATTCCTGCCCAACCTCCAAATTAAATTAAGACTACATGAGCATTTTATACCTACAGAAGTGAAGAATCATTGGATTCAATAAACTTTTCAATAAAGCTTTTCCATCCTTTCTCATCAGTTGGTGAGGTTTGTCTTTACTGATGAGCTGTCCGGCGTGTAGCCTGAGGTTGGGTGGGGGGGACATAAAAAAATATTGAAATTTGCAACATCAATAGATGAAATAAAAACGCGTGTAAACGTGTGAAAATAAAATTTCACACATTTTGGTTTCAGTTCTGCCCAAGGGCCCGAAATAGTGTCATCTAGTTATATACGTATCCATCCAAAACTCCAGTGCCAGAGCAGTATTACAGGCTGATTAGAGGGAGGATGATTCCTCGGGTCCCTTGGTAACACGTCAGAGTCTGTAAGACAGTTTTCACAACTGAAAAAACATTTAAAAGGTCTGGTTTTATTTCCACCTAATAAAAGGTTTATTTGGGTAGACGCACATTTAGGAACATTAACTTTAGAAACTAAAGATCATCTTGCGGAGGATCACACCATCCAACACAGACATGGCCTCCATTTTATTCTCAACCGTCTTCGTCCGAGGTTGAAAATGGAAACTGTGTGTGTGTGTATGTGTGTGTGTGTGATTGGGTGAAATGTGCTTCGGGGAAAACGGTATTACTAATATTAACGATAATCCATTTTCCTTTTAATCCAATATATTAAATCGTACATAATTAAAAATGTGGACGAGCACAATCACAGACAAACCGAACATGTACGATAATCCTTTTCTGTTATTTTAATACCAGAATTTGCATCCCTGAGTACCTGTGTAGCGTTCTGGTTACGTTGCCGTGCTACTTCTAACGGAACGCACGTGCATTAACACAACTTTGATTAAGTGGTCTTTCCTCTGACCCCAATCTTAGAAATGCTCAGCTATGCCCTGACTCCGCGTTCGTACACAGGTAATGTGTATGGCAAGGTCACCCGTCAACCCTGTGTAATTAACTGGCTCGCCTGAAAATGCGCCTTTTAGGACACCATTAACCCGTGCTAGCCTAACAAGGCTGTGCAAACACAGACTGTGTACACCAGCAGACACACACATCTGCGAACAGAGTGAGTGGGAGAGGAAAATCCATTTCATGAATATTGGATTTCATTATGAGGGTGAAGAAACAGCTTTGCTGTGGATCATTCTTTAATGACCCAAAGTCCACATGCATGAATCTTTTAGCAGTGGCTGTCTGTTTGATAACGGGGAGAAGGAGAGGAGAGCGAGATGAGGCTTGAAGGTTTGAGCACCTGGAACAGGTCCGTCCTCCTGATGCGAAACAGAAAGACGCCGAGAGGGGAATCAGGTCCCTCAGGACGCTCTTCATGTGGTTTCTTTTTTGTTTATAGAAACCTGCAAAGGAGAAACGACTGATTTCTGGTCCAGATTGAATCTCAAGACGGCTCTCGTTTGCGGGTGCTCGAGGATGGTGGTATTTCTTTGTTTTGAAAAGGAGCTTTCCGCTGAGAGCCTCTGCCTCCCTCCTCACTGATTGCCCAAGAGGTCACACACATCACTTTGCTGCTTTGCTCTCTGCAGCCACCACACTGCACCTCCCATCAGCTTGGTTTGTAGCTGGCAATCTACAAACTCACCTTTCTGGCCCAATTTGCCCTGATCTATCATTTTCCCAAAAGGTGACGCAACAGATGTGCGAGTGTGATTTATTTTACGACTGAGATTCAACATCCACATATTTTCTTTGTGGAAACTTAAGGCTGTCGTATTTTATCTTCTTTATCTAACAAATTTGACTTCAAACAATCGGTGACTAAGAGATGGTTCAACATGATGAGTAACTAGTAAGTAACTAAGGAACGCTGGCGTGAAAATAAATATGCAAAGAAACATGATGTACGCTAATAGTATTCTGCTGCTGAGTTGATGCGTCAACTTTATTTATGTTGTAAAAAAAAGTCGAGATGTCGTGGCTCTTTAGGCAAATCTGTATTCAATATCCACACAAGATCAAAAACATGAATGCATTACTGTTGAAAAATAGGCATATTAGTGATTGTAGTTACCTTAGATGTTACACCAGCTCTGCTTACTTTGTTTTTTTGTTGTTGTTGCAGATTTCCCGATTATGGAGCTACTTAAAACCTGCAGCTTCAACCAACGTCGCAGGTGGAGTAACACAGGCATGAAATGAACGTGGCAACCGACCTGGCAGAGCTAATAAATAAAACAACCAACCACAGCCAGACACCGCCCTCCATATGGTGTGTTTCTGTGTCAACCCACCTCCATCGGGCTGCTCCATCCTCTGTGTGGAGGACGGCCCATCCCAGGAGCAGCTCTTCCTTTCAAGCCCTGCCAGTGTTTACCTCCTGTGATGCTGCATTGTTCTCACTTTGCTCTTCCTTACACGCACGAGTGATCACAGGTCCTGCCTCCACCTAAACCTCCTTTCAAACAGGATTAATCAGTTACCTGGAATGCATTGGAATGACGGCCCAACACCAGCGGTTTGAAACCAATCAAATTATTGAGATGTATGAAATGAGGAATCTGAGCAATGCAGTTTTTGTCCTCGTTCTGTTAGTTATTGCAGCTGCCAAAGCGCTATTTTGTCCTTGGTAAGAAGTACACAATGTGACTCCTCCGCCCAATTCCTCAGTGGCTTCTCATCAGCAATATTAAAACATGTTCAGATTAGAGCCAAGCTGGAATCGCCGCATTCAGGGATCAAGCCTGTGATGATAATCATGAGACCACATCAATTGTCAACATCAACTTCATATACTTTTGCTCAGGAATATAAACATTGATACCGATCGTTGAAAAAAATGCGCCAAGCTTTATCAAAGCATGAGGTAAAATCTTTTTAAAAAGGGGTTTGTTCCTGGTTCTGATTGGTAGGGAAGCCATCCAGCCACTGCTTTGTCAGTGAGTGACTGAAGGCTGGCCATGAATTCAACGTTACTGTATCGCAACTTTTGGAATCGGACCTTGAAAATATGTTTTACATTGCATTTTGAGCTAACAAATTGTTAAATAACCATTTAAGCCACGCAAATAACAGGGTTTTCCTGTAATTGTTTGATGTAAAGCACTTTCCCTTGTTGAAATGTGCTATAATAAACTTGCCTTACCTTTAGCGAGGCATTCTGTGGGATTGTGCGCATAGAAGGGGAATATAATTTAATCAGTTTATAGAAAGGCTTCCAGTTATTTGAGAGTTTCTCTAATATTATTGTGACATTGAGCCACATTTACCGTGCTCTAGGTTAATTTTAGCCCCGTGTACTTTATCCGCCAACACCTGCTGTGAGCTGCAGACTGTTAGACGGTGCCACCTTCTAACGAGCGAGGCATGAATCAGGTTCCAATTACTATCGGCTCCCATTGCCTCACAAGTTGAGGCGATGCCGCGTCCCCCCCCCCCCCCCCTCCGGACAGTCGGGGCGGAAGGGTCGACGACTCCCAGGGTGCTTTTTAAAACACGCGGCCACGTCGCCGGCCGGTTGCCCCAGAAACAGCAAACAGATGGCCTGCAGAAGCGCGCTCGTGTCTTTAAGTGTGAGCTGAGAGCAGCGACCTGCTACGGTCGAGTGGGCACAGCCACAAGTCTGGAGTCTTGGGGGGGGTCCTCAGGGCTGGAGACCAAAGCATAACTTTTACATCACTAGTTGGCAGGGTTTTACATTATTATAAGTATAACTTGCTTCTGTCTGGATAATTACCGCCCTGCGCCGTTCCAGAGACTGTGTATTTCACAGATCGGCCTCTGTGGTTTGACAACTTGTGTTCCGCCATCTTTGTGTTGAGCCAGAGCGGCGAACGTCTATAGAAAAAGATTCTCCGCTCATTTAGAAGCCCCGCTTCTGAGGAAAGAAAAAAAAGCCGCTGCGCTACATCAAACTGGCCTGTCAAAGTGCTGACAACAGCCATCTATATGCTCGAGAATAAAAAAAACCCCTTTGTGATGAAGGGAGTGTAAATGAGGCATTAAATGACACACATCGGCAAAAGCGTCTCCTATTCAGTGCGTGATATCACATATATATTTGCTCAAGTGCATCTTATTCAGCCCGATACCAAGTTTAAGAGGCAAAACAGCCTTTAATCAAGAGCAATCCAATTAATATACGATGTCGCTGCTTTAGCTGTATGAAGTAATTGAAGGCAACTCTCCCCCTGCTATCATAACTCCTCATTAATTCACCACACAAAACCAGTTCATTAAAAAAGTGCAATTAAAAAGAAAAAACAATCGTACCAGTGGAAGTCTCCCAACATATTTGGATTAATAAAAGCTCTCTACGGCCGAATTGAAAAGCAATTCTTTGCACTAGCCGATTTCTTTATTTTCTCTCCACCCGTCAACTTAAAAAAGAAAAAAAACCTTAATAGAAGGCCAACGTCAATGAGGCTTGATCCTGATGGATTCGAGAGGGGATCAATGACGTCGGCCTGATTGAGAAAACACCTGCACGGTCCCCCACATTTGTCATGTCTGATTTAGCTGCCTCGCTGCGGCCTGCAGATCAATTCTGATTACGGCTGTCAAACCCTAAATAGCAAACAAAGGCTACTTGCAGCATGATAAAGCAGATATTTGCAATAAATAGGCCAACATGGAACAAGTGTTGAATTGGGTTGTTTATCTTCTACGCTTCAGATGTGATTCGAGCTTTCAATAAAGTCTTGCTCGGACGACAGCCTGATTTAATTTGTGTTCCTTTGCTGAACTATTTTTGGTTTTCCTTCAGATCTGAAACCTCTTCACGTTCAATATGGAATTGGTGGCCGCTCGTCAGATCATCACTCAGTCTATGTCTATATTTGTATTGCATAGTACCATATAAAAGGCATCTCTATCACTCTATCAAGTCAACTGCAGCAGAGAGCGTTGGGTCGTTAAAGGGGTCTTGAAAGCGGTTTAACAGAACATAAATCAACAAATCTATTTCCATGATGTCAACAATTCCAATAACTCCTCCTGTGTCTCAAAGCTCAGCAGTATTTTCCAGGTACAGCTATTGACTTGTCAGCACAGATATGTTGTATAAGGGTACTGTTGCCCTACATTAAGCAACTAATTGCCCTTTTCCGACCCCCCCCCCCCCCTCCCATTATTTCCTAATGGAAGTGGAGGTCTGCTGGCCAGATAAAGGTCACGTTGATGCATTCAGTGCGCCCTGGATGGAAAGAGAGTGAAATGTGTTCACACAGTCTGAGGGGAGATTATCCAAAACATATTTTGGTTTCTGTGATAAGCTCCTGCAGCACTACATTTTTGAGTACATCAAACATGAGAACTATTTTGGCAATCATTTCACATCATACGCTCTAGTATTGAAATAACTGCGAGCTGAATGAGAAACGTTAACTGGAAGTTTGACTTGGATCTCTGGAACCATATTCTGCATTTCAGTGCGTTTTGGCCAAATTCTTTCGTATTTATTCCCTCTCTAAGTAGTGAGAGAGAAAAAAAGGACGTGGACCTCAGGCACGAACAACCTTGAGAACATTTAAAACTTACCTGAATTGACAGAACAAACAGGATAACTGTACTATATATAATAATGTATATAATGTGCAAGAGGGCAATCTCATTGAAATTTGAAAACAAATTAGAATTTCACTATTTACCAACATCCCTCCAATGAATAACGGGAACCCAATGTGATCGAACACAACTTAAAAGCACACTATCCTTGCGTGCAGGTCCACGCGCTCACTGCCTCACAAAACTAGGAAGAAGCACCACCGGTTTTCAGCATTATTCTCCCCAAACTCTCATTAGTGAAATATCATAACACAATAACGCAGCAGCGCCTTCCGCTAAAACCAATTAATGCTCCATTGCTGCACAAATGTTTGATGAAATCACACCTAACGTCCCAATTACTAGATTAGATTAGAGCGGCAATATCACAAACATTATATTCAGCTTCAAAATGGGAGCCGGCGGGCTCCTGTGTGGGCCCTCACAGCCCAAATGTTTGACTTCTGCTTAACCGAGTCTCACCGTCAAGCTCATACGGACACTTCATTACGGGACACTCGTAGCGTGCGCATGCGTGGGAAAAAACACACAACCCAAACCGGCCTTCGCATTGGATTTCACTTCTAAAGGGTGTCATGTAATGTTTTACACTAGCTGCGGTTTCCCTCCACTCGGCTGTGGGCGCACTACATGAGCCTCTTATTAGTGGCATATCACATTAGCACCGGCTCCCTAAATGCCGCAACATCACACAAGGAGTGACCCTGAAAGCATTACAGCAACCCCCCCCCACCCCCCAGGACCCCCAGCATCCTCCTCCCCCCTCACAGGGACACCAGCCAAACACGATCTGCGTTGGCGGGATAAAGCAGCCATGTTTCTTTTATTTTGATTGCACCTAATCATCAGCCCGCGAAATCGATCCATCTTGATCACCGCCGCCTGTTGCGGGTCTTTCTTCCATCCTCCTCCTCCTCCTCTTCCTCCCTCGCACCATCTGTCTCTCTCTCCTCCTCCTCCTCCTCTTCTCGGTCGCAGCAGCACCGCTTCAATCATTTTTTTTTCATAACTCCTCCATCTTTCCAGCCCTTCCACCCTCATAAGTGCTCTCTCTCTGCCCCCCCCCCCCCCCCCCCTCCTCACCTCCCTCCCGCGCTTCTCACCCTCTGCATTAAACATACACGCAGTGTGTGAAGAGCC
This sequence comes from Gasterosteus aculeatus, assembly GCF_964276395.1. Taxonomy (NCBI): domain Eukaryota; kingdom Metazoa; phylum Chordata; class Actinopteri; order Perciformes; family Gasterosteidae; genus Gasterosteus; species Gasterosteus aculeatus. Next base: position 6,242,348 of record NC_135707.1, on the reverse strand, counting down.
ACTGTGTGTGTGTGTTGCGTGCGTTATTACGCGGCACGGGGAGAAGGCGTCGGCTAATGACCGGGGCAGAGCGGCGCGGACACCGCGAGCCGTCTCGGTGTCTGAACCGGCTCATTATCATTTAGATCTACGCTACACCCACCCGGCATGTCGCCGGCTGCTGACAGGAATTACAATGATGGGAGAGATTCCTTTGGTCAGTGTAGTGCCGAAGTCCGGGGACCCGTCAGCCTCTCGTGTTTCCTTTTGTGTTCCCATAGCACACAGCGAGAGCGTGCGCAGCTCGTTAGCGCGTCCGCGTGTCGCCTCCTGCTCTCGCCTTCTATTTAAGTCTCGCACACAATTATCCCCATTCTCTCTCTCTCTCTCTCTCTCTCTCTCTCTCTCTCTCTCTCTCTCTCTCTCTCTCTCTCTCTCTCTCGCCCACTGTGAATGAGAGTCTGGAACACAATTACCCCTGTTGTCCCCCCCCCCCACTCTCCTTTCTAACACTGTATCCATCCGTCCCTCTCTCTGCCTCTTATGGCTTCGGGAGAAGTCTGTGAAGGGAGCAGCTGCTGAAATATTTATCGATCTGTTTTCCACAGTTTTATATATTCCCCCCCCCCCCCCCCCCCCTCTCTCTCTCAGCCCCCCTCTTCCCACGCAGACCCAGAAACACTTCCAGCTCCAGACGCGCTGCAGGAGGCCCGAGCGAGAAGCGCGATTTAACATCTGTGGCGCCCGGTGGAATTACCTGCGTGGACACGTGAAGAAGAGGCGCGAGGGGCGGCGTGGCGGTAATTGTGAGGACAACAACGTTTTCATTGATGCTGTTTTTGTTTGTTTTTTTCAGCATCAAGGAAGTTGTACACAACTGGAGGCTATTGATGCAGCTAGTTGTCATGGCGACAATACCCGGAGCAATTAGAATTACAATGGTAACAGTGTTGGCACCGGCCTTAATGGATTCTTGGATGAATCTGACGTTATCTCGGCTTCATTAAGGGGCCCCCGTGCGTCCCCGCGGTCATCATCGCCGCGGTTTAACCGGGAGTTCTCAGGTTCAGCGCTCGTCTGAAACGTTTTTCCCCAGCCTGCTGTTGTACAGCTCAAATGATTAAACCTCCGCACAAAAGGAAAGGGTCACACACATGGACCCGTGCGCACACCGAGACACAAAGAAAGCATACGGCGCTCTCTCTCTCTCTCTCTCTCTCTCTCGCCCTCGTAACATCTGCACATCAGGCAACAAGAGAACATCTGTACTTCTGCCTGCAGCGTGGACCGAAGCCTGAAACCAGAGGGAGCCAGAGACTTATTGACCTCTCCAAACCTTCTAAATGGGGGGGGGGGAAATTGAATGAGAGTTTTTAATATCCATGATAGTGTGCATATATGTATGCATGTACGATATACTGTATATAAATATTCAGATCCCCTCGACTACTTCGTGCTCTATCGCTCTATCGGCTTTCCATTGATTTACCGCTCACACCTTTGGAGGGGGAACTGTTGAAATTCATCTTTCCAGTAAAGGAGCGATTGCACAGTGTATGAATGCATAGGTTTATTTCTATGTGAGAGCTGTGTGTGTGTGTGTGTGTGTGTGTGTCTGTGTGCGTGGGCGCCCGTTGATGCGAGTACACGAGCCCCTACTTATTCCTGCTTCTACAGCCACTCAGCTCCCTCTTGAATGATCCTTCCTCTGCACTAAATAAAACATTTTTTTCCATTTGTTAAAGCGATAACCCAGAGCTAGCGTCCATATCCGCACACCCGGACCGCCGCTTGTCTTTGAGATGGGACGCGGCGGCGGCGGCGTTGTAAGGAAGCAAATTACCACAGTGATTAAACACAGTACCTGTCCCGAGCCGAGTGCCGTCCTAGTTCCATTACACCAAACTCCGTATATTAGAACTGTAATTAAAATTGCAAACAGGCCATGCTGTAATCATTATTTATGACACTGACGCTATGTGTAATTGGCAAACCCCTCGAACCAATATGTGAGGCCCGGTGAAGTGTTTATCAAACGCGACAGCGGAAATCTCAAGGGCGGCGAGATGGCGCGCCGTTCGCCGAGCTGGGCCTCCGCCCTCAGAGGATCTAAACCGGTGACCTCTCAGCACGCCGGAGCCAGATAGCCGCTTACACTGTGAGGTGCAGAGTTGAGCTTATGCCCGGAAGGTCGCGGGGTCACCGGCTGGGGTTATTCATCTCCGTCTAGCCTGTAATTGGAAACGCTGCGAAATCCACAAAGTGAGGGCACGGTAATGAATAAAATTCAACCCCCCCCCCGGTTTGCTTCGTGTTGCCACCCGTTAAATGAGGCGGTTTGAGCTGCTCCCTTTAGGGTGGAGGGACACACTCTACGGAGTAGAAGAGTTTCCCAGAACACTTGATATAATGTAGTATTTTATTTGTTCTTATGGGGATCGTTAACACTTTGAAATCCAATGAATCTACATGAATGTCTGCAATGCATCGGAAGAGCTCCATGGTGCTACAGACGTTTCACTCCTTTGTTAGTCAGCGTGCTAATTTAAGCCAGATAAAGAAACATTCTTCCACTGAATCTGGCTTTGTAAGCTCTTCTCAAGAACTACATTTTCCATCCGAAATACATCCATAATAAACCAAACTTTAAACATGTCTCACAACTCTGTTTCAGCCCACCACTACTTTATCCTAAACTGCCGCCTTTGTCCATTTGACAACCTGTTTGGGTTTTTGATTTATCAATTCCTAACCACGTCTATCACCCTGTCTATCGCCCGAGGTTGGCTGGGATGGACTCCAGCCCCCCCGCGACCCTGTGTGCAGGATAAGCGGTTTGACGATGGATGGACCATTATTTCAAATTACATTTCAATTCAGCACCAATTTGTTTTTACGTCACAGCAGCAGCCGGTCAAAACGCAGCCAAGACTTTCTCAAAAGGTTACGATCTTGGATCCACGACGTAATAGAAGTAATAGATTCAGCACCACAGGCCACCACACAGCAGCAAGACGAATAGAAACGAGTGAAAACCCGAAAGGAAAACCCTTCCGACCGCAGAGCAAACCCACTCGAGGCTGGTTAAACCTCCAGCTCTGGTCCCCCCCCCCCCCCCCCCCCCCACCCCCCCCGCCTGGCTCTCGAGACCAAACCCAGCCCCTCTCGCTCCAACACTTGCAGGGATATGAAACCCGCCAAAATGGGGCCGAGCGTTTCTAAGCCCAATACGCGGAAAAACAGCAGCACACAGAAACCATGGATTTCAAAGAGAGGGAGAAAGAGCAGATTCCCCCTCCAGAATAGGAGCGCGAGGCATCTGTTGATGCTGGCATCCCTATTCTCTTCATCCCCAAGCCAAGCCTGGGGATCCAGTTGAGTGTGCGTGTGTGTGTGTGTGTGTGTGTGTGTGTGTGTGTGTGTGAGGCAGTGTGTGTGTGAGAGGGGGCAGGGACGTCGGAGGGTGGCTACATGCTAAAATGTCCAATGTGCATTGACCCCACTTGGCCCCCCATATGTTGCTGAAACAAAAAGGATGGCGAGGGAACAACGCGACCCCACCTGTTCCCGCCCCCCGTGTTCTTGCCCCCGAGCACTTCCTGCAACCAGAACCTCCATCGCGGTGATGCACGTTGGTGGGAAGAGCCATCTGCACAGCGTTTCAACATTAGTGAGCAACATGTACGGCGCACGCCACAGTGTGAGGGGCCGTGATTCACTGCAATAATTGCATCACTTGATATCTGTACGGCAGAAATATACACTTCTATTGCAGAATATTTGATAAACAACCTTAAACGTCCTCTGCTGTGACTTATCTGGCCCACAAAGGTAGAAGCAATTTCTCTTGTCATCTTCACTTTTCCCTGAATCAATGACGGCATTATTCTCATTATCACATCTTGCAGGTTTCTGTCACAACAGAAATCCTTTGGAGGGTAAATTGTTTGATTTTGTGTGGAGGTGTGTGAGGATGCACTCACAGACTAAATGTTTCATGAGGCCTGGTCTCGTAGATTAAACAGGTTTTGGTTCATGCAGACAGCTCGTGTGCCAGAAATACGGTGATGGTTTAATCGTACGTACGAGGGGGGGGGGGGGGGGGGGGGTTGGACATTCAACCTTTCCAGACTAAAAAGGTGGAATGCCATTGGTTTGCACATTCGCACCCCAAAGCCAGTACCAAACCTTTGAAAAGCCTAATTGTGTTTTGTAGAAAAAGGTAAAAGAAAATGACATTTTTCCACCCGGCTTGCTTGCCGTGGGCCCAGGTCACAAACACGCGCACATGGCAAATATATTGCTGCTCCCTGCTAATTAATGTGTGTCGTGCACTTTGTGAGGCTGCTAGATGAGCGGTAATCTCTGTCGAGGAGAAACATCTTCCGGCTAATGAAATACTGTCGCCTTTCGAGGGGATGCGTCTCATTCCTCGTTAACCAGGAAATAATAACTCGCGCGCAATCCGCTAAACAACGGCGGTAAGAACTCGAGCGACCACGGCACGGCCTTCCTCCCGGAGGCAACATGCAAGGTGTTATTTCGCAGTTGTAGCATTTATCGAGTGGCGGACGGCGCCCTTTCAACAGCCACGTCCTTTCTACTTTGTAATGCACGGTTTGTACTTTCAAAAGATGGGAACCTGTTGTGGGCCGACAGCAGCTCGAGGCCGAATGCACGAAGCCTCTCTCCCCGGGGTCTGATCGGATCGGATCAGCCTCACACGTGCTGCAATGGGCACAATTCCCGTCAATATCCAATCATTCCCCCACTGCGGCTTGCATGATTGGTGACTACTTCAAGGAAAGGAAAACCCACAGGTTACAGCGTCACGGGAATCAGCGAAGGAGAACGGGGTCTGAACCCCCTCGTGTCGGTGGGCTGTGCACGTCCTGCAGGGCCGCCCGTCTGTCTGGGGAGAGAGGGGGGTGGGGGGGGCTCGATGTGGCAAGCCCACCGTGACCAGCTGGGCTTCTCCTGCCCACAGTGGACACGGGGGATTGAGGAGGGGTGGGGGGGGGGGCGGGGCCAAGAGGCTGCGGCCCGTCTGCATGTGTGCGTTGTTAACCCCACATCTTATTGCACTGACACATCAGTTATTGTTATCAAGGGCCAGAGTGATTTATTTATATGATGATTTCTCACAGGATGAAGGCAGGACTAATTGAGCCAGGTGTGTATATGTGTGTGTGTGTGTGTGTGTGTGTGTGTGTGTGTGTGTGTGTGTGTGTGTGTGTGTGTGTGTGTGTTCATGCTCTGGGAAATTAGTGAGAATGCTATCAAAACTAATGCATGCTGGGACATCCCATAACATGGTGAGCATATTGGGGTGAGTGAGAAGTGCAGGTCAGCATTCCCTTTGGGGAAACTACAAAATAAAAGCACTGTATTTCTAATTCGGGGGTTTCTGTCATCTGACAGTTGGCGCGAGTGGACAAATGAAGTGTGTTTGTCTTTAATTGTTGATGTTTTGAGGGGGGAAGAGGATTTAATTTAAGCTCCACTACCGACTGCGTGTTTTGCTCACTGCTCGTCTCTCTGCCCGCGTCTCTCTCGACCTTGGTTTTGAAGAGAGATGGAGAGAGAAAGAGAGAGAGAGAACAAAACACCGTCTTTCTCTCCGGAGTCTCTCTGCATTGCCTCTTACCCGTACTTCAACCCCACCAACAAGCCCCCCATCCACCCCTCCCTCGTTGCGCCACTGGCGCACGTCGTGTGCGTGGGGCACCAGGCCACGCAAGTCACGTAAAGGAATGTTCACACAAGCCCGGGGATGCAAGTCTTTCTTCTTCTTCTTCTTCTTCTTTTAAATATGTATTACACGTCTCATTGAAATGCGCTCAACATGCATCACACCGAACCACACGAGGTTGGCTTGGAGATGAACCTGGCGCTGCGCTCGCACGCACGCAGGGACGCAGGGACGTGCACGCACGCACGCCCGCGTGCAGCAACGCAGTGGCACGGCAGACACGCGTGACTCGCAGGCAGGTAGGTCATTAGTATTCACCTCCACGGCCCGCTTCCACAAAATGAAAGGCGAACGTGCACGCGTCGTGGCGCAGCAGCAGCAGCAGCGCGCGGGGCTGGAGTGCGGCTCGGGAGAACTTACCTTGAGACAGCAGAACCAGGAGGACACCGGCGAACGCGTTCCGCAGCAGGGGGCAGCCCATGATGGAGTTCCGACGGGTTCTCCGCTTGTTTTCTGCAGCCGGATGGGTGCCTCGGTATTCCCCCTTTCTGCGGTGCTTTGCGGGGAAATATGGTTCCTTTTAATACAAATAAATAAATAAGGAAGAACCCAGCCCGAACCAGTGGATGAATGTCAACGGCAATAGTCCGACGCTTCTACGTGGAACAGGACGGAGGCATCAGTTGTATCCACTGGACTTTTCCTTCTGATGGCCGGAGAGAGAAAGAGAGAGAGGGGTGGGGGGGGGAGAGAGGAGAGAGAGAGGGGGAGAGAGAGAGAGAGAGAGAGATGGATGTTCGTCTTCTCCCGAGCGGAAAAAAAAAATCACAGCAGAAAAAAGAAAAAAAAAAAACAATGTCCCCCAATACTTAGTTCGGCTCTCAGCGGCTTGGAGGGAAAATATTTCTGAAAACGCATGGGAAGAATTTTGAACAATATTGTTAATAAACTGCCCAATGACGCGACAATATATATATTTTTTGTAATAATCTTGTTTGTCAGAGAACGAGAAACGTCTGCGCGCGTCCCGGCCGCTCGTCGCTGGAGAGCTTAATTAGCTCCCGCGTGTGTCCGTCGGTATGCTGCGCGTCGCGGGGAGCAGCAGAGAGCGCGCGGCAGCACGGAGAAGCGGCTTGATTGACGCTTCAAGGTAGAGACCCGCTTCTCACCAATCACCGGCCCCGAGGAAGGGGGCGGGATTTACGATCGCTCCGACGTCCCGCTCGGAGAGGCCGGCTCGAGGAGGCTGACCGGCCAATCGGAGCTGCGCGGTTGAGGGAGGAGGAGGGGGAGGAGGAGGAGGGGGAGGAGGATGCACAGCGCGGTGATAATGCAATGTGATTTATAGCCAGTTCGGGGTTGCTGCAGTACTCCGAGAAAACATTCCACTGGGGGGAACAGGAGGGAATAATAACTAAAGGGTGAGTGAGGGGCAGGTGTGGAGCCGCGTGGGCTTTTTGGAGACGATAGATGGCAACAGAACGAGGTGCAACGACAGGATGTGCTGCAGATAAGCAGATGCTACTCAATTTGCTGGAAACGAATTCTGTCAGACCAGAGGAGAAGTTACACCAGAGTGTGCAGAGCAGATCGTGACAGCACTGATGGAAGCCCCCCCCCCCCCCCCCCCTCCAGCCCCCACACATCTGAGTTTATCACAGTGCCGACGTGGACCCATGCAGGGAGACGCTTTATAAAATGCAGAAGCACCAATGGGCCATTTATAAACATGTTAGCCGTTACGCTGCATCGGGCATGAAAAACCATCACGTCAGCAAACCTCCTCGGTCAGAAGCTCACGATACGCCCACCGGGTCCACTCGCTGCAATGTTTACTGTAGGTCTGAGATTATTCTCTCCAGCTCTTGTGACAACTTTTATGTTTAGTCCTGAAATATTCAATTCAAGCTTTGCCATTGCTGTGATCATAAGTAACAAACGGTATGCTGATTAATGGTGTTCAGACAGAAGTGATAAACTGAGCGCATACCTTAGGATGAGAGATGAGAAAATGACTGATTAATGCATCATCTAATCAAGGCCCAGCATTATTTACAGTGTGTGATTTGTTTGTAAATAATTGTTATTATTCACAATTAATTAGATTTGTCACAGAAGAGTGAATCCGGAGCTAATCACTGGCTCATTTATTTGTTTAACGTCATTTCACATTTTCGTGTAACGGAAAAGATTGATGGGTACAGTAGGAGACACAGGGAGAGGGAGATTTGAGATCTGACCCTTTGCTATATGCTTTTTTTTCCAAACAAGAGCTACATTTGGCAGAGCTTCATTAATGTTATTCATGTTTGCCATCAGCTGGTTTGCTGTCAAGACACGGTTATTATTTATAGACCTGACACACTTTGCAGTTTCTTCCACACGGTTGTTGCAAGCTATTCTGTAAAAGCAGAAACACCTGCGAAAGTGTTGACACAGATTTGCATTTGAAGTTTTTACGGAGCCAATTACCCCTCGGACCTCCCGGCGCTCCCACCACACTCCATGACATCCTGAGAGCGGCCTCGGAAGAGGACGGGAGAATATTTGTCCATTCTGAGAGGACTGCCTCGAGGAAAATCAAATCAAACGCAGAATGTGGACACACATCAGGTCTCCTTGAATGTTACGACCCGTTCCCACTCAGCGCCCCCTCAAGTCTCTCCGGCGCAAAGCCATCTGCGTCATCATTAGACGTTATAAATTCTACGTAAGGAGCGGAGGAGGACCGGTCGGGCCAAACCCAGGAGACCGCTGATCGTGTCTCATCTGATACCAAGTCAAAATTAAGCCACCTTAGTTTTGTTATGTCACTTGTATGTAAATACCAGTTATCTGACCGATGAACCATGAACCCAACCACGTCTTCACCTCAGCCTCTTACAGGAACTCTGATCGAGCTGCGGGATGTTATAGAGGTCGGACGTGATTCTCCTAAAATCTCAAATACTTCTCAATCATAATATCAGACACTTTCAGCCTGAGGAGCACAGACCTGTGAGCTAATGGACACAGTCCTTAAGGCACGTGAGGAGACTTCCTTTGCTTCCATGAAGATACAGAAAAAAAAAACTTTTTTGCGTTGTTTTTATCTGTTTTGTCCAAGACGTGAAGGTGAGTGTTGCTAAAACCTTCCTAAAAAAACTATAAAGCATCCAGAAGCGTTCAGAGAGGCATGCTGAGAGAGGTTTGTTGGGCAAATTAATTAATCGTTATCTTGAGGCTTTTATAAATATTTATGGAGAATTTAGTTTAACACTATATAGCAGAATAAAACAAATGGTTACTGGAGGTCAGGGGAAGGAAAAAAGCTTGTGTAGCCTTAATTAACTTTAAACTCCAATGGGCCAAGCTCAATCCACAGAAAAGATTCATGAAGGAAGTTGAATTAAGTATTCATTGGTTATAATTTCTTTCTCTCTAAACGTGACCAAATTTTACCAGAAATATACCCCAAAGTTTTCCCCCAATGTTGTGCCAAAGATGCTTTGTGTGGAATCCTTTTCCAAAATTCCTGTGGCTAGTTACTAAACTAAAATAAATATGTATTTTACCATTGGAGCTGTGGAATTGGATATGAGCAAGTTATTATCTCTTCATATCTTCTGGCTGCTCAGTTTAGGGTAATCTTGGCTGTTAAGTTGGCTGTGATGTTCTCCAATGTTCATTGATTTATTATATTCAATTATATTTGGGATCTAAAAGAATTATTGTCTCAGATCTCATCCCTCAAGGCAATGCTGCAAAGAGGAACATGAACAATTGTATTAATCCTGCATCCATGTGCAGGATTAACATGAGCATCCAGCTGGACTTGAGAGCTCCAAGAGACTTGGAAGACCCTCAGAGACTCACTGAGACTCATAACGAATCACAGCTTCCAGCTTCCGGCAGGAGTAAGACACTGCTATAGAAGTAAACAATTCAATGATGAGGATGGTGATTTAACAGACAGCGTATGTTTAAGGTTAAACGTGTCTTTGCTTCTTCAGTTGTTACTAAAGGGAGAGAGTGCTGAGGGTACCTCTTTAAACATGAGGCAGCACAATGATCTTCTTTAGTCTGGCAAAACTAAAATGGTGCAGTAGTACGAGTGGACGTTCGGCTTCTCCCAGGCCCTCCTCCTCACGGAGAAGTGCTTTTCTGGAGAGGAAGACCTCATCTTCTTTGACTAATTAGAGAAGTCATCTCGGCCCTCTGACCTTTTGTCAATCTTCTGTTTTCACCGGCAGTCTTTAATTTATTTTTGAGGGGAATGTTCTCATAGCGGCGGCGGGAGGTTGTGATAACTGCGTTTTGACTTAATAATCCCGTCCTAATAATCTATCCTGCAAAAACGCTACACTCATGATCTGCATTTCTCATCTCCTCGGTGACTGACTGTTTTCATGGAGGCCGCCTGGTACTGAGATAAGAAGCTGTCATGGTGCAGTTATAGCATCGTTGAATCATTCTTTAATTCCCTGGGCTTCTTTGGGCACGAGGGGAAGTCTCGGAGCTGTGGTAATCGGGGTCGCTTGATGCCTGATGGGGTCACGATGCAGAGTGTGATTGACTGTCCACGAAGCCACTGAGTGCATCATAACTTATCGGGGGGGGGGGGGTCGTTTGAGGTACAGCAACTTAGCCACACTTTGCCGCGAGCTATTTAGTAATCCTGCAAGATACATTGTGCCGTACTGTGAGCAGATGTTTGTCTTTACGAGCTCATAATCGGGACTCTGAGGTCTTCGCACAAGCTTTCCGTCTGCGAAATCATCCATTGGAAAATATCCCTTTTGGTTTCTAAAGCACCTAGTGGTTTATTTCTGATCTCGATTATGAGCTGCTCTCTGTCCCCAGAGTCCAAACTAAATGAGGAGAAGCGGCGTTCAGGTTCTGCACAGCGTGGAACTACAGCAAACATGTCGGCTGCATCTCTCACTGCTTTGAATCACTTTGTCTACTGAAAAAATGTCTATTTTAAACATGTTTTCTTCTATTTTTGTTGTTTTTATTACTCCACAATAATCGGCTGAGTGTTTCTTTTGTCCCTTGCCTCGATGCTTTAAATAAAGAACTTTCTATCGCCTTGTTGCCAAAATATGCTATTTAAGTAAACTCTGGCAGCTTATTCACATATCACCCAAAGTCAGAGTCACTGAAACGCCCGGAGCTGAGATGACATGTCATTTCACACCCAATTAATATAGAAAAGAGCAGACTGGTGCTCTGATGTCAGCTGTTGGCATTTTGACGGTAAGGACAAACACGGAAGGACACTGGAATCGTGTTTCAGGAGCGCCGCAGTTTATGCAAACACGTCGGACTTGGAATGCGTCTGCGAGGGGAAACATGCCCCTGAAGTGTCTGCGGTTGGGACGAGACGCCCCCCGCCAGCCTGTTTGGTATGCTAATGTATGGAGATGCGGGCGGGGGCACTCCCCCTCTCCCCCCCCCCTGCTCCGTCGTCACGCCCCACTCATTAATTGGCATGGAAGTGACTGGGTTGTAATCATTGTCCCCCAGAGAACCTCAGTGAGGAGGAGATTGGGACGGAGCGAAAGCGAACCAGAGCCTTTGGTCTCTAAGGGCTCGTCCTCTGAGCTAAGTTATCCCTCCAGATGCGAGGAAGACCGGGAGGAAAATATCAGGAGGTGAGAGAAAGGGAGAGGCTGGAGAGGAAATTGTGATATAAGCTCCATGTGCTCCCAGAGAAATGGAGGAGTGCGGACGGAGGGGAGGATTGGATTGGAGATTCATGTAGGGGATTACGGATGGAGATTGATAGCTGGATCAGTGGGCCAAGGGGCAGGGAGATGGAGCTCAGGATGTTTGAGTGACACGAAGCTGATGAGAAGGAGAAATAAGGGAGTAGTGGGTCAGGGGAAGATGACAGAGGTCGATTGACATTAAAGCTCGACCTGTTGTACTTAAATTGGTTCATATCCACCGTGAGCGTTCTAAACTGACTGAAAAAAAAGCAATTGAGGAAAATTGATTTATCGACCGTGACATATTAATTTGCCTCATTTCCACTGCTGATTCAACCCTTGCTGTTGTTATTCTTGCATCCACTTTAGGCAAACACTTGTTTTTCACCCCGTAAATGCTGCCGTTGCAACTCGCAGGCTTGTAAAAGTACCTTCAAATTGAGGAGCTGCGTGTGAATCTGAGAAGGAGATGACAAACGCAGCCTGGCAAGATGTGGTGGAAGCGGAGAGATGAGAAATTAGAAAAATGGAAAAGGTGAAGATTTCTTCCTCTCGGTCCAAAGCTGTTAATTACCAAACAACAAGTGTGTGGGTGAGGTGCATGTGTGGGCATACGCAGGCATACGAGAACATGCATGGACACGTTTTCCCAAAAGCAGACTACGGAGAGCAGCAAATGGATAGAACACCTTTTAAGAAGAGAATGCAGTGCGGCCTTGGAGCTCGCTCTCTCGCTCTGTTATCTTTTATGGCTTTCAAAATGCAACTGCCACTTTCCATTCCCTTTTTCATTCGCTACTCCATCAAACCGTTTCCATCACTGCTCTCAGACTTCGTAGATGCAGGTCACTTACCTGAGTTCTTGAAATGCAACGATACGGGGGGGTGGGGGGGGGAAGAAAAGCCCATCAATGTCATAAGCTTATTAGAGTAGGCTCATCGGCCGGCGCCTCAGCAGGCGGGCCGCTGGTCACGAGGCCATCAGGCCTTTGCTGCTGAGCGCTGCGGTTTCGGCAATAACTGCTGCGTCTCACTATACATGCGTCCCCTGCTAATTAAAAACTCCCTAATGACAGTACTTCAGGAGCAATCCTAGTTCCATTTATCATCTTGATATCTCATGGATCTCGAAACGAATGGAATGAATTGCGCACTGGCTGGTGGTACAAAAAAAAAAAAAGAATGCGTTTCATTATAATCAAGAGTTTTTTTTAAACTCATTTGCAACCCCAACTGTTGCACTTAAGCAGCGACTCATTAATCAATGATGCGTTTGAGGGGGGTTATTGAGCTCTGACTCACAAAGCGGCAGCCGAAGTCGGATCGGTCCGGTCAGAATCCTTGCAGGAGGGAACCTGCAACACTTTGCTCCGAGTCTCAATTGGTAGTCTTGCAGGCAACAGAAAGGTGGCATTGATGAATAACTGGTACCTGGAGGTAGATATCTATCACGGCAAAGCATGCCAAGTGCCACGGTTCTTAAGCTCTGAGCATGTCTGCTTATGACTGGCTCACACATCATCTTAGCCACTCCCGAGCTCACTAATGGATTCTCTGCCCCTGTCGTCCGTCTCTCTCCGTCTCCTTTGTCCTTTTTTCTTTTTCTTCCTTTAACCACACTGAAAGCGAATCACTCCTTATCTCTACCTTTCTTTGATTTTTTTGTTCCCCAGTTGTTGTCTCCCTCCTCTTTTTCTTTTAAAACTTCCATCTCTGTCCCTCCATTACGACGGCGTTCGCTATTTAGCAGGACTTTTGTCCGTCCCCCCCCCCCTTGTCCCCCGTCTCCCTGGCTTGATTCAGTGGTAATGAGTGCGGCTTAAGGTGCGGCCGGCCTGAGGTGAGCGGGAGACGGACATGGAGGTTAATGAGGATAGCAACCTCGCTTTTTAGCCCTGAGGCGTAAAAAGAGAGTAAATGTAGGAGAGAGAGAGAGACAAGAGACGCGCCGACAGACAGAACGTTTACAGTCATGAGTCTACTGTGACTTCCAGTCCACGAAAGAAAAAAAAAATCAATAGCTGTTTTATAGAAACTCTCCAAGATTCAGAACCAATAAATAAACCAGCTGTTATTAAAATCAACTGTCATCTATTATTGAAAAAAGGATTCATAATTTCAGTATGATAAACTACTTAACCAAGAGGGATCCTCAAGAAAGATTCCATTAATTGCATCGCCAAGGTTCCTGCGGATATGAAAATTAAAAATCAAACAAGGACATGCAGTGAAATACGCAAAGATACGGTTGAGCAGCTCTGCCGAGAGGAGGCGGGTGAGTGATGCTCCTTCTCTTCCATCCAAACAACCACTGGGGACACCTTTTTTTACCGTGAGTTGGAAAGTAGGAGCAGATGAATGAAAAAAATATTAATAGTAGAATCAACAAATGATGGGCTTCAGATCTCAAATATGAAATCGGCCTAATTACAGTTCAGAAGAATTTAGCATTCAAAAGTAAAGTTAGTAAAAAACACGCATTGGTACGCTGTGCAGCTTACGTGACGACACTTTAAATGCACAGAAGGTGTTGACGTGATCATGTCCCTTTGTGACTTGCAGTCATAAGTAACATCTCACCCCCCCCTCACACCTGCCCTCATCATTGTTTTCTTTGTTTCACTCTCAAATCAATCTTTCTCATTTCGTCCAGAATTGATTTCGCCACCTTTTTATCGTCGACGCAATCTGCCCTCACAGCCTCATCCAGTTCTATCCGGCTGCATCTTTCGCTCTTTTTCCTCCTCCTCCTCCTCTATCTCCCTCCCCATCTCTCCCGCTGCGCATCCCACGCTGAGTCATTACAAATGGGGGCTCCTTTGCTCTGCACTCTCCCTTTGTAACCTCTGCAGAGTTGTGGAACAATGTCTTGATTGGTTGTGTCTGGCATTGCTAAGCATTCTGTGCTGCAGACTTGGTGCCGTGCATAATATATTATACTGCCAGCCAGCAGTGCATCATCACCACCACTGATACTACTCGGAAGGTGGATAACCAATCAATCAGGGTGTTTCGGTTGAAGTATAATAATAAAGCCTTTTCATCACCGACATATTTCTTGGCAACACATCCATCTGAAAACATCTGAATACCTCGTATTTTGCCAGCTGCGGTGATGTAATTACATCTCTTAACCACATATGTTTGTAGAAGACAGGGACCCTCGCTGCTTAATTAACATTTGCACAGAAGGCCCACATACTACAGATTGTAATTTTAGTTATACAAACACAGAGCTGCTCTAGCGGCAGGATAATCACATTTGTCGACCGGGCAATGCCAAAGAGACGCGGCCGCGGGGACGAGTGGGCATGTAACACGAGTCTTAGTGCTCCGAGGTGCAAGGAGATTTGTTCCTGTACAGCTGTGAAAATATGATGATTATACGCAGGGCAACAGTTTTTGAGAAAGATCCCTTCACTGTTTTATCCAGACATTTATACTCATTACTGTTTTTTCCCACTTCCGTTTAATTCATTTAATAATGTTACAATATTAATAATTTCCACATTGGAAATGTATCAGTCCAGATGTAATTGAGCTTGCGTTTGTAGCAATAAATAAAGAACATGGTTGAGTCAGCTGACATTTAACCTTCAATTCTCAACAGCTGAAGTGAACATTGGTCTGATATGTGTTGTTGTCCCCTCTCCCTCCCCCTCCCTCCCCCTCCCTCCCTCCACCCCCGTGGTAGTTCCTGGAGACAGGAGCACATTTTGCCGCGATGACAGAAACACAGAATCACAAGGTGAAAGTAATACAAGCTGTCGAGGCTGGTAAAAATGTCTCGTGGCTCGGTTTAATCCGACCAAGGAGATGAAGTCTGCCTCCGGAAGACGCTTGTAGTCCTGAAACTACAGCCTGTAAACATCCACTGCATGATGAATAAGACTTTGACACAATACGCGTGCACTCACCGCGCCGTTGTGTTACAAACAACCCTACAAGCCCGGGAGGGGACTCGCATATCGATCCCTCATCTTAACCCTCAAACCGAAACAGGCAATCTGATTAAAAAAACACAAATGAGTGGTTTGATAGGCAGCTTTTGGATTGACGGCCAGAGATACAAAAACGTAGAGCAGAAAACATGCAGTCAGCTGTGAGTTTGGTTCAATCAGACACATACTGGTAGATTTATCCATTTCCCCCTGTTGCTCAGCGACATCCGCTCTCCAAATGCAGTAGTATAGACCTTATAATCAATCTGTGCCACAATATAATCTCGCCGAAGACTTTTCTCTGCTGTGTCTGTAATGCTTGAAGAGAACAGAAGTGAAGGAAATGAGGGAAGGAATTGAGAGGTGAGGGAAGATCCAGAGAGAGTTTCAGAAATTCAATCATTTTTGTGCACAGTTGAAGTGTTAAGGCTTTCAACGCGATGGCGATAAGTCTTCAGCGCATTAAATGTATCCAAAAACACATTCTGCGCTCCTCGGATTCAACCCGACACCTTTTTTGAAAATTGATTATTTTCTGGCAACCCGAGTCGCTAAATGGAATGTTCAATTAACTGTTTGATTCTTTATGGAGCTGCTCCCCCTTAAACCCGTTGGCCACGGTCCATCAGCACTCATTCGAAACAGTCGCATCACGCCGCCAATGTCACGGGATGATTCCAGGTAAAACCCTTAATCAAAGAAGAGCCACCATCGACATCGCCGTGTGAGTATTACGCGTCGCACCATAATGAATGTATTGATCGTGGACACCGACAATCTCCCCGGCGGGTTTTTGTCACAGTTCCGCCCATTCCCCTTCCGCTTTACCCATGATTAATCCTCTAACATACCCCCCTTGTTTTGCACGTTAATCGAACCTTTCCCCCCCCCCCCCCCGAGCCCCGAGGGGCCGCTTGTCAATATACTTTCAAATCGAACTCCCCGGTGCCGATGCGGGACCCGCGCTGGCTCTATCGGAGCGCCGATCGATGACTTATCAGCTCGTCCGTCCCCGTTGCTCTGCATCTCAATCACTCAGATGATATCGTCTCTCTCTCCCTCCAGCTTCTCCTTCCATCTCTTTTGACCTCCGTCAGAATGTCTCTGCTGGATACAGAACACAACAGAATTCAGTCAAATTCCAGGTCGTTCTTTTGCAAACTGTACGTCGGTACTGGGGGGGGGTGTCCAGGCCTTTGTCTGGTTTTATGATAGAGTCGTCGTGACGGGGCAGCAGCTGCTGCTGGAGCGTAGTTCACTGACATTTATGAAGCAAACAGATTCGCCACTCAGTGTGAATCTCATTATCATACATTTGCCAGTTTGCATCACCTTTTGGATTATCTGTTTTGGCATTAGGACCGTGTCGGTTTTGGCCCAGTGGAAAACAAGGGGCTCCATGGAGAAAAAAATCTATACACTGTATATAAGAATGATGGAGGTGCTGATACGTTTTTGATTGACACCATTTTTCATTGAAAGACGAAAACGCACAATACATTACTACGTCCTTCACTTCCACCATCTCACTCCGTTGTCCCCTGGACCTCCGGTCATCGGGGGAACAGAGGACTGACTGACCCGCTGTGGGCTCATTCGTTTCTAAAAATGGTCCACAAATAACTAGTTCCACTGGTTGTATTTTGTTGTAAAGTCATTTTCTTCAACAGCTGCGCGACTTCGCCGTCACCATCTTGGATTAAGGCCATCGGCTTCTTGCCTTTTTGCACCCGGGGAACACATGTAAGCAGACACACGCTGCGGCAGAACCTGTTAGTCACAGTGAACCTAAATCTCACTCTCCTTTATGGTCTATTTTACTGTCTGTTTTAGTGCTTGAGGAAGACTTCAAACTAGCAATTCAAGCCGTAAACCACTTTTTACTATGTTTACTGAGGTAATAAATCAAGGGGGAAGTAATATAATCTTCTCAGACTACGATCTGACTGCGTTTCGCTGGCCGGTCAGCTGGTCAAATCTTTTGTTAATAATTGCACAGCAATATGGGAAATTGATGATCATGGTAAATGTGTCACTGGCAGCGTTTAGATCAAATCGCCAGAAGGCCTAATTAGAGTCTCACTGATTAACGAGCACGACTCTGAGCTTTGTTGACCAAAGTTATCGGAAATGGAAGGACATCATCTTCAGCTGCAAGTAAATAGACATAAATTCCACTGGCAGGTATTTGCAGCAGCAGGACTGTGTTCAGAAGATATAATCCAAAGAAATAATTAAAAGTGCATGTTCATTGTAATAGAATCACACATCATGGCGCCTTTATGATGCTACATTGTTACATTAGGCCGTTGCTCCACCAGCTTGGTTAGTTGACATTTTCCGTGATATTTCTTGACAACAACACAAGGATAATAGCAACAAGACCAATATGAAGAGCGATGCTTTGACACACTATGTGGTACTCGGTTATTTCTTGTTTTTACATACATCGTCTTCAAGGAGGAAAATCTACCTTGTTGTTACTCTTTCCCCGCCTGTTTTGCACAATTTTCATATTCATGGGCCAACGTGTGTTTTATGTATATATTCAGCCGACTGCGGTGCACATGAAAGTCAAATGTCCAGTATCCTGGGAAAACCAACGAAGGTGCACGGAGGGACAAGCGACACATGTGCCTGCCCAAGCAAAACAGAGGGTGAAACCTGGCCAGAGTCATTACAGCAATTATTCGCTTCACCCCGACTAAACTAGTGAACATAGATACATTAATTAGACAAATAGCCCCAACAGCGAAGAAACACGGGCTGACTGAATACGTGTCAAGTGGAATCTATCGTCCTCCTTTATTCATTTATTTTGTCAGTGCTTTCAAGTGACCGCTGGGATTCACGGGCTGATTCTTTGTGAAATGTGCTGCGCTTTGATCTACATCAAATGCGAGCTAAACTCAGGGAGGGAGAAACGAACGACGTCCAGCGGCACGGAGACACGTGCGTACGTCACCAGAGGCGTGCCGGGGCAGCTCATCGCGGCCGCTGCGTTTCATACGAAAAAAAGGGCCGCTAGCTTCTTCCTGCTGCTGGACTCGGTGGTTGATTTATGGCCGAGTTTCTGGAGAAAACTCCTGGTGCATAAGCAACTGTGCAGAGTGCTGATCAATGCAAACCGGTGTGTGTGTGTGTGTGTGTGTGTGTGTGTGTGTGTGTGTGAATGGACGCAGTGACCTTTGGAAAACTCCTCTCTGAGAAAGTGGAGCGCTCAAAGATCTTATTCTATGTCCTCCTTTCTTTTCTTCTTCTTTTTTAAACATACAGTGGCTTCAGAAAAAAGCCTCGACACAGCAGAAACGCTCCGCCGCCTCGTTCAAGTGACTGAATAATGGCGGCGAATCACACTTCTCCGGGACCTTCTCTTGACTCCTGTCTTTGACGCCCCACAGGACGTGGACGCCCTCAGAACGCTGCTCAGAGTTTGACTCTGTGGCCAAGAGAGGAAGGTGGAAAGTGTGTGACGGCCCTCAGACGCAAGCGCTTAACGCTGACTGAGAAAAGGACAAAGCTCTGCATCAAGATACGTTCTTTTGAAAAGGTGGCGGGTTTTGCACAATGCTTTGCTGATTGCAGTGTGACATACATCTGACTCAAAGGGTTACAGCCGCCTATTCTCAGTTCGCATCATTGATGTCAGTCGAAGTCAATGGAAAGAGTTTCCATGACGTCAGGATTTGTTGAGTTTGAATATTGTCCGTAATGTCCAACGAACTCCTTTGTTGCACCTGTTTTCCTCCTGATGATAGATTAAAAAACACATGTTTTCTCTGTGAGCCCTCAGATGGAAGTATTTATCTTTTTATCCTCTTTTTCATATGTACCTCATTACTACTCATCGGCGTGTGTGACCAATGGAATTCCTCACAACTGAGGTGAGATGCCTTCACTCCCTTCCAGCGTCTGCCCGGTTTCTGGAGGACGGTCAGAGACCTGAAGCGACAACTGTGGTGGGAATGAGCGGATAACGTCCTTGAGAGAAGTCAAACGTATCCTACGCTTGTTTGTGATGAAGTATTTATTAGATGGATTGTTCTTTCTGACGCCTTTTCCTTGTGCACAGAGAAGATTTGAATACGCATCGGAGAGGTCCGCATTGTGCGATCAGCGGGACGGCCGTGTAAGCAGTGGCTGGAAGAATGCACACTCCGCCCGCCTCCTGCTGTAGCCGCAGTTGAGCAAAGGGATGGATGGCGAACACTGAATCCACAGTGAATTTTGTTTCAACATAGGAAAAAGGTCAAAGTTCATGAGAGAGATTAATAAACCCCCCCCCCCCCTGCCCCCCCCTCCTCCAGCAGCAGGTGTCGGATGCTGAGTCTGCTTAAGAAGGACCAACAGTGCTCCTTTTCCCACAGTTCAAATGGACTCTGAGAGCGAGTGGTGTAATTCCAGCTGCAGGCACCACCGCCGGGTCCAGAAGCTTATAGCTGCTGGTTCCTCCGCCCTAGTGGGGTGCTTCTCCCTGCTACGCCCGGTTCACCGGTGATGCTGTGTTCTGTTCATGCACCCTTGGTGCGCTCACAGATGGCTAGTGGGGGTAATCCAGTGTTCCCCCCTTTATTTTCTTTGTGGCTGGTAATCATGTTAAAACAAAATGGGTTATATCCTGAACACTTAATGAAACAAAAGCAAATGTAACTTTGTAAATATCGATTGCAATCACTGAACTATCTGGCTAAATCCAAACTTCATTTAACTTCATTTTCATTTCCACACAATGCAATATAGGGGGGCAAAGAGGTGTGGTAGTTGGCGCTGTCGCCTCACAGCAAGAAGGCCCTGCGGGTTCTAAGGTCAGGGTTAGTTGGTGCCTTTGAATTACCTCATGTTACCTGGGACTGACTTAATGTGACAACACTGCTGCGGCTCAGCAGGACATTCCATTTTAAGGCAAGACGGTGAAACTGTTGTTTGGAAATACTTGTTGTGAGAGCGTTTTCTCAGCCTCGGGCCTCGGTAAGTGTGCGCCTCCCTTGATAGCGGTTTATCGCTTAATATCTGCACTCTGGCAGCTGACTCACTCTGCAGCGGGGCTGCCAACTTTCCCTCAGATGCACTTTTAACACGCTCCTCAGACAGACAAGACAAAGCGTCTTAAAACACTGCCGTCAAGTTACCAGTTAACCACCGCTTTATTTTTGGATATATGTCTATTTATGATGTTAAGTGACGCTGTGAAACATGAATTAATATCAATATACCAGGGTCATCAGTGGTTGGAAGCCAAGTAGCAGCGTTTGAGAGCAACAATGTAGGAGCCACTGTCGTGATATTTTTTGTCTTCAAATTCGTTGCAATAAGTACACTAGTATGGAATATACTCATTTCTTAACAACGTTGTAATGTAATTGTATTAAAAGCAATAATTTCCGGTTGACTTTCGAGCACCGAGGACGTTAAGGAACTGCTCCAAGCATAAGCTGTTTAATATTACTATATTGTAATGAAATATCTGAAAGCAGGACATGCACATCCACAGAGGGACAGAGCTCTGGTGAAGTTGGGAAGCCAAGCGAGTCATCTTGGAATAAGCGCTCGGCTCGTCTAGCGTTTGGCAGACAGATATTTCATTAGATCCCAGGGCAGCTCAAAAAATGACAATTCAGGTGTCCCATATTAACACCTGGTGAGGAATATTTCACCGTGATCTCGTCTTAAAAATGAGTAAAAGTGACCTGATAGACCATTGTGCCTACTCCCCTAAATGTCACACCCTGTGAGCGATACTTCCCCCGCTCCATGACATCCTGAGCCCCGAGGCAAAAGGGAAGCAAGGAAGTTAAATGAAAGGAAAAAAATGGGCAGACGGAGGCGAGAGGCTGAGGCCTGTAGTTGGAACAAAATGTCTCTGAGCGCGGTGATGGAGGTGAGGAGAGGTCTTTAGTTTTGTAAAGTCCTGGGAGACGTGTTAAGTAGTTTATTTGATGGACCGAACTCCCTCAGGAGCCACACGCAGTGGTTAAAACCTGACTTATTGCACCATATTAAGCAACAAATGTACCTCTCTATGCATGTCACACTCGCGTTGACCCGGGAATTCTTTTTTCTACCTTATTGCCGAGCCGTGTCCTTATTTCACCTTGATTACAAAAGGAAGAGAGGGAGTATCGCGGGTTGCACGTCCCTCGGCTACTGTTCACTGTGCTGCTGGATAATAAACTGGAACTCAAGAGGTTATTAAGTGTTATGGGCTGGAAAGAATGTGCGTCATGTGGGGATCCAGCTTTGCAGCTCGTCACCAAAGGAGAAAAAGAAAGGATGGACAATGAAAACACTGCTTGCACGGATTGAGTGATAAGATCCGTAGCTTTCTGCTCTGGTGTGTGAATGTTTTGCTGTGATGTCTGCAGGTTCGCTCTTCTTCTTATCAGCCGGCTTCATTTCTCCACCTGATCACAGAATAATGCATGTGGTGACGAGTTTTGTAACCTCTAGAGAAAGTTGTTGCTTATGGGGTGGAAAGAAATAAAAACGTATACATATTCTTATTGTAATGAGCCAACCCACTACAATCCACCAGGACCAAATCAGGCAAAAATAATCTTGTATACACAGTATTGACAAATTATACCAAACTTTCTATTTCCAAAAGCAAACGATTTTATCCGTCTCACTTTTCTTTTGAATGTATTTCTTGACATTGTTCAACAGCAACCAAATCTTTAGCAAAGCCACATAAACCCAACCCAGTTTAAAGGTATGCAGTAACTATTAATTTCAAGTTAATATTATCAAAATAATATGCCAGCACCAGCTGTCCATCTCACTCTCTTTTTTGCTCTGATTTTGGTCTCCACCGACTCCTGAGGGAAATCCCTCGTAATTTCACTTCCACTCGTCACTCGTTATTTTGTTAATCGCACATTTAGTCGGGCCGCATTAGGCAGAAGAGAGGACATTCAATGATTTAATGCGTATTTACAGCTGAACAGTGTCTCTTGAAACCCTTGAAACACTCTCTTTTTTCCCACTCCTCTGTCCGGGTGCTGAGTTCCAGCTCTGGATCATCAATTATTCCAGTCTACCTACTGTAAGCCAGCACAGCGCTGCTGCTCCTGCCAGGTTTCCTGCCCTCTGCTCTGTCCTCCTCATCCTCCCCTGCAGAGCACCTACACACATGCACGCATACACCACCACACGCGCACACATGGTGACAGATGACACTGAAGGCGGGGGGTCTCTGCCAGTCTCGCCCCTCTAGCTTGGCATATGCCAGCCTCTGCACCGGTGCAGCCGGAGCACCTGCCCGGCCCTCTGTTAATGGCCCCCGGGCAGACAGGCATCCGGCCCCCGGAGTGCTTTGCACTAAACTGTTTGACTTTCCCTCAGTGTCCCAGGGCTGTCCATTTAAGGGATTCAGTCTGCAGCCTCCGTCTTTGTCTCTGTCTGTCTGAGCGCATTTAGGGGAAGCATGGAAGACACGTCCATTGATACAGCCCGCTAGCGCAGCGCGGCGCCGGCCGTCCGGCTATTCTGTCACACGTCGGCGCTTCCTCTCTGCTCGCTACGGCACTAAAGTGCACGGGCTCAATAAAGTGCATAAAGTCTCAGGCTTGGACCAAAGTGAGATTTTCTCTGTGTTATAGACAAAGGAACGTGCTAAAGGAAGAAGGGGATGTTTGCTCGTGGGCTGTTGTGCATGTACTTCCATCCAGTCTGTTCAATGTCAACAAAAGCTGCAAAGGACATTTTTCCATCACTGGCGGGCAGAAATTAGACTCCTAAACAACCCTGCAGGAAGAAACTGTAACGTATCAATTCATCACCGGGCTGACGTGTTAGCAAACATTGCTCGCACACGGAGAAGAGCGGAGCAACATGGGCATTCAGTCCGAGCTCTCCTGCTTCCGTTTGGAGAAGTTTAATATTCACTGGCGCTTTCAACCCAATTTTGCCCGCCAACTCTTGAGAAAAACATCTGGCCCCTCTCCGGCTTCCTGGATGTTCGACTGTGTTCACCAGCCACTCGGTTACTTTGGCTCTCGACCATTTGATGCCGGGCAGGAGGCCTAATCAGTTTGTGTGTGGATGAGAGCTGAGGGCCGCTGCCCACAGTTTCATGCGCAGGGGAAGCTTGAGAGCACGATGTGCCTGAACAATGTGGACCGGCGAAGCAAAACAAGGGAGCTGAAAGGGGCTGTAACCAACCCAGGGTGCAGATGTAAGCGACTACCTGAGGGATCAGAGGCACAGGGAGTCCATTGTTTTAATGTGAATATCAAGAGTATAGCTTGACTGACCTTTCAACATTCACACCTCGTGCGCTGAATATTTAGAATTTGCCATTAATGTTCATTTTCAAAACCCTCCTTTAGATGACGGAGGAAGAGATTAAAGCAATTGTCACAACTCACTTTGTATGCCGAGTGAAATTAGTCCCTTGTTTGTGGACTTCTTCCCTTGCGATACGTCTTTGTTATATTAAACAAATGTTGTCATTAGGGCTCCTTTGTCACAATTATGTCTTGGTTTGGAACATTTGGTTCTTAGCTCTGCATGACTTCCTGCTCCTCTTTAGTCAGTGCTTGAAACAGGAAATACGAGGAATCAATCAATCCAGGGCTCAAAGCCATAATCAAATTGATCTAAATAGAAATGTAATGACAACGCATGACCAACTCAAGCGACCTGTCCTGGGTGACGTCTTCTAAACAGAGGAACGGACCAACAAAAGAGGAAACTCTTACTTCACTAAAGCAAATCAGCACTTGCCGCAGTGGTTTAACCCAACCAGGAGGTTTTGTAGCGTGTTTCTTTTTGTTTTGTTCCAAAAAAGCGACCTCAATCGGGGGTGGGGGGAATACACGTTGTCCTCCAAACGCCATCCAGGGTAAAGTTCGTTGTGTCTGAATGTAAATATGTGACAGGCCGTGTTGTTATAGTCCCGTAACAGCACAGCTAGGACCACCTGAATCCTTGAATTCCTGCAGAACCACCACTTAAACATTCCTGCAGCGTCCCCGTCCCCCCAAACACACACCCGCACACACACACACACACACACACACACACACACTCTCTCCCGTTGATCCCGGTAAGCTACTATTGGGTTAATGGGCCGCGTCCGTTCCTCCAGCCGGTTCTATAGACCCCCTGACCCAATCGCACATCTCCCCACAACACACTCCACTGGGTCCCCCCCTCCCCCACCCGTGGGTCCATAATTTCATTCCCTTCCCTCCACGGGCCACAAATCTCTCTCTCTCAGTCTTTCGCCATTCCTCCCTGCATGTGTGCACCCTATCTAGCTTGATGTGCGCTCTTCCATGCGCCCGTACACCTGTGGTGTCGATTCCTGAGCCCAGTCTCTGTTTGTATCTCCTCCTCCCGTAGCCGTTCTTCTTTTCCTTCTTTCCTGTTCCTTCGGTCCCCCCCCCCTCCCCCGCCGCCCCCTCTGTTTATCCATCGCCCCTCTGTCCAAATCCCCAGATGTGCTCTATTGGTACGGTGCACAGCTCATCGCCAGCCCATTCCTCATGGTTGAGGTGTGGCACCACATTTGAATGTGATGTAGAATCAGTCATGCAGAAACATTACAGGACATACATATTTATTCTCTGCTCTTCATTGCTGCTTTTCTCCATCTTCATTTGTTCCTCTCCCCCGGATTCTCTCTTTCTCTCCCTGGCTCTTTCTCCCCCATAATGTCTTGTGACTGCTCCTGTTCCAACATGCGCTGGGTTACTTCCAAGCTTGTGCGCACGCGGCGAGGAGAAGGCCCTTGGTTATCAAAGAAAAACACTTCTGAAGGAAACGGATCTGCCATTTCAGAGACCCCCCCAAAAAAAATAAATTAATCCATTTCTGTGGTGCATGCGAGAACAAACAACCACCAACTGATGTGGTTTCAGTGACAGGTAGAAACTTCACATGTAAGCCGATAAAAATAATACAGTGTAGGTAAGAATGCAATTACCTTTTTGACTGTATTATTTTACAGATCTCTAATTATCTCCTCTAATTCCTTGTCGCCTTCAGGACTGCATCGCTCGCAGAGGATCTCAATGAAAGTATAATTTCTGCTCGGAAACAATAAAACAGATTGTGTGTCCTTGATTACGTTTTGGCCACTTGCTTCAATTTATAATCGCTGGGAAAAATGAAAACACTTCATTGCTAAACTAAAATTCAGTATCAAGATAATTTGCTCATCAAGCCAGAAAGCCCACAAACAAAGCAACGTGAACAATTAGAGCAGAGACCCACTAGCGAAAGGCTTTGTGTGGCCGGTGTAATTGGAATGCCTATATACTTTATCTAGCTCTCTTTGTGTTAAAGCAATTGACATTTTTTTTCTTTTTTACGACGCTGTTCTTCGATCCTATCTGTTGTACTTTGACAATGTTAAATCCTCACGCTCAATTATTACATTCACAACTTTTGACAAGCGTTCTTAATTAATTCCCCCGACCTTTTCGTGACCTTGACTTCCACGCGCGCGTCACCTCTCGGGCCTCTCCCGTATCTGCTCGACACCGCGTGCCAAGTCACCACTGGGTCCTGAGTGACAGGTGAGCCCGCTACCTGGTAGAAAAAGAAAAATACATAAATGTATAAAACCGGCGTCGCAGCGAGCTGCTTCCCTGATATCGCCCCGGAGCGGACGCGCATCAATCACCGCGCCGCTCTGCGTCAGCCGCTCCCGTCCTGTAAAGTTCTCTGCAGGATCACTGCGCCTCCTGCAAATGAATCAGTGGAGCGACGAATCCCGCAGGACGATGGCGCTCCCGGTCGGACCGGAAGTTGCGCTCTGAGGAGGCTCGACGACGCCACTTAAGTCTGATGCAATGTGGAGAACGTGGCTCAGGACGAATGGCGTCTGTGGTGGGTGGGGTTTTTGTTTTTGGAGTGACACTTCATTCCACCGCGTCGGGCGCGGATGCGTGAGCGTGAAAACGGACGTCGCTCCACGCGCGCGTGACGGCGAGCGCGTCTGTAACAAGGAGCTTTCTCGCTCCGACGCGTCCACGTGTCCCCCCGGGCGTTTCTCCCCTGCCTGTCTCTCGTTTACACGACTGCTGCCTCTAACCTCGCCCCCCACCCCTCACCCACCCACCACCCACCACCCTGCACGTCTGTGCTAATTGGAGTGTTTGATCTCCCCTCCCTCCCCGCAGAGAGACACGCGCGTTGCCCACGTGATCAAAGACTGAGGGAGAAGCGCGAGTCGCAGACTGACAGCGTGGAGATTGAACTAGAGGGTGAGGAGGGGAGAGGGGGGAGAGGGAGGTGGGGGTGGGGGGGGGCAGAGGTGAGGGACAGAATGAGTCGATGTGGTGAAGGCCGACGGGATGAGATGAGGAATGTGCACGTTACAAATCGAGGGTCATGACCGAGGAAGCTAAGCTTTCATTTAAAGTCGAGTAAATGACGTCATTTAGAAAGAGCGTCTGTGTCCTGTTGCATTTTGTTTAATTTTTTCAAACCGCAGTAGCAGCGAAAAAGAAGGGACAACGGCGGCATTCGCAGGCCAAGCTCTCAGTCGAACACATTTTGGTAAAGAAAGCGGTGTTGTTTTTCGTTACCCTTATCGGGCACAAAATTGATTTTTCTGAGCTATACTTACTCAGCCGCAGCCAGTAAGAGATGATCTAGTGGCATTCGTACAGCGCACTCATGAGGCTCACACAAGCACGCTGGCACTGAGAAAACCCACACACACCCCAACCCGTGGGTGTGGAGAGAGTAGCAGCGATAGCCGAGAGCGGGTTCATCGCAATCCACCAAAAACGAACGTCAGGCGTCAGAGGAAAACAGACGTCACCGCACATTCTGCATCTTGTATTTGTTTCTAGAAGAAGACGACAGAAATATCTCCCACGCCTCTCATCGCTGATCACGTCCGGAGCCTTTTGTTTCAGAGGCGTAAAGCTATGACGTAAAGCTTTGGCCTATTCCTTCATCCCCAGATGTACGTCCTCATGGCTAACATGCCAGTCCTAAAACAGCTGATCACACAGGTAAGACCGAACATAGCCTCAGTTAGGAAGGGCCTCATATGCCACCGTTCAATTTCATGGGTGAACGTTGTGTTGTACCTGACACAGGCTCTTTTATTTGCTCTTTTTTTACTATATGTTTTCTTAACCATGAGTTGTACACAAAAAGAAAAACATATTAAATATTGACAAGAAGAGGAGGAGTTGAACACAGGGATATATGAAGTGAGGCTTTGGGAAACAGAATTCAATATGCTGCTCCTTGGACCAGTCCTTTCCTTTGATAAACATTAAATCTATAATTGCAATCACCATCCAGCCGCTTGGTCCTACAAAAAGATTGCTTTCGCTTTGCACTGTGAAATGCCTCAACTGAAGAAGAAGATCCTGGCGGCGGCAATTATGATTCTCTCAAAATGTATTTGGCAAAACAAATAAGAAGAACATCATTTATTGCAGACAGAGCGGCACCGAGCACGCGGCGCATCGTGCTGAGGCGTCTACCGGTTGCTCACAGATGAACCGTCATCACAAAGAATCAGAAGTGCGCACGTGGGACAAACAAGCCCCCTGAGATCTCTCCTCACGCCATCGACTTCCAGTTAGTCGGGTCAAAGCGGGACGTTTTCCCTTGATCTCATTCCACATTGAAAACACACAGGACGCGCAGAGGGCGCCAGAAGACCTGCTCACACCCAGGTCATGCACATGGCTGACATCCGCCCCCCCCACCTCCCACGCTCCCTCTCTCACACACGTATTTCACCCTCTCTCCTTCACCCTTCACCACGACTGCGTGGCGTGCTGACCTTGGAGCGGCGAGGACGGATCAGACACAGGCGAGGCTTGGAGAAGGAGCCCGCAAATCCATCTCGTGTCGGCCAGCGCCGGCTCGGGGGGAAAAAACAATCCCCCAGCGAGGGAGAGAGCGCGCGAGCATCGCCGGCAACCGAGTGGCACGATCCGTCAAATCACCCCGGCTCTGTGGACTGAGGCCCCGGCCACGTCTGCACACACAGACACACACACACACACACACAGGTGTGCGACGACTCCTCAGCAACTTGGGATCAGGATCTTCTCCGTGGCATTTATTTCTTTGGGCGGTGATGCTCCTCTGTGGATTCCTCTACGCCTCCTGGTCTCATGGCAGCGTCCCTCTACCTCTTGTTTATGGCGTCTTCCTTCTTCGCACTACACACTTGTAAATGTCATAACGTGTTAGGGGGGGCTTGGGGGGGGGGGGGATGGGGCTTCACTTCTCATTTCACTTATTTTTCCCAGCTGACCCCGTCATCTTCTGCTCATTTTCTCACCGTGGAACGAGCCATCGCAATCAGGGCAATTGTAGACTTCTTTTTTTTCCCCCGTCCTCACCATCATCCCTCTTTTTTTCCTCCCCCCTCATTCTACTGGCGTGTCCCCCTTTCTGCGTTATTTGCTTCTTTAAAAAAACAGAAAACCTGCCCCTCGTCAGATCCACCGCTGTGTTTTTTTTCTTCTTTTTACATGGTAATCAGTTTGCAAATCAGCGCGGTGTCAGGCAGTGTTGGCAAGTTGTTTGGATCACTCTGCTTTAATCTGCGAGACGGCAGAAGCGTTGCAGACTGCAGAGCGCGATCGTCTGGAGTGGATTTATGTTTCTAGGGAGGCTGAGGAAAAAAAAAAAAAGACACATTCAATTTTAGAAATATGGTGCTCTGCAAAATCCCCCCGCAGGATCGACACTATAAAGAAGCACGGAGTCAGAACGCTGCTGTCGACGAGTCGACGATGAACCATCTGTCAAAGGGGACCGGTTGGATCCATTTACTGGTGACCCACTCGGTCAAAAAGGAAATGTTGTCGAGTTCGATGAGTGTTGGTGCTCTGCATTGAAATTCAACATGGTCAAGTTTGAAATCATGAATACAGATTGTATTATTCTGTTGCTGCTTGGACCAAACAGTCAATGGTAAATCACCAGTGGCCACTACAGGCCAAAGAAAACAGCTAAAGGTCATAACAGTTTACAAGCCTAGAAGTCAATACTTTATCAGTCCCGGTAGAATAAAGGAGAGCGTAAAACTGAAGGAGTACAAGGTGGGTTTTTATACAAGTTCACCCCAGGGACTTTATCTTCCCGCGTTGTTTTAAGAGAAGAGGGGAAAATGGAAAGGTTTCTCTCAATGGAGTTTTTTTTTTACTGCCGGAACCAATAAATACACACATAAAAAAAATTATTCTCAGCATGATAAACATACATGAATAACTTTAATGAATGATACCATATTATATCATTAAATAGCTGCTATTTTAAACATCCAGTAGCTCAGAGCAATTGATAATAGGTCCCTGGACGCGCCCCGTCTCCGCAAGAGCAAAACGTAATTCCTGTGAGAGACACACAACACGATGTAGTTTTGAGTATCCCTGTGATCGACGAAAAATAAATACTTCTTCTTTTTCTCCATGTTCCGTTTTTACTGCGCATAATGTAGGCGGGACTTTCAGGTGGTCGCCGTGGCCACGCCAATGCGAACTACCATGACATAATGCGGTAGACAACAGACTCGTTGACTTGTTCTATTCGCAACCAAGTCGAGGAACATCTGCAAGTTAGTAAATCGAATGGCGTGATTTACGTAAATGTATAAGGTAATGTTATAAATAGATGTTATAGATCAGGGCTCCAACGTGACCTCTGGTTCATTCGCTGGTTCCGCCTCTCGGCCCGGGAGTCGTGCAGGATGCGAAATGCGCGATGCTGGATGGGCACTTGGAGGAGGAGAGGTGTGATGGCAGTGGATTAACACGGTGGACCGACTATAGCCGGGATTGGCACGGTTCCCCAGACAGCTGGACGTATCCGCACTCCCCCCCCCCCACCCCCCCATGCCTAAACTCTTTTCCTCGCCGTTTATTTTGTCACACAGGGGCGAGCACAGATGGGATGTTTTTCGAGGGGAAGTCACATGTGAGGGCCGAGGGGATCCCCCGCCCCCCAAGCTGTGCCCCAACGGTGGGCGTTTTGGCTCCGTGCATGCCATCGCCTTGGAAATGCCCGGGCGAGAGCGACAGAGGACAGCACACGCTGCGCACCCTCAGGGGACCAGGAGAAGGCAGATCTAGAATGGATGTTTGGGGAACAAAGTCTGGGTTTGCAGATTTACGCTCTGTAGAGCTGAATCAGCAGTATGGGAAATGTGGTGCGCGCGTGTGTGTGCGAGTGTGTGTGTGTGTGTCTCATAAATAACTCTTTTTCAAGTCAAGGTCTTCTGGCGATTTCTGCCCAGGGGAGACCGGAGGAACCCGGAGGGGGCCTTTGCCCCCCCCCCGTGTGGAATTTGCATGATCGATTTTTGATGAGAACCTTCCCTTCAGGACAAGACAGCTGTTCTAACAAGTTTATCGATGATTGTAATAGCCACCAAAGTGCCGACTCATCTCACAGACACGTAATGCACAGAACAAAGCTTGGATTAGAGGAAACACAAACACCTTTTTTGAAATCCCTCCAAGGGGACATGAAAAACATATAATTCCATGCTGTTATCATTAACGCGTTGCTTTCAAGAGGTACTTAGAAAATCCCTCTAAGGCCTCCTCTTAGGGAATCAGTACAGAATTACATAAGAGGGTGTGAGGCATTTGGAGGAGTATATGCCTATGACAAAACAACACTGCAAAGAAGCCAGGCGAAGGTTTACTTAATTATGGCTGATTTTCCTCCAGGAGCAGCAGGAAATGCACTTTAGTCCTTGCCCTTAATGCTGCGGTCCGGAGCCTCCTCAGAGCACCACATGAGTCACGAAAATATTCAGCTCGCCGCAAATGAGCTCTCGCACTATTTACTCAAATATTTTCATGCATTTACTTCTTGTCTTCTCTTTCAGACAAAATCGTTTCCAATTCCCCATTTCAGAGATTCCCGATTTACGTTTGTTTTTTCTAACTTCAATTTCAAATCAATTGCATTTTTCACAAAAAGCAAATGGCTTCTGGGAGTTTGTGTAACAGGGAGGGCGGCAGGAACAATGAGGATTGCCCTGAGAGAGAACCTTGCCGGCCGTGGTGGGAGGGAAAAGGGAGGAGGAAGCCCACAGCTCATTTTTAAGTCCAAGTTACTTGTGCATCGGAAACTGGGCAGCAGAAGACACCTCTGCCTTCAGGTGCGATCGCGTCAGCATGGATACGTAGCTCTCCTGGGACTTCAGAGGGCCTGCTAATATCCGTACCCACCGGACCCCCACACGTGACCTTACAAATCACCAGCCCCACAGCGCTCCGCTCGCCAGGCCTCCGTCGCGCATGTACACAGAGGCGGCTAATCGGAACCATCCATTATACGAGGGCAGGCTTGTTTCAGGCCACCGGCCATTCATGGTGATGGATGTGGATGAAGGCTCGGAAGGGGGGGGGGGGGTACAGAGAAAGACCTGTAGAGGGTATTATATTATACACTAAATGCACTGATGCATGATCTCAAAGCGCCATTCGTTCCGTGTATCAGTTTGCGACATAAATGCAGGACTAATGTCGACCGCCTCACTCTGCACACGCTCTCACAGTCTAACAATATGCTTCGCCCCCCCGCCCCCCGCCACGTACGACTCTTTAAGTCCGCACGATAGAGGATTAAGATGCACCAACTCGCACACCTCGTTATCTTATTATTGCATTTTTTAAAGAGATCTCTCACACTAATCTGACCCAGTTACATTTATGCAGAGACACTAAACGACATCCACTCTGGTGTCTCAGCGCTCACTGACCTGTAAGTGATGGAACGTGTGTGAAAGCCTGAGTGACTTGTCCACGCTGTATGATGTCGTTGCACGGTTGCATCGACTGGAGGCACGTAGGGGAGCGTGGTGTGAGCCAGTAAAACAATGACAAGCCCTATCTGCCCGCCCCAGTGTGGCTCCTTCCCAAGTCTGGCATATTAAACTGAGCCCTGAGATAAAGCAGCTTCTTGCACAGTTCAGCCATGGGGAGGGAGGGGGGGGGGACGCTCCCACTCTCCTTAAGTATTCCAGGGCGTTGCTGCATATATTGTTTGATACAATCAACGTGGACCGCGGGGGTATTGCACAGCGCTCAAACACACAGCCCTCCCAAGGGTAATTTAAGTCTGAGTAACACTGACACGATTTATGCAGAATTCAACACGCGGCCGTGTGCCATGTTGTTTGCGAGGGGGCACAATTTTCCACAGGTTTCGGAAAGTAGGGAGGTATAAAAAATTAAAAAAAGGACAGCGTACGATGTAAGAGTGTACAGTATGCACATGGCGATGTGCGTATACGTACGTAGGCAGAGAGCGTTGAAGGTCGGAACTCGAAGCGTGCGTCGCCGTATACCGACGAAGGTGGAAAGTGGGAGCACACGCAGGTTTGCCAATGCGCTCACGTATACAGTTCCACACGTTGGTTGGGACTCACAACGCCTTTGAAAATGGAGAAAAAAAAAAGATCCACATGTCTGAACCAAGATATGACTTTACATACTAATGGGACTGCCAGAGTGTTTCCAAAACATTGGACTTATTCCCCCGCTCAGTTTGGCATACATGCACTTGGGAGATGAGGTAGAGCCTCTTTATAACCTATTCCAGTAGCTTTGTTGAGTGTTTGACACCAAGGGGACCGGAAGATTTGATAGGTAATGTAAATCATGGAATGTGCCTCGGTGGGAGGGAGGGAGGGGGGAGGGAGGGGGGTGGTGTGGGTGGTGTGGCGCGAAGCGATTCTATCGGGAACCAAATCCTTCCAAATGCGGCTTTGAATAAGAATGAAATAGATAAAGCTCGGAGGAGCCATCACAGGGGCTGTAATATTAGACAAACAGGAGATTTGCAGTAGCGTTTTCTGAAATATCACAAGACATTATCAGTTCCTCCGGGCTAATCTCTGGCTCGGGCCTGAACTTGGAGGACAGCGTACTTGCTTTTCCTCAGCCCCAGCTAGCGTGGTGGCTGCGCAGTGCATGGGTGGAGTGACAGGGTTGGTTTTAGGCGACTGCACGTCTTATCAGTGTTGAGAGGTGGGGTCCGACAGAGAGGGTTTGGGGGGGGGGCAGCGTTAGCAGACGTTGAATCTGCCGTCAGCTTTCCGTGTCTGTCCGGAGGTTAATCCCATGAAATATCTGGGGAGAGCTTCCCGCTCGATGAATCACGAGTCATGCTTTGTCACCTTGCTTTACAGCCAACGCTGATTTCCTACAAATGCCTCACAACACAACACCTAGGTCATTGTGGTGACCTAATTGTTTATTTCTCCATCCAAACACCCTGTAACCCTCATGAAGTTAGGGCTACTGATGCCAGTAGTAGTAGCAGTTATTGCCTCTGGGGGGCGCGCTTGCGTTCCGCTCAAGGGAGAAATCCCTTCTTTTTATCCTTCCAGGAGACGTGAAGGAAAGAAGCTCCCGGATTTCGCTACGAAATAATATAAAACATTCAAAATATTAGCATAGCTTACATTTAATTACACTAATAAGACTGTTTTCCAACTAGACATCCAGACAGCCAGTTGAGAGTGTCATTTAATAATCGCGTAATGGAAACTCCGGTGAGTGAACACAGTTAGCTAGTCACTGTTAGCATTACTAGCATCATGCTAGAGAACCTGGGAGAGAAATAATACTGTTTTTAGGTTATTATTTGAAACGTTATGTCTTTGGAACCAATCGGAGTAGCAACAGAGTGGTTGTCTGTGCAGCCTGTTACCATAGTTAACACCGTGTTTCATTTTATAGATGGAAAGAGTCACTGTATCGTGGAGCTAACATCGAGCCTAAAGGCTGATGGTTATAGGGTGCGTTATTTACGGTTCAGCCACGCAGCTTACGTTAAGTAGCGGATGGCAATGGTTTGCCATGCAAGTGCATTGCAGCTGCATAGAGTCTAAATAGCCTGAGCATATCTTAAATTAAGTTCAAGTTATACTTTAAGCTATTCTCATGTTAAGTATGGTGATATGAAATAGTGATGAGCTATCACATATTAATGGAAAAAGATAAATCCGTTTTGAATTGTACATTATTATTAAGTGAAGTTGCAATGTTGGTTTTGCGTATCAAGAAGTCGTCAGACCCCAGTCCTGCCGTCAGGTAGACGGTGGTAAGGTAGTTCAGAGAGACAGTTTACATAAAGACCCGGACCAGAACGGAACTTTCAAGCACACACTATTCACGGACTGAACGGATTATATCCTGGGACTTGTATATATATCTACGCTGGAAAGACTTGAGTTCTTTCACAAGAAGCATACAATTTCCCAACCATCTACTCTTCTTTTCTTCATTTCACACTGTTTTATATTGTGATTGTTCGCCTGACCAATTGTGAAGCAATAAACTGGTCATTCGTTGAACTTGATCTTTGTTTTAAACCTACCTCTCCTTCAAATCTAGGTAGATATTTAGTGCTTTTTCCTAATACTCGTCCACAGACAAGTGCTACACATCCGTTTTGATTTAATACAGTATTGTGATAGAATGAGCCATTCTGGATCCGTTATGTCAATTAAACCCCAACGAGAAACCAAAAAGAGAAAATGTAGCACACTCGAAGGGCGCATCAGTATTCAGTTGCTCTCCACCAGAGGAGACGGGTGGGTGGGTGGTGGTGGGTTGGGTGGAGGAGCTCCTATCACTCCCCTCCGCTAATTAAAACTAACGGCTGCAGGTGGCGCGCGGCGCCGGGCAGGCGAGCGGCCGGGCGGCGTGTTTGTGTTGGTGGTTCGCCTTCATTACCAACACCATCCATTCTCCTTAGCCCACCACAGGATCGACTGGGGCCCCGAACACGCACAATGTGCGAGTCAAGAAAAAAAATAAAAGAGGGGGGGTGATCTAAATGCAAATGGCGCGGTGTGATGCATTACATGGAAGCAGGAAGAAGACCTTTTCTTTCAGCGGAGGTGGTGGAATCTGAATGACGGCCCGCTGGTCAATAGAAGCAGGCTTCTAAATGTCTTCCCACAGCTTGGGTGGGGGGGGGGGCAGTTTCCCAGCAACTATGGACACGATTAACATGCTCTCTCCTCCGCCTTTCAGCAAGATCAATGCAAGGCGGGAAGAGAGGGAGAGAGCAACTGGGTCTATTCCCATCCGTGTCTTTTTAAATCACACCAGGTCTCGGGGGCCATTCGGTCATCCCGGCATTCCTCTGACACACACACACACGCACACACACACACGCACAGTTTAGGGTGCTTTTAGCCAAAGGCAGCGCTGCACGGATCCATAATTATGACAAATGGTTACCTTCATGATACAGCCGCCAAAATCAAAAGTGTAGAATACAACTGAATTGATTCCGGAAAAGGGATTTGACTAGAATGAAGTTTGGAGCGTATGCTCAGCTTTCAGTTTTTCACTGAATCCCCACTGACCTGTTTGATCCCATCCAGCAAAAATATAAAAATAAAAACGTTTAGATTTTTGTACACATTAACTGTCTAAGGATCTTTTCAAAAGTGTGTCACTCTGTGTGATCTAGAAAGAAAGAGAGAGGGGTTGTAGTGTCAAAATAGAGAGTTTATTTTTGGAACCATAAGCAACATTAGAGGGGGAAGTAGACAATTTTAGCAGCTGTAGTAGCAATAAAAAGGTAACCAAACTCTACAGTTCTATTTTACTCTAAATGTAATCACAATTCACCGAACGAACATCGTGCCGTGTTGAAGAGGGCGTTAGACTAGCGACCAGAACCCGCCTGAATGTACCGCGAAAGGGTCGGATGCGCTGAGTATGTTCACCAAATTAGGGCCAGAAGAAGGTCGCAACCTTTCCGGGCAGGACTCTTGTGCGCCGTCCTTTTGGCTGCGACAAAGCTGCAGAGAGCCAGAGGAGAGATTATCTTGCGTGGCGGATTTGACAAGTATCACATGAAAATCCACGTTGTCGGGTCTCAAGTCATAAATTGTGTGTGTGTGTGTGTGTGTGTGTGTGTGTGTGTGTGTGTGTGTGTGTGTGTGTGTGTGTGTGTTAGGTTAACGCAGGTGCTCCAATAGTAGCAGGTGCTTCAGAGCTGTACGAGGTTTCCTCCAAGAGTGAAAAACTGCACTGAATATTTTTTGTGATACAAAAAGGTGTTTTCGCTCTTCTCCCATCTGGCTTTGGCCAGAATTTGATTGACAGATGGCTCAATCCAATCACCTGCCAAGTGTTATTTGAAGTAGCCTGCCCTTTTACAATGACAGCTTCTCAGTTGGTTCTGTGTAATAAACCATCTGGCGTGTCAGGTTAGAGGAGACAGCTCGCACATTTAAAAATGTTTTACAGGTGGCTCAGACGGAACATGGAAGGAAGAAAATAAGACATTCAAAGGCATCAAAATAGCACCAAACTCACTATTTGGCGAGACTTAGCAGGGGCGGCTTTGCATGCTTTTTATTGCATTCACAGCCGCCGCTCTTTGCAGACATTTGACCTCGTCAAGCATGAATGTGATTATTGAAGGCTTTATCCCCATTAGACGTTTCACTTGACAGACATTTTGACTTGTCCCAGCATGACAAGCCAAGGTGAATGAAAGGTATTTTCCATGCAGCATCCCGGTAAACCATGACAGTGAGCCGGCATCTATTATGTTATTAAATAAACCTATGCTTTTTTGTTCTGCTATAAGGCATATTGTCGTGGTTTGTCAGGAACACATCAGGGGGCAGAGGTGGAAACACACTCATTACTCAGGTGGTTGTAATCTGCATAATTAAAATTAATTTCCTCCCAGACTAAACCAATCGACCGTCTCCAAGGAACATATTTTGACTCATCGCGGCAGGAAGTGCACTGACGTAAATAATAGAATGAACAATGTGATCGAGTCCAGCTTTAATTCCAGGTTGGTGCGTGCAGAGTCATCGGCGCTCTCCCTGGGACCCTCGAATAAAGCCGAGCTGTCGTTAACGCCTGTGCTATTTCCAAATGTCTGCGGTGAAAAAGAGGCTTGGAAAGAATCTGGTCAGGGGATGGAGAAGTGTCTCTGCAACCGAGAAGATTAAAATAAAAAGCGTGACGCTTTCTTTTTACTGAATGTGGAGCCCGGGGTTTGTCTCCGCATGATGGATCCTCGTGTTCTCTGTGCAAATGGATGGAAGTGGTGTCTCCACACAGCTTTCCACATGCAGGTCGCTTATACCTCTTTGTTGTTCAATGTTCCTGCCGGGCCCTTCCTGTCCACCTGACACCTTCGGGGGAGTTTCGCCTGACGCCTGATTGGCCAC
Source organism: Gasterosteus aculeatus (assembly GCF_964276395.1). Taxonomy (NCBI): domain Eukaryota; kingdom Metazoa; phylum Chordata; class Actinopteri; order Perciformes; family Gasterosteidae; genus Gasterosteus; species Gasterosteus aculeatus. The sequence continues at coordinate 6,204,878 of NC_135707.1, read as the reverse complement.
CTGCCTCCGCAGCTGTTTCTCGTTTCGCACATCAGCCCCGGAGTACAAAGAGAGCGAGAGTTCGCCCACGTGTCATTTGCGTTTAGGTTGCAGGTTTATTACTGTCAGCCCCAATGTTACACGAAGCAAAGTGCTCCGTAACCCCTTTGTCTGTTATCAGTTCCCAGCGGCGGCGTCTTCCCCACATTGAATCACGCGCGCAACACCACACTTGATGAGGTAACTTTAATTTGAGTGAATTCCAATAAACAAATTGCCTGAAGTGGGAGCGCTGAGCTATCAAGGATGAGACAACACGGGGATCATTGTGCTAGTTGTGCCCATGGCATTCGTTCTTGTCATTAAAAATTCTCATTGAAGTTGCATTAGCGATGTTGATTTTCTTGTGATGACTCTCTTTCCCCGCTCTGCCGTTTCAGTACGTCGGGCGTTTATCAAGGCCGCGGTCCTGGCTTCGTTACGTTGGATGGACCGTGGCTTGGACCGAGGTCTCGCCCCCCCCTGTTGTTGAGCACTGAGAAGAAGCCCATGATGTGCAGCTGTCTACCACTGGCAGACGCTTTATTTTTAGAACTCGGAATAACTCGGAATAACTCTCGAGGAGAGCGCAGTTCTGCCAGGTTTGAGTAACTCTGAAATAAAAAATGTTTCCCTTTTGAGTCCTTTTTCATTGCACCCGACACTTAAATGAAAGGGCATTTTAAAAGCTTTTTTTCACTTGATGCATTTCCAATAGAAGCTGCAGATGTCTCCAGCGATATAAAAGGGTTATTACTTCCGAATGGGCTCCTCATTTCATGTAATAATCTGCTATTTATTTCATGAGAACAACCTATTTTTTCTTCTCAAGTGCGAGTTAATCAATGCAATAGTGATCCATGGAAGGTTTTTGATGTGTACGAAGCAGATAGAGCTTTTCTGGGAGTTCTGGGTGTTGCGGTTCACATTCACATCACAGTGACGGCCATTTTATCAGCTTAATAGAAAAGGGGGGTATTTACTGTTCATATTTATATGGCTACTGATTGAATGAATCAAATGAGATAAGAAAAATAAATTCACTCTCCACGTTAATCCATCATGTGAAAACAACGAAGGCTGTTGTAAGACGATGATACAGGGTGAAGGATGCCACTTGCAATCTCACGCCGCATCGCAATGCACAGAAGGCATGACATCCACCAAATGATCACCAATCGTTCAGCATGATTATCAGGACGTGATGAGTCGTCCAAACGGACTGATAGCCGATTCCCCCCCATACGTGCTCGTAGGAAGGTGTTTGGGTGCGTGGGCGCTCAACGCAGGCCAATTGGAGACATTTTGGAGGTCCGCTATTTAATGAAATCACGCTGAAAGACGCCAGGAGAAGACGCAGGTGTGTGATGTTGAAGTTTCAACTCAGCACTGCCCCTGCTGGCTGGAGGAGGGATTCTAAATTACATTACAGGTAATTTAGCTGACGCTTTTATCCAAAGCGATGTACATTACATCACATCACATTTTTAACCCATGTCTTTTTTTAAATTTTGGCCCGGGAGCAATTAGGGGTTCTAACTCTAATTCTAGCTCTATAGGTTCTGTGGTTCACACCCTGCAATGGGTGCACGGCCTTCAGCCCCCCAGTCAGGCCGTCACGCTGCAGTGGGGCTATTTGATAGGAAGAATTCTGAAAGAATGAGACTGATTAAAGACGGCTTCTTAGTGTTGGTTTTGAAAAACCAAATTATTTATCTTTTTTTCTTTCTTCTTTTTAGGTTTCATGTCTCACATTGTGTCAGAATAAAAGCGCAACCCAGAAGGCAGAGTAGGGAATGATATTATAAAGTCTAAAAAGAAACCAACTCAAAATACATCCATCGTCTGAATTTTTGTAAATGGTAAACTATATTTTCAATGTACTGCAACAGGGATGCAATTTCTCTGTTGATGCTCATAACATAAAAAGAGTCCACGCTTTAAATGTTCAGTAGAATATCTTCCCCCTTTGCAAGTACAAAATGATTCCAGTTCCCTCTTAGACTTCCCTCTTTTATTAATGGATAACAGGCTGTAAATGGCGTGTGGGAAGGATGCAAACAGTCTGCCGGTGTGATGTTGCATTTAACAAGGCGACGGCACACACACACATTTCCGTACAAAACAACCCCATTTCCAAACACAGTGCATCAGTGGCTCCTTCGGCCGAGCTGTAACATCCCTTAAGTTGAAGGATGGAGATCACACTGAGACGGGAGACCCACGAGGGGCTTAACCATCAGGTCGGAATCTTTTCCACTCATCAGCGAATCTTTGGACCAAAAGCTTTTTTACAGCCATTTTATGTCCTGCTACTACCTCAGTATCCCCCAAAGTAATCTGATAGAAAGGATTTGCTGTTGTTCTCTGGGCTAATAGTCCGATCAGATTATTAAGGGCTGCATTTACACATGGCATTAATTAAAGCAGATTGTAATTACGACGTTCAGATTCAAATGTATCACATTTGTCATGAACATGAATTCTGTGAACTCTTCCCCACCAAAAACGGGCTTCAAGATTAGCAATGCTGTTCATGCCAAATTCTCACCCTTCTTATGCGGGCCTGTGTTATGCATCTTAATAATAGTCATTTCAAACAAGTGCTGCGGTCCTCAGAATGATGTCGACGGCTGGAGAACAATTCAATACAAAATAGGGTGTAGGCTCGGGAATCATGTTCTTCACTATATCGTGTTTTTACCCAAATCATGTGCAGATTTGAAGACTTTCTTGGAGCAAATGGCTCGGAAAATAGTGCATATACATCTGGGTGAAAGTAGCTCTTGCTTCACCTGCACATCACGCGATCCATTTTTTTAAATTTGTTTTGTTAACCCTCCTGTGGAACATATGAAGGCCTGACATGCACAACGCACAAACATCTTGTCTGCTGCTGGGAGGCACGAACAAACAAACAGAAGAATGTGAGTGTCAATCGCACACTGCTATAAGATATTTAGTTTAAAAACACTTCATGTTTACCTCCTTTTGAGTGTCAGTCCCTCAGCCTGAGAGAACTCAGCCTTTCACATTTCTCTCAAGTGTCGCCGTCTGCCTGATATTTTTGGGTGTGAGAAGTCAGAGTTTCTGTATGTGTTGCTCTTTCTTCTCTTTTTATTCCAGAAAGCCCTCCCCCCCCCACCCACACACACACACACACACACACGTACCATGTACACAGCTTAAAACAGCTCCGCCTGCAGCAATTAGCTTATGAAAAGAAAAGCAGGAACGTAAAATAGCCCCAAACACATAATCACAAGTCACATCTTGAGGAATGCAAGTCACATGACAACCTCTTACCGTTAAAGCCGCCGGTTCATGCGAGACGTACACACAGAGGGAATCTAATCTGTTTTTTTGTTGTTGTTTTTTTAAGATTCGCGATGTAACGCGATGTAATTCGTTTCTTTTCTTTCATTGAGGGATCGATTGGGTTTGCCGCGCTTTTCGGCAGCAGATATCACGCTCTCTGAGGTGGAGGAGCGAGAGCTGCACCTCTTTTTTTCCCCGAGTTGGCTGATAATTGTCTCACCAGTAACAGCTGCAATAAGTGGCAGAACAAGCAGAGGGATACCTGTCGATAATGGTAATCTGACGGCTGCAGTGCTGTTGGGATTTTTTACACCACCTGTAATAGATTTGACGCAGATGCTGCTCTCTCGGACCAAACGGGACAAAATGCACGTGGAACTAGATTTTTATTACTTTTGCTTTCCAGCAGTGTCGGTGCCGTGTAACGTTGCAGCTACCAGAGAACACTGTAAATCAAGTTTAGCCGCTTTGTGCAATAAATCCACGTCCAAAGAAGCTCTTCTACTGACGATTCTTCAAATTACTGCTCCCAAAATAAACTGCAGGAAACTAGAACACGAGGGTTTTGAGAGGAACAAACTCATTACACAAAGCTAACGTTTAGAGAACGAACGGGAAGTTATCCAACCGGGGAGAAATTACGACTCCTGGTCATCATTATTCAAATATTTGTATTAAATAAACCTCCATTTAGATTCCCCTGCAGGATCCGACAGTCCTTTCCTGCCTGGTCCTGGATGCGGTTCTCCCGGGTCCAGCAGCATGATCGGATGTCATCCTGGTCCAGAGGCTTTCTAGTGAGCCCCGATGAGACCTACCAACCAAACGATGCCTCGTGTCCCCAGCTGTGGTGACCCCTTGACCTGACTCAAAGCCAACTGTGTCCCTCCCGCAGGGCTCACCGTGAACCCCCCCTCCCCTCCGCTCCCTCCACCTCCCTTTTGTTACCACTTGATGTCTGATCACAGTCTTCCTTTTACCTTTTTACCTCACCGGCGCAGATTCTGTTCTGTAAATCCACCGGTGTGCCGCCATGCTGCAATTAGCATGACATCGCCGCAGCAACCGGACCTGGATGATTCATCTCAACGATCTGCATGGTTTCCTCTGATTTGACGGCACTGATGATAACAGACGGTCGCTGTTCTTCTCGCTGATACTGTTGTTTGATCGTGCGGATTGCTTGTACACATCCGTGTTAAATTGAGACTTTCATAAACCGCTAAAAGTTCCTCATTGCAACTTTAACCTTTAAATTCCGAATCAAACATACAGGTCGTCACGTATAATAGTTAATATATGGCCACGTAGATATGTTACTTTCCCATTAATGACACAAACATCTCAGCAGCTGCTTAAAATGGTCATACTTTATTCAACAGCCTTTTAACTTGTTGGACAGAATTTAAACATCTGGATTATTTCTTCGGAAGACATTTACACATCGCTGACTTAACAAATAGACTCACATGGTGAAAGTATTAAAACATATAAAATAAATAATAAGTACAGCACTGCACTTGTTTTGCACAGCGCTCGTCCACGGATCACACATTTAACATGATACAAAACAGCTTATCTCAGGCGACGCGTAGGAGAAAAAAGGTCAAGAAAAGGTCACGAAAAGGTCAAGAAAAGGTTGTTTCCAAAGATAGGGACATGAATGAATATTCGGTCCTCAGAACTTGCAGCAGTAGCCGCAGCCCTTGTAGGACCTGCAGCACTTGCAGCACCAGCGGCACATGGAGAGGTGGCTCTGCCGCTTCTGCCTGAAGTGATCCGGCATCTGTGAGAAAGACAAAGAGACATGAGCAAACCGTTCCTCTCCGGGGGGGGGGGGGGGGGGGGGGGGACATCCACTTAAATGTGAATTTGCTCACGGTAATTGGCTTAATTCATTCAGTCAATTGAACATACCATCATGGATTCCGTTGACATTTCTTGATACGCCGCAACTGGAGTGTCATTGCTCGCTGCCTCCTCCTGCTCGTGCACCTGCTAATGAAATATGCACATTCGGGAGCCACATTTTAGCATCCTGAGAAAACGTTCACGGCTAATAAGCGCATGTAGTGGGTTAAAGTCAAATCCTTACCCCGGTGAATGGGACAGCAGAGCTCTGCAGAATGCAAATAAAGGCGAGCACGAGTGTCACTGCAACTGCAATGCTGAATGCCTTCATTTTCGCTGGGGGGGGGGGGAGAGGTTTAGTTATTAAATCCTTTTGAAGATTAGAGTCGACGGGTCTTCTTTCTCATGGGTGTCGGACCACTGAGGAGCGCCGCAGTATCTTCAAAGTGTTCGTCTTCAGCTTCAGGTGGGTTCCTTTGGGTTCTTGCCGGCTCCTTTTTAAAGTCCTGCGACTGTCTGATTGTCCACAATGCATTCTGGTATTTATACACGCTTTGCTGTTGCCTCATCGCAACAGGAGGCCCGGCCCATTCCTGGCAGCAGTTAGCTCACTGCGCTGGGGAAGTTTTGACCTCCTCCTCTCTCCCTCCACAGTGCTGCAACACTGGGGTGAGGGAAGGGGGGGGGGGGGGGGGGGGGTACATTGTCCACTCAGGAATATCAAATCAACAATAAAACTATAACATCACTTTCTGCTAACAGAATACATCTTTTTTTTTTCTCGTCAAAGCAAAATGCACTTTGTATTGACGCAGAACTTGAGCTCAAAGCGAGATGGAGCGCCGGAGATCCCTCCAGCAAAGGTCGAGCCCGCGGGGGGGGGGTCAAGGTATCCCGCGGCTTACTGAGCCGCACTCGCTTCGACCCCGGGAAAATCCTTGGCTGAGAGGGAGCCACTTTGGAATATCCACTGCCTCGGTCTAAAGGATGTAATTACAACCTCTCAAATGGAATAATTAGCCCCTCGTTTTCAACACATTCGTTCTTTGGATAATGCACAAGGAACCTGCAGTTGAAACCAAATTAAATCCCTTTGAGAGCGGTCAGAGCGGCAGCCACTCCATGCGAGATGTGTTTCCATATGCATTTGCTAAAGACGAATGTAATGGGATTTATTGAGGTTTATTATGGCGCATTTTACCCCACAACTTATCTGCGTATCATGACTGTGTGAAACAATCAGTTGCAGTAAAGTACATGCCTTCAATAACAGCTGCTTTTGTTCCATTAAAACACAATTAGTACTTTCCCAACACACAGCATGTTAACAATCGTTGATGGGTTCAAAAAAAAAAAAATTCAAACTGTGTGGATTTAATGACAATGTCATAGTAATAATAACCCTGATTGTCAACAACGGGTGGAAAAACCACAACCCTAATAATTGTAGGAATAATTTCACCGCCTAATCCCTGAAGCAGCGATAAAAACCTTAAGATTAATTGGCCTGTCAAAGAGCGAACTATTTCACAACAACATCAGGCTGCAAAAATAAAAAATCAATATGTGTGGAAAAGAAATAACAAAAAGAGGAAAAAATGAAAAAAGGTACAAACTGATAAACGGGAGTGCGAGCAGATAAAATCAGTGGCCATTTGAATTCTCATTACACCTTCAAAGTGTCTCCAAATTGCCCGCCGCCGACTCAATTAGCAGGAACAACATGTGGCGGGACCCCTGCGTCAGTCTGTCTCGTTCACTGATAACCCCGCTGGCCCCCGTGCTTGCTTTGGGTGACCACAACGTCAGTGTCAACAAATACAGCCACGAATGCCTCCACATCTGTTGGAATCCACCCCAGCTCGTCTGGTCAGAGAGAGCGAGCAGGGTGGGACAGTCAGAGGGACCCCCCCCACCCCGCCCCCGCCAAATCTGAATGTGACTCTGGTCGAACACGAATGTGTTATCAGGTTGACTGTGTGAGCGAATGTGAGATGCAGAATGAGGTTAAAGCTTTTTCTTTTTTTGGTTGTGGGTTTTCCCAGAAGTGGTTGTCCCGTGTTGTCCCGTGTTGTCCCGCGTGTCTCCTGTCAGTCACTGAATGCTATCGCTGGGGATCTTCTGGCCAAACAAAGGCCGGCACCAGCGTGGCGGACAGATTCACCTCGGCGGGCGCCGCTCTGCTTTTCCCTCCTGGTCGAGGGCATTGCTCCCGCCGGTCCCTGTTGCATCATCCCTCTCCCCTCTCCTACACCCCCCCCCCCCCCTCCTCTCTGTCCCTGCATGCTTTAATATGGAGCTGCTAGACACCCCACAAGCCCGTCTTACACACAACACCCCCCCCCAATGCAAAACAACCCCCAAAACTAGAAAACAAAGCAACCAGTGTCGGTGTGACACGTGAGCCTGGATTAAGCAAACACGGGAGGTTTTAAACATAAGCAGTGTCCCTCCTGGGCCTTGGGGGGGGGGGGGGGCTCAGCTTTAAGAGCTTCTGCATTCCGAGAATAGTGACTGTGGGGAATTCCCCCCCTCTTGTGCGAGATGTTGGAAGCATGTTGCAAAACACCGCTGGGACTTCCAGCAGTGTCACTCATAATCGCCCTCAAGAATAAGCCGAAATTCCCTGTGGGATAATAATAATAATAATAATAATAATAATAATGGTAAAAAAAATGGTAAGAGGACCGAATGTGTGGTTACTTTTCCTTAAAAAAAAACAATGTAGCCGTTTCACAATGAATCGACTCCAGTATTTTCCTTGGTAAGCGTTCATGGGGCCCGGGGCCCGGTTCAAAGTCTGACAGGCGACCCCTCATTCTTGTCTCGCTCCGCTTTCCCCACTGCCGAAAAAAAAGCACTGAAAAAGTCACAAGGAAGAAAAAACAGTGCCATTTTCTACGATGGAAATAGTGGAAATAATTGATAAAGATGGTAGATAATATTTTTGCTGATGCTCCTTCTTAGCCTCGTGGTCTTGCAGCACAGTGAAGGTTGAGTAAACTAAACTTCCCTAAAAGGTTGTCGGTTCGATCCTTCGCACCAGACAGGTTAAGGATTAAACATCCTGCCAGTCCGATTGTAATGAAGATGAAGTTATCGAAGGCGCCACAAGGCATTTTCTTACGCGATATGAGCCCATTGGACCTTTTGCAACGTCTTAATGCAACGTCACGTGCAAAATCTCATTTTGAGGCTCTGCTCTTAAAAATAATCCAAACCATGACGTCAGAGTGTATTTTCATTTGCTCTGATCTGCTTCACATGACGTTTTACTGCGTGAAAGCGTTGACGTTGGGTCAGAAGCCTTCGATCACTCCCTGTACAAGCCTCACATGGTGCTTTATTAAATAATCACCAGCTGTGACACTTCTGATCGTGGTCAGAAGACTTCAGAAAGGGCGACATGGAAGGACCCTCCTCCTCTGTTGACTTCAGCTGCTCTACGTAAGGTACACAATGAACATAATACATTAGCACATCTCTTTTAGATCCTTGTTTACTGTTGCACAAGGAAATCAAGCATCTGTTGTGCTGAACAGGCCTCACTTGGATTGTGGAGTTTTGCACAAACGGAGGAAACACAAGACCGTAGAAAAACGTAGACCGCTTTTTTTTTTTTTGGATACAATTTAGCAACTGCTTTTCCAACAGAAACTCGCTCTTTGGGTATTTGCTGATGTGACTATTATGAGCGCGACAGATGCTGCGTAGTTATTAGCGCAGGAAGACGAGACAAAGCACGAGCAGCAGTGTATCTTTGATAAAATAACAGCCATATTTCTTTTCTATTTTTTGTTCAGAGGGAAGGAATGAGGACACAATGCAGAGAGCCCGTGTGTGTGTGTGTGTGTGTGTGGGCCAGAAAACACAAAGGTAAGACGAGCGAGACGCAACCCTGAGCCAGAAGGACGCGTCGACCAGTCGGTGGACGGGCCTCGACTATCACGAGGCAGAAGGACTTTCTCAGCAGTCGGCTTGTTCCGACGCTCCTTCGTTACTAAACGGACTCTAACCAGAGCAGCGAGAAGCAACTCCTCCAATTAATACGTTCGTTAATTGTTGGTGAAATATCCACACCGGAGAGGTGAGAAGTGACATGTCACGTTTGATAAGAGAAGGAACCTGCGAGTCCCTCTGGAGCTGTTCGCCAAAGACACACAGAGAGACAGAGACAGACAGACAGAGAGGGACAGAGAGACAGGGAGAGACAGACAGAGACAGACAGACAGAGACAGACAGGCAGAGCAGTATGACCCAATCAGAGAGGTACATGTTATCAGAGATCAGCCACTTCAAACACAGACAGGAACACACTGACGCCTGAATGGCAGCTGACGAGCCTGGAGACCTTTGTTGGAGGGGGGCGGGGGGGCTAGATGTTACAAACAGTTACACACAGCACCGCACAACAGCCATTGAGTCCAGATAGCTAATGGGACCCGTGAGTTATAAGTAGTCTTACTGTTTGGGGCACTTAAGAGATTACCCAACCCCCCCCCCCCCTTTTAAGTGCAGAGCGATGCTCAAAGTCAAACTCAGCCTCAGTGAGGTAGCTTTTATCCCCCATTGATCGTGCTCGACCAAGGCCCCCCCCCCCTCCCCTCATCTCCCCCCTGTGGGCTCTGACTAACTGGTTTCCATTATACCAGTGTGTTGATCAGTGGAAGCACGCGTTATTCCACTAGGACGCCTCGGTGGATGCCGAGCGCTCTCATGGAATACGTCCACAGAGGGTCCAGGAATGCTACAGCTTTATACAGGGGGCGGGGGGGCGGGGGGGGGGGATTTGTGGTTATTATCATATTTCTGTGAGTGAGACCCCCATCGGTCAAGTACACGTGTGGCAGATAATCTCTACAACTGTAGAATATTTGCCTCTATTTTCTCAATCACTTTCATTTCCTTTGGGAAAAGATGACACCTCCAATCAGTATTAGTCAAACTCAATGATCAAGCAGACGATTTTTCATTAATTAACAATAACGGCGTGTTTATAGAGATTTTATAGAGATTTAAAAGGTGCTTTAATGGGCCGTCTACGTACCAACCCTAGTAGACATGTAATGAATATATGTGTTGAATGTGTATCTCATTTCTCTCTAATCCTAATCGATCATCCTGTCAACGATGGACAAAGACGTCAACAACCTGAAGACCCGTCCAAGACCTGCAGAAGGAAAATGAGCCACAACCAAAGTCCATTAAGGTTATTAACTAGTGAAACTTTTATTCACCATTTTACTTAGAAAAGGTGTCTTAAAATCTAACCTGAGAAAAGTGAGGCTGCTACACAAAGGATTGTTTCACTTCATTCTTTTGCCATTCCTCAAAAAAGAAACCACAAAGAAAAACAAAAAAAAATAGCCAAGAGTGACCTTTCTCGTTTGTGAACATCCTTCCTACAAAGTGTTATTCATGTCTTCACATTCGCTCCTCTCACTGGGGGGGGGGGGGGGTTAAAAAAAAAAATACAATTAAAACTAGTGCGACACATGGATCCCTCTGCTTTTGGACCAGGAGTCCCGTTAGATCACTCTCTCTCTACGGGGATCCAACGGTGTGATCTTCTTCTCCCTCAGCGGTCGACTCAGAAGCAAAGCATCACTTGTGTTCATTCACAAAGTCTTCAGCAATAACGTTAATATTGAGGGGGGGTGGGTAGTTATTGGTGACCTCTTTCTCGTCATGGAGGACGAGCCGTGCTTTGCCTAAGAAGCTGGTGAGCGGAGGCTTTGAGTGTGCCCTTCCTCCCCCCCCTCCTCCCTGTGTGCGTCGAGCTGCATTTGAAGTGTTCCGATACCGAAATAGAGCAAACGGCTTGGAATGAACCGCGTGGGGATTATTCGTACGCGGATCGAGACTCCCGACAAATCGCTCGTGAGCGAAAAGAAGTCGGGCGAGAAAAAGCGGCTGTGGACGGTTCCGTCTCCGGCCCACAGAGCACAGAGCGGTACGCCGGGGCCCCCCAGCGGTCTACACGGGGCACCCTCCCAATCTGAGAATGACACCGAATTCGAACCGTTGGATCTTTCTAAGAGTTGTTTTCTGGATGGACAACAATTCCAGCACAGAAGCTTCCGTAGGCAAATACTACGACGTGAACGCATGATTGCCGTTTCTCTCCCCCCCCCCCCCCCCAGAGGTAATGGGCTCGGACGCTGTGGAAGATCTGTATTACAACAGTCTTATTTACACGAACCAGAGTGGAAGCAGGTTGGAAGGTGAGCAGCGTGCGCGCGGCATTCAGATTTCAGTCTGTGGCCTCACAATGTTCTTCTCGCTTTGATGTTTTCTGGCTCAAAGAGCTCCTGCAGTAACCGGCCTCCATCGAGGCTTCTGCCAGCGAGCCGACTAATAAATTAAAAGCAGCTAAGAACAAACATTAACACCAGACAAGACAAACGGAACAAATGGACTTAATGAAAATCCTGATTTCGCAGAAGAAGAAAAAAACAAAAAACAAAAACAAAACCCATCACAGTCCATGAGTGAGGCTGCATAAACGCTGAAGGAGGGCGGAGTCCAGCAGAGGCGCTGCTTCACGGCCCCTGCTGGGGAAGCACAGGTGGTGGTGGGTGGTACCAGGTGGTTGTCTCAGCAGGGCGGGGGGCAGTCAGGCGGGGCGAGGGGGCATTCGGAGAGAGAGGGGGATTCTTCACAAGTCCTTCTCATTTGATTTCTTTTTTGTTAATTATTTGTTTTTGTTCCTCTCTTCCGGGCCGTCTGCCTGGCGTCTGAGTGGTGGTCCCGCCTCCCCCCCACCCCCTCCTGGGTTGTGTGTGTGTGTCGTTATTTTGTGGGTCTCTGCCTCACTGCGGCGGCGTCTCTCCCACCATCTCGATGCCGTGCTGCTGCAGTTGCGCTCGGAGCAAAGCGTTCTCGTTCTTCAGCTCTTCAATCTTAAGAACAAAGACGGGGAAAAGAAATCTCATTATCAACGTCTTCATCTCCGTGACAGCCAAATATAGCTCAGGGTTTACAGACTAAACTTTCCCTCTTCTGTCGGAAGACTCGAGAGCTCTGGCTGTGTGTAATGCTCTCGGGGGTGGGGGGGGAGGGAGGGGGGGGTTGCAGCCCTGATCTAAAGACACCCCCCGTCCACCAACCAAGTGGATTATCCAATCTGGAGGTATGTCATCCCGGCTCCATTTCCCCCCCCGGGCGACTCCCCGACTCCCCCGAGGGCACGAGGAGACGAGTATATTGCAGAGCACTTCTGTCGAGACTTCACAATACTCCGAGTGCAGTTCTCAACCCCCCCACACACACTCCCGCCCCCTGTGAGTGTATTATTCCCACAGTCCCTCAAAGCGCGGATTTCAGGTAACACTATCTGTGCAAACTCTTTGGATCCCTCTTTGTCAGACAGTGACGATAGGCTATGCAGACTGAATTCTCGAGGTGGGAGGGGGAGGTGGGGGGGTGTCTCGGGGAAAATGAAGCTGTATATGGGGCCAGATGAATTTCATGCCTCTGAGACTCTACTGAGAGGATGTTGCCATGCACTCCCAAAGCAAACCCGCCTGCTCAATGCAGCGGCAATCTTCACAGGCGCATGTGCGGCCCGCTGTGACGGCCTTATTATTTGTGGCTTTATTATTTATTTATCTGCAACACCCGACCACCTCAAAAGGAAGACTTCGACGTTATCATTCACGGGCCTTCTTCGCGCAATGCTGGAGTTGTGTCGGCAGGGGGGGGGGGGCAGACACTCCTACCTGCTGCCTGCACAGGTCGTTGTCCACTTGTATCCTCTCCACGTCCTTCACATCCTCCTGCAGCCGCTGGTTGCTTTGCCTCAAGTCGCGGATGTAGTCGCAGGCCTTCGACAGGATGCCCCCTTTGCTCTGGGGAGGACAGAGATGAACGGTGACCCTCATGGAGATGTGAGCAGAACAGTGAGCAGCAGTGGCGCTGCGAGTGAGGGCGCTTACTGCTCCGGTCTTGGTGCTGTCAATGTTGCAGTCTGGTATGATCTTGGAAAGCGTGACGATCCAGTTGTTGATCTTGTCTCTTCTCCGCCTTTCGACTGATGGAACGTTAAATAGAAAAGAGCTTGAAGAATGTGGATTATATCAAAAGACACAGCCGGCATTTCTTGAGTTGAGAGATCAGAGGTAGTCTGGGTACTAGAGAACCACGTTTTCATTTCTTTTGCCTGCCTTTGACGGCTTAACAGCCCCCTCCAGTGGCCAGGTCAGATACATGCGTCATATCTGGTCCTAATAGAATATTTAAACAGGGCTCGGTGATTGTTCTTTCAACAAAAATGCTCTATTTAGGGACTGCATTGTGTTACGCTGATGAAATCAAAAGGCGCAATCGCAGCTAATTACCCACCTTCATTGTGTTGCGCTCTCCTCCTTTCATCTCTCGGCGTTCGCGGCCCGTCCATTTTCCTGCAGACAGAGAGGAAATAAAACACTTTTCTATCTCCCATCTCGGGCTGCCCTGCAATCAGGCACAGGTCCAAACTAATCCCACAAATGCACCTAATCCTGTTCCTCCTGAAAACTATTCTTCACGGTTATCTTTTAAATTCAAGCCTATTGTAATCACAGCCACTGTGCAACTCGGTGGGAATACTGAGAGAGGCACAGACGTGCAAGGCCACGAATGCAGCCCTGATGTGCTGGGAAGCTGGGATCTTATTCTTATTGCTGTCCTCCTCCCAGGTGTGGCCTGAAGGGAGCTCACTGCTTTATTATGCTGTAAAATTACAAGACTGAAAGAAGAAAGAAGGAAAAAAGAACCAGATGCTGTCTATTTGAGTGTGAGCTTACGGATAATGACTGTCTCCTGTCTGCGTCCTCCCTTAGGTACTGTGTTAATTAAGTCTCATCCATCCACCCACCTCAGCACCAAAAAGGCCAATAACACACTCGCACGTAATCACAAGTTGACCCGTCTGTTTGTAATGACTCAACCGAGGTGCGAAACAACAGACTCAGAGGGCAGAAAACGAATATTGCGACTGTTGTTTATTGGCTGCACTTCTGCTCACTTTGCGCTCTAATGTCCCGTGAGGTCACACCTGCTCCTCGTGTGTCCCTCCTCGACCCTTCTTTACCCTGCGTGGTCACCCAGCGGCACGACTCCACTGCTGATATCTCTGTTTGACAAAGTTCAGGCTCGCTTGTATCTCAACGCATCTTAATGGGATTTCAGCTGTAGAATGGATTGCAGAACAGTACGCTTAGGCAGAGTAAAGAAGAAAAAGAAAAGAAGAAAAAAAATGGGGACGACTGTGTGAATCACTAAATGTGTAGGCCCGGGGGTACGTCAGTCCCCCCCGCCCACCCACAACTTATAGAGGCACACCTCATCAGAGAGCTCCCGAGAATTATTGATGCCGCAGAAATCCAGAAAAATGAGCAGTGCACCATCCCGCTGGCGGGGGGCTTCCTGCGTGCAATTTAAATAAGGGATGCAGACGGGGACGACATTCTTCTCACACATCGCCGTGGAAGGAGGAATGAAAGCGGTACTCCGTCTGCGCTGGGCTGTTAAACCAGTCAGTTAGATGGACTTTGAGTGCAGCCTGTGCTTGATATTAATCATTCATATTCTCTCCCACATTTAGAGATTGAAGGTTGATTGCTTTCGTACAAACAATTACTTAGAACAGATACGGGGAGATTGACAAAACCCAGCACTAACTACTACTCCTACCATGACGTACTAACAGAGTGCTGAAGGACGGCGTCCCAAAACCCAGAAATGAGTTGGCATGTTCATAGTTTTGGTCAGGTGGCTGAAATAAAGCCCTTGTTGTTTTTTCCTTCATATAAAACGTCCGTCGGTGGCCCTCAGGTTGGCCTGACTAAAAACAAAGCGGTTGCTAACAAGTGGCTAAATAACACTGCGATACGTCGTCACCTCCCTCCCTCCCATGACCTGTTTTAAGTCCTCATGGAGAACAAGGAGCTACCACCAATGGATCCAGAGCAGGGACATGGGAGGGAGGGAGGTGGGGGGGCTTTTTGATTTGCTGTGAAATAATAAAAGGTGTGAGAAATGTGGAAGCTGTCCTCACCAGTTTAAACCTTCTTGCTGCAGCAGCTCGTTTTCATCTCTGCGGATAGGGTGGGACATTTTCATTCATTTTACTCACATGTCAACGACAACGTCACTGTTCATTACTTTACACCGAAATGTCAACTCCGAGGCACAAATCAGAGACTATTCATGAGTGGGGAAAAGAAAGAGAAAAACAAACACATTGTAGATCGGTATTGGGAGATGAAAAAAATAAAAATAAAAATTTCACTTTGCATTTCGGCACGTGGCGACGCGGAGCTCGCCGGTTATTCTACCGGAAAGCGCAGAGATCTACAGCTCCTCGTAATGCGGCCGACAACAAACAAGCCCACATCTTCTTCTTGAAAATCACAGAAGCACGGCGCTCTACTCCAAGCTGACACTTAACAACTGAAAGGCGGTTAGGAGAGTCTGTCTTCTGTTCGCGTGTCCTTTTCATGAATCGGAAAGAGGTAAAGAACGGAAGCTTAATCCGCCACGTGGAACCAGCGTGTCCTAAAACGGCGATCTGCCTAAAGGACCAGAATACAGTTCCTCGTGTCGAAGGTTGACTACAAGGAGGTGGAGGTCAATTTGATTACGGGTCATGTGCTTAGGTTTGAGTGACCATACGAGCAGTTTGCTGTGTTTTTGCCACATAAGAAGCCACGGTCACGTTAGAATTAGCATCCGTAGCAGATCACAATGATCACTCCCGAGGAACATGCTGATTATCTTAACAATAGCAATCACCAGCGTGTAGCTAACAGTTGCAGAGAGGGAGACTATTTTGAGGAGTGATTGTAATGATGCAAGTTGTCAAATTTAGGAATAAACATTAAAAAGAAATTTGAAGAGGGAGGGGAAAAAAAGCCAGAATGCGCTAAAAAGAAAATGACGTAAATAATATACGATTGCATTTCATGGCGTATAAACTGAGGGTAAAAGTAGTTTGAATGGTTTATGTTCATATTACTGTGTGAAAGACCTGATCCTTCTTTTTCCTGCATCAGCATTTACTCGTGGGAATCCAGCATGCTTTGTTCACTCAGTATGCGTTGATGTTGACATATATATATTTATATTTATATATGCCAGATGGGCTTTCTTCTCTGTGAAGCTTGTGGGGATTTGTGCTGAAGCGTTAACAAACACAAATGCCTGCCATTCTTGCAATGAATGGTTAAAACCGGAAGAAAAAAAAAAAACACATCCAATGTAAAAGGCTGAAAACGAGACATTTAAAAAGCAATTTGTCCCCGTGTTCAACTCCAACAAAAGGTCCCCCTTCGAGGCAGATCGCAGCGTGTCGGCTGAAGGGGGGAACCGGCCGACAGGAGGTGGCACTTTTGCTGAAGATGACAACGGTGTTCTACAAGAAGCGTTTGTTTTCACAGAAAAAGCCACGCGTCAAACGCCAGCGCCGTCTCCTCCCGGCAGAGCTCATACTCACGCGGGGTACGGTTGAGAGCGAGGAGCGATGGTCCGCTGCGGGCCCGTCTGAATGACGTCGGGGGGGGTCATCATCACGTAGAACTGACCTGTCGGAGGCAGGAGGTCATCGGGTCAGCGCGGCGGAGGGAAAACAGAGAGAGTGCGAGAGTGTCGCCCCCACAAAAGGTCACCGAGACGAGTAACAAGCACTTATTCAATTAGTTTTAGATGACCACGCCGATGATAAACTGTTACAAACCAGCTACAACAGAGACTGTGTAATAGAGGCATCATCTTCAGTGAAGCCGTAGTAAGCTTCGACCCAAATGAAGTGCGAGGCCGGACTCACCCCCTGCCTGCGTGAGTGTGGGGTCCGCGGCGGCCTGAACAGACACGGTCCCGTCGCTCACCGCGGCAGCGGGGAAGTAAGCGAAGCGCGTCTCCCCTCCCACCGCGTCGCCCGCCGGGCTTCCTCCATTGCTGAAAGGGTTTTGGATCACTGCCTGTGACGGATAAGAGACAGACAGAGGGGAGGCTTGAACGGGCGGCAATGGAGCGGTCGCAGCAGGCAAACGCACACCTCATTCTCTGTCACGCTCCGTCCGAGACCCCACCAACCAAGACAACAGAAGTAAATAAAAGATACAGGGTTGTTAGTGGAGAAAATGGCGAGATCAAGAATCGGTTTACTGCAAATGAAAACAAATTTGATCTGTTCTCGCAAAGGGTAATTGGATGCTTTTAGCCCAAAACATGCTGTGAATTTGGCTATTAACAATGCCCCCGCGCCACTTCATTTTCAATCCCCTCGAGCAGCTTTGTGTCGGGCACACGTCCCACTCAAGACACATTCGCTGTTTGTACTGCTTTCTACAACGGTACGTCTCATTTGTGTGTTTGGACATGGCGTGTCTACAGAGACGTTGAATTAATTGTTGGTTTTAATATTTAAATCACGGAGACTGTTGAAAGGATGAAAGCCGAAACATCGCCAGCCTTCTCCTTAAAGGCGATGTCATTACTTGAAGACCAAACGCCTGGAGGAGGAGGACTTTAAAGCAGTCCATCTCCTTAGTGGGTTCTCTTCCATCAATGAGAAATAGGGGCATTGATGGAAGAGAACTCAGGCCACAGCCTGAGGAGCCCCCGTGAAGGCGGCGGTAGAGAGGACACTCACTGCTGCTCCCCCGTCATCCCGCCCTTCGAGCTGCTGGTCGGTCACCTGGACAACGCGGTACGTCACCTGCCAGGTGGAGAGAGGAACAAGAGAAGATGTGAGGAGCGCAAACCAGAGGCGGCAGGTTGTTCATGTGGTGTCCAAGGGTCCCTAGGACAGGCGTAGCGGGTCGCAATCTAAAGCTAACCTGACGTGATGATTTGTTTAGCACGTCCATCACTTTAGTTCAGTCTAGTATCTGACGCTATGCTCCAATCCAGGCACCTTCTGAGGCGTGAGCACATTGTATCGCTCTCCATTTGCTTATGCTTCAGAATGTGCCTGATTTGAATCTGTATTTGTAACCCTCCGTCATGTGACCCTCCGGCTGACTGACATGTGACAGCGTTCCCCGTGCCAATCCCAGACCGGGCTGCAATCACATGATCGCTCACACTGGTCTTAATTACGCCAAATGAGCCACGTGGATCCCTGACTTCCTCCCGGTGAGGAGGAAAAGACTTAGATAATCACGCCTTTTTACTTTTTCCCCGACCAGTTAATTTGCATCATCACTGTCCCATTGTCCATCACTGATTGAGTAAATAGCCCTTATGGGGACAGCAAGGAGCCACTCTCTGTTTACCACCCAATCATGAGACCAGAAAAAGAAAACCCACATACTCCGTCAGCCGACTCACAGCCTGCCATCCTCCTGACTCGTCTTTGGAATAAGGCGCCGAGCGTCCGAAAAACAAAACAAATGACGACACTTGTGAGAGCGAGTCCAGTTTCTCTCACTGTGAGGTGACGGCGCTTCCTCCGAAACGCCGCATATGACGGACCATGAATTACAGAGCGTACATGCAGTACATGTGTGGGGTGTGAGGGGGGCGGCGATATCACATCATCTGCCACTGTGACGTACACATGCAACCAACCCCATTCAACCCCATCCATCAATACGTAACGTGAAGCTCTGTCAGTTGCTAATTACATTTCTGCAGCAGGCTGACTTGGGAGCAATAAGCCATGAGTACAGTGGCACTACGTACTTTTACTCCAGCATTGCACGCATGTGAAAATTGAGGGTTAGGGTCAGTTGATTTTATCAAATCATTTGGAATAATGTTCTAGGACAATTTTGAAGAATGAAAAAAATATTTTCACGTCAACTTGGAGAATCACATGCCCCTCAAAACTGCACCCTGGATCATATTGTACATCTGCGTATTGTACTTTTGCAACACTTTCACTGTTAGTTAGTATTTACTGCCGATTTAGGTTATTAATCCAAATCCTATGATATGTAGAATTTAAGACACTCAGGCCTTAAAGGCAGTCCACATCAGCTCCATCTTTACCAGCTGCAGCACCGGTGATGCTAACACATTAATGCATCACTACCCCCCCCCCCCCTTGTCACCCCTTAACCCACTCACCTGCCCCCCCTCGGTGCGGAACTGATATTGTATGTTGTGGTCGGCGAACGCTGCAGCCTGCTGCACGCCGGCTATGGTGACGGCCGTCTGCTCCTCTCCTGTCCCGTCTGAGGAGGAGGAAGAGGACACACGGGAGGGGATTAACGGGCCGTGCGTGCGCCGCGTGTTTGTGTCTCCATTAAGTGTGAGAGATCACGGCGGTTTATCGGCAGGTGACGTTTTCTGCCTCGCGGGTGTCTGTGGTGCGAATCACTTATTTTATTAACTTGACTGACAGCTCGGTGGACGTAAAGTCTTACCTTCAGACACCTGGACAACTTCGTCTTCTTGCTTTTCTTGGCTGCGAACCAGAGTGACAATAAACGTTATTTTAACATAATTGTATTGGATTTAACGTTGAAACCAACAGAGTGAATTCCCCCTCAACTTCAAGCGTGCAGCCCGGCTGACGTTACGGGAGCTCGCGCGGCTTATTACGCGGTCGTTTGTGAATAAACACCAACGGTTAGCATCGGCTAACCTAACGTTAGCTATTGTATTATTAGCTCGTCGTTATCCTGCGTTTCTTCCTGTTGGGTTCATCTGGTGTACAACTCGGCTGACCGGCTAGCGAAGCCGCCCCGCTTCTATTTCACAAGTCAAACTGTTCACTTCGGCTCAAGCGCGTGCGGACAAAGAGCGTTTTTAAAGTTAACCCGGGCCCTTCGTTGGCGCACTAACGGAAGCTATCCCGGTTAGCATGCCGCGGCTAGCTGCTCCCCTCAGCCATCTTTTTGGCCGATTCTCGTGTTACCTTGCGCTGTCCAGACTCCGTTCGAGCATATCCATCAGGGTCAGAGTAAAAAAAAATGATATACAGTGTCACGGACGAGAGATGGAAGTGGTGATCACGGGAACAAACACTCGGGTCATGTGAGGGGGGGAGAGAGAGGGAGAGGGAGAGACGGCCCAGGACACGTGAGGCGCGGCTCGGTGTCGGAGTCAAAATGGAGGCCGCCTCCGCCGCTGCCGGCTTGTTGTGACCCGAGCTGCGTCAAATCAAACACACCATTTATTCCGCTGTCGATATGTGTGGACATTGAGAGAAAGTGGGACGCTGCTGGGAGAGATGGTTAATGCGCAGATTATTTTGCTAAATTTTGTTCGACGGATTGAAAACCGCACTAACACAAGAATTCAAAATGAACCTTTAGTTTTCACGCTGTGACGCAAATGCACGTTATTATTATTATTGATCCCCGGCAAATAAGGACGGCTCGCGCATAATTTCCATTCTGCTCATTTTATTGTTGTAGTATTTGTTTTAGTCTTTGATTCTCATTGCAGGTTAAATTGACCCATCTTTTCCGCCAAATAAACAAAGCAAACCGTCTCAATTATGAGATGTCTCAAAATTAATTAGATAATATTTTGAAACTATAACATCTCAAAATAATGACTTGTTTGTCTCTAAATAAGTAGTCATCTTAAAATAGATATAGACTGATGAAGAGTCCAAATATTGAAAATGTTTCTCAATATTTTGAGATCAGGTTTGAGAAGCTTTCTCATTCATTTGAAATACAAAGCCTAAGCCATTATCTTGAGGATCTTTCTCCTTAAAATGAAGGAAACTCTTTTATTACAATGACAGAAATGGCTTTCAATACTTTCACAAATTTGTCTTTTACGTTTACATTTGCTTCTGAAGTTGAGAATGTAGAAGACCTTTAGCAGTGATTTTCAAAATGATTTTGACCCAGGCCATTTTACTTTTTCTTTACTTTACCACAACAATAAACACTAACTTCACCCTTACTACTATCCAACTAAAGCAAATACAGTCCAATTGACAAGACAGAAGGTTAAAATGTCAAATTTTTATGAAATGATAGAATGGCAGAGAAGATGAATAAAAAGCAACTGCATAAAGGGATTGACTGTGACATGTGTTATGTTGACATGTTTGTTATTAATAATTATGTAATTGAATAATTGTCAGAAATTGACAAGATTAATATATATATATATATATATATATATATATATATATATATATATATATATATATATATTAGTCATACTTATTAGCAATATATCACGTTAACTTCACCTCATTAAGTCACTTGATCGTTTGCCGTGAACTTTGCCACACATAAAGCGGAACGTTTCTCCGTTGTCCTCTGTTTACGAGAAAGATATGAAGAGCACCACATTATTCACAGGTGATCTGTCGTTAATCTTGCAGTTTAAACAACTGAACAGTTTACTTTGGCCATTAAATTGATCAGATGGGTTTTCCAAAACTCTTAAATAACTCGTAACTGACTAAAAACGACACTTGTTTATTGAA
This sequence comes from Gasterosteus aculeatus, assembly GCF_964276395.1. Classification (NCBI taxonomy): domain Eukaryota; kingdom Metazoa; phylum Chordata; class Actinopteri; order Perciformes; family Gasterosteidae; genus Gasterosteus; species Gasterosteus aculeatus. The sequence goes on along the minus strand of NC_135707.1, from coordinate 6,183,304 downwards.
TTTAACAACGGCTTGAAGCGAGTGTTGGCCAATCAGTATTGAGATTATTCGCTATAGTCTGCTCTCATTGGCTGGAACGGGAGGCGGTCTCCTCAGCTTCCTCATCGGGAGTCACTCTGAAATAAGGCCGACCTCTCCTCCTTGGGTGAAGGTTCAATGCGGTGACACCTTTTCGTTAGCTGACTGTGGCAACGCGTAGTTAAACCTCCCAGCGACGATGTCTGGCCGTGTCCTCGTTGGAGTTAAGCGAGTCATTGACTACGCCGTTAAGGTAAATATCCTCTCGCTGTTCCAACTGACGTACCCCCTTTTTTTTGCAAGAGTATTTGTCCCGGTCTCCCTCACTTGACTTTCTGGGTTATGCTAGCTAACGTTAGCCTGCGGGCACCAGCTGGCTCGGGCTCAGGCGCTGAAGAGCAAAACTACCTGTTTGCGTATTTACTAGATCAAGTCAGTCTGCAGCTAAACCGACCTGTCACCCGACGTGCTGCAGTGCGATTAATCATTTACAATACGTTAGCAATGTAACGTTAATGCTCGATCGGTTAATTAACAGTTGTAAGGCTGAGGATCTCAAGTTATGCAACTTAACATCTGTCTGGCTGAAACAAATGTAACCTGTCCTCTATATAATCAGCTTTTCCTTCATCTGAAGTAAGCCAGTTTCTCCCTGGCAGTCAATTTATGTGATTTGAAATATTCCTTAGCGAGCTTACAGTGTCCCATGGACAGCAGGAGTCAATGTTTGCAGCTGTTTCATGTGACCGCAAGAAGGCTCCTGCTCCAGCTGCCCGCAGCTGGATCTGTGCAGGGTCAGTGGTCAATATTGACCCCCTGAAGTTTAATCATAATCTAGCATAAACGCCATAAAATACGTCAGTAAAAGTTTTTAGTCCATGTAAATCAGCCCATGTCAGATTGAGCCCTCAAACTCAGCATATCATTTGTGATGTCACAGCGTCTCCATGATCAAAGCCAGTTCCAAAAATCTTTATTTTAGGTTTTACTGCTTTGGTAAAGAGGGGACTTGCTACTGAGTTGTCACCTCAAGCACATCAAATGCCCTTGGCATTAATTGGAATGAGAGTCATTACTCATCAATATCTGCCATTTTAGAATGAAATGCCTCCATGCGTCTGAACACCAGAGTCTGTCAATCAATCAGCATATCCAAAAATAAATGTTTAGCGAGCTGCGCACCGTCTCTTTTTAGAACAGGTGTCACTAGATGTCCTGCCTTTTTTTTCAATCTCCAGACATGTTTGTCATCTAGAACCACCCATCACCCCCTCTTGTAGTGACTCCGTCTTGTTGTCTTCCTCCCAACTCCTCTTCCTCAGATTCGTGTGAAGCCGGACAACAGCGGCGTGGTGACGGATGGCGTTAAGCACTCGATGAACCCCTTCTGTGAGATCGCGGTGGAGGAGGCGGTCAAGCTGAAGGAGAAGAAGTTCATCAAGGAGGTTGTGGCTGTCAGCTGCGGGCCACAGCAAGCGCAGGTGAAGGGGGAGAGGAAGAGGAAGGAGGAGGGGGCGACATCCTGGAAGCTTGCAGGGTCACATTTTGCATGCTTTTTGAAATTAGTTCTTTTAGTTGTTTGATAGCTAAACTGTTTGTCCTCTTTTTATGTTTTTTTTGTCTAATGTGTTTTGATGGCCGACTTTAACATTTTAAATATGTAACGACAATAGTTACAACACCTAGTGGCATTGAAATTGTTGGTTATTTAGAGCAAACTTCAGAAGCAAGCCAATGTGAGAAAAACGTATTATCAGATATGTATTAGAATGTAATTATAATTTATATTGATCTGGAGATATGTTGCATATAACTTTGAGTTGCTACCATATAGTGGTAATTTAATTTACAGAAGTTCTTTTTAACCCATCCTCCCTCTCAGGAGACCATCCGTACAGCCCTCGCCATGGGAGCAGATCGTGGCATTCATGTGGAAGTGACTGGGAAAGACTATGACACACTGGGACCTCTGCAGGTCTCCAAGATATTTGCTGCGCTGGCCAAGAAGGAGGATGCTCAACTCCTCATCCTCGGCAAACAGGTTGGAAATCAAGATTCATGTCACTCTTTAAATCCGCTGTCTGTGATAAACTCAACTTGTTAACTGACCAATGATAACTTTTTTGATCAATGTTTCTCTTGCTCTTCTAAGTCAATGAAAGAATCACTCAAAATGTAATTTGGTTCACTGTAATTGTTGTGCATGTGTCATAAAGAAGCTTAAACCTGAGACTTGTGTTGCGTCCGTAGGCCATCGATGATGACTGCAATCAGACCGGCCAGATGACAGCCGCCTTGCTGGACTGGCCTCAGGTACGCTGCGGCTTAAGCAAACTATATTCCTGACGGGACTTGGCCCACCTGTCTCAATTGATGTTAGGTTCTCAAAATGGCTCAACTGATTACAGAGAATTAGATAACCCAGTTTCTATTTTTCCCTTCTGCCTCCACAAAGGTCAGATGAGTGACGTTGACACCGCAGTGGTGAAATCATGCTGTGCCTCTGCGCTTATCAAAGTTAGCAGAGACTAGTTTGAGTCAGTGCGAGCTGCAGGGGTCAAATGCTGTGGTGAAGATCCACTAGCCGGCCACTAGGTGGAGCACTTTGTTGACGTGTAATCTCATAGTGAGGATAATGTACATCATGTTCCATTGTGGGGGGGTTTTTCTGTTGGTTTTTTTAAATTAGTTTTGCCATCGCATTTTTGCCCACATACAATTGCATCAGGACGGTTTTCCCGGTTTTTGTTTGTTTGTGGATTACATTTTTTGAATTAGCATTGTATCTTTTATTATCATCGCAGGGTACTTTTGCATCAGAGGTTTCATTGGAAGGAGACAAGATTAAAGTGGTGAGAGAAATTGATGGCGGCCTGGAAACCATTAAGATCAACACACCAGCGGTGCTCACAGCAGACCTTCGACTCAACACCCCCAGATACGCCACCCTGCCTAATATCATGGTAGGTTTAAAAAGCCACTGAGCCCGGTTATGCAAATCTGTAATAAGTGTTTGCCTTTTGATCTGTACTTCACCCGTGTACTTTCAGAAAGCCAAGAAGAAGAAGATCGCTCAAGTGAAGCCTGCCGACTTGGGGGTGGATATCACATCCCGGTTGGAGGTGTTGAGAGTGGACGAGCCCCCACAGAGGCTGGCGGGGGTGACGGTGGAGACGGTCGATGACCTAGTGGCCAAACTGAAGGAGTCGGGGACGATATAGAGTCTTTAGGAACGAGAGTAGGGGAGCAAACAACACTGCAGAAGGGTACTTACACCTTATTCATCCTATTTTCAAATGATTGAAAACAAATGTTTATGAAATAACGTGTCTTTCCTCTTTTCTTTCAGTACATTTTTTTTTTTCTATCACTGTATGTCGCAAAGTAGAAGCTAAATGAGAAACTAGATAATTATAACCAATTTAATCTATCATTTGATGGGTCCTCTGGTTATCAATATATTTAATATGTATTTTCCCTCAATTGACTAATTGATTTAATCAACTCACAAAAGTCACAGCTCTAATGTCAGCCTATTGTACTATTGTATTTACTCTTATCAGATTATGGTGTACACTATTGTCACAATTTAACATTAAAGGACCAATGTAGGGAAATTAAGTTCTGGACCCGAGCTGTTGCTTAGCAATACAATTCCCTAGAAATGTTCTGAGTCTCTGCATGTCAGATAGTTGTTTTCTGCCACATCAATGCTTCGACTGTCTGTCATAAATGGCTCCATTCAAGTTTTTGGGTGCAAACTATTAGTGAGAAAAATGCTGAATACAACGGCCAATACTTCAATCTTCATAAAGAAAATTCAATTTCCAGCCAGCGTATACATGCAGCCAGGGAACCATTTGTGAATTATCTTCCTTCAATATTAATGTTGCTTTTTTAGATTCACCATCGGCAACCATTGTTGGGGGGGGAAGAAGCAAAAAGTGAATGAAATTACGGAGAGGATGTTGTTATCTAGTGGTCACGGAAACGAAGGCAATTAAATAATTGTCTGTTTCATATCTCTGTTCTCTTCTCTCCCTGCAGGACCTTCTCATGAACAACGGCACTGTGTTGCACAAGCGCAGCCGGAGGCCTTGCTTATGTTCTTCTAACCCTTCTGCCCTTGACAGCGACTCCCGAGGACACGCGTGGAGGTACCGAGACACACCGTCCTGCGGCGGAGATTCCCCGAAAGGATCACCTCGTCTTTTGTGTCCATTGTAACTCTCATTCATTCACGGGTTAATAATTTGACTTTAGCCGAGCCGCCTTTGTGCAACAATCGAGACCCAAGCCAGTTTGTTTCACCCTGTGCGATACCAGGACGATGCAGCTCAATAACGGTCGGTTTTCACCTGGTGCATGTGTAAATGGTTTATGTAGATATAGACCCAAACAAGTTGAGATGACTGTATCGATCAAGATTAGTGATGTGCGGTGATTTGTATAGTTTGTGTAAATGGAAGCGGGTTGCAGGACTCTGCAGACAGTGTCTCTTGGTACAAGCGGGAGGGGAATGATCCAACTTTTACCGTAAGCGCCTCAATTCTGTGTGTATCCTACAGAACATGACAATAAAGCAGCCAGTCTTTTTAATATCTCAAGAATGTGTTTTTGCTTTTGTTTGACATGTTAACGACTCTTAACAGGCAACGTGTGCGTGTGCGTGTGCGTGTGTGTGTGCGTGTGTGTGTGTGTGTGTCGTATTGTCAATGACACATTGCTTCAACAGGTTGTGTTGAATCAAGCAGCCATACCCAAAAGAAGCTTTTAAATGAAGTTACACTTCGGCAAACCTAATTTTGTCCAATACAAAAATGCTGCACTAACTCAATTTCATAAAGATCAGAATGCTCCACTTAGTAGCGCTGTTTATTCATGTGTAGTATTCTGTGTAACTCCGATATCGAGCACATGGTAACTGAACTGGCAAAGAGGGTCAAGGTCTTGTTTACAGTCTCCGCTTACTGTTCCTCCAGAAGGGCCGAGGTGAAGGTACCAGCAATGTGGGCTCCAGCACACACATACACAGCCTTTACTATATGAACGAGACTTCAATGTACGTACGTGCGCTAATCAAAGTAAAACCACGGGCCTTGGGTTCAACGGAACCACCCGACTATTAAATAATAGTTCTACCACAGCGCGTAACTCTGCGCTGCTGTGGAGAATCGTCTGAGGGGGCGTGGCCTCGCCAGCACAATCAAGGCTTTGATTCGGCACAGGTGAGCCTCGCGCGCACTGCTGACAGGAGCACACGGATCCGGTCACTGCTGCACGAGACACCGAGGACGTCGCTTCGCTTGGTTTTATTTCTTTGATTTTAAACTTATCGACTGAAAAGAGTCTCTAGTGAATTGTTTTTTTAATGAAATGTCTTATTCAGATGAATTTGGGCCGATAAGCGCGTTTTTTCTGGCTGTTTTACTTCGCTTCACTTTTCGAGGTAACGTTTTAAAACACTTTGCCCCTTCACCACAAACAGGGGGAAATTGGTGCCTTTCGTTAATATTGTTGATTTCTGTGTGGCACCCACGTTGAATTACTTCTATTATACTGTGCTTGTGTAAAGGACACGTTGCATGTCTCCTCAACCGCCGGCATGTACCAAATCTGTACCACGGACTTGAGATAACCGAGATGAACGTTTCTTCGCACAACGTCACCGACCTCCCTTGCAGGTGCATCCTGCCAACTCGTGGTTTCCCCCGCTGGTCCCACGCTGCAGACCGCTTTGGTCGGCCACAATGTGACCCTGGCTGTGTCCTTCGCCGGTGCCCCCGACCCAGTGGTTATCTGGTCCATGGCAGACGTACCTGTGGTCACATGGGTCATTAACTCCGCTGACCCCCCTGTCATAGCCGAGGCCAGCAGGAATGTGCTGAGGATTGATGCAAATGGCTCCCTCAGCTTTATAAACGTGCCACTTGGATATACCAGTAACTACACCATTGAAATGACAAAGTCTGGACTGGGGAAATCCTCCATTACTTTCACTCTGAAAGTCTTCGGTGAGTACTCCGATTTATGTCTCGTGACATTAGGATAAAATTGCACACGAAAGCTCCCAAATGTCCTCAGTTAGTCGACTGTCCTCAATAATAATGGTGCAAATCACAATTGGACGCATGCAACACGTCTCCTGGAACATTTTCAAATATTCTTCTCAATTTGTTCCAGAATAGTTCCTAAATATAACAATTTTGAATTTACACAAGGGATGCATGATTGGTTTTATTTGACGTCTGAATCCTTTTCTCTCTGGGCAGCGAGGCCGGCGGGTGACTCGACGTGCTCGCTGCAGTCGGTGAACAGCGTGGACCTGCAGTACTACTGTCAGTGGCCCGGGGGAACCCCACCAGCTCGCCTTTCTTTCCCAGCACTAAACTCTTCCCGCAGTGGAGAAGGAAACCTGAGCCTGATCTTCCCAGCCTCGCCTGACCTCGACGGGAAAATGGTCACGTGCCTGGCTGACCACCCCGTCGAATTGAGTAACTGCAGCATCACCGCAGGTACGTTCTGGCCTTTTCACAGATCATCAAGCCGACAACCTGTAGTCCTCCCACGGACTTTAGTAGCCGGCGCCAAACCAGAACCGTGTCCTTCTCAGGGGGGCCCAGCATGTTCCTGCCAGCTGTCAGGACCACGGTGGACCCTGATGGCAAAATATTGGTGACCATCGACTGCGTCAGTGAGGCCTCGCCTCCGGCTTTGGTCTCATGGTCCAAGGGCAGCGACAGCATCGTCGGCACGGCAACGCACCAAATCAGCAGGGACACCACAGAGCTTCAGATCCGCGATTACGACGTCAGCAACTTCCTCCTCCAGAACTACGCGTGTACCTGCCGCAACCCACTGGGCAGCCAGAGGAGGGAAATCCAGCTGAGAGGTGCAGTACTGCTGTTATGTGATATGTAACACAAAAGTGGTGAAAAACAACCAGATGCTCAAGCACCAAGTTTTTTTTTTTTTTAAATAGAGGCACTACGTATGTGTCCACTAAGTAAAAGATTAAAGATAACCTAAGGTCTCCCATTTCAATACCAGGATAAACTACCGTACTCTTAACTACATTAATTTAGCCCCACATGAACCAGCTAAGATGTTAATGTCTGAGTTTCTACTGATTCATACTACAGAAAAGGGCTGCAATGAATATTTTAGTAGATTCACAGAAAATGTAACTATTCTCTAAACTAAAAATAAACTAGAATGGCAGAGATATTCCCTTGTTTAAATTATTAGTGTGATAGTGTTTTACACATGTTTTGACTTATTGACTTAAACAAGAATACGTAGCAATTTGAAAATGTCACTTTAGGCTTTTCATAAATACTTTAAAAAGACCAAACTTTGAGTAGATGAATAGTGAGAGAGAATGAAAGTAGTTGCAACCTCACTTTTCTACACTTACTTTGTAAGTCATGTAATATCATGTAATACTTCAAGTTATGTCCAGTGGTATTGATGGTTACAGACTAGCAGTGACTTTGTTGCTCAATACCACAATGATTAAGTTTCCTTCAACTTCTAGGCTTACCAGAGCAAAAGAAACAACAGGCCTTTAGATGAAGAGCCAAGTAAAACCTAACATTGCTCTTTCCCTTTTGAAACAAAGCCCCCCAGTATCTGTGCCCCCCCGTCCCTGAGCAACCTCCAGCTCACAATCCCTGTCTTTCCAGGACCGTTGATCTCAGATTCCCGATTATTCACCAATCACAATGGAACCATCGTCACGTTGACCTGGGAGGTCCCGCCCACCTCCATCGTCACAGGTGAAGCAGATCTTCTTAAAGATCACACACAAACCCAACCTTCTTGTTTTGAATTAGTGCAGCTCCGCAGGCCGGCAGTGAAAACAGAAACAGAAACATGGAGGATGGGGGTGTAAATATTGTGTGAGAGCCTCTAGCCGAGCAGTGCTGTGTTTTGGAAAAAAAATTGTGTGTCCGTTTTATTCTTGATGTTCGAGATAAAAGCTGGTCCGCATCAAACTGGCCTTTAAGACTGAGTGAGATCCTGCCATGTGGAAACCCCATACGCTTTAATGAAAACTTCAATGTGGGTTCAAACAGAACTGCATGTGCTTTTATATTTGTAAAGGGTTTGACGTCCAAATGAAAGGACCAAACAGCCTGAGCAGGAATCGAAGCGGTAACCAAACCAGAGGCAGCTCAGACTGGTTCCACACCATCCAGCAGAAGCCCGGCCACGCCAGGAGTGCAGACATCTTTTTCCTCGATCCCAAGCTGACGTACGGGTTTCGGATCATCCCCAAAGCTCGCGGGACCGCGGGACCGCCGTCTGAGGCCCAAACAGCTGGTCCAGGTATGACCGATTGTTTTAGATTGTGTACGCTTTTTGTTGTTGTTTTTTTGCTAAATGGAGCTACGGAAGTAAGATCCTGGTGACATTTAGGTGAAGGGCTGAGTGGATCCGCCATCGCAGGACTCGCAGCTGGAATCCCCTGCGGCCTTCTCCTCCTGGTCCTGCTGGGGGGCTTCATCTACTTGTGCGTCTACTTGCACAAGAAAAAAAGTATGTGGCTGCTTAGCAAACGGAATCCCGACCGAGCCTTTAGACGAGGGGACGTGTTGACATTCTGTAATTTCTGTTTTTTGTAGGTCGGCAGACGAGATATCCGAAGCCCAGAGCAGTTGAGAAGGTATTTGCTGATTGTCGTGGTGGAGAATAAAATACACACCATACTTTGCATATCGTGCATGAGATTCAGCATGTATTCATCCATGAACGTGGGGCCAGGTGAACCCTGCGTTTCGTGGGTTTTAGTGACCTTCTTGTCGTCCACAGGCAGTGACGGCTCCGGCAGAACTTACTCCTCATAACCTGCTGACGGGGGGGCTGAGGTCTCCTCCTGATTACAACCGTTTGCAGCAGGTCCTCTTTCTAATACAACACGTCAGAGTGGGATGTTGTTTCTTTTGCAGGTTTACAGTATTTTATTTGCCGTGTTTTCTTTCTCAGACCCCCTCCGAGAGATCGGCGGCTCTGCCAGCTTTTGTCCCTGCCCCCCCCGTCAGGACCGCTACAATTGTCTAAGCTCTGCACATTCACTGTGGTGTATATAATGCTGTACTTTTAAGTGTTTTATTGCAGTCTATGATAGTCCTCTGTATATGTATTTTAAACAAATTGGATTGAGTCAAATGTTTTTCGGGTCAGATTTTGTAACTTTATTTATAATAAATATAATAATTTATAATCCAAAGTTCAAACCACGCCTCAAGTTATTTAGCTAAGGAGACCAACAAGCTCAAATGTTTCCTTTAGGGTTAATCAGATCAAAAGTTTGTTCCATGTGGCCAAATTGTGCCTTCTCCATAGATTCAAAAGCTATAGACCGAAAGAATCATTTCGGGGTGTACTCAATCCCCTCGTTCAAATATTTTTACTGGGGCTTTTATTCAGTTATTAACCAGAGGATACATTTTCAGCCAAGTGTTGAGAAACGACTCCTCTGGTGTTTCTTTACGGGAACAGAAGCTGAAGCAGAGGCCCGTGGAGGGTTAACCGATAAGATCAGGGGTCTGTTTTGAGAACCGGGTTTAGTGGAAACTCAAGAGTTGGTTAACCCTGAGATGAGGGGAAACTCTGGCTTGTCTGCTTCACAAAGGGAGGTAACTAAAGCTCCGGGTCCGTCTCCATGGTAACTGAGCCTGTGAACATCACCTGGTCAGGAGCAGGTTTAGAGTTTCTTTCAGTCTCCTCCCTCTGACAGCAGCCCAGCCAATCACACACACATATGATCAAATGGTGTCTATGAACAAAATGTTAAATACTAAAGTGTTTTCTTGGACATGGCACGTCCTTCTCTGGACGATCCTGTTGATGAAGCAGTTTTACTTCGCAGGGTGTTGAACACGTGAGAGAATATTGAGGCCCCGATTTATGAGGGGCCGTTTAGGACTTAACTAATAAATACTCTTGCACATCTCACTGGTGTGTGTGAGTGAAATCTCACTGGCATGCGGAAGCATCTCAGTCACACTGGAAAGCGGAAGCAAAGAGGGCGGGTTTTGAACAGCGAAAAGCGGCAATCTTACGTCCTTCCTTAATATGCTTGTAAATCCGGACTCGCCCGTCTTTATATAGGTCCAAGGTTATTAATACTACCATATTTAAGTGACAATCTAATTTTAGGACTTTTTCAGACTAGAAGTTAGTTTAAGCAACATTTCTGCGGTCGTCACCTCAGATGTTTCTATTGTGATGATTCTCATGCACGTGTCTGCGCAGCAGATGGTGCTGCAGTGCGACAGACGTCCCGTCCCACTAGCATTAGGGGCTATTAGTAAAAAGGACCTTTCTAGCACTTATGTGTATCCAATATGCTGCAGTCACTGTTTTTTATTTAACTAATACTAATAAGTTGCATAATGGTAAAGTCTCAATTCAACCCATCAAAAACTCAGAAACACAGGACTGGTAAAAGGATCATACCTCCTCGTCCCGTAATCAAATACCGTGGACATCGGACAACATCAACAAACCTGCCACCCAAAACTAATTGTTACTGTGCATATCGGGAAAAGAAATCTCCTTTTTCACATGGTGATAGTTTAAGCATGGCAGTTTTTTAGCGGCCCAAACCGCACGCTCTGCACCTTCCACATTTCCGCTGCTGTGTGTGAGACATTGCACAAGTCTGCATCCTTTCCCACGGCACCCATTGGTCACGTCTTGCCATCGCATTCTGTTGTTTTCCTCTTTTAGTTCAGATGCCTTTTAGTTTATCTCTCCAGACAAGAGAATGGTTCACTGATGGTAATACTGAGACTTCAGATGGAACATGAACGGTGGATTCTTCATATCTCTGAATTCTATGAGCGCACACATCTTCATGTTCACTATCTGACAGCACAATGAAAACACTCAGTCAACGCCGTGGGTACAGTGTGAGAACTGCCTATTCTATGTCAGAGTGTGTTTCCTCTTTTGAATACAGATCTAAAAGATTGTACTCGACATGCTGATACCACATGGTTGGGTTTGACCCTTTTGGCAGCATTTCATCAGACATCACATGCACAAATCGGTGTCTAAAATCCTGTTACACCTTAATAAAACATGTCTGAACAACACATTGCATTCCCAAATCCCGATCGGTCATGAATGCTGATTCTCTTTTAATCAGCGTAGAAGGTCCCGGGGCCCGCAGTGACGCGTTCATTACGACGACGACACTAATGTAAAATGTTCCCCAGTTGCCTTCTGCGAGCTACTAACCCCATGAGTAAGCCCGGTTGGTCCTGAGGGTGAATGCAGACTAAACAGCACAATACCTGTGTGCGGTGGTCAGAGGTCCAACAGGGCAGAATCCCCTGAATATTAACGCCGACCATGTGACATGCAATTAGCCTCGCTTGAACCACTTAAATACCCCCCCCCCCATCCCCCTTTGTGACTGTTTTGACATGGTGTTGTCAAGCCGAGTAAATGATGTCGATGCGTGCCAAACTAATACGAGTAATGCTAATACTTTAGGTAATGTAGGTGTTAATTCTCTAAGTTGTTTTTGGTTTATGTTTGAAGTATTGGACTCAACAGCCCAACTTCAGTACATATTCAGAGGGCGCAGGTGAAGCGCTCACAGTGTGTCTGTGCCTGTGTGTGTGCGCGCCCATGACAAACACCCCAGCGACCCTGAAAGGAAGTGTGCGCTTCAGCATGTTCCATTGACCACGGCAGTACTGCCAGCCTCTGCACATCCACGGTTCCAGAACGCCGAGTAGAACAACAGACATGGAGCGGCCTCCCATCCAAGACCCTCCCCCATCTCCATCTAACGCCATCACCCCCTCCCCTCCCCGCCCCCCCTTCTCCCCTACGTAAGCCCAGTGTAAAAGCGTCACGTGGATTTTGTCCCGGCAGCTGAAGTGCATTTGTTCTGTTTTGATTGTTTTTAAAGGATTCTGCCTCCATCAACAGAAAAGTGGAGGGGATAACTTTTTGGAATTCAGCCTGGGGCTTCCTCTTTGACGTCGCGCTCACTCCCGGCCTGCACTCTCCCTCTTTCCCCCGAGGAAAGGCTGATACTTGAGTGGGTTGATTTATCCTGAGGAATTCAGGTAAGATGATGCCGTTCTGCGGATTGCTGATGTCACTTTGATGGTGCGAATAAGGAGCTAATGTCATAAAGTTGAATGCATGTCATGGAACGCTATGACCGACCTCACTGGCTTCACTGTGAGGTTCTGCATTCGTTTGAGTTGGATTGGTTGTTTCCTTCAAAGTATGGAGCATCACAAAATCCCAAGAATTATTTTTACAAACGTCCCGATGCTTTCCCCGTGGGGGTTTTAGATTTATCTGGCTCTTATCACGTGTGATAAATGGTGCTCGGACCCTCCACCTTGTTCCCAGATGTTTGTAATGAACTGCTGTGTCACATCACTGTGTTTGGATTAACAGTCTGGGCAGCAGCTACGTGCATGTAGCACAGGGGGTGTTGTATTGTCTACATAAGGTGTGAGGTGTTGGACTCATTCACTCTGAAATGCATTGCTTTATGTTTGCTTCTAGTGTTATTGTTCTCTTCATTATTCAATTCACTGTCATCGGAGGAACAGTGAGTTGACTGTGGTGTTCTTGGATATTTTCTGATTTATGTGGTTGGACCACAAAAATCCTCATATTTTGGCTCAAAGAAAAACCTCCATTTACACCTGTGGCCAGTTATTTTGTGGCACACACTCCTTTGGGCCCATTCCCATCGCCTGGATCCATCACCCACTGAATACACATCAAAACCAAAAGCTACAAGGTCCTTTATAGAATGACCATATTCACTGCCATGTTCTCATTTATTTTCTGCACAGCACTTAAGCCTTGAACGCTGTCACAGTGTCACTCATGATGCACAGCTTCATGGGAGGGGGCCTCTTTTGTGCCATCGTGGGGAACATCCTGTTGGTGGTGTCCACAGCCACAGACTACTGGATGCAGTACCGCCTGTCCAGCAGCTTTGCCCACCAGGGCCTGTGGAGGTACTGCATGTCGGGCAAATGTTACATGCAGACTGACAGCATTGGTGAGTATGAAATATCACCTAAATATTCCCCTGAGGCCCAGCAACTCTCCCCTTAGTCTAGGTTTACTCATCTGAATATAACGATTATGTGAAATTACCATACATTTTTGAGGCTTGGATTTTGCATTAATAGCGGAGAAAATATAATATAGTTGCAATATAGAGATGTTCTCTCTGGACCATAATTACCTGTAAATAAGATGTTTGCGTTATACCTTAGAATGAGCCGTTCATATATCTGCATACGAATAGGGTTTTCTTCATAAAGCCGGCCGCCAAGTTTCTTTCATGGCTAAGAACAGACAGCCACCAAATCCCCTTCACTACTCAGCTGAATGAAATGTAATGCAACCACTGAGCCTCTAACAAGAGTCCACAGCCACGCTGTACTTCTGCACAGTGGTGTTTTGAGCTGAATGCTAATGTTGGGACGACGTTGGGATTTGGGTGCTTGTCCAGACGGAAATAAGCTGTAAGGTGTATTTTAATGCACATACATGTAGATTTATAACCTTTTCCATTCCTTCTTTGTACCCCTCCTCAGCCTACTGGAACGCCACACGTGCTTTCATGATCCTCTCTGCCATGTCGTGCTTTGCTGGCATCATCGCAGGAATCCTCTCCTTCGCCCACTTCTCGGCCTTTGAGAGGTTCAACCGCTCTTTTGCTGCTGGGATCATGTTCTTTGTTTCAAGTGAGTCCTGCATACGGCACATTCACATTCACCATTCTGCTCTAATGTCCCATTCATTTTCTCTTTTTACATCACACCTGCCATAGATGATCTTTTGCATTAGGCGGATTTTTATACTGTGTAATTATCAGCCAAATGTTAGTAGCTTTACAGCAGGTCCACTCTGTGACTTCCAACTGAGATGATCTTTACTGGCACGGATGTTTGCTTTAATGTATGTCACTATCTGCCTGTCCCGCCAGCCCTCTTTGTTCTGCTTGCTATGGCCATTTACACTGGAGTGACTGTGAACTTCCTGGGCAAGCGCTTCGGGGACTGGCGCTTCTCTTGGTCCTACATTCTAGGCTGGGTGGCACTGCTGATGACCTTCTTTGCAGGTTTGTTAATAAAAGAGAGCAGCAGATGTCTTCCTGCTAGTAACCAAAGACGAGTTATGAGTATGTGAATATTACACACAGTTAGCGCCAACCAGGAAAAGAAGTTAATAATGAAGATTCTCAAATCATCAATTCAATGCTGTCAAGGGAACATTTTTTTGTAGAAATCACCTCTGTGTTAAGTGCTACCTGACCTGTTTTGTTTTTGCAGGTATATTCTACATGTGTGCCTACAGGATGCACGAGTGCAGAAGAGTGGCTGGCCCACGTTAAAGTAAACAGGAGATAATGTTAAAAAAGAAAATCCATTCCCTGTCCAAAATTGAGAATTTATTGTAAAATAATAAAATTTGGATTTTACAAATGCACCAAACATGTCTTACATTTTTTTTATTTTTTATTATTTAACCTTTATTTAACCATGTAAAAGTCCCATTGGGATCGAGATCTCATTTTCAAGGGCGACCTGGCCAAGAAGGCAGCAGCACACATCGTTAAAAATCAGCCATAAAATACACATGACATGAGTAAAACCACAATACAAGGACGTTCTGGAGTACAGGTCCACGCGACCAGTGCAAGAATGACAGGAGTAAGGCAAGGAGAAGCTTCGTTGTCAAACGGTTCGTAAGTGAACCGGCCGTCGCCTCCAGCTGAACTCAGTGAGTCGTATTTAATAAAAAACGTCCATAAAAGCGAAGTTTTACAAGAGACAACACGGGGGAGACCTGAGCAGTTCAGGTGACTAAATAGACATTACACATTTAGGGCCGTTAAAATGGGTTTTAAACACCGTTGGTTAACGGGAGAAAACAAAACAAACAAACAGACGTGTGTGCGGCTATAAAAGTTCTGAGGTATCAGGGGACAGAATCTTATAATATAAATACAGTAGGCCCTGGGTATAAGTTTGTTAAAAATGGAGGGATCACAGCAGTGCCATTAATGAATATTTCATTAACGAGTAAAATCATGATTTCAAAATCTGAAAGTGATAAAAACAAGTCAAAATTCTAATTAAAAAAGGGTTGCTTTTGAATGAAAATACATGTGTTGGTTAGTAAGCTAGGATGACTAATTAGTTTACCGTTTGCTCCCGCGGTCCACCGCACATGCATGGTGACCCAACGTTATGTTTTTTCCAATGGCAGCCAATCTACCAGCACTGCCTTGGCGATCAACCTATTGGGCACCCCTGGTCTAACCCCTCAATCACGTACTCCAATTACATCTTAACACTCAGATGAACGTCACTCTGACTCCAGGTGAAAGCTCACCGTGACCTCACAACCTGGTCTCTGCAGATTTGGTCCAAACACACACACAGAAAACAGAGACTTCAAATTCACTGTGACCCATCAAAAAAAAAACTGTTTCAATTTTACCCAAAAATATAGTACCGGAAAAAAATGGACATTCAATGGACTTTGTTATTTTATTTTAGAGGCAGTGTATCTCAAGAAAGAACTCAATAAAGGGAAAGAACGTGTGGAAGAGGAACGATCCGTCAATGCTCTCCTCAAAATTAAATTGACCATGGGGCAGGAAAAAAATAACATTGTTAAAGAACTAAAGATCGAGTTAGATCAACAAGATGAGCCCTCCCTTGAGAAGGAATTGTGCAAGGAGAGGGAGAGGTGCAAAAAGCTGGTGGCCTATCAGCAGCGTTTCAAGGTGGAGCTGCTGAAATGCGCAGAGTTGATCTCTCACCCAGTAGAGTTCAAAAGAAGTGTGATCGATCTGAAAATAAAATTCACCGACAATAACGACCTCATGGTGCTGAAAGGGATGGAATCTGAGAGGAAAGTTATCCGTATTTTGCAAAATAAGGACAAGAAACTCGTCGATGTAAAGTCCCGCCAGGTGCTGGTTGAGAGGAGACGGTTTTATAAGAAATGTGGGGAAATCAGCGACAACACCAAGGCACTGAATGAGCAGACTGCTTTGATACGGAAACTTCAGGAACAGATCAAAGAGACAAAGCAGGACGGAATGACACATAGAAAGCAAGAACAGATCAAAGAGACCCATGGACCAGATCCTAAGTTGCCAAAAACGCCATTGGCAAAGGTGAAAGGGTGGTTCACGAGGAAGGGTGCGGCACGCAACAAAGTTTACCCATCAGCTTCAAAGGAAACCACAACCAGTAAACCCACGCGCTTGGATGAAGATGACACACCTAGTGCACCTTTCTGTCCAGATTCCCCGGCAACATCCAAAGAGCCATGCCGGGGAATTGTCATACATGTGATTCCTGCTGTGAAATCTAACCGGCCCATGACCCATTAACATCCTTGACATCGGCGCCGTTTGGCTCAATGCAGTGATTGTATGAGGCCATTTGTGGTTGATGGTGTTCCAACTGTTTATGTAACGTCTGGCTCACTGGACACTTCCCATCGCTTGTTGTACAGGTTGAGAATCCAGAAACCAGGGAAAGCTTTTAGAGATGTGTTTAAATACAAAGTTAAAGATTGGTGGAAAGGTTCAGCTTGGATTTATAGATACATGACACGGTCCTATAGACTGTTATTTATGTAAAAAAAAACAAAAATACATGTTTACTAATGCGCTCACTTTGTGCTCCAATAGCTACTGCCAATTCAGTTTCAACAACAAAATAAATGTAAACAATAATACAATCAACAAAACATGTCACACTACTAAAGTAAAATACTTGTAAATACAGCATCTCATCGTATTGAGCATTAGCGCAGTAGAAAATGTGAAAACTGCTCATCATTGATGTTATTATTGTTAATATGCACTTTAACTTGATCAAAATATCTTAGCAGGCCAATAAACTCAAAAACAAAGGAACATAATGCCTTTAATCTGAATGTCCATAGCTGACAAACAAGAAAACACCCATTTAACAGAGGAAGGAAATACTTTGAAAACTTCACACAGCATTTAGATCTGTGGTCTACTTATGCATCCCTCTCTTGTCTTTGAATTTAACCTGAGCATATTCACTTCCCACCTCTTTCTTTACATTCCTGGGCCCCACGTTGCCATAGAGACCTTCCATCTCCAGTGCGCTGCTCACAAAGCCTCTGAGCGTTCCTCCCGCCGTGCACATCTCCTCCTCCAGATACGAGCCACCCGGCTGGAGACTCTCCTCCGAGGCCTCGGCCCTCTTCTCCTGGCTCCTGGTCCTCCAGTTCACAGTCGAGTAAACCACATCTTTGCCCTCCTCACTGGTCTTCTCTGATCCTCCGCTGGCTCCTTCTGCGTTGTTTGGTAACTATACAATTACAGAGAAAACATCAGTGCCAAACGTGCTCTGCTGATCCGGTCCAACTGAAGTAGAACAGCGTCCTGGGAGGGTACCTCCTGTCCCTCTCCACCTAGAAGAGGGCCTGCAGTCACCGTGCTGGTGTCCCCGGTGCACTGACTCCTCAGGCGGTCATGGTGGGTCTTCTGAGCCCTGGAAAGTACAGTCCAACGTCTGTCTCACAATCACATGTGTGTATGTGAGTCGTCTGTTTTGTTTATTACAGAGGAAGCTGCAATAAAATAGTCTCACAGGAGAGGATGTAAACTTTAGTGTTGACTGTTATGTGTCACATGTTGATGTCACCTTACCTGATCACAAACAGCAGAGCACATACTAGTACAAGTAGAGCGACGACCACACTGATGAAAACTGTCAACATCACTCGGTCTGAAACGTGAGGACAATGAAAGATCATCTTTTGTTCTGGTGAAACCTCAGAGATGCTGTCAAAAAATTCAGCTTAAACAGACTCTAAAGCAGCGATTCCCTGGTGGGCCGCGAAGGTACTGCAGGTGGGCCGCGAAGGTCTTTTACAATAAATAAATAAAGTTCTATAATTTTCAATTTTTAAAAGTTTGAAATTAATATAAAAACATTTATGATGCAGCACATTAGTTATGTGAAACATTAGTTGATGAAGCACAAACATTTTAAATGGACAGATTAATAAAACAATAAGGCTCTCGCTCGAAAACGGCTGCTCTTGTCCGCCTGTCGTTGTTAACAAACGGGGCGGCCTCTTGTTGTATTAAAGTAAATATACCGCATTTTCCGCACTCCAAGGCGCACTTACAAGGCTTTAATTTCCTCAAAAAACGACAGTGCCTTATAATTCGGAGCGCCTTATATATATATATATATATATGGATCTATTGGTTAATCGGTTGCTCCATACTGGTTGTACACGGCGTTCAAGGCGCTCTGCCAAACATGCCAAAGCTCGGTCTACGACGCGAGATGCTCTTGTGTGTCTCTTGTTGTGTTGAGAGTCTGGTACCCGTGTCTCTGCATGAAATGTACTTTTGTTACTAAGAACTGCGTTCTTCCCCAATAAGTCACATTGGGGTGTTTAAGGAAGTCTACATGGGCCACTGATGGTAAAGTTAAGCCAAAAAAGAGAAGTATCACCAGCATTAATGTTTTTCTATAACGCTCTGGGCCTCACCTCCTAACTAAAGCACTGAAGTGTTCCATCTAACAGCCTGTATAGTATTTCTGAAAATAAAAAAAAATCCAACGACCACCTAATACACTTCTCTCAAGTTGTCAGTGCACATGATACAGACCTGGACTCTGAGCAGACTTCTGAGGCTCTGAGCTGCCGACACAAAACCGCTGAGTAGCAGATCCCCGAGAGTTCACGCTGCGGCAGAGCAGCGAGGAAAGACCCGCCTCCTGCTGTCTATTCACCGTGATGATGCTCCGCGTGGTCGTGTCATTTAGACGCTCGCTGCTTACTGAAAGCTCCTCGGAGTGATTGACAGGTGACCCGTTCAGATACCAGCGTACAGTGGGAGGAGGATTTCCCAGAGTCCAGCAGGAGCAGTTGAGCTGGTCTCCAGCTGTGATGCAGTCGGATGAGAGCAGGATCTGTGCTGCATCTGTACAATATATAAAATACAGTTAGACTCCAGTAATACAGCTTAGCTTAGTTTTACCTGTGACTCAATTTGCTTAAATAATAAATAAGGAGATGAATAGTTTCTTTTATTAAACTGCAGATTTACCAAAAATAGATTTCAATCAATTTACTGAAATAAAGCTTTATATCAAGTGAAAGAAGTGTGATCCTCACATTGAACGTCTATGTGTGTGTTGTTGGATCGTCCAACTCCAACATCATTCTGAGCCGTGCAGAGAAAAGGACTGTCTTCTTTAGAGGCTTTAATGGTGAGAACACGTCCCGTCCCAATAAAAGTCTCCTGTTCTCCATCCGCTCTGTACCAGGTGTAGTTCTTCACTGCTGGGTTAGCAGTACTACTGCATGTCAGAGTCACATTGCTGTCCTCTAGTACTGGACCAGAGGGACAGACTGACACTGTGGTGACTTTGGGGGAATCTGGAGAATTAAATTATTTGTATATTTTCTAGATGTCATATTGTATTGAAAACACGGCAGATTATGTAGAGAGAGAAAAGGAGAGAGAACACACTTCATCGTTTCAAAAAACCTCAATTTAAAGCTACTTAATTTCTTTCACAATCCAGTGTTGATAGTGGATAACATTTAAATCGAGGGGTCTGTTTCGTAAAATGACAATTTTGACCCTTAACCCGGAACTGCAACTAAGAATAATTTGTGTCATAATTTATTTTTTATAGTGAGCTAATTAATGGTTTACTAAAATCTACCAATGCTGAAAAATCCCCCAAAAAAATATTCTAAAAGTAAGAGAGGCTTCTCCAAACAGCCTGTTGTCCTCCAAACAGATGAAACACTAAACACATTCAATTTATAAGAGTGAAAAAAAGACTAAAGCAAGCGAATCCTTAAATGTGACACAATTACATCTTTTTTACCTTTAATCTCATTTAATCATTGATACATTTTAAAATAGTTTACTACTATTTTTCTTTCACATGACCAAAGGATTAATAAACTAATTATTTCAGCCCTGAATTTGAATCAAGTGAAGAAAGTTAAGCAATGAGATCATTTTAATTAAAATATCTATGAAAACAATTAATGATGATGAATGAACTCACATGAAACATCAGCTGTTAAAGTAGCAGCTGACTCAGCGCTTCCATTCTGTTTGTGGTAGGAGGCCTCACAGGAGATTGTCTCTCCATGATGCTTGTGAGAGGCAGTGAAGGTCACATCAGAGGTCAGGACTTTGGTTTTGTCCTTATTCTCTCGCAGTGTCTCCACAATGTCCCCCAGGCCTTTGGTCCATGTCACAGTTGGAGGATGAGACAGACATGGAGCTGGAGCAGAGCACCTCAAACTCACTGAGGCTCCCTCCTCCACCTTCAGAGCTGACGGAGTCAGAGTCGGTCTGGGAGAAACATCTGGTGAGAAGGTCCATTTGAACGTCACTAAAGCGTCACTTCTACATTTTGTTCACTATTTGCCAAATTAAATGAATGCAAAACAAGTTAAAGGAATCTGTGTAAGATAAATGAATGAGAGAAATGTAAACAAACCGACTTTAATACCTTTGACTGAAAGAAGAACTCTTTGTGCAGCAAATTCATATTTTAGACCGTCACATTCCAACCTGAAGAAATAACTATTGCTGCCAGCAGGTTGAATGTTGTTCAGGGTTGTGGTGCAGTTTTTTTTTGTCAAGTCTCCTGTCAGTTCTCCTTTATTTAAAAGTGTTTGTGGATCTTTGCTGTTAAACACAACAACATTTTCCCAATCAAGTTTCCATTGTGCTCTACATGTGTCATCTAGGCTTGATTCATATTTATCTTCTATCTCAAAGGAGCAGGGGATGGTCACACAGGATCCTCTAAGAACCTCTATTGTCTGCGGCACAATTGCGTTAAACTCTTTACTCTGAGCACCTGAAACACAAGAAACAAATCAGGAATAAGTTTAAAGTCACGATTAATATTTACCGCTTGGTTACCTCACTAAAATCTAACCAATATACCTCATTCTTATAACAATCCAAAATAACAACTCTAAAGATTCTGTGTTAATTTCTAAGGACATTTTTAAGAAAATGTATTAAAAAAGCAGCAGAACACTTTAGCAGCTCACTGTGTCCTTCTATTGCTGCAGCATATATTACACATACTGTTGTACTGTGGTGTGAATTCTTCACTAACATTGTGTACATTGTGTATTTTTAATACTGAATGATCCAGATGTGAATGCAGAGCAGCTCACCTTGCAGCAGAGAACCAATGAGAAGGAGAGTCAGAGCTGCAGCCATCTTTGTGAGTCAGGAGAGGCAGAAACTCTGGAGATTACACATGAAACAAGCCACATGTTTAGAGCATTTAGAGGTTATTAAAGGTGTTTAAAGTAGGGTTTATTCATGAGGCTCTAATGAATAAAACAGTTGCAGAGGTTCTGTTGGAGAAATGTTTTGCTGAGTCTATATTTTATTATGATATTATTAATATGAAGGCTCAGAAGAAGTGATTCTGGGCTTCTGAACCACTGAAACTCAGCTGAATCCCTCCAAAATTAGACATCTCACACACAATTGAACAATTAAGTTAAACATTACTAATAAAAACATTATATATTATATTGTGGCATCACAAGTCCTGGAATGGTGCTGGGCGTTACTTCCCCTTTAAGGTGCAGCAGCCAGCTTACAAGATGGCTGCTGCGGAGGAAACTACAGCTCCCAGAAGGCCTCAGGAAGGACTCACACAGGTGGAGGTGTTTAGGCCCCTGATTAAGGCTGAACTTAAGGACGGGAGAGGCCGAAGGAAAGGAGGAATGTACGAGGAGGAACCAGACTGGAAGGATTCAAACTAGAAGGAACTCGCGGCAAAGACTACGCCTGGTTTAATTATTTAGAATGATTAAGAGCTTGTTATCTCCTTCGGGACGCTTTGGGTTTTTCGTGTTGTTTGGATATTTGTTTTTGCTAGAAACAACATACATGGGTTGGTTGTGCTACGAGGGAATAAAGCTTTTTTTGCCTTCATTTGCAACTCTGGCGTTTCTGGTCAACTCGCATGCACTGCTCCACCCTGCTGTAAGGGCCACCGGTCACCTTACTAATATATATATATATATTTGTTTTTTTACTTTCATGAAACTTGGTGATGAAGATATTCAACAAAACTGAAATTATTTAGTATTTATATTTATTGTGTGAGAAAAACAAATAATTGTTTGTGTTACTTCATAATATTCAGTCTGTCACTGAAACCACACGCTGCTTTTTCAACACGCCATGGAAGGTTAAGTGATGATATGGACAAACAGGAAGATGAATGCTAGAAGTCACACCGACAAAGACAGATTGTCCTTTAATTTGTCTTCAAATATACTTAATAAGCCATTGTTTTAGGCCAATCTACTCAAGAGTAACAATGTCCAAAGCCACAATCAAACGGCTTAAAGGTTGTAAAATGTTCCACCTATTCACATGTTTCTTTTTATTCCTTTTAAATTGTTCATTGTTTTAAGGTTAAATAAGGTTTACGTAGTAAGTGTTTGTCATTTTTTAAAATCAGTTTTGATGATTTTTAATTGTCATAAAAAGATCTGATGACTTACATTTGTTTTCGTCCTTCGAACAGATCGATGAAAGATGTGCAGAGAAATGCAGTTCCTTAAAAGATGTGTTGCTTTTTCAAACAATGACAAGACGTGTAAATGAGGAAGTCACTAAAGCCACATGTGTGGGAGTTTGAAATAAACTGCACTCATTTATAAGAGTATACTCACACAGTCCCACATGCTTCTTGGTTAAAGCTATTTTTAACATCACACATCTTTATTCCAAATATTCAGTCGTTTTCCCTCAATGTAACTAAATGTTTACATTTCCAACTTGGTAAAGTTATTTTTTGCAAATGATAAAGACACAACAAAAACCTTTAAATAGCCTTTATTGATTAAGCAATAAGCACAGTTATTAGAAAACACTGACACTTTTGAGCTTTATACTGAAGTCTCACTGATTAGAAAGATTCGTTTTTACAATCTACAAAGTGAGCAAGAAATCTGGATTAATAAAATGATAACATGGATTCACTCAACTTTCCTGTGATAATTAACAAATAACATGAAAAAACTGTAAAAAGCTCCTGCAACCACGTAAATTATTAAATGGGTTAAAAAGGGTCAAAGCACATTCTTCATCATTCAAATCAATTCATCACTGAAGTCTCATTTGATTTCATGCAACACGTATCAAATGCATGTAAAGGAAGTAAAGCTGCATCCATGTGAACATCAGTGACACAAAGTGAAACATAATACAGCACTGTTAATCATTGTCACGTATGATGGACAAAGAGTCATAAATCATTTCATAATGTGGAAGAGTCCAACTCAACAGTGAGAGACGAGTTCACTCAATCCATTCGTCTGCTGTGTTGATGACATACATGGTTCCTATGTACTGTACCTTTAAGAGACAAAATACACCTTTAAATACAACGCAGCACGATACAAAAGTCGCAAAAACAACAAAAACTACAAAAAAACAAAAACAACACTGACTGAAAAGTGACCACAAAGTAAACTGAATGCCTCTTTGATCCAGTTTCAGTAGTAATTTAAAAATATAGTCTCACAAAGGAGGTGTGTTTAGTAACAGTTGTGTATTTTGGCATTCATTTGTGTGTCTGCTCATTTCACTCTGCTCACCTTTTCAAAATATTTAAATGACTTTGTATAGTTTACAAATGCTGGTGAAATACTGATTTAATAACACTCATATCACGTCGTTATTTGGTGGTTATTAAGATCAGTGGAAGTTGAGTCATCTTGAAGTTTGAGCAATGACGTCATACTCTGGAGATTTGTCTCTGTGATCCAATGACATGTAGGTTTGGTCCACTTCTTCTGGCTTCACGTTCCTCCTGGATTTCCTTTGAGCACAACAGATAAAAAGACCCAAATGTTAATAATATATATATATATATATATATGTACAATGGATGTGTTCCACCAACAGAGCTTTCATTACAGAATAAGAATCCAGTGGAAGAACATACCAAAGGAACACGATGCAGACTGAGAAAAGGAGGTTCACACTGAGAGAAACACCAGCAACAGCAGAGAGAAGAACTCCACTGGATGATCCACAATCCAGACCTGTCATCAGAAATGGAACAATACTCCACATAATCCCTCTTCAAGTGTTACATTCACACTACAGTGGTCCAGTGGCTGTGTATCAGCCTCAAATCACCAGCATTAACCTAAAGTGTTGCACCACAAAGTAAAAACCTGTTCCTAATACACTTCCCTTAAGTGCACATGATACTGTACAATATATAAAATACAGTTAGACTCCAGTAATTCAGCTTAGCTTAGTTTTTCCTGTGACTTAACTTGCTTAAATAATAAATAAGGAGATGAATAGTTTATTTTATTAAACTGCAGATTTACCAATAATGGATTTCAATCAATTTACTGAAATAAAGCTTTACATCAAGTAAAAGAAGTGTGATCCTCACATTGAACGTCTATGTGTGTGTTGTTGGATTGTCCAACTCCAACATCATTGTGAGCCTTGCAGAGAAAAGGACTGTCTTCTTTAGAGGCTTTAATGGTGAGAACACGTCCCGTCCCAATAAAAGTCTCCTGTTCTCCATCCGCTCTGTACCAGGTGTAGTTCTTCACTGCTGGGTTAGCAGTACTACTGCATGTCAGAGTCACACTACTGTCCTCTAGTACTGGACCAGAGGGACGGACTGACACTGTGGTGACTTTAGGGGAATCTGGAGAATTAAATTATTTGTAAATTTTCTAGATGTAATATTGTATTGAAAACACGGCAGATTATGTAGAGAAAGAAAAGGAGAGAGAACACACTTCATCGTTTCAAAAAACCTCAATTTAAAGCTACTTAATTTCTTTCACAATCCAGTGTTGATAGTGGATAACATTTAAATCGAGGGGTCTGTTTCGTAAAATGAAAATTTTGACCCTTAACCCGGAACTGCAACTCAAAATAATTTGTGTCATAATTTATTTTTTATAGTGAGCTAATTAATAGTTTACTAAAATCTACCAATGCTGAAAAATACCCAAAAAAATATTCTAAAGGTAAGAGAGGCTTCTCCAAACAGCCTGTTGTCCTCCAAACAGATGAAACACTAAACTCATTCAATTTATAAGAGTGAAAAAAAGAGACTAAATCAGCAAATCCTTAAGTGTAACACAATTACATATTTTTTACCTTTAATCTCATTTAATCATTGATACATTTTAAAATAGTTTACTGCTATTATTCTTTCACATGACCAAAGGATTAATAAACTAATTATTTCAGCCCTGAATTTGAATCAAGTGAAGAAAGTTAAGCAATGAGATCATTTTAATTAAAATATCTGTGAAAACTATAAATGATGATGAATTAACTCACATGAAACATCAGCTGTTAAAGACGCTGACTCAGCTCTTCCATCCTGTTTGGGGTAGGAGGCCTCACAGGAGATTGTCTCTCCATGATGCTTGTGAGAGGCAGTGAAGGTCACAACAGAGGTCAGGACTTTGGTTCTGTCCTCATTCTCCTGCAGTGTCTCCACAATGTCCCCCAGGCCTTTGGTCCATGTCACAGTTGGAGGATGAGACAGACATGGAGCTGGAGCAGAGCACCTCAAACTCACTGAGGCTCCCTCCTCCACCTTCAGAGCTGACGGAGTCAGAGTCGGTCTGGGAGGAACATCTGGTGAGAAGGTCCATTTGAACATCACTAAAGCGTCACTTCTACATTTTGTTCACTATTTGCCAAATTAAATGAATGCAAAACAAGTTAAAGGAATCTGTGTAAGATAAATGAATGAGTGAAATGTAAACAAACCGACTTTAATACCTTTGACTGAAAGAAGAACTCTTTGTGCAGAAAAAACATATTTTAGATCGTTGTCACATTCCAACCTGAAGAAATAACTATTGCTGCCAGCAGGTTGAATGTTGTTCAGGGTTGTGGTGCAGTTATTTTTTGTCAAGTCTCCTGTCAGTTCTCCATTATTTAAAAGTGTTTGTGGATCTTTGCTGTTAAACACAACAACATTTTCCCAATCAAGTTTCCATATTGCTCTACATGTGTCATCTAGGCTTGATTCATATTTATCTTCTATCTCAAAGGAGCAGGGGATGGTCACACAGGATCCTCTAAGAACCTCTATAGTCTGCGGCACAATTGCGTTAAACTCTTTACTCGGAGCACCTGAAACACAAGAAACAAATCAGGAATAAGTTTAAAGTCACGATTAATATTTACCGCTTGGTTACCTCACAAAAATCTTACCAATATACCTCATTCTTATAACAAACCAAAATAACAACTCTAAAGATTCTGTGTTCATTTCTAAGGACATTTTTAAGAAAATGTATTAAAAAAGCAGCAGAACACTTTAGCAGCTCACTGTGTCCTTCTATTGCTGCAGCATATATTACACATACTGTTGTACTGTGGTGTGAATTCTTCACTAACATTGTGTACATTGTGAATTTTTGATACTCAATGATCCATATGTGAATGCAGTGCAGCTCACCTTGCAGCAGAGAACCAATGAGAAGGAGAGTCAGAGCTGCAGCCATCTTTGTGAGTCAGGAGAGGCAGAAACTCTGGAGATTACACATGAAACAAGCCACATGTTTAGAGCATTTAGAGGTTATTAAAGGTGTTTAAAGTAGGGTTTATTCATGAGGCTCTAATGAATAAAACAGTTGCAGAGGTTCTGTTGGAGAAATGTTTTGCTGAGTCTATAATTTATTATGATATTATTAATATGAAGGCTCAGAAGAAGTGATTCTGGGCTTCTGAACCACTGAAACTCAGTTAAATCCCTCCAAATTAGACATCACACACACAATTGAACAATTAAGTTAAACATTACTAATAAAAACATTATATATTATATTGTGGCATCACAAGTGCTGGAATGGTGCTGGGTGTTACTTCCCCTTTGAGGGGCAGCAGCCAACTTACAAGATGGCTGCTGCGGAGGAAACTACAGCTCCCAGAAGGCCTCAGGAAGGACTCACACAGGTGGAGGTGTTTAGGCCCCTGATTAAGGCTGAACTTAAGGACGGGAGCGGCCGAAGGAAAGGAGGAATGTACGAGGAGGAACCAGACTGGAAGGATTCAAACTAGAAGGAACTCGCGGCAAAGACTACGCCTGGTTTAATTATTTAGAATGATTAAGAGCTTGTTATCTCCTTCGGGACGCTTTGGGTTTTTCGTGTTGTTTGGATATTTGTTTTTGCTGGAAACAACATACATGGGTTGGTTGTGGTACGAGAGAATAAAGCTTTTTTTTTGCCTTCATTTGCAACTCTGGCGTTTCTGGTCAACTCGCATGCACTGCTCCACCCTGCTGTAAGGGCCACCGGTCACCTTACTAATATATATATATATATTTGTTTTTTTACTTTCATGAAACTTGGTGATGAAGATATTCAACAAAACTGAAATGATTTAGTAGTTATATTTATTGTGTGAGAAAAACCAATAATTGTTCGTGTTGCTTCGTAATATTCAGTCTGTCACTGAAACCACACGCTGCTTTATCAACACGCCATGGAAGGTTAAATGATGAAATGGACAAACAGGAAGATGAATGCTAGAAGCCACACCGACAAAGACAGATTGTCCTTTAATTTGTCTTCAAATATACTTAATAAGCCATTGTTTTAGGCCAATCTACTCAAGAGTAACAATGTCCAAAACCACAATCAAACGGCTTAAAGGTTGTAAAATGTTCCACCTATTCACATTTTTCTTTTTATTCCTTTTAAATTGTTCATTGTTTTAAAGTTTAACTAAGGTTTACGTAGTAAGTGTTTTTCATTTGAAATCGGTTTTGATCATTTTTAATTGTCATAAAAAGATCTGATGACTTACATTTGTTTTCGTCCTTCGAACAGATCGATGAAAGATGTGCAGAGAAATGCAGTTCCTTAAAAGATGTGTTGCTTTTTCAAACAACGACAAGACGTGTAAATGAGGAAGTCACTAAAGCCACATGTGTGGGAGTTTGAAATAAACTGATCTAATTTATAAGAGTATATTCACACAGTCCCACATGCTTCTTGGTTAAAGCTATTTTTAACATCACACATCTTTATTCCAAATATTCAGTCGTTTTGCCTCAATGTAACTAAATGTTTACATTTCCAACTTGGTAAAGTTATTTTTTGCAAATGATGAAGACACAACAAAAACATTTAAATAGCCTTTAATGATTAAGCAATAAGCACAGTTATTAGAAAACACTGACACTTTTAAGCTTTATACTGAAGTCTCACTGATTAGAAAGATTAGTTTTTACAATCTACAAACTGAGCAATAAATCTGGATTAATAAAATGATGACATGGATTCACTCAACTTTCCTGTGATGATTAACAAATAACATGAAAAAACTGTAAAAAGCTCCTGCAACCACGTAAATTATTAAATGGGTTAAAAAGGGTCAAAGCACATTCTTCCTCAGTCTAATCAATTCAACACTGAAGTCTCATTTGATTTCATGCAACACGTATCAAATGCATGTAAAGGAAGTAAAGCTGCATCCATGTGAACATCAGTGACACAAAGTGAAACATAATACAGCACTGTTAATCATTGTCACGTATGATGGACAAAGAGTCATAAATCATTTCATAATGTGGAAGAGTCCAACTCAACAGTGAGAGACGAGTTCACTCAATCCATTCGTCTGCTGTGTTGACGACATACATGGTTCCTATGTACTGTACCTTTAAGAGACAAAATACATCTTTAAATACAACGCAGCACGATACAAAAGTCGCAAAAACACCAACAACTACAAAAAAACAAAAACGCCGACTGAAAAGTGACCACAAAGTGAACTGAATGCCTCTTTGATCCAGTTTCAGTAGTAATTTAACAATATAGTCCCACAAAGGAGGTGTGTTTAGTAATAGTTATTAAAATGACATTCTATAGTTTACAGAATGCTGATTTAATAACACTTATATCATTAATCACACGTTTGTATCAGGATAAGAACAACTTTTATTAATCTTGGTCATGGAGATATTCAACGAAACACAGATGAGGAGCTGCTGGCCCTCTGGCTCCGGTCTCCACCTCTCAGTGTTAGGGACCCGGTTTTATCAACAGTTTTTCCCCCCAGTCTGTGCTTTTGTTTTTGCTTGTTTTGTTTCTTTCACCTATAGTTTCCACCTGTGTGTTCCGCCTCCGGCCCCACCCCTCTCCCACGTGCCCAGCTGTGGCTCATTCCGGGGATCACTGGTGACGAGTATAAAGGCCCCTGCTTTCAGAGGCTCGTCGTCAGTCCGTCCCAGTACCCAGGCTGGTCTCAGGTGCCGTAGATACTAAGATTCAGCAGCTAGACCAGTTATTTATGTTTTTGTTTTTTTTTGGTGTCAGACCCACGGAGTACCTCGGAGTGCACGTAACCTGCCTTTTTCAAGTTGGACTGTGAGTATGGTGTCGGGCCTCGGGTTTCCACACCAGACCCTGCTTGAGCCACCCCAGACCGCCAGACGTCGGTGGAGTTTCCCTCCCGACTCCAGTTGAGTCAGAGGAGCGCTTTCAGTTTCCCGTATTCCCCTTGTTTGTTTTTTGTGAGAAAATAAAACTAATTCTGGCTGAAAATCCAAGACTGCCGTGCGTGTGCTTTTGGGCCCACCAAATTCACTTCACCCCCCACCCTAACAGAACGGACTGACCAGCAATGGACCCAGCCGCCGCAGCAGCATCCCCTCCAGAGGAACCCCTTCGGAGGGCGATTTCCAGCCATGGCACCCTTCTCGGGCAACACCAGCAGGTGCTGCAAGAGCTACGGGACTCCCAACATACCCTCGGGGCTCAGATAACCGAGATGGCCAGCATGATGCAGAGCCTGGTGCTCCACCGTTCACCCCCCCCCCCAGAGACTGTTCCTGTGGACTTGTCCAGCATCCGTGAGTCTTTTGTCCCCTCACCAGTGCCTTTTGATGGAGCGTCTGGAGAGTGCAGAGGATTCCTGCTACAGTGTGGATTTGTTTTTAACCAGCAACCCCCGCACTTTTTCTTCGGACAATGCAAGGGTGGCCTATACTGTGGGGTTGCTGCGCGGCAAGGCACTGGTTTTTGGCTGAAGCATGGCTCAGCAGATGCAATGCAGACCGGGTCACCTACCTGTTCTTCATAGAGGAGTTCAAGAGGGTGTTCAACCACCCGGTTTACGCTAGGGATGTGGTTCAGCGCCTGCTCAGTCTTCGCCAGGGGACGACCAGCGCCGCAGAGTATGCTGTGGATTTCCAGATCCTGGCCACTGAGTCCGGTTGGGGCGAGGAGGCGCTAAAGGGGATTTACCGCAACAGTCTTTCGGAGCTGTTGAAGGACGAGCTTGCGGTCCGAGAGATGCCAGAGTCATTAGAGGAGCTTCTCACTCTCCATCAACATGGACAACCGTATCCGGGAGCGCCGTCGGGAGAGGAACTACTGGCCCCCCACCACTGCTCGGCAGTCGACTTCAGTCTCCAGTTTTCCGTCGACGAGCCCGTTCCAACGATACAGTTCTGCACGTCGCCCCTCTCCCGCCCCAGGACCTCCTGCATTGGAGCCAGAGGAGCCAATGCAGCTGGGCCAGGCCCATCTCTCCCCAGAGGAGAGAGAGCGGCGTTTTCGCTCCGGAGGCTGCCTTTACTGTGGGCAGTTAGGACATCGTATGGCCGTCTGCCCTGTTCGGCCAAAAGAGAGAGCTCGCCGGTAAGAGTGGGGGTGCTGGCGAGCGTTTCAGAGAGTCCCTCATGCCAAGCCTCAATCTGTGTTTCCTGTCACCCTGTATCTTTCATCTGGTCCAGTGCACCTGCCCGCACTTATTGACTCCGGGGCTGAACAGAATTTTTTGGACACAACTTTTATTAAGCAGAAAGGCATCCCAGTGGAGGCATTAGAACGAGCTCAGCTGGTGAGGGCACTGGATGGCAGTTCTCTGGCTGAGATAACACACCGGACTCTACCCATCTCTCTAATCGTGTCTGGGAATCATCGTCAGGAGACACAGTTCTATGTTTTCCCTTCCCCCCCCAAATACCGCTGGTCCTGGGCCTCCCCTGGCTCAGGGATCATAATCCACAGATTGATTGGGCGAGGAGCAGGATCACAGGCTGGAGTTCCACTTGCCACTCCCGCTGCCTCCGGTCTGCAGTTCCCCATCAGGTTCTTCCCTCAGGCAGACCTGACACTGGCCCTAGCCTCTCGGCGGTGCCCAAGGAATACAGGGACCTAGCAGAGGTATTTAGCGTGGAGCGGGCGGTTTCACTTCCTCCTCATCGCCCTTATGATTGTGCTATTGACTTGCTTCCGGGAGCCCCACTACCTACAAGCCGGCTATATAATCTCTCCCGTCCTGAGCGCGAATCCATGGAGAAATATATTAGACTCTGTTGCCGCAGGGAACATACGTCCCTCATCTTCCCCTGTGGGAGTGGGTTTCTTCTTCGTCTCCAAGAAGGACAAGACCCTCCGTCCCTGCATTGATTCCCGAGGTTTGAATCAGATTACTATCAAAAATAAATATCCATTACCACTTATCTCCTCTGTTTTTGGGTCCCTAGCTGAAGCAAAGATCTTCACGAAACTGGACCTCCGCAATGCGTATCATCTGGTGCGCATCAGAGAGGGGGACGAATGGAAGACTGCCTTTAACACACCGTTGGGACACTTTTAAGTACCTGGTGATGCCGTTTGGATTAACTAATGCCCCTGCAGTTTTTCAGGCACTGGTTAATGATGTGCTACGTGACTTCCTAAACCGATTTGTGTTTGTGTACATTGATGACATTCTCATCTTCTCTCCGAATCCCCAGGAGCACATTAACCATGTCCGCCAGGTTCTGCAGCGACTGCTGGAGAATCAGCTATTCGTTAAAGCTGAGAAGTGTGAATTCCACGTCTCCTCCGTGCAGTTCCTTGGCGTTTTCATTGAGGAGGGGCAAGTGAGAAAGAACCCTGAAAAGGTGAAGGCGGTAACTGAATGGCCAGTACCCGCCTCACGAAAGAAGCTGCAGCAGTTCCTGGGATTTGCTAATTTCTATTGCCGATTCATCCGGGACTACAGCCGAATAGCAGCACCACTGTCTCAACTCACTTCCTCTAAGATAACTTTTTCATGGACCCCAGAGGCAGAGAAGGCATTTTGTGCCCTCAAGGAACGCTTTGCTTCGGCCCCAATCCTGGTTCACCCCGACGAGACCCGCCAGTTTGTCGTCGAGGTTGACGCTTCTGACACCGGCGTTGGAGCTGTACTATCCCAGCGGTCGGCGTCCGACTCTAAACTCTATCCGTGTGCTTTCTTCTCCCGCAGACTTTCCCCGGCGGAGAGGAACTATGACGTGGGCAACCGTGAACTGTTGGCAGTCAAGTTGGCCTTGGAGGAGTGGAGGCACTGGTTGGAGGGAGCGATGGTCCCTTTTGTGGTATGGACCGACCACCGGAATTTGGAATATATCCACACGGCCCGACGTCTCAACTCACACCAGGCCCGCTGGGCTTTGTTTTTTGCCCGTTTTAATTTCACACTCACCTATCGACCTGGACACAAGAACACCAAGCCGGACGCCCTCTCCCGTCAGTTTGCCCCTGAGGGCGACTCAAGTCCTGACACCATCCTTCTCGCCTCGTGCATTCTCGGAGCTGTTACCTGGGAAATAGAGAGTGGTACACGAAGCCCAGAACGCCCAACCTGACCCAGGAGGGGGTCCACCGAATTGCCTGTTTGTTCCTGCGCCCGTCCGTTCCCAGGTCCTGAGGTGGGCCCATGAGTCCCGCCTCTCTGGTCATCCCGGCATCCGTCGGACTATACATTGGCTTCGCCGCAAGTTTTGGTGGCCATCCCTTGAGGAGGACGCCCGTGCTTATGTGCTGGCCTGCACTACCTGTGCCCGCAACAAGGCATCACACCGACCCCCGATGGGATTGCTGCGACCACTCCCTGTGCCCCAACGTCCGTGGTCACACGTTGCATTGGACTTTGTGACCGGTTTCCCTCCATCAGACGGCAACACAGTCATTCTGACAGTGATGGACCGTTTTTCGAAGGCGGCTCACTTCCTACCCCTGCCCAAGCTTCCATCAGCCCGTGAGACCGCAGATTTACTGGTTCAGCATGTCGTTCGGCTCCATGGCATCCCTGCGGACATAGTTTCTGACGGTGGCCCGCAGTTCTCGTCCCAGCTTTGGAAGGCGTTCTGTCACATCCTCGGGATTCCACCCCCAAACTAATGGCCAGACTGAAAGGCTGAACCAGGAGCTCGAGGCCATCCTCAGGTGTGTGATCTCTAACAATCCCTCCTCGTGGAGCCGTCACCGCCCATGGGTCGAGTACGCCCACAATTCCCATACGTCAACGGCCACTGGACTGTCCCCATTTGAGGCCTCCTTGGGTTATCAGCCTCCCCTGTTCCCCAGCCAGGAAGTTGAGGTTGCTGTGCCATCGGTCCTGAGCAATGCCCGTCGTTGTAGGCGGATCTGGAAAGCTACTCGGACCGCTTTGCTTCGCATGGTGGAGCAGAACAGGAGGGTGGCAAACAGACGACGCGCCCCCGCCCCTGCCTACCGCATCGGCCAGTCTGTTTGGCTTTCGTCCAGGGACATCCCCCTACGCACAGTCTAGGAAGCTCTCTCCGAGATATATCGGCCCCTTCCCGATAATCTCCATCATCAACCCAGTCTCTGTGAAATTGCAATTGCCGCGATCCTTGAGGATTCACCCAGTATTCCATGTCTCCCTCCTTAAACCAGTTGTCTCCAGCCCCCTCAACCCTCCCCCGCGACCCTGTGTGCAGGATAAGCGGTTTGACAATGGATGGATGGAGTCTGTGCTTTTGTTTTTGCTTGTTTTGTTTCTTCCACCTAATAGTTTCCTCCTGTGTGTTCCGGCCCCACCCCTCTCCCACGTGCCCAGCTGTGGCTCATTCCGGGGATCACTGGTGAAGAGTATAAAGGCCCCTGCTTTCAGAGGCTCGTCGTCAGTCCGTCCCAGTACCCAGGCTGGTCTCAGGTGCCGTAGATACTAAGATTCAGCAGCTAGACCAGTTATTTATGTTTTTTTTTTTTTTTTTTTGGTGTCAGACCCACGGAGTACCTCGGAGTGCACGTAACCTGCCTTTTTCAAGTTGGACTGTGAGTATGATGTCGGGCCTCGGGTTTCCACACCAGACCCTGCTTGAGCCACCCCAGACCGCCAGACGTCGGTGGAGTTTCCCTCCCGACTCCAGTTGAGTCAGAGGAGCGCTTTCAGTTTCCCGTATTCCCCTTGTTTGTTTTTTGTGAGAAAATAAAACTAATTCTGGCTGAAAATCCAAGACTACCGTGCGTGTGCTTTTGGGCCCACCAAATTCACTTCACCCCCCCACCCTAACACTCAGGCCGCCTGGAGGGGCCCTTCCAGCACAGACTGGGTGGTCCGTCTGATCCCACTGAGCATAGATGTTCCCCGTCCAGTCCAGCTGGTCCTGAAGTCTCCAGTAGAGACCTGGCTAAATGTGCACCAGTTCCCCGCCCCTTCTTTTTACCACATATGTCACGGTGTGGTTCACTTCCTGTCTTTTTTCGTAGTTTTCTGCCACTCGTATCCCCGGGTAACTTCACTTCCTGCCTTGTCCTGTCATCCCCTGTGATCGTCTAATCGTTTCCACCTGTGTCCAATCACCTGCACCTCCCTTGTGTATTTAAGCCGCGTGTCACTTGTCGCGTCATTGTCTATCGCCGTGGATGTTCGTAGTTCCTGCCTGCTGTTTTTCCCCTGTTTCCTGTGTGTTTTTGCCGTTGTGAGTATTAAAGTCTTCTTTTGTTACTCAACTCTGCATTTGAGTCCTGCCTTCTCCCCACATCCCTGACAACATAATGCGAGGTCATCGCCCAACAAAGCAGATGGAGGAAGAAATAACCATGAAGTAACACTCGGTGGAAGCATGGACTCACACGTGCGAGCAATCTTATTAACTTAATGTGTGATAACAACCAATGGATATGATCAGACATTGGCTACCTGGTATTAGACTACGTAAATGATATAACTTGGACAAAATTATATTTAAAACGTATTAATTACATATCAAAGTTTGACATCACTCCCACTAAGAGTTTGTCAATCTTTTTTTTTTTTTTTTATCAATTCATTCAGTCTTTTGTGTCATCGTTTAACCCACAGACACCACTGCTGTTTATACAACACATTTCAAATTCAACCTTCCTTTTCCTTGAAAGAAAATATCTTTTATTTATTTTTTTATCCAACCTATTATGTAAAAAAAAAAAAAATTTGGAAGAGGTGACTTTTCCCTTTATATCCCTTAGAGCACATGTTTGGAAAATTTCAAGTCAAATGGGCATCAAGGGGAAAAACTGGGTTAATGTGGTATTTTGCAGAGACATTTATTTATACCCAATTGTGGGACCCCAATACGCATATCAAATTAAAAACATCAAAATGATAAAGAAATTGAAGTTGACATCACACAAAAATCCGAACGGCCTACTTCGGTACAGTTTTGAGCATTTTTAGTTTCCTTGTGTTACATATTCCTACCAAGTTTCACACCTGTAGGTCAAACGTAGCTCTGGTGCTGCTTGAATGAATATCTGTAGAGGGCGCTAATGAGCCATTTATAAGTTCCATGTTGATCATGTTTAGTACATCAAAAGAACAAAAAACATTGTTTACTGGATACTAGAACATTTCAACACTTGTTGTACAGGTTCAGAGGCCAGAAACAAGGGAAAGCTTTGAGAGATGTGTTTAAATACAAAGTTAAAGATTGATGGAAGCGTTCAGCTTGGAATTATACGTACATGACACGGTTCTATAGACTGTCACTTATGTAAAGAACAAAAATACATATTTACAATTGCACTCGCTTTGTGCTCAAATAGCTAGAGCCAATTCAGTTTGAACAACAAAATAAATGTAAGCAAGAAAACAATAAACCAAACATGTCACACTACTAAATAGATGTGAAATGGCAACATTATATGAGTAAATACAGCATCTCATCGTATTGAGCATTAGCACAGTAGAAAATGTGAAAACTGCTCATCATTGATGTTATTACCATTGTTATTATGCACTTTAACTTGATCAAAATATCTTAGCAGACCAATAAACTCAAAAACAAAGGAACATAATGCCTTTAATCTGAATGTCCATAGCTGACAAACAAGAAAACACCCATTTAACAGAGGAAGGAAATACTTTGAAAACTTCACACAGCATTTAGATCTGTGGTCTACTTATGCATCCCTCTCTTGTCTTTGAATTTAACCTGAACATATTCACTTCCCACCTCTTTCTTTACATTCCTGGGCCCCACGTTGCCATAGAGACCTTCCATCTCCAGTGCGCTGCTCACAAAGCCTCTGAGCGTTCCTCCCGCCGTGCACATCTCCTCCTTCAGGAACGAACCACCCGGCTGGGGACTCTGCTCCGAGGCCTCGGCCCTCTTCTTCTGGCTCCTGGTCCTCTGGTTCACAGTCGAGTAAACCACATCTTTGCCCTCCTCACTGGTCTTCTCTGATCCTCCGCTGGCTCCTTCTGCGTTGTTTGGTAACTATACAATTACAGAGAAAACATCAGTGCCAAACGTGCTCTGCTGATCCGGTCCAACTGAAGTAGAACAGCGTCCTGGGAGGGTACCTCCTGTCCCTCTCCACCTAGAAGAGGGCCTGCAGTCACCGTGCTGGTGTCCCCGGTGCACTGACTCCTCGGGCGATCATTGTGGGTCTTCTGAGCCCTGGAAAGTACAGTCCAACGTTTGTCTCACAATCACATGTGTGTATGTGAGTCGTCTCTGATTTGTTTATTACAGAGGAAGCTGCAATAAAATAGTCTCACAGGAGAGGATGTAAACTTTAGTGTTGACTGTTATGTGTTACATGTTGATGTCACCTTACCTGATCACAAACAGCAGAGCACATACTAGTACAAGTAGAGCGACGACCACACTGATGAAAACTGTCAACATCACTCGGTCTGAAACGTGAGGACAATGAAAGATCATCGTTTGTTCTGGTGAAACCTCAGAGATGCTGTCAAAAAATTCAGCTTAAACAGACTCTAAAGCAGCGATTCCCTGGTGGGCCGCGAAGGTACTGCAGGTGGGCCGCGAGAGGTCATTTACAATAAATAAATAAAGTTCTATAATTTTCAATTTTTAAAAGTTTGAAATTAATATAAAAACATTTATGATGCAGCACATTAGTTATGTGAAACATTAGTTGATGAAGCACAAACATTTTAAATGGACAGATTAATAAAACAATAAGGCTCTCGCTCGAAAACGGCTGCTCTTGTCCGCCTGTCGTTGTTAACAAACGGGGCGGCCTCTTGTTGTATTAAAGTAAATATACCGCATTTTCCGCACTCCAAGGCGCACTTACAAGGCTTTAATTTCCTCAAAAAACGACAGTGCCTTATAATTCGGAGCGCCTTATATATATGGATCAATTGGTTAATCGGTTGCTCCATACTGGTTGTACACGGCGTTCAAGGCGCTCTGCCAAACATGCCAAAGCTCGGTCTACGATGGCGAGATGCTCGTGTGTGTCTCTAGTTGTGTTGAGAGTCTGGTACCCGTGTCTCTGCATGAAGTGTACTTTTGTTACTAAGAACTGCGTTGTTACCCAATAAGTCACATTGGGGTGTTTAAGGAAGTCTACATGGGCCACTGATGGTAAAGTTAAGCCAAAAAAGAGAAGTATCACCAGCATTAATGTTTTTCTGTAACGCTCTGGGCCTCACCTCCTAACTAAAGCACTGAAGTGTTCCATCTAACAGCCTGTATAGTATTTCTGTAAATAAAAACAAATCCAACGACCACCTAATACACTTCTCTCAAGTTGTCAGTGCACATGATACAGACCTGGACTCTGAGCAGACTTCTGAGGCTCTGAGCTGCCGACACAAAACCGCTGAGTAGCAGATCCCCGAGAGTTCACGCTGCGGCAGAGCAGCGAGGAAAGACCCGCCTCCTGCTGTCTATTCACCGTGATGATGCTCCGCGTGGTCGTGTCATTTAGACGCTCGCTGCTTACTGAAAGCTCCTCGGAGTGATTGACAGGTGACCCGTTCAGATACCAGCGTACAGTGGGAGGAGGATTTCCCAGAGTCCAGCAGGAGCAGTTGAGCTGGTCTCCAGCTGTGATGCAGTCGGATGAGAGCAGGATCTGTGCTGCATCTGTACAATATATAAAATACATTTAGACTCCAGTAATTCAGCTTAGCTTAGTTTTACCTGTGACTTAACTTGCTTAAATAATAAATAAGGAGATGAATAGTTTATTTTATTAAACTGCAAATTGACCAAAAATGGATTTCAATCAATTTACTGAAATAAAGCTTTATATCAAGTAAAAGAAGTGTGATCCTCACATTGAACGTCTATGTGTGTGTTGTTGGATCGTCCAACTCCAACATCATTGTGAGCCTTGCAGAGAAAAGGACTGTCTTCTTTCGAGGCTTTAATGGTGAGAACACGTCCCGTCCCAATAAATGTCTCCTGTTCTCCATCCGCTCTGTACCAGGTGTAGTTCTTCACTGCTGGGTTAGCAGTACTACTGCATGTCAGAGTCACACTACTGTCCTCTAGTACTAGACCAGAGGGACAGACTGACACTGTGGTGACTTTGGGGGAATCTGGAGAATTAAATTATTTGTAAATTTTCTAGATGTAATATTGTATTGAAAACACGGCAGATTATGTAGAGAGAGAAAAGGAGAGAGAACACACTTCATCGTTTCAAAAAACCTCAATTTAAATCTACTTAATTTCTTTCACAATCCAGTGTTGATAGTGGATAGCATTTAAATCGAGGGGTCTGTTTCGTAAAATGACAATTTTGACCCTTAACCCGGAACTGCAACTAAGAATAATTTGTGTCATAATTAATTTTTTATAGTGAGCTAATTAATGGTTTACTAAAATCTACCAATGCTGAAAAATACCAAAAAAAAATATTCTAAAAGTAAGAGATAAGAGGTAAGAGAGAGAAAATGTAAACAAACCGACTGAAAGAAGAACTCTTTTTGCAGAAAAATCATATTTTAGACCGTTGTCACATTCCAACCTGAAGAAATAACTATTGCTGCCAGCAGGTTGAATGTTGTTCAGGGTTGTGGTGCAGTTTTTTTTTGTCAAGTCTCCTGTCAGTTCTCCTTTATTTAAAAGTGTTTGTGGATCTTTGCTGTTAAACACAACAACATTTTCCCAACCATGTTTCCATATTGCTCTACATGTGTCATCTAGGTTTGATTCATATTTATCTTCTATCTCAAAGGAGCAGGGGATGGTCACACAGGATCCTCTAAGAACCTCTATAGTCTGCGGCACAATTGCGTTAAACTCTTTACTCTGAGCACCTGAAACAAAAGAAACAAATCAGGAATAAGTTTAAAGTCACGATTAATATTTACCGCTTGGTTACCTCACTAAAATCTTACCAATATACCTCATTCTTATAACAATCCAAAATAACAACTCTAAAGATTCTGTGTTCATTTCTAAGGACATTTTTAAGAAAATGTATTAAAAAAGCAGCAGAACACTTTAGCAGCTCACTGTGTCCTTCTATTGCTGCAGCATATATTACACATACTGTTGTACTGTGGTGTGAATTCTTCACTAACAATGTACATTCTGTATTTTTAATACTCAATGATCCAGATGTGAATGCAGAGCAGCTCACCTTGCAGCAGAGAACCAATGAGAAGGAGAGTCAGAGCTGCAGCCATCTTTGTGAGTCAGGAGAGGCAGAAACTCTGGAGATTACACATGAAACAAGCCACATGTTTAGAGCATTTAGACACACAACCAGGGCTGTAGTGGAGGGTAAATGCACGTATGCACCTCCTCTAGAATCCTAGAATTTTGGAAATAGCGTTTACGCACGTCTAAGTGGCGTTTACGCACCTCAAAGTTCCCTGCGCCTTGGATTCTTCCGTTGGAATAATCCAAAATAAACTTGGTGTAATTTTAAAACAGCTAAGACTACGTTTCCTATTGATGTACATATAAACGCCGTAGTCTGAATCATTTTCATCTGCGCTGTATTACGGTCTGGGACCACCCAATCAGTGCCTTGCGGCTGCAGCAGCGACACCAATCAGGATCCAGGAGGTGTGTAACACATACACGTTGTGGATCAGCCCAGTGGTCCCCAACAATATTTCGCGGACCGGTCGAGAAGGTCTGACGGGGGGGGGGGTGTAGTAGTCGTTGCGGGCGGAACATTTATGATGACATAGGTAGTACATGAGTGTTCCTTTAACTTATGTTGTCAGTGTAATTGACAGGCTGCTTAACTGATTATGTTTGTTGTTCAAACTAAGAAGTTTTCAATTCTCTAATTAATTAATTAACCCCTGGGTGGGGGTGGGGTGGGGGGGTGTAGATAGAGGGAGGGAGGGTGAGGAAGGGAGGGGTGGTGAGGAAGAGATAGAGGGAGAGAGAGAGAGGAGGAGAAATAGACAGACAGACAGACTGTCTATGAGTGAGTAGAGGTCAGGGTGGAGGAGGGGGGGGGGGGGGGGCGAGTGTCTTTATCATATTGGTCTGTTGACAGAAAGCATAGCTGCGTCATGTGACTCCACTAATGAGGTCATAAGAGCAGCTGTGAGTCACAGACAGAGATACTGCAGCGTGTGTGCTGCGAGTAACCACGGCAACGGCGCACCTAGTCATTAACGAGCTGCTGCAGAGAGAGGGGCAGAGACAGCGAGTTACACAGAATCCACACCTCAAACAAGTGTTCACCTGCGCAAAACTATAACAGCTATCTAAAAAATACGACGTTTTACGAGACCCAAGACTCTACCGAACGCATGGATGTGGTTATGTCTGTCCGGTAATAAATGCGGCTCCTGTCGCAGTTTACAAAACGTGTACCTTCTGGATTTTTTAAGAAATATGTCGCCAGATTTGTATTGGAGCCTATGGGGCTTTTGGCAGAGGTTGTGTAACTGTTGGTCTCCTTAAACCAAAACTGAAGAACTCTGGGATTCCATGAACACATTAATCCAATCAGCACAACTATGCCCTCATTCATCTGAAGAAATGAAGCCTCAAGAGTGTATACTTTGGCTGCAAGGACAGAAGTTCCATATTTTTTTAACCAGATTCTGGCGCTGCCCCACACTCTAGCCCCTTCAGGTCTCACTCTAGCAGACGCAATACACACTCATGTAAAAGTCAGAAACGGAGCGAAGAACTAGTGAAACATAATCAGTGATTATGAAAAAAGTATAATAGATATCAACCAGCAGTTTTTTTCATAAAATCATCAGTCTGTAGCTGAAAGATTGGCGAAGCTGAAGAATCTGTAAGTTGAATAAGTTTAAGAGGATTTGAAAAACGGTCTCCATTGGAAAACCATGTTAAAATATTAATGATTATTGATTTATATAAATTCAAGCTTAAGAGCTAGAAAGCTGAAATAGCCCCCTTCTCCCGAAAGAGCTGAATATTTTAATGGTTTTAATAGCTGAAAGTGTGAAGGAGTTCAAAGGTGCGGCGGAAGAAATAGAATAATAAGATGTTGGAATAAAAATTCAAAGAACAATAGTTGGAATGTTTAATGCATTCCAACAAAAATATGTTAAAAAGACGGAAAAGGGCGGGAAACAATTACTAAAGCACGGAAAGGGTTACGTTTTATTAGTTTAGTTTTTTGACATTGGCACAAGGTTAGTATATGTTCAAGTTTGTAAAATATTTTTTTCAATTTTTTTTTTTTTTTTGCTAATGCTAATCAGTGTTCATATTTATTTTTCTCTAGTTCTAATGGTGCGTTCACACCAAAAGCGAAGCAAATTATTCGCACGAGTAGATCCCATGTAAAGTCAATGCACAGGTCACGAATGAGGCAAATTCTAACGAGCCAAGCGAATAAATCGCTCTTTCTCATCACCGCCGTCCTGCTGCCACACTTTATTAAACTGTTAGAGACACACAGAGACTGAACGCCTGTAAGTTAGTTTGTGTGTAACCGAGAGACGCACCGATCCGACACAACAGGTCATCCGACCGGCTGCTGGTCCGACTGAAGCCGCGGTCATCCAGACGCACTTCCTGGAGGAGTCGGTGAAATTCAAGCGGTGTGCGGATGATGACGTCATTAACCCGAACACAACACCGTTTTCGGTTCCGACGTTTGTGTAATTCGCACAACAAATAAAGAGCAGGAATAGTGGTTATTTATTGCCACGGTGGATAGCGTAAATGATTATAACTGTCATTACGGAGACAAGTAACGGAGATAAGCCACGCCCCCTTCATGGCACGAATGAAGCGAAAAAAGGGACACGAAATGAGGCGAAATAACCTGCTTTAAAATCAGTTTTGCGGATTTTAATTTGTCGTAAAAAGATCTGATGACCTACCTTGTTTTGGTCATTCAAGCAGATCGATGGAAGCTGTGCAGAGAA
Source organism: Gasterosteus aculeatus (assembly GCF_964276395.1). Lineage (NCBI taxonomy): Eukaryota > Metazoa > Chordata > Actinopteri > Perciformes > Gasterosteidae > Gasterosteus > Gasterosteus aculeatus. Next base: position 6,140,823 of record NC_135707.1, on the reverse strand, counting down.
ATGAAGTTCCTTAAAAGCTGTGCTCCTCTTTTTAAGACATCGGTGAGATCTGAAAATGAGGAAGTCACTAAAGCCACATGTGTGGAAGAATTAAATGAACTTATTTATAAAAGTATATTCACACAGTCCCACTTGTGTCTTAGTTGAAGCTATTGCTTTAACATCACACATCTTTAATCCAAATATTCAGTCGTTTGGACTCAATGAAACTAAATGTTTGCATTTGTAACTTGGTGAAGTTTATTTTTGCAAATGAGAATAAAGAGACAACTATGAGCCTTAATTGATTAAGCAATATGCCGTGTGTGTCTCTTGATATGTTGAGTCGGGTACCCGTGTCGCTGCATGAAGTGTACTTTTGTTACTAAGAACTGCGTTGTTACCCAATAAGTCACATTGGGGTGTTAAGTCTACATGGGCCACTGATGGTAAAGTTAAGCCAAAAAAGAGAAGTATCACCAGCATTAATGTTTTTCTATAACAGCAGCTCAGAGTATTCGGCCTTTGGAGACCCTGAATGGAGTTCTGCATGGGGCTCCAGTAGGGGACCCCATAGTCCTACTGGGAGACTTCAATGCGCACGTGGGCGACGATGGAGATAACTGGAGAGGTGTCATTGGGAGGAATGGCCTCCCTGATCTGAACCCGAGCGGGTGTTTGTTACTGGGCTTCTGTGCCAGTCACGGATTGTCCATAACAAACATGTTCGAGCATAAGGATGTTCATAAGTGTACGTGGTACCAGAGCACCCTGGGCCCAAGATCAATGATCGATTTTGTAATCGTATCGTCTGATCTGAGGCCGCATGTTCTAGACACTTGGGTAAAGAGAGGGGCAGAGCTGTCAACTGATCACCATCTGGTTGTGAGCTGGGTCAGAGGATGGGGGAAGACTCGGGACAGACCCGGTAAACCCAAGCGTGTAGTGAGGGTGAACTGGGAACGTCCGGAGGAGGCCCCGGTCCAAAAGATTTTCAACTCACACCTCCGGCGGAGCTTCTCTCACATTCCTGTGGAGGTAGGGGACATTGAACCAGAGTGGTGTATGTTCAAAACCTCCATTGCTGAAGCCGTGGCAGTGAGTTGTGGCCTCAAGGTCTTAGGTGCATCAAGGGGCGGTAACCCTCGAACCCCGTGGTGGACACCGGTGGTCAGGGAAGCCGTCCGACTGAAGAAGGAGGCCTTCCGGGTTATGATATCCGGTGGGACTCCAGAGGCAGTTGCAGTGTACCGACAGGCTCGAAGGGCAGCAGCCTCTGCCGTGATGGAGGCAAAGCAGCGAGTATGGGAGGACTTCGGGATAACTATGGAGAAGGACTTTCAGTCGGCACCAAAGTGCTTCTGGAAGACCATCCGGCACCTAAGGAGGGGGAAACGGGGAACCATCCAAGCTGTGTACAGTAAGGATGGGACCATCTTGACCGCAACTGAAGAGGTTATCGGGCGGTGGAAGGAACATTTTGAGAAACTCCTGAATCCAACTACTACGCCCTCTTTGGTAGAGGAGGGATCATCGTCAATTGGCCTGGTGGAGGTCACTGAGGTAGTCAAACAACTCCGCAGTGGCAAAGCCCCGAGGATTGATGAGATCCGTCCAGACGATGCTAAAAGCAATCGGTGTTGGGGGGTTGTCTTGGATGACACGCCTCTTCAACATTGTGTGGAAGTCTGGGACAGTGCCAAAAGAGTGTGTGCAAATTACAGGGGTATGACACTACTCAGCCTCCCGGGTAAAGTCTACTCTAAGGTGCTGGAAAGGAGGGTTCGGCCGATAGTCGAACCAAGGATTGAAGAGGAACAATGCGGTTTTCGTCCTGGTCGTGGAACAACGGACCAGCTCTTCACTCTTTCCAGGATCATAGAGGGGGCTTGGGAGTATGCTCATCCAGTCTACATGTGTTTTGTGGACTTGGAGAAGGCGTATGACCGGGTCCCCCGAGAGAAACTGTGGGAGGTGCTGCGGGAGTACGGGGTGAGGTGGTCCTTGCTTGGGGCAATCCAATCCTTGTACGCCCAAAGCGAGAGCTGTGTTCGGGTGCTAGGCAGTAAGTCGAAGGCGTTTCCGGTGGGGGTTGGCCTTCGTCAGGTCTGCGCCTTGTCACCAATTGTCACCAATCTTGTTTGTGGTTTTCATGGACAGGATATCGAGGCGTAGTCGGGGGGGAGGAGGGTCTACAGTTCGGGGGGCTGCGGATCTCATCGCTGCTTTTTGCAGATGATGTGGTCCTGATTGCATCATCCGTCTGTGACCTCCAACTCTCACTGGAGCGTCGAGTGGGAAGCGGGCGGGATGAGGATTAGCACCTCTAAATCTGAGGCCATGGTTCTTAGCAGGAAACCGATGGATTGCCTACTCCAGGTAGGGAATGTGTCCTTACCCCAAGTGAAGGAGTTCAAGTACCTCGGGGTCTTGTTCACGAGTGAGGGGAAGATGGAGTGTGAGTTTGGCCGGAGAATCGGAGCAGCGGGGGCAGTATTGCACTCACTTTACCACACCGTTGTGACGAAAAGAGAGCTGAGCCGGAAGGCAAAGCTCTCGATCTACCAGTCAATCTTCGATTCTACCCTCACCTATGGTCATGAAGGATGGGTCATGACCGAAAGAACTAGGTTACAGGTACAAGCGGCCGAAATGGGTTTCCTCAGGAGAGTGGCTGGCGTCTCCCTTAGGGATAGGGTGAGAAGCTCAGGCATTCGCGAGGAGCTCGGAGTAGAGCCGCTGCTCTTTTGCGTCGAAAGGAGCCAGTTGAGGTGGTTTGGGCATCTGGTGAGGATGCCCCCTAGGCGCCTCCCTAGGGAGGTGTTCCAGGCACGAACAGCTGGGAAGAGGCCCCGGGGAAGATCCAGGACTAGGTGGAGAGATTATATCTCTGCACTGGCCTGGGAACGCCTTGGGATCCCCCAGTCAGAGCTGGTAGATGTGGCCCGGGAAAGGGAAGTTTGGGGTCCCCTGCTGGAGCTGTTGCCCCCGCGACCCGACCCCGGATAAGCGGTTGAAAATGGATGGATGGATTTCAAATTCAACCTTTCTTTTCCTTGAAAAAAAATCTTTTTTTTTATCCGACCTATTATGTAAAAAAAACATTTGGAAGAGGTGACTCTTCCAAATGTCAAAACTGGGTTTGCACATTTCATAAAAGGTGAAAACACAAATCATCATTACAATATTTAGGGAACGGTTTCCCAACAAAATGCCATCTGGGCTTTACATGAATGTGTCCAAAATGTGGAAAAATGTTATAAAACATATTGACTTTTGTCTAAATTAAACCCAACGGGTTCTACCATAATGGGCTCTTAAGGACAAACTTTTATCAGACTACAAATCATATGACTACTGGTGTGTGTGTCTTACCAGATTAAGCCACACCCCTTGCAAAGTTCCTTGTTCCATATCCTCTAAAAACAATGAGATATAAACAAGCTTTATATGATTTCTGATCGCACTGATCTAATTATCAACAGAAAGATCTGCAAATATCGGAATCAGCGTTTAGGAGGAGCTGGCAAAAGTGTGTTTTTTACAAAATTTGAAAATGTTGGAAAATCTAAGTAGCCGCATTGAAATGCCATGATTGACTTTTTTTGTAGAGCATGACCAAGAGCACATGTTTGGAAAATGTCAAGTCAAATGGGCATCAAGGGCAAAAACTGGGTTAATGTGGTATTTTGCAGAGACATTTCTTTATACCCAATTGCGGTACCCCAATACGCATATCAAATTAAAAAACATCAAAATGATAAAGAAATTGAAGTTGACATCACAGAAAAATCCGAACGGCCTACTTCCGGTACAGTTTTGAGCATTTTCAGTTTCCTTGTGTTACATATTCCTACCAAGTTTCACACCTGTTGGTCAAACGTAGCTCTGGTGCTGCTTGAATTAATATCTGTAGAGGGCGCTAATGAGCCATTTACAAGTTACATGTTGAGCATGTTTAGTACCTCAAAAGAACAAAAAACATTGTTGTTTACTGGATACTAGAACATTTCAACACTTGTTGTACAGGTTCAGAGGCCAGAAACAAAGGAAAGCTTTGAGAGATGTGTTTAAATACGAAGTTAAAGATTGATGGAAGCGTTCAGCTTGGAATTATACGTACATGACACGGTTCTATAGACTGTCACTTATGTAAAGAACAAAAATACATATTTACAATTGCACTCGCTTTGTGCTCAAATAGCTACAGCCAATTCAGTTTGAAAAACAAAATAAATGTATGTCATTGATGTTATTACCATTGCTATTATGCACTTTAACTTGATGAAATTATCTTAGGAGACCAATAAACTCAAAAACAAAGGAACATAATACCTTTAATCTGAATGTCCATAGCTGACAAACAAGAAAACACCCATTTAACAGAGGAAGGAAATACTTTGAAAACTTCACACAGCATTTAGATCTGTGGTCTACTTATGCATCCCTCTCTTGTCTTTGAATTTAACCTGAGCATATTCACTTCCCACCTCTTTCTTTACATTCCTGGGCCCCACGTTGCCATAGAGACCTTCCATCTCCAGTGCGCTGCTCACAAAGCCTCTGAGCGTTCCTCCCGCCGTGCACATCTCCTCCTCCAGGAACGAGCCACCCGGCTGGGGACTCTCCTCCGAGGCCTCGGCCCTCTTCTTCTGGCTCCTGGTCCTCTGGTTCACAGTCGAGTAAACCACATCTTTGCCCTCATCACTGGTCTTCTCTGAGCCTCCGCTGGCTCCTTCTGCGTTGTTTGGTAACTATACAATTACAGAGAAAACATCAGTGCCAAACGTGCTCTGCTGATCCGGTCCAACTGAAGTAGAACAGCGTCCTGGGAGGGTACCTCCTGTCCCTCTCCACCTAGAAGAGGGCCTGCAGTCACCGTGCTGGTGTCCCCGGTGCACTGACTCCTCAGGCGGTCATGGTGGGTCTTCTGAGCCCTGGAAAGTACAGTACAACGTTTGTCTCACAATCACATGTGTGTATGTGAGTCGTCTGTTTTGTTTATTACAGAGGAAGCTGCAATAAAATCTCACAGGAGAGGATGTAAACTTTAGTGTTGACTGTTATGTGTTACATGTTGATGTCACCTTACCTGATCACAAACAGCAGAGCACATATTAGTACAAGTAGAGCGACGACCACACTGATGAAAACTGTCAACATCACTCGGTCTAAACGTGAGGACAATGAAAGATCATCGTTTGTTCTGGTGAAACCTCAGAGATGCCGTCAAAAAATTCAGTTTAAACAGACTCTAAAGTAAACAGCTTTTACCATTTTACCATTAAATATTTGTAGATATTATTTAGAATCAATTGCGTAAATTTAAAAGTTATACAAAGACCGTAGGGCGTATTTTAACATCTCAACAGTCACATCAGATGTTTCCAGACACCCCCGCCCAACCTCACTAATGTCAAATGTGTGAAAGTTGTGAAATAACATTAAGTTAAAAAAAAGAATTTTTTTCTAGTAAGTCTCTGTCACAGTCTTTGTTTGTCCTGTGTTTTATTTTATTTTCTAGTTTCCTGTATCTTGTGTCCCTGCGTTAACCTCACTTCCTGCCCTGGTGTTTCACCTGCACCTTCCCAGTGTGTTTAAACCGTGGGTGTCTCTTGTTGTGTTGAGAGTCTGGTACGAGTGTCTCTGCATGAAGTGTACTTTTGTTACTAAGAACTGCGTTGTTACCCAATAAGACACATTGGGGTGTTTAAGGAAGTCTACATGGGCCACTGATGGTAAAGTTAGGCCAAAAAAGAGAAGTATCACCAGCATTAATGTTTTTCTATAACGCTCTGGGCCTCACCTCCTAACTGAAGCACTGAAGTGTTCCATCTAACAGCCTGTATAGTATTTCTGAAAATAAAAACAAATCCAACGACCACCTAATACACTTCTCTCAAGTTGTCAGTGCACATGATACAGACCTGGACTCTGAGCAGATTTCTGAGGCTCTGAGCTGCCGACACAAAACCGCTGAGTAGCAGATCCCCGAGAGTTCACGCTGCGGCAGAGCAGCGAGGAAAGACCCGCCTCCTGCTGTCTATTCACCGTGATGATGCTCCGCGTGGTCGTGTCATTTAGACGCTCGCTGCTTACTGAAAGCTCCTCTGAGTGATTGACAGGTGACCCGTTCAGATACCAGCGTACAGTGGGAGGAGGATTTCCCAGAGTCCAGCAGGAACAGTTGAGCTGGTCTCCAGCTGTGATGCAGTCGGATGAGAGCAGGATCTGTGCTGCATCTGTACAATATATAAAATACAGTTAGACTCCAGTAATTTAGCTTAGCTTAGTTTTACCTGTGACTCAACTTGCTTAAATAATAAATAAGGAGATGAATAGTTTATTTTATTAAACTGCAGATTTACCATAAATAGATTTCAATTAATTTACTGAAATAAAGCTTTATATCAAGTGAAAGAAGTGTGATCCTCACATTGAACGTCTATGTGTGTGTTGTTGGATCGTCCAACTCCAACATCATTCTGGGCCGTGCAGAGAAAAGGACTGTCTTCTTTAGAGGCTTTAATGGTGAGAACACGTCCCGTCCCAATAAAAGTCTCCTGTTCTCCATCCGCTCTGTACCAGGTGTACTTCTTCACTGCTGGGTTAGCAGTACTACTGCATGTCAGAGTTACACTACTGTCCTCTAGTACTGGACCAGAGGGACGGACTGACACTGTGGTGACTTTGGGGGAATCTGAGGAATCAGTAATGAAACACAATCAATTAATATGTAAAACTATCTATTCAATCAGTGTATCGGGGTCCAGAGGATATACAGTATCTTTCAAACGTGATCCTCACATTGAACGTCTATGTGTGTGTTGTTGGATCGTCCAACTCCAACATCATTCTGAGCCGTGCAGAGAAAAGGACTGTCTTCTTTAGAGGCTTTAATGGTGAGAACACGTCCCGTCCCAATAAAAGTCTCCTGTTCTCCATCCGCTCTGTACCAGGTGTACTTCTTCACTGCTGGGTTAGCAGTACTACTGCATGTCAGAGTTACACTACTGTCCTCTAGTACTGGACCAGAGGGACGGACTGACACTGTGGTGACTTTGGGGAAATCTGAAGAATTAAACATTTGTATATTTTCTAGATGTAATATTGTATTGAAAACACGGCAGATTATGTAGAGAGGAAAAAAGAAAGAGAACACACTTCATTGTTTCAAAAAACCTCAATTTAAAGCTACTTAATTTCTTTCACAATCCAGTGTTGATAGTGGATAACATTTAAACCGAGGGTTCTGTTTCGTAAAAGGACAATTTTGACCTTTAACCCGGAACTGCAACTAAGAATAATTTGCGATATCGTTCATCTTTCATTTACTTTCATAAACAAGCCAGTAATGGTTGAAACAGTGAAAAAAAGAGACTAAAGCAGCAAAAGTGAGATACAAGAGCATCTTTTCACCTTTAATCTCATTTAATCATTATTACCTTCTAAAAACAGTTCACAACTATTATTCTTTCTTATTACTAATGGATTAATAAACTAATTATTTCAGTTCTGACTATGAATCAAGTCAAGAACGTTAATCAATGAGATCATTTTAATTAAAATATCTATGAAAACTATAAATGAGGATGAATGAACTCACATGAAACATCAGCTGTTAAAGTAGCAGCTGACTCAGCGCTTCCATCCTGTTTGTGGTAGGAGGCCTCACAGGAGATTGTCTCTCCATGATGCTTGTGAGAGGCAGTGAAGGTCACATCAGAGGTCAGGACTTTGGTTCTGTCCTCATTCTCCTGCAGTGTCTCCACACTGTCCCCCAGGCCTTTGGTCCATGTCACAGTTGGAGGATGAGACAGACATGGAGCTGGAGCAGAGCACCTCAAACTCACTGAGGCTCCCTCCTCCACCTTCAGAGCTGACGGAGTCAGAGTCGGTCTGGGAGGAACATCTGGTGAGAAGGTCCATTTGAACGTCACTAAAGCGTCACTTCTACATTTTGTTCACTATTTGCCAAATTAAATGAATGCAAAACAGGTTAATGGAATCTGTGTAAGATAAATGATTGAGTGAAATGTAAACAAACAGACTTTAATACCTTTGACTGAAAGAAGAACTCTTTGTGCAGCAAAATCATATTTTAGACCGTTGTCACATTCCAACCTGAAGAAATAACTATAGTTGCCAGCAGGTTGAATGTTGTTCAGGGTTGTGGTGCAGTTTTTTTTGGTCAAGTCTCCTGTCAGTTCTCCTTTATTTAAACTTGTTTGTGGATCTTTGCTGTTAAACACAACTTTTTCCCAACCAAGTTTCCATTGTGCTCTACATGTGTCATTTAGGTTTGATTCATATTGATCTTCTATCTCAAAGGAGCAGGGGATGGTCACACAGGATCCTGTAAGAACCTCTATAGTCTGCGGCACAAATGCGTTAAACTCTTTACTCTGAGCACCTGAAACACAAGAAACAAATCATGAATGAGAACAGTTGAATAAAACTTTTTAAAGTCACGATCAATATTTACTGCTTGGTTACCTCACTAAAATCTTAACAAAATACCTCATTATCATCACAATCTAAAATAACGACTAAGGATTCTGTGTTAATTTCTAAGGATTTATTCATCCATCCATCCATCCATCCATTGTCAAACCGATTTATTCAAAGAATATTTATTTAAAAAGCAGCAGAAAACTTTAGCAGCTCACTGTGTCCTATTGCTGCAGCATATATTACACATACTGTTGTACTGTGGTGTGAATTCTTCACTAACAGTGTACATTGTGTATTTTTAATACTCAATGATCCAGATGTGAATGCAGTGCAGCTCACCGTGCAGCAGAGAACCAATGAGAAGGAGAGTCAGAGCTGCAGCCATCTTTGTGAGTCAGGAGAGGCAGAAACTCTGGAGATTACACATGAAACAAGCCACATGTTTAGAGCATTTAGAGGTTATTAAAGGTGTTTAACGTAGGGTTTATTCATGAGGCTCTAATGAATAAAACAGTTGCAGAGATTCTGTTGGAGAAATGTTTTGCCGAGTCTATAATTTATTATGATATTATTAATATGAAGGCTCAGAAGAAGTTATTCTGGGGTTCTGAACCACTGAAACTCAGTTAAATCCCTTCAAATTAGACATCACACACACAATTGAAGTTAAACATTACTAATGAAACATATTTTACGTATATACAGTGCATCCGGAAAGTATTCACAGCACTTCTTTTTCCACATTTTGTCACAGCCTTATTGAAAAAATGGATTAAATTAATTATTTTCCTCAACATTCTACATACAACAACCCATAATGACAAAGTGAAAACTGTTTTGCAAATTTGCTAAAAATAAAGAACGAAAACATAACATGTACATAAGTATTCACAGCCTTTGTTCAATACTTTGTTGAAGCACCTTTGGCAGCAACTACAGCCTCAGGTCTTCTTGGTTATGATTCCACAAGCGTGGCACACCTATTTCTGGGCAGTTTCTCCCATTCTTCTTTGCAGAACCTCTCAATTTCCATCAGGTTGGATGGGGAGCGTTTGTGCACAGCCATTTTCAGATCTCTCCAGAGATGTTCAATCGGGTTCAAGTCAGAGCTCTGGCTGGGCCACTCAAGTACATTCAGAGTTGTGCCGAAGCCACTCCTTTGTTATCTTGGCTGTGTGCTTCGGGTCGTTGTCCTATTGGAAGATGAACCGTCGCCCCAGTCTGAGGTCCAGAGCGCTTTGGAGCATGTTTTCATAGAGGATGTCTCTGTACATTGCAGCATTCATCTTTCCCTCAATCCTGACTAGTCTCCCAGTTCCTCCCGCTGAAAAACATCCCCACAGCATGATGCTGCCACCACCATGCTTCACTGTAGGGATGGTATTGGCCAGGTGATGAGCAGTGCCTGGTTTCCTCCAGACATGACGCTTGGCATTCAGGCCAAAGAGTTCAATCTTTGTTTCATCACACCAGAGAATTTTGTTTCTCATGGTCTGAGAGTCCTCCAGGCGGGCTGTCATGTGCTTTTTAGTGAGGAGTGGCTTCCGTCTGGCCACTCTACCAAACAGGCCTGATTTGTGGAGTGCTGCAGAGATGGTTGTCCTTCTGGAAGGTTCTCCTCTCTTCATAGAACAACGCTGGAGCTCTGTCAGAGTGACCATGGGGTTCCTGGTCACCTCCCTGACTAAGGCCCTTCTCCCCCGATCGCTCAGTCTGGCTGGGTGGCCAACTCTAGGAAGAGTCCTGGTGGTTCCAAACTTCATCCATTTTCGGATGATGGAGGCCACTGTGCTCATTGGGACTTTCAATGCTGCAGAAATCTTTCTGTACCCTTCGCCAGATCTGTGCCTCGATACAATTCTGTCTCTGAGGTCTACAGATAATTCCTTGGACTTCATGGCTTGGTTTATGCTCTGATATGCACTATTAACTGTGATACCTTATATAGACAGGTGTGTGCCTTTCTCAATCATGTCCGATCAACTGCATTTAGCACAGGTGGACTCCAATCAAGTTGTAGAAACATCTCAAGGATGATCAGTGCAAACATGATGCATCTGAGCTACATTTTGAGTGTCATGGCAAAGGCTGTGAATACTTATGTACATGTTATGTTTTCGTTCTTTATTTGTAACAGATTTGCAAAAATTTGCAAAAAAAAAACAGTTTTCACTTTGTCATTATGGGTTGTTGTGTGTAGAATGTTGAGGAAAATAATGAATTTAATCCATTTTGCAATAAGGCTGTAACAACAATTAACAAAATGTGGAAAAGAGAAGCGCTGTGAATACTTTCCGGATGCACTGTATATATATATATTCATAAATATATTTGAACTTTTATGAAACTTGGTGATGAAGGTATTCAAAATAACTGAAATGATTTAGTAGTTATATTCATTGTGTGAGAAAAACAAATCATTGTTTGTGTTGCTTCGTAATATTCAGTCTGTCACTGAAACCACACGCTACTTTTTAGCACGCCATGGAAGGTGAAATGATGAAATGCAAAAACAGGAATATGAATGCTAAAAGCTACAACGACAAAGACACAGTGTCCCTTCATTTTGTCTTCAAATACATTTAATAAGTAATTGTTTTACTCAAGAGTGACGATGTCCAAAACCACAATCAAATAACGGCTCAAAAGTTGTAAAATTTTACCCTTCTTCACAATTTTATTTCTATTCCTTTGAAATTGTTCATCGTTCTAAAGTTGATTAATGTCTACGTTCTACATATTTTGTCGTTTATTTGAAATCAGTTTTGATGATTTTTAATTGTCATAAAAAGATCTGATGACTTACATTTGTTTTCGTCCTTCGAGCAGATCGATGGCAGATGTGCAGAGAAATGAAGATCCTTAAAAGTTGTGCTTATTTTTAAAACAACGTAGAGATCTGAAAATGAGGAAGTCACTAAAGCTGCATGTGTGGGAGGATGAAATAAACGTATTTATAAAAGTATTTTCACACAGTCCCACATGCTTCTTGGTTAAAGCTATTTTTTACATCACACATCTTTTATCCAAATATTCAGTCGTTTGGCCTCAATGAAACAAAATGTTTATATTTCCAACTTGGTGAAGTTGTTTTTTGCAAATGATAAAGACACAACAAAAACCTATAATTAGCCTTTATTGATTAAGCAATATGCACAGTTATTATAAGACATTGACATATTTAAGTTTTATACTGAAGTCTCACTGATTAGAAGGATTAGTTGTTGTTTACAATCTACAAACTGCAATAATTAAGCAATAAGGTACTAGAGGCTGTACTGTACCGTGTACTGTACTGTTGCATTTGGTCAAAGTGCGTTGACGTAACTTACACAAATACAGTTTGCCTAAAATTGACTTTGGATTAATTTGGTAGCTGAAAGTGTTGAATTGTTAGACGGGATCCAGTTTTCTCTTTTTCATTGTTTTTTCTGTTGTAAAACATTGTAATGGTTCTGTTGTTTAAAAATAACAGAACCCAATACAATGGCTTGATGAAGGAAGGTGTCAAGTATGTAAAACAACATATTTGACATACTTGAGAACACGTAAGGGACAAAACACTGACGATACAACGCGAACGTGATTCATAATCCTTACCAAAGATCCATGGAAGAAAACATTTCGATGGATAATAATTGACTCTCTACAAATTAACCTGGGCATATTCAGTGTTGATCGTCTTCGTGGCAACATTCCTCATCCCAATCTTGTCATACAAACTCCCCAATTCCGACGCGTTGACCACGTGACCTCTGGCCGCGCCTCCCTCCATGCGCCTCTCCTCCTCCAGGTAGGAGCAAGGAGACGGACTCCGGCCCCCGGAGCGCTCCCCCTCCTTTATCTGGCTCTTGCTCTTGAAAGTGACGCTCGAGTAGAGCACGTCGCTGCCGTCCTCATCCGGCTTCTCCTCTGGGCTTCTACGGGCAACCTGCTGATCTCCTACACGAGTATTTGGCATATTTGGCGTCAGGTTGGTGTTGGCATAGATAGCCTCCTCCGCTGTTACAGATAGCTGTAATATACATTTGTTGTTAAACTGTCAGTACCACAGATATTATGTTTGATTATTGTCATCTGAAATAGAGAAACAGTTCGTACCTCAATGAGCTTTTCACCTGCGAGGCCTTGGCTCGCCACAGCGGAGCTGGTGTCACCGGTGTACTGACTCTCTCCAGAGTTAAGGCCCCTGGTCCTGTGAGCTCTAGAAAATAGGGCATTTTTGATATGAAAACATTTTTTACAATTTTTACATTAGATATGGACCTGCTTGTTAATTAGTTGACAGAATGGAAGTACTGAACAGGTTGTATTAGGAGAAAATGTAGCACTGGCCACATACAGCTGCTGATTATCATCTATGAACACTCAGATCTTCAGAAACATGAGACCTTGATAGACATGTGGTAACTTCAGTATTTAAAAGACTAAACCACTCTTGATAATCATAGTTATCATTTATTTAGTGCAACGTGACAGGACATCAGCGGGTTATCCTTCTTCTATCTAGTATCTAACAACTACTATGCCTAATGACCGTGAAGGTCAACTAACCCTCTTGTGGTGTGGAGTGGTAATGCAGGTAAATATCACAACATAAATATCAGGATACCACAGACAACAACCTGTTAAAACAGACAATTTGCATCAGTAAAGAGAAATATGCTTATGCATCCTCAACATCCTAATTTAAAATACTTTATAATTAATTATATTCTGAATACAAAGAAACCTTAAGTGTTGCACATTTATTGACTGGAGTCACTGGCTGGAGAGACAGTAAACAGTCAACACAAATACTAAAGCTGAATTAACAAACAGCCACTGACCCGATAGCAAACAGGAGAGCGCACATCAGCGCTGCCGTAAGAGCAACAACCGTGACGATGAATGTCAGCGTAAATCGACCTGTACAATCGGTTTGAGAGAAAACCGAAGAGCACGAAGGTTAAACAGACGCATTAAAATAACATCTTCCATGATAACATTTGGATTCTCATGAAGATTCATTCATGTGCTGTTCTGGGGGAGGAGGGGTATAAAAAAAGGTCAGTTATAAAATGCTATGTTCTGAGGAATCACATCATGTATGATGACAAAGACAGACCTGGACTTCCCGCGGTGGTTTGAGGCTCTGAGCTGCCGACGCAAAACCGCTGAGTAGCAGATCCCCGAGAGTTCACGCTGCGGCAGAGCAGCGAGGAAAGACCCGCCTCCTGCTGTCTATTCACCGTGATGATGCTCCGCGTGGTCGTGTCATTTAGACGCGCGCTGCTTACTGAAAGCTCCTCGGAGTGATTGACAGGTGACCCGTTCAGATACCAGCGTACAGTGGGAGGAGGATTTCCCAGAGTCCAGCAGGAGCAGTTGAGCTGGTCTCCAGCTGTGATGCAGTCGGATGAGAGCAGGATCTGTGCTGCATCTGTGATGAATATAAGATACGGTCAAGACTTAAGTAGTAGTAAAGTAAAGTCAAGGAAGGATTGGTTTTGTTAATATAAGTCAATATGTTTTGCTGTAACATTTGAAGGAATTGGATGTAAAAAACGGACTATAATTGAACTGTCATCCAATTTTTTCTAAATGTCTTTTTATTTTTAAAGCAATAGTTGGCGAGAAGGTGGTTTGATCTTAAAATGTGACATGTTTGTGTTTTTTGTTTAGTGTCTAAATTTTACAAATGAAAAAGCTCAGCTCTGATTTAAAAAAAAAAAGTTTGACTTTCTGACTTTCTCAATTACTTTTACAATAAATCAGTAAATTGTTTAGTAAAATGGGGGATCACTAAAAAATCAGAATTTGCGAAAGATTGAGGAGGCGTCACCAAATAACACTCAATTTAAAACAATATAAAAGAGACCAAAGCATCGCGTCCTTTAATCTGAGACCAAGGAACATTTCTACCCCCAATAGCATTAATACCTTTTAAAAATAGTTTACAACTATTATTCTTTCACATTACTAATATATTAATAAACTACATTTGTATCAAGTCAAGAATGTTAAGCGATGAGATCATTTTAATTAAAATATTGTGATGTCACGAGAGGCTGGGTCTGGGAAGGGAGGTACGTTCACCAAAGATGGCTGTAACTGCTATTGCTCCATCTGCCGGTGGAGTTAGGAACCCCACTCCGAGCATCCCCCTCACACCTGAAACCCATCAGGGTATGACGACCTGAAGGCCTTTATAGGGTGGGGGACACACCATTGAGGGAAAAGAGAGAGACGAGCTGCAGGTTGGGCCCGATGCAGAAGACCAGGACCAATGCAGGAGGATTCCTGGAGACCGGAGGGACTGAGAAGATGAGGCATTATTTAAGTTTTACTGGCGAAGATTGACCGAAGCTTAAGTTACACGTTTTTGAACGTGAACCTTTGTTTACATTTTGAACCTGGTGTCCTCACACTACTTGAACCACCCCGGTGAGAGCGGCCCTGCCTCTCACGACATCACAATATCTATGAAAACAATTAATGAGGATGAATGAACTCACATGAAACATCAGCTGTTAAAGTAGCAGCTGACTCAGCGCTTCCATCCTGTTTGTGGTAGGAGGCCTCACAGGAGATTGTCTCTCCATGATGCTTGTGAGAGGCAGTGAAGGTCACAACAGAGGTCAGGACTTTGGTTCTGTCCTTATTCTCCTGCAGTGTCTCCACAATGTCCCCCAGGCCTTTGGTCCATGTCACAGTTGGAGGATGAGACAGACATGGAGCTGGAGCAGAGCACCTCAAACTCACTGAGGCTCCCTCCTCCACCTTCAGAGCTGACGGAGTCAGAGTCGGTCTGGGAGGAACATCTGGTGAGAAGGTCCATTTGAACGTCACTAAAGCGTCACTTCTACATTTTGTTCACTATTTGCCAAATTAAATGAATGCAAAACAAGTTAAACAAATCTCTAATGAGTGAAATGTTAATAAACACATTACCTGTGACTGAAATTGTAATTGTTTGTTTAAAACTATATTTTAGTTTGTTGTCACATTCCAACCTGAAGCCATATTCATTGCTGCCAGCAGGCTGAATGTTGTTCAGGGTTGTGGTGCAGGTTTTTTTTGTCAAGTCTCCTGTCAGTTCTCCATTATTTAAACGTGTTTGTGGATCTTTGCTGTCAAACACAAGAGTGTCATCGTTGAACCATTGTGCTCTACATGTGTCATCTAGGTTTGATTCATGTTTATCTTCTATCTCAAAGGAGCAGGGGATGGTCACACAGGATCCTCTAAGAACCTCTATAGTCTGCAGCACAAATGCCTTAAACCTTTTACTCTGAGCACCTGAAACACAAGAAACAAATCAGGAATAAGAACAGTTGAATAATAGTTTACAGTTTTTACTTTCGTTACCTCGCTCAAATTCTTAGACTATTTAAAATAAAGTCACTACTTTGTTCGCACAATGTTTTTGTGTCTCAACAAAAAAATATTCAGGCATCAGATTACATTTTTGAGAAAAAGGCAGCAGAACACTTTCATAATCCAACATTTTTAATACTCAATGATCCAGATGTGAATGCAGAGCAGCTCACCTTGCAGCAGAGAACCAATGAGAAGGAGAGTCAGAGCTGCAGCCATCTTTGTGAGTCAGGAGAGGCAGAAACTCTGGAGATTACACATGAAACAAGCCACATGTTTAGAGCATTTAGAGGTTATTAAAGGTGTTTAAGTAGGGTTTATTCATGAGGCTCTAATGAATAAAACAGTTGCAGAGGTTTTGTCGGAGAAATTCTTTGCTGAGTCTATTTATTTATGATATTATCAATATGAAGGTTCATAAAAAGTGTTTCTGGGCTTCTGAATCACTGAAACATTAATATTTCAGTTGTTTTATAGATAGATATTTTTGAAACCTGGTGATGAAGGTATTCAATAAAACTGAAACGATTTAGTAGTTATATTTATTGTGTGAGAAAAACAAATAATGGTTTATGTTGTTTCGTAATATTCAGTCCGTCACTGAAACCACACGCTGCTTTTTCAACTCGCCATGGAAGGTGAAATGATGAAATGAATGATGAACAACAAGCCACATGTTCACTGCATTTCACCCTTAAGTAATCATTCCAGAGTAGGGTGCATTAAAAAAGCTACCATTGAATGCAGCATTTGCTGGGGTTATTCATGTCTATAATTCCTTTAGATTTTTTTAATAAGGGTCAGAATAAGCGATAATTCAGAGCCTTTGGATTTTGATATAAATAAAGAATAATTTCTTTCCATTTTCAGCCATAGTTGCAAATTGCATAAACAAGTTCAATGCAGTTCCCCGAAGGAAATTATCAAGTGTAACAAAATACACCTAAAGCCTTTGGATAAAATATCAATTTATGAACAAAAATAATATTTCAGGGGACCTTTACATTCTACTCTGAATAAATGTGTTTCGCTGTGAGAAGTCGCAGGTGTTTTGTGCTGTTTATGGATTCCTGCTGTTGAACACAAGTTTAATTGTAGCACTTAAATTGTACTTATAATGGCATTTATAAATGAATCCCATCGCACCTTCCAGCAGGCTGGAAATTAGAAGGAATTGCAGAGGCAAATATCACGTGACCTTTTGTTGCTAAATATCTTTTTTTCTCCATTATGATTACACAGATTGATGAAAATAAAGGGAATAAGTGATTTATTTCCATACTTTAAAAGCTATGATTTGTAAAAACCCAATTAGAACAATTACAACGTGGTACTTTAGAAAATGAGGATTGCAGATTTGACCTTTTTTAAGGTAAAGAGTGTTTTTTGTTTGGGAAACAGTGAAGAAACGCTAAATTACAAAACAAACATTTCACAACATGGTAATGACAATCATCAAAAAGAAAAAGGGAAGTTAGATGTCTAAAACATGTAGTGACAAAAAATTGTATTTACTCATTTTTTGTTTAAATATAGATTTTTAATTTACTAGTAAGCAGCTTCAAACAATATTAAGAAAACCATGATTGAATTCCCTTCTAAAATGGAATTTTCTCTAAGCCATCCTCCCTGCATCTTTTATTCTCTTTTAAAAATAAGCAATTTTATGATGTTTGAATTAACGCAGAGCAAACCAAACTTACACCTATCAAAAATCCTGCTATTTCGATCTCATGCTTTGACTGTTACGTATTATTGAAGTTATGAGCACTTACGTTTTTACCGGACCTGCTTCACAGACAGATGTCCGCGGTGAAGTCGAGTCCTCTAGAAGTGATGTGGATTTTGTAGAGTTTGTATGTATTTTCAAAAGGAGGAAGTTGCACTACTGTAAGATGTTGGCTGGTTCCAACTTTGAGCAACTTATGTGATGAGGTCAAAAGGTCTCCCAACAGTAGTGTTCTTTGGTTATGAGGACAACACAGAGTTCAAAAGTCTTCATTTTATTGCTGATGAAGAGAAAAAGAGAAAATTAGGGTAATCTTTAACATTCCATTTAGTTGACCTCTGTTGGTTTCTTCTTTTTATTGATTCATTCATTCACCTCCTCATTGTTTGACACATTTCAAATTCAACCTTTCTCTTTCCTTAAAAATATATGTTTTTATTTTTATCCAACCTATTATGTAAAAAAACATTTTGAAATGGGTTTGCACGATTGATAAAGATACTTCTATAAAGATAAACATACTTCTGTTACACATGCAGTTAAACTGACTTTTCCTTCAAATCAGTCTACGGTAAAAGATTGCAACCAGTATTATTCACACTTGCTTTAACTTTTCAACCCCACCTTTCTATTGAAATTCAAACAGACTTATACCAGATTATTAAAGCAACCTCACCTTCAGCTTTCGCGGGTGCGAGTGGCTTGCTGATGTCCCTGCAGTGTCTCTCCACCCAGACTTGCAGAAACTTTAGGGCAGCTCTCCTCAGCCGCGCACGCCATCTGCAGAGCCATGGCCACGGCGTTGGAAGGCGTCCTCTCCGGCAGGGACAGGTAGTCGGCAGAGGACAGCACCTCGGCATCACGCAGCCAACGCAGCAAGGGCGCCGGGTGGTCAACAGTCCACTTCAGCAGCACGTCCCTCTGGGACCCCAACAACTGCTGAGCCGAGTCCACGTCTCAAACACACTTTAAGTATGAAAAGTAGATTTCAGACAAGAAATCTCTGCAAATACTCATACATACATGCTTACCTTAGAGAATCATTTTATTTATAGCTCATGCTCACGATCCCTCTCGTGTGGTTTTACCATTACAGGCGGGAGTGTTTGCATGAGAGCTTCTGTGCTCCTTCTCAAGGTGCAAGGAGGCGGAGTGTGACGACTTGCCGGAGGCGGCAATACAGCCTTCCAAAGGATCCATGGTTGAATCAGGAATCAGGAATCAGGAAACATTTATTAGCCAAAATATGTCAAACATACAAGGAATTTGTCTTGGCGGTTAGTGCGCGACAGTAGACAGACAAGACCACAGTACACAAGTAATAAAATAAAATAAAGTGAAAGTGTTCTGATTAGTCGCTCCTGTCTGATCTCCCAGAAATGTGCCAATCCCCCTTTCGAGTGACTTGGAGGTGGCACACGAGGTGGAGAAAATGATCAAACTGCATGTATTTTTACTACATGGTGGGAATCTGAATTGTGGGGGAAAAAACACTGACTAAGGCTTAATATTATATATATATATATAAATAATTTATAATATTTTTGAACATGCATGGATCAGCATTCTAAACAGTCTCTTGCTAAAGTACAAAAAGTTCTACAAGACATTTCTGTCTCTTCTTGAAGGTTATTCTTTTGTTTTAGTTTAGTTTATTTAATTTTAATTTAATAATTTAATATTTTTTTATCTTATTATGTTGTATATAATATGTATATAATGTGTATCTTTTAATTCTATTTTCTTCTTTCTTCCTCTTATCCAACTGCAATGACTGTAATGTACTTATTGAGAAGTGAACAGCGATAAATAAGTGTAAGACAGACAAGTTCATCGTTAACCATTTCTTTTGGACTTGCAATGGAACTTGTATGGCTTTCCCTCCTATCACACCGTCAGTATAAAAGGAAACAGAAAAGAAGGCGCTTAGTTGGAGACTTTGAGTCACTCTCAAAGCGTGAGCGTGACTCAGCCGCCGTCATGTGCCGTCGCCACTGACACTTGCTGAGGTCTTTCTTTCCGAACTGTTCTTACATCCACCATGAGCATGTGAAGCGGTCAGATTTAGCTATAGCATTTTAATACATTTATAAAATACTGTTTAGGTAAACATGGAAACATTATTTTACATTTTAAAAATAATTATTTCACTGTTTTTCACCAATCACCACGTCAAAGGAGGTGAGTGGAGGCATCCGAATGAAGCCATAGTACAAGCAGCACATGACGCAACACTCACCCAACTTCCCCTCTTCGCTCCCTCGTCCGTCCTCTCCTCTGTCTGTGCTGATAGAGCTGGGCTGCAGTCATGCATGTGGACACTGTCTTTTTAGTGTGGCCTCTGATATTTGGTAAGTAATTTAAACCTGCAACATGTATCCTCTTATTTTTTAGATGTCTTCCGATTTATATAAAGATATTGTTCGTTACTTATGTGTTCTGAAATCATGCCCTGTTATTATCATAAGTATTAATGAAAACGATGTATGTCTCCTGCAGAAAATGGAATCACTGCATTAGATTCACAGATGGGGATACTTGAATTTTCTTTTTGTGTTAATTTTATTATTTTCCTGAAGTTGATGGAAAAACTTTTGCAAACGTTTCCCAAAATAATGAAGATAATATTTTTATTAAAGAATGAACTACATGGTAGACTTCCTAGAGCCAGACGTGCAGTTACCCTCTTCCCTTTTCTAATTATAGATCTGTTGCAAAACAATTCGGGGTCATTTTATGCATTAGCACTGCAGGAGAAGACAGCATAACCTCGCGTTAGCTCAAATGTATCATTTGTGCTGAGCTTTCCAAGAGATATCATGGAAATTAATTCAGCGAGACCTGTGAGAGCTTTGTAGCTTCCAGCGCACATGTTTTAATCAGCCATGCACTCTTTGGTGGCCAAGTTAACAAACCAGCGGTCTCTGATGATATACAGCATGGTGACTTTAGATCCTGCGTATTGATCATTCCAGTCCTTTCTCCACCACAGCAGCACGCTTGTGGAGGACGGTCCACGCCGTCTCTCCTGTGCCCTCAGTCCCCGACCGCGTCCAAGCCCTGGTGGGCTCCTGCGTGGTGATTCCCTGCTCGTTCCCTGCCCCAGCCCCCCTCAGGGGGAGGACGGAGAGGGTGGACGTCCGGTTGAGGTTCCGAGGCGGTGGGCCCTTTTTCCCTCTCCGCAGCACCGCCTTCAACAGCGAGGACAGAGATCAAGTGAGCCGGGACTTCCAAGGCCGGGCGTCCCTCTTTGGGAGAATCCAGGATGGAGACTGCTCGGTGAAGGTGGAGAAGATCAGCCGGGACGACTCGCGGGTGTTTGAGATCACTCTGAAGAAAGGGGATGACTTACTCTGGGGGAGGCCAAAGCGCTTCAATCTGGACGTTTTGGGTGAGTGGTGGACTCACTGTGGTGCCTTCTGGTCCTCCCAGTGGTTCTTTTGGATATCAGATACAAGCCAGAACTAGGATGGATGATGTAAATGCTGTATTTAGATGCTTAATTACACACACTGGACGACACATGACTAACTGTGTGTGTCAGTGGATATTTTGTTCCCTTCAGGTGAAGTCACAGCAATAAATATGTTTAAAAATACAAATGGATTAGATGGATTAGGCGGAAATACCAATCGTATTTTAGTACCTTAAATACACATTTACACAGTCCCTGCATCTACATTCATTCTGAGCAAAAAGAGTGAAAAAGTGAATAACGGAGATTTCCCCCCGCTGTCAGACACCCCCGAGGCTCCCGTCATCAGCGGCGTGTCGTCGGCCACGGAGGGCCAGCTGGTCAGCCTGAACTGCTCCGTCAGCTACCACTGCCCCCCGAGACCCCCTGTCCTGCAGTGGAGCTGGGAGAGAGGAGCCCAGCCGAACAGCACCGAGCCCGGGGAGGCGCAGACCCTCCACCCCGAGCCCCACAGGCCCATGCTGCTGGCCCCTCTGTCCTTCACCGTGTCCCACCAGGTGAAACCCAGGCTCAGGTGTGAAGTCCGCTTCCCGGGAGCAAAAGCCGTGTCCGTTTCCAGGGAGCTGCATGTGACATGTGAGCAGCTGTGACAAGGACATTTGATTTTTCTTTGCTGGGTTTAATTTCTTTCAACTTCTTCTTTTCTCGTGTTCTGTAGTTTCACCGAAAGACGTGGTGGTCCAAGTCCAGTCCTTGGTGGTGAGGGAGGGGGGGAGCGCCTTGTTGGTCTGCTCCTGTAAAGCTGACCCCCCGGTGACAGAGTACCGCTGGTCCTACAGCCAACGCGGCCGCACCGTGCACGTCCACCAGCGCACGCACACGGTCCGGCTGTTCAACGTGACCCGGGACATGAGGGTCCGCTGCACTGCCCAGAACGCGATCGGTCGGGCAGAGTCTCGGCCCACTCCGCTGAACGTACAATGTAATCCTTTCTCCGTTAGGCCCGCCTGCCATGGCCGTACGTTTGGTCTATTCGAACGCACGGACCAACGTGCACGAAAACCAAGCTGACAATGAATCATCATCCTTTTGTTGTCCTTCTGTTTTGTCCTTTTGTTTGTTTCACCTCTGACTGGTCGGGTGTGGTCAGACTTGCACCTGTACAGTATCACATTATTATGCATTTTCCAGGTTGTCTTTTAAGGGCAATATTTTGACATTTGCACAGACAAACCGGCCATCCTGCGGCTCTCCGCCTGCGTGCTGGAAGATCTGGAAGTGCTTTGTCGCTGCTCAGTCGACTCCAACCCCGAACCGGCGGTGACCTGGAGCGTGAACGGCACCGTTCCCCCTCTGGGCTACAACGTGTCGGTGACGTCTGAGCCCGACGCGCTGACCGCCACTCTGAGAGGCCGCATGGACCGACCTCAGGCCGTGGTCTGCTTCGCGCTCAACGCGCTGGGGAACGACTCCCTGGTGTTGCTCCGGGGAGGAGGAGGTGAGTTCAAAGCCCGGCTTCCCCGTGCTGACACAACGACAGCGGCTCTGACTCTGACAAAGTGATGGTTCCGACACATGGCGGGGAGGGGAAATAGTGTTGTATCGTTCTTTCACGTCATCCATCGCTGCTCTCTTTGTCCAATAACAGAGATGTTCCCATTGTTGTGGTCGGTGATACCCGCCGTGTCCATTTGCCTGGTCGTATTCCTTCTGTCGCTTCTTTTCTACTGCGGCCGAAGGAGGGCGGTAAAGTACGTGAGACACACCGGCCATTCAAAGGCTGACATGCGTTGGTCACACTTGCTCTTTGGGTCTAAGCGCTTGTTGTGCTCCTCTCAGACATGGCCTGAGCAGACGTCCAGCCGTGTACCCTGAGGGAATGGGGATTTATCAGGACCAGATGCCGCTCTACATTAACTGCACAGAAGTGACTCATATCTACACCAACGGCAGCTACCAACTCGTATACCAGAACTGTACACCTATCTTTGTCCACAACAAGCAGGTAGGTGCCATGGCATTCGCATACATCTCTAAATATCCTAAATTTGTAATGTCTTCTTTGTAATTCTGGATTAGCAACATCTGCTCATTTCTTCCCCAGATCCGTCCAATAGGCAGGAGAGGTGGGGAAAGGAGGAGAGCAGGAGAGGACGGAGGATTAGACAGACGAGTGGGGTTGGGAGTGGGAGGCACGAGGGAGGTGCAGAGTACCTCTGGGGCTGAAGCAGAGACCGCAATCTACCTGGAAATCCTCTGAGCTCACTGTGGAGAAGACCCACGATTCAATGGATACATTAAACTCCCGTTTGACGTCAGATTAATGCTCACTGATGGTAATATTTCGCACATCCCTTGTGTGATCTACTGGTGGTCTTTCCCTTTCCTAGTCTCCATATTGAACAATGTATGCCTCTTTGAATGTTTGCCTGCCTACGTGCTTTTTTTAAATAAAATCTGTTCTTTCAACTTTCTTTATTGTAGAGCGTAATTACAATAATAATAATAATATTTTGTTGGGTCACGGTGATTTTTGACCTTTGACCTCTAAATTCCGAAGCCGTTCTCGTTTGTGCGCGTGTTTGTACCAAATCTACAGAGACTGAGTCGTGAGCTCACAGTGACCTTTGCACCTGGAGTCACCCCCCCCGACGTAGGGATGATGATGTGCCATATCTGGTGTAGAGATCTCTACTTTTGCATTGTTCATTCTGTACATCTGAACATCCATCGTACTCTGTCCATTCCAGGAAAGGAATCCTCATATTTTACTCTTCCTGAGGTGCCTTTTTTCTTCCGATTAAAGGATTTTACTGATTTTTCTGGAGTTTTTCCTGGGCAGATGTAAGGGTCAAATTTCAGAGGATGTTGCAGATTGTAAAGCGCTGTAAATCAAATTTTAATCTGTAGTTTGGGACTGTACAAAATAAATGTAAAATCAAAGCTTCATATGTTAATGCTGCATTCTCTCTACTGACCACCGGGGGGAGACTCCTCTGGGTAAATGGAAGCCCATAAGGAAATGACTACAGCCTTGATTTATGTTCTCAGTAAATGTTTTCTTCAATACAGCATGGTGTTCATTTAGTAAATTATATAATAATATGTAAAAATCTATATATTTAATGAGAAGGCGTGTCCAAACGTTTGACTGGTTCTGTATGTATGTTTTTACATATATAACATACATGGGTGCTATACGCACTCTGAGCCGTTGGTGGCGATAGAACTGTGACTCCGCTGCAATTAAACTGCAGAAGAAGAACGCAAAGCTTTCTCATTGGCTGGAAACGAGAATACGCGTCATAGCACCACACGGGCTTTTGGTGGGAATATGAGTTCGCTTCCATTCACATTTGACTTAACAATAAAAGCATTAATGTATGTCTTGTTGTATTAAACGTAAAGACAAAATAAGTGGCTGTGCTTCGTACACGTAATAATTGAGCGGGTCAACAGCTGTTGAGGTGCGTTAAAATCCTCAAGCCATTCAGGGAAAGTTCACTCTGCCTATTGTTTGCTAGCATGCTAACACGTTAGCCGACGTGGTAGTAGAGTCAATCCACGTTAGTTTTGTACGCTACCTTTACAGCCACTAAAGAACACTCTATGTGTAATTAGTTGCCGACGACATCGGTCAGTGTCACTACAAGCTGTCGATTCAGCCAGATAGTTAATCTGTAACCTGCTCAGGAGCAACAACAACATGCCAGAAATCCGACTCAAACACGTCGTGTCTTGCAGCACCGAGGACACTGTAAGTTCTCTTCTCCCTGGCATCTTGATAGCAAGCTTTGTAGATGCATAATGTGAGCTTCAACTCCACTCACTTCTTGTCGTAATGCACAACAGACACACAAAGCGGACAACCTGCTGAGCTCTGACACCTACAGAAAGTGGAAAGCAGCGAGACCCGGCGAGAAGCAGATATCGGTCATCCTGCAGGTAATCTGAGGTCTTTTCATCCCGATCAAACGCTGGCGCTTCAATCTATATTACTGGGGGCCAAAGACTTCTCTGTATGCATCCAATCCCCCGCACGTTTTTTGTCATGCTGTGAAGTCGAGTGTGTAAAGTGTGAGCACATTTGCAAGAATACAACACGTTGAAAATGTTGACTTCAGCCTCCACTCCTCCTTTGTTGACGTATTTCAGTCCTTTTGAAGATACTGCATGTCCTTCAAGTTAAAACCTTCTGCAACTTGCGATGAACATTCACCTATGAATCCATTTATTTCGTTTTTCTTAACTACAGAATCTCTCCAAACGGTTGTCTTCATCATTATTTCAAGTATTAGTAGGAATTAGCCTGTTTATTGAATCTTATTAAAAATGCTGCAACTACAAAGCTTTTAACTAGGTCTGAGTTCTCCTCCTGCCTGAAGGATCAATGGTTCAGTTACACACTTTATGCTAAAAGTAAATTGAAGTACGTGTAGTTCGATCTTTAAGGATCAGTGGGTCTATTCGCACATATGGATGGGTGTATTTCCTTGGCATGATCATGTTATTAAGCTTCTTTTGTTTACTCATAGCCGCGTTGTCAACTTGTCGTGCTTCGCTCTTCTCACAGCTGGAGAAGGAGGAGCAGGTGCACAGCATCGATATTGGAAATGAAGGGTCGGCGTTCATCGAGGTGCTGGTGGGGAATTCTTCAGCCGTCAGAGACCAGGACTATGAGGTACGTTCTTGCAAACCACGGTCAACGTATTTCACCTCCTGACTATTGTAATTTCCCTGCTGCTGTGTTTTGATGTTTTTCACTTTGATGCCGCCGTGGTCCAGGTTCTGTTGGTCACATCTTCCTTCATGTCCCCCACGGAGAGCCGCAACGGCACCAACATGAACCGAGTGCGTTTCTTCGGGCCGACGCAGCTGCAGAAGAGTCCCGCACAGGAAAAGTGGGACCGAGTGAAAATCGTGTGTAGCCAGCCGTACAGCAAGGTGAGGGCCCACCATTGGAATTACAGATACAGGACAAACTAGAGTCCAAAATGCAACCATTCAGTTGTACTCTCACAGCCTAAGAACCAAAATAAAGCTTACTTCCTTGACAAGAGAGGTAATCAGAGCCCATGTGTGTCTTTGAGGTTACGTCAGCTACGTGGAATCGTCTTTCCAACTTCCCCGTTTGAACTGAAGGGGGAGTAACAGACTTTAAATGTAGACTTTTATTAGGTGAAAGGGGGACGTTGCAGGGAATCTAAAAACTAGCTTCTCTTCAATAGTGAGTTTGTCTTACTGTGACCCTTTTTGTGGTATTTTGAAAGAATAGTATCAAAGTTAGTTTAGTTTAAAATAATAATACATTTATTTTGTTCAAAGGTGGATGTCATCCCAAGCATTCACCCTATTCCTCTGCTAATGCGCATGTATTCATTGTTTTTTGTGCGATTATGACAGATGAATGTGTGTGTGTCCTCTGCAGAACATCGCCTATGGACTGGCCTTTGTGAAGTTCCATTCACCGCCTGACAAAAACGATCCTCCTGCGACAGCCTCCCCGGTGAGTCCTGCTCCCAAAACGCCACGTTTTTTGCCCGAAACCATGATGATAATATACAATTACAGTTTTTAGTACTTACACAAAAACAATGCTTTTCCACAACATTATAATTAACTTGCATAACGTTATCATGAGGCAAAAGCTTTGCTTCTATGATGATGAATCATTGCTGGATATAAAACACATGTAAACCAGATTATCTGACCACACATTGATGACATGTCTCGATCCCCAGTCCTTTTTAAATAAGGTTTTTGGTAATTAACTACTAATTACAAGGAGAATCCTTCGTTATGCAAATAACAGTTGTTCATTTGTGATTAGAGATCAAAGGGAAAATTGACCCAAATGAGTCCCTCCGCCTTCTCATTGGTATAAATGTTCTCCTTCTCCCGTCCTGACAGAAACTCACTAAGTTGGGGCAGTTCAGGGTGAAGGAGGAGTCTCCCTCCGTCAGTCCCAGCCTTCAGCCGGGAAGTCTCTTCTTCAGTCGCGACACTGCGACCAAGTCCAGTACTCCACTCAAAGGTAAATCCATCCATTCAAACTTAACCACTGCTGAAGACCAATAAAACACTTTGATGGCCTTGTAACTATAAATTGCTATAATAGTACGAAAGAAAGAGAGCACTGCTTTGGTTCATTTAACGCTATTTGAGTGTGAGAGGAGGCGAGAGGGACGGTTTCAAAGGCATTCCTTGTTGTCGAGCTACTTTGTTCCCTCAGCAGCACCTTTCTGCCTTCAGTGTCTCCTCAGAGCGAGAGGTTGAGCTACGCTGCTGCCGCGCTGCAGGCGGGGGCCGGGTACCACTCCTCGGCGCAAGGTCCCTCCTCCAGTTCCTCCAGCTCCGCCTCGCCTCAGGTACTGAACAACATCCTCGTCTCTCTGTCAACGACTGAGTCGACTTAAAACGGTTTGGTTTTCTTCACACTGGCGTCCCAGTTTCTGACGAGAGATTTGTCTTTTTAAATAATAGTCTGTAACTTTAGGATGAAGGAAAATTCTGAAATATTAATCAGCTTAGCATTTTGGCCTTCAATAAGAAGTAAGGTTTCAGAAACCCAAGGAGGTGTAAAAAAAAAAAAAAAAGTATTTCCACATTACAGTGTAAAAATCGACTCTGTTCTTGATTTTTACAGAAGATGTCTTGCCTAATGTGTTTTTCAAAAGCCTTTTCTTATTTGGTCAAATCCAATTTATAGAGCAAAATAGTGTTCTTTGAAATTGCCCGGTTTGGATATAAATGCATCAGTATAATTGTGCCTAAGCCCACTCACTCCTGCCAAATCAGCTCCAATGTCACTCTGACCTTGGAACAGGGAAAAAAAAAACAGAAAGACCTAGAGCTGCACAAACGTTGTATATGCATCGGTAAGTAGCATAAAAGATACTCCAGTAATTACACTTCTGTCTACAATTTTCTAGCGTTATTAATTTCCCATAAAAAAACGGGATGTTCAAATCTGTTGGATCGTTGTTTTTGCATTCTGAAGGGACTTTTAGTGTCAGATTGCTCACCGCGTCCCGTACTCCTTGTTTCCCCGTAGCCACCAACAAAAAGGAAATTTGAGTTTGGCAAAGAGCGGCAGTCCCCCTCCGGCCTCCCGCCCTCGAAGAAAACGAGCCCGGCCGGCTCGCCCGAGGTCAAAGCCGTGACCTCCAAACCCAAGCCGAGCCCGGCCGGCACGCCGAGCCCCGGCGCCCCCAAAGGTGACACACCCACGCCCGGATCTCATCAGGCGGACCGCTCTTCCACCTCCTTTTTTAAAAACTTTTGCGCATCCTCTCTGCAGCTTCGCCGGCGTCGAAGTCTGCCGACAAGAAGCGGGAGAGCCGACCCAAACCCGAACCCCAGAAAGCCGGCGGGCCGCAGGTCCCGCTCAAGCGGATAATGGAGGGGGTGGTGTTTGTCCTCAGCGGCTTCCAGAACCCTTTCCGGGGGGAGCTGAGGGAAAAGGCTCTGGAAATGGGGGGTAAATATCGACCCGACTGGACCCCCGACGCCACGCACCTCATGTGAGTATCCGGCAGGAGGGAGCTGGATGTCCTCGCTTCCCCGTCTCCGAATCCACGAGTCACTCTTTCCCCTGCGGCCAGCGCTTAGTGTTGCAACACATTGCACCACGGCGTTTACACAGAGACTCCACGGGCCTCTTTTGTTGTCCTTACTAATAGTTCAAAGAACATTTCAGCTTGTTTGAAGTACCTGCAGCAGTGCCGTACGCTGGCATCTCAAAGACGGCGTAATTCACCGTCTCTGCCAGTTCTCGGATGAAAGTATAACACAAAATGAGGTTTCTGCATTGCCAAGACATCAAATAAAGTTGTTGCTGCAGGCAACTCAAAAAGTTGAAGTCTTAAGAAGGACTGAGCCTCCTGGGAGGCGAACAAAAGACAAAAATGAGGAGCTATGGCAACAGTGCACGCTGTGAAACTGTGATATTGGCAAGTGGTAAGAAATGTAATGAAATGAGATTCATTCATGAGATTTTTGACATGTTTCTTTGCAGAATGTCTGAGGAAACATGTCATTGCCGGATGTGGATACACAATCAAATGTTCTTTATTGACATTATTTATTCAGACGTTCAACATTGATGGTCTCTTAATAGCTCCAGAGATGTTCTCTCGGGAGGTTTTTATCTGCAGTAGATTATTTATCATTACACAGATTGCCTGGTGAAAAGCCCTGTTAGCGCTCTGTCTTTCATTTTGATTGCTCCTTGATCTCTGCTGTCAAAGCAGAGTATTACCCTGTCAGATTCTCTCCATTGCCGTAACTGTGTGTGTGTCTGTCTGTGTGTGTGTGTGTGTTGGCCCACTAACTGCAGCTGTGCCTTCGCTAACACCCCCAAGTACAGCCAGGTGAAGTCCGCGGGGGGCATCATCGTACGGAAGGAATGGGTGATGGACTGCCACAAGAGGAAACAGAAGCTCCCCTGCAAACGGTAAGAGGGAGGATTTTATGTGTTAATTCATTTTATAAAAGGAGTGAAAGCGCACTGAAGCCTGTATCAGAGACCGCCGAACAGCTGGAACAGCTGGTTGGGATTCCGTTTTTTGTCGCTTAGCCACGTGTGTGTGTGTGTGTGTGTACACAACCACATGGTGACAATCTGTGCACAGCACTCCCGCTGGTTGAGGCGCCCAAACCGTCCCTGCAGCGACGGCCGCTCGCTAGGAGCGGTGCGACCTTGAGCAGCTGATGCTGATGCCTGCTGATGCTGATACTGATGCCTGCTGCGAGCGCGGATCCCAGCAGGCCGCGTCCAGCAGCTCGCTAATTAGGGGCCTGGTTTACACGGGGAGCTGCAGCAGCTCATGAGTCGGCACTGAATAATGTAGAGCAGAGTACTCGTCTCGCGCTGGTCTGGATGTGTCGGAGGAGTTGCACTGTGTGCAACCACGTGCCGAGTTGCAGCTTTTGTCCGTCTCGGTTGATTGAACGCGTTCGTGTTGTGTGCTGCTGATTGGACGAAAAAAACGGACTGTTTAGTTTTTCTATTTGTCATTTCATAGAGAAAACAAATGAAATAAGTAATTGACGGATGAATCGCTGACAAACTCGTGGTCCCTCGCCTCTTAGTCAATTCGTGATGGCGTTAAACATCCCTCCCGCCTAGCACCCCCTCCCGCACTCTCGTTGCTGGAATAATCCATTCCCCTGCCCAGCAGCGCTATTGTGCAGTGCGTGTGTGGAGTGTGCAGCTTTGATGATGTGTCTTTTATTTAAAGGCTGCATCTGCTATGGGTGATTAAAGGGACCACTTACTTTGATGAAGACGAGTGGCCAAACAAATACGCGCACTCTCAAACTGTCGAGTGAGTGAGTGAGTGAGTGAGTGAGTGTGTGTGTGTGTGTGTGTGTGTGTGTGTGTGTGTGTGTGTAAAAATATATATATATATGTGTATATATATTTATATTAAAGGAAACTATTGAATCAGCCAAGAACCCCATGGATCCGTCTCCACAGTTCTTATCCAGTCAGTAAGAATCCAGATACAAAGAAAGAAGAGCAGGAGGCACTCGAGCAGCTTTACAACATCCCGTGACAATAGGGCTGAATAATTAAACCCATTTCTCATTAAAACTCAGGCTCTGTTGCAACAATTGGGGAAAAATAGTTTCCCCTGTGCGAGCCACTATATCAGCCTGATCACTAAATCAAGGTGATTCTAAACCTAATTGCCCAGAAAAGAAACAAGTAGAAGCGTCGGGCTGCAACTAACGAGGCTTTTCCGTTATCGATCGGTGTGGCGCCTTCACGTGTCTTCTTTAAACAATAATATATCCAATTTACAGCAGTTTGAAACAAAGAATGTTTGACACCTTTTCCACAAGCGAGATAGAAAAAGAACCGGTGCCTGAACCGCCGCTCCCACAGTGTCCCTTTTCATTTTCCAATTCCCCTCGAGTGTTCTGAAGCGAGTCTCAGTGGGTCAGTCAGATGTCAGCTGCGTGGGCAGATATAATTCCCCTCCTGCGGTAGAGTTTGGACTCTCTGCTCTCAACACTTGGGAAGTGATGGGGGGGGGGGGGGGGTGCGTTTGGTGAAGGGGTGTTCCTAGAAATGTCACATCCTCATTGAACCTCTCTCTCTCTCTCTCTCATTGTGGAACATTTGGCGTTCTCTTTCTCCCGACGCTCTCTTAACCTTTTTTTGACGATCTTTACAGACGCCTTCATCGTCTGCTCACAGCAGACTCTCTTCATCCTTCAGGGATTTTATCTTCTGCGACTACTTGATCTCTTAATTACCTGCTGCGGGGGTCGGGGTTACGCTGTGCTTTTACTTCTTGTTATTGGTCTCTTCCACCAAACATTTGAATTACATTTTGATAGAAAGGGCCGCCGTGGGCAACGCAACAAGGGATATGTTCTTGGTTCTTGACCTAATAAATGTGTCCATTGCAAATAAAAACGCAGGCACGTGATTCCATGATTATCTGCCTCCAAAAAAACAACCAAGCCCTTTTAGAATGTCTTCATCACATCTCCAGTGGTGATCTACTTAACAATATATGCAAATGCAAAACCGATTAGTGCTGATGAAATCTGTCTCCGAACAGAAAGCATTTATCGCAGGCCCTGAATTTACTCAAAACATTTTCAATGTCTTTATCCGCTGCCACGTTATTACATATACGTTTGTGTGTAAGACATAAAAGAAATGCAGGTGTGCTACCGAGTAATTTCTACACACGTTCGATATCGCTTCCAATTCGAACCCGGTGTCATATTCAGCCGTCTTTTACTAATTTTGAAATGCAAAAATATACATATTTGCATTACTTTGCATATGAATGTTAACGTGGGGCGCAGAAGTCACAACGTGGGTTCGGGTCGGCCAGGAGGGAAGTGCGGTAGATTAGAGTAGTAACCCTAGAAAGTATTTAGAATACAGACGTTGGTGGTAATATTCCCTTTGAACCTTTTGGTTCCACTGTCGCGTCCTGTCGCCTGCGGCTTTCGATCATCCTGACGCTCTTTGTCTGCCTCGCTCTTTGTCTTCAAGGTATCTGATGGACGGAGCCGAGTCGAGCTCCGAGAGCGAGATGGAAGTGGACGAGCAGAGTGACGAGGAAGTCAAAGCAAAGGTGGATTGTTTTTTTTCTTTTTACTTTTAAGTGAGCCTATTCGAGTTGATCTAAAGAGTAATCTTTCTTTATCCATGTCCTTGCAGACTCCACAGAGACAGGTGACCCCCAAGAAGGCCCCGGAGAGGAAGACCGAGGAGGACGAGTACGCCGGCTCCACAGACGTGGAGGAAACAGGTTTGAGTCCAAAGTATTTTAAAAGAAACGTTCACTGAAAAAAGCTTATTTGAATGAATCCACACTTCTCTTCAGTCCCTTTGCGTATTGCAGAAACTATTCGGATAAAAAGGGGAAGCCAGATAGCGGAGACGTGTCTCTGTGACTTGCAAAGACCTTTTCATTGATTTGTAGCTGAATTGAATCTGCAGAGGCGGACAGATGGGAGTAAGGACAGGGGAGGAAGGTCTATTGTGAAGCTGAAGTGGAGGAAAACGAAAAATGACAGGCAGGATCAAAGAGGGCACTTAGAGGCTGGATGAAGTTTGAGAATAAATTAACTAAAAAGAACAAACTCACAACTCTAGTTGTTTCCTTTAGATCCACCAGGAAGTTCAGATTGGCTTCATCTCAAACTGAATGTTCTAACATTCCTTCTTTTGTTTGATTTAATTCCCCTTTCATTTGCATTTGGAAATCTTTGTCTGTGTATATATAAAAAATGTGTTATATTTTTCTAAAGTTGTTTCGCTTTAGGCCATAAAAACGTAACGGGTGATGGATGGGTGATGGGGGGGCGGCGACATGCAATCTCTGTGAAGGGACTTGTGCATGATTCTCATTTCTATGTTAATGCGAAGCCACAAGTAAAGTGCCGGTGAGCATCAGTGAGGCTACGAACACATAGCGGACAGACGGTGTTTTAATTAGAGCCGCCCCCCCCCCAATCCCCCTTCCCAGCAGGACGTCGGCTCTTTATCTGCTAATGAGTGTGGGTCACAGATATGTGGATTCATCCGGCATTTTCACTCTGAAAATTATTCAGTTGTAATATCAGCGATATTGAGCTGCTTCAGAAACATTGCAGAGAACAGATAAAGCGCATTTAATGATTTTTCCTGATTTGTAGTAGTAACTTGATTTAAGATTACGGCCAGCTTTTGGTATTTTAAGACACAAGGCCACGTGTTTGGCAGCGAGCCGGCATCGTCAACAACAAGCATCCTAAACTGCCCACACGCGTCCTTTCTTGCAAGGCCTTTTTATTTTTGCCCGCCAGTTTTTTTTTTTTTTTACCACATTGACCAATAACTGTGTTCTGTCACAGGAGCCGGCGATGACGAGTCGGCCGTGGACACGGAGGACGAGCTGCAGAGGTAAACGAGACGAATCGCTTCATTCCCCATAATATATTCATGAATCACTTTGTTCCTCCTCTGCTCTCTTGTTGCCAAGCTACTAAAAAGTAGATTACAGGCTGCCGCCTCCGCGGGGTTTTTAGGCTCGGGGCGGCTCAGGGGTCATAGCGGGCAGCCAGATCCTGTCTGTGTCTCGGAGGGTCCCGGACCCCCGGCTTGCACCCTAGAGGCCAGCCGGCCGGCACCGCGGCCTCCATCGGCCTCCCAAAGAGGCTCTGACCGATATTAGAAGAAACGCTCCGACGAGACATCAAAAGACAGCGAGGTCACTTCTTCTTCTCCTGTGGTGGGCAAACATTGAGTGATGGACGTGGCGTGTCCCTTCTGTCCCCCCTGCGGCAGGGTGGAGAATAAGAGCAGGCAGAAGAAAGCAGCCGAGGGGAAGCAGGAGGACCCGTACGGAGGGTCGACGGATGAAAACACCGACGCGGAGGCCGAGGAGGATCATCCCATCCCCGAGCTACCAGGTCCGCCTCCCCCTTTGTCCTTGTCTCTTTTGTCTGGAGACGTCCTCCCTTACCTGTCGGACCCCGACAGGAAGTAATAGGATGGCCTCCTGCCTCTCGGGAGCTTCACACAGTGTTGCCGTGTTTTCTTTCCTGTTTCCAATCTGTGATTACTCCCTTTTGTCTGCTCAGCACTTCCACTCTGTCACTTTCATTCCAGACTTCCTGAGCGGAAAGCACTTTTTCCTCTACGGTAAATTCCCCAACAACGAGCGGCGCCTGCTGCTGCGATACATCGTTGCCTTTAACGGGTGAGGAAGCACGTGCATCATCTCTGGTTGGTGCACAGGCGTCTGGGTTCTAGTCTTTGTCTTTTCTGCAGGCTGATTGAGGACTACATGACAGAGAAGGTGCAGTTCGTGGTGACCAGCGAAGGGTGGCACGACTCCTTCGAAGACGTCAGTTGAGTCTTTGCTTCTTTTTCTGTGTGGCGACAAAGTGGAAAATCTCTTTTTAGAAAGCCACAAAGGGGGAGAGTGGGTGAATTGTTAGGAAACCTAGGTAGCTGCTTTGCGAGGTATAATCATTTCGGGTTTTTGGCTTTCAAAAAAAATGTTTCTAATTTTCTTTTCAAGGTGAAAATATTCATATTCTTTCTACTGTGAAATTGTGGATCAGATCAGATATAAAACAAGATAATCCTTTGTAGTTCCACAAAGACTTTCTAAGCTTTCCTATCATTGCAACGAGATAACTTCATGGCCTCTCTGCCCTGACTCCACCCCCCCCCCCTCCCCCCCTCCCTCAGGCGCTGATGGAGAACGGCAATCTGAACTTCGTTAAGCCAGCATGGATTTACTCAATCAACGAACGACAAAAGATTCTGCCGTATCAACCCTACTCGGTGGTCCCCTGAACTAAAGGCCGTCCGCGCACACCAAGACCAATGGGCAACGCCGCGGAGACGCTGATTTTCTTTTTTCAGACCCTCCGCTTCACTCTCATAAAAAGCAATAAAATGTTCTTTAATGCCTTTCGGCGGACTTTAAAACCGGCCATTTGTAAAATGTTTTCAGTGCTCAGGGCTTTTTCAACCCACGGGGGAAACGTCTTTTTTAAACAGCGCCTGCTGCGTTAAATGTTAGCACACGGTTAGCATTAATTATTATTGTTAGCGCTAGTGATGAAGCCCTCACTCTGGTTTCCTGTGCTGCGTCCGCTGCTGTCGCTCACCTTGGCTTCCTCAAGGCTGCGTCCGCATCGCCAGGCGCCGACTGCCGTGAGCAGGCAGACCATTAGGAGACCAGCTCAACGTCAGGGGGGAAAAGGGCCATTTTCATTTTTACAGGCCACCAAATGCAGAAATCGGGACAATTGAATCCGATTGAAAATGAATGAATTCTGTTTTTCTTATTTTACTTTTTTATTATATGTCACTAGTTGGGAAAGCAATGGCTTTCCATGAGCCTGAGTTTGTTGTTTGTTTGGTTTTTATTCATGTTTGATTAATTAATAATAAAAGAAATGGCTGAACACATGTCAGCGGTTTTTATGTTCTGGCCCCTGAAGACGCTTCATTCATCTTAAACGTCTTTTTGTTCTTGTGCAACTTAATTATTTTGTCTGAAACAGAAAAAAACCCTAACTTTTTCAATTAAAGGTTGTCAATTTTATTCATCAAACTGTGTCGTCCTCTTCATCCTCTTCCTCGTTTACAGCGACGAAAGGGGCACTCTCTTCCCTTTCATTCCAGCTCCCATCTCCTTTCTCTATTTTACTTCTCTAGTCAGGCGCCACCGGGTCTTCTGCTCTTCAGTCAAGGGGGATTAGAAAACTGGGAGGAGAGATGGAAAGGGTTGGAATGAGGGCCCGTTGGCCCCAAGGAGAGATGCGTGTGCGTGTGTGTGTGTGTGTGTGTGTGTGTGTGTGTACACAAACCACAGCACACACACACGTATGTAGCATGTCAATTATAAATAACTTGTCCATATAAGAAACAATATAGTTTAATGACATCGCCAACATAAACAAATTTAAAAGATGTTTTATTTTTAAAGACAATAATGCCAAATTGTTAAGGTGGGGATGAGCATATAAAATAGGCCTAACAACGCTTAACGAGGGCAAACACGGCCTAATGAGGCCTCGGTTGGATGTGTTTTTAAAGGAATCCATTGATTTCACACAGATAAGTGTAAAGTGCGTTAGTGCAGCTTCTCTATAGCCCCAAACCTGCCGCTGATTGGCTTTTCGTAGGAAGGAGAGTGCGAGGTCAAACCCCTTTACGTGTGGTAGCGGCAGGATTTACAGCAGCTTGAGGGCCGTCGTCCCGAAGCCGAACCGTATTTCATCTAAATGCACATCTGTCATGGTGGCAGAGAGGCCGCTGCGCTGCTTTCAAATCGTCCCATTTGACAAGTCGACTTTGTTCAAACAGCAGGCTTTCCTGTGTAATTCGTGTCACCTTGATCTCCTCCAGTCAGATTGATCCTTTCCTCTTTGCATTTTTATGTCCCCCGTGAATCGTGGCAATGACCTTGGATGACTGCTGAGCCAAACGTTGCTCGGCTCATGATCACCGGGTCCCGGCGTTTGGTGTGTTCAAGGTTTTTTTCTTTATGAGGTGCAAAGTGCAACATGGGACCACTTGCTCCAAAGGAACAGCAACAGCGCACATTCACAATCTTTATTTATGTGTTAGCTACTTACTCTCTCTCACCTTCTCTCCGTGATGTTAGAGGTGGAGACGACACTTAGCAGAGGGTCGCCGGTCAGATACACTCTTTCTGAATGGAAAGGGATGAATAATAATGCAAGAAAATTTTATTTTTCTTCCTTTGAGCCGGTGGGTTTATGTGTTCAGGTTGTTTGTCCGGTTGGTCGTCCTTAACGACGAACCGATTAAATGGTGATGGTCAAAGGACGCTGTGACCTTGCTAAACAAGTGACAAGGGGAGGACCTTTGAGACATCGATGTATACCGAAACCTGTGGAACTAATTCCTTTTTTACTGAAAATGCAGTTTCTCAGTTGGTCATTTAATCTACTGAATGCATATTGTATCCCATTTGAATAAGAATATTTCCAAAGGGGACCGCTAGAATTATATTTCTAAGCTTCTGCTTCTAAAGGGAAATGTCATGCACTGAATATGTGAAGTTGCACTGAATATTAATTTTAGCGTAGTGCTGATGAATAGACTGATCTCAAGCATACCTGAGATTGTTACTGTTGTCCTAATCAGAAGATTTTGAGATATTTTCCACGAGAAAGTTCAGATGTTCCTACAAATTTAAGCGAGAGACCCCTGATCTGCTGACAGGTTGTACAAGGTCTAATTCTGAAAACCTGGATGGGATGCAAAGCCCAGTCTGATTCCAATTTGCTGAAATGAAGAATGAACTGTTATGATGATGGCTTTTGAAAATAAACCAAACTTGAAACAGAATCGTGCACATTAAACATTGTTTGTGTATTATATGAGATACCTATTTCTATTTCGATACAAAGTAGAGTGGTGTTGTTTTTAGGATAGTTTTCCTCCTGATGATAATTTTTAGAAGTCAGAAATTACGTTTTGTTTACCAGAGTAGCACTCAGAGAAGCTGTGAATACAGTGTTTTACTGGATTCAAAGAGTACACAAGCAATGGCATCAAAACATACGTAAAGTTGTCCTCTTACTACTGGAGTTCCTCAGGGTTCCGTCCTGGGCCCCCTGCTCTTCTCTCTCTACACCAACTCTCATTCGCTCGCATGGCTTCTCCTACCACAGCTCTGCCGATGACACCCAGCTAATTCTCTCCTTCCCTCACTCGGACACTCAGGTGGCCACACGGATCTCTGCCTGTCTGACTGACGTCTCTCAGTGGACGTCTGCTCAACATCTAAAAATCAACCGCAACAAGACTGAACTACTTCTCTTTCCGGGAAAAGATTCTCCTACACAGTTCTGACTGGTAACTCCATGTTAACGCCCACTTTGACTGCGAGGAACCTCAGCGTGACGCTGGACAGTGACTCTCTCTGACTCCCAACATTACAGCAACACGATCCTGTAGATACACGCTCTACAACATCAGGAGAATACGTCCTCTTCTCACTCAGACGGCGTTGCAGGTACTGATTCAGGCTCTTGTCATCTCACGCCTGGACTACTGCAACTCTCTCCTGCAGGTCTCCCTGCTACCGCCATTCGACCTCTGCAGCTCATCCAGAATGCAGCAGATCGATTGGTCTTCAACCTTCCTAAGTTCTCCCACACTACACTCCTCCGCTCCCTTCACTGGCTGCCGGTGGCTGCCGGCAGCCAGTTGAAAACATTGGTACTCACGTATCATGCTGTGATAATGGATCGGGTTCAGTCTACATACAATTGGTCAAACAAATTGTAGCACTTAAATTGTATTTATAATGGCTCTTATCTATAGCAAGTTGTAGATCGGCTTATTTAATGAAATTGCACTTGTTTGCTTCTTGTTCTTTTGAGTTTGTATCCTTATGGTTGAAATGCACGTGTTGTAAGTCGCGTTGGACAAATGCGTCAGCTAAGTGACATTTAATGTAATAAAAAACGTCTGCGGAGATTCTTTTTTGTCTGATTTAGTTATTAATGGTAATCCATCAATCAGAGTATACGTAAATCTGACATCATGTGTCCCAAAATTGCATCAGAGCATTCACAGCAGGCTGGAATTTCCAATTCGGAGGATGTTCTGCCTATTGTTTCATATTAAAGTCAACATGATGAAGTGCAATAATTTTCGAATGAAACCAAAGGAGTAACCATGGCGATTCATCCTATACCCAAAGGGATTTTTTTTTAACGTTTTATGAAGTAGTCTTATTCTGGTAGATGAAATGCAGAGAAAATTGTTACCCGAGGAAGACTTTACTTCTCTTTATCTTAAATTCAATGACAGCTGGTGGATTTTTTTTGGTCAGTTTTATAAAACATCCCAGATATGATTCAATTCAGAAAAAGGCCTCAGACATGCATTGTTACATTTTTCACATTTATTCCAACAGCCACATAATAAGGACATCTTTTTTATACAATTCAGTACACTAATATACATGTAAAAAACGTTATATAAAATGCAATGTTAACTTTCCCTAACGGCAAGCTTGACGTGAAGTTATCTGTGTGTGTCCTGGTGTTGTCTATCGTTTTCTTATTTTCTTTCCGACAAGTGCTTCATGTCCCTTACTCACGTATCTGTTAATGCTGGATTCTGTCCCCGTTGGTTTAAAAAGTGAGTATGGGAAGTTAAACATGGCGTTAGCACGTAGCTAACTAGCTTGCTAAACCTCCCGGTGCAGCAGCCTCTACAGAAGCTTCGTATGTCCGGCTTCGTATGTGCGGCTTCCCTTTCACGCCAGTCCGTTGCCTGTCTGGGAGCTCAGGCTGATCTGGGTCCAGTTGTTTTACCTCTAGTTTCACCGTCAAACAGGTCTTGGGGGAGAACATGTACAGAGTTCGGGTTGGGTCTTCATTATTATATTGTTAAAACGGCACGTCGCGAGACTAGCTCTGAGGAGAGCGCAGCGAGGGGCAACTCTACCACGGCCCAGAGCTGAATCTATTTTAGGACATACGTCACTCATTTATCTTTAATCCGTAATTGGCTAAACTGCTTCTTAGACCCGCCTCTTTTGGGCCCGAGCCCAGCTGACACATGCAGACAGGCAAAGAGGACGTGCATATATTTTACATTACATATTTCAAAAAAAAAAAATATTGACTATTTGTAAAATGTATGTTTAATCTAATAAAACATATATATTTTTGTTTGTTTGTGTGTATGTTCACAGCCATCGTGTTAAAAGCAGTTTACAAAGTTTACGCATTTTTACCTTCTCATCTTCGTGAGATGCAATCAAGTCTTACTCTTAAATGTGTGTGATGTTTTTTAGGCTCCATCAGTCTCACGCAGCAGCACAACCGCACATCTACCGTGAGCATCTGTGCATCATCCAGTTACATCTTCAAGCGGGCTTAAAACTCTGTGTGAGACTCCCTCCCTCCCTCCCTACATCCTCCCCCTCATTCCTGCGCGGCTCCGGACCCCCCCACGAGCGTGGACTTCCCGCGCGTCACTGTGTGCGTGCGCGCGCGCGCCTCGTGAGACGGTGGGAGGTTCGCGGCCACGGAGGGTCGCGCGGGACGCTGCAGCCCGACGGAGCCTCTCGTCAGCCGGCGTCGGTGCTGAGAGGACGGAGCCCTTCGGATGAGAGCGCCTCCGCCCGGAGACGGTAAGCGAATGGAGCGCTCTAAGCGAGGTGGGAAGACGGCGATGGGGTTCCTCGCGACGGGGGGTCCGAGCGTTCTGAGGCGGAACCCGGAGCGTTTATTTCTTGGGAGAAAGTGTCGCTGGGACTTTTCTAACAGGGATAATGATGTTGTTTGTTTAAAAATATAATGGTGATTATGATATCGCCTGATTTGACTAAATGCGACAACAGTTTTGTAGATACTGGGCAGATGTGTGTAGAGCGACAACAGAGAAGAATATACAATTCGTGACATCAGAGACATTATATTCAAGGTTAAACCAGCTGAGTACCGAAAGGTAGTAAACTATAAAATGAAACCATAAATAAACCTATAAAACTGTTGAAACTGGATTGGTACTTAGAGGAATACAATTAAAATGTGGTCATTGACCGGATACAGAGTTATAGTGATCACATGGTTGTACACTTCATTTTCCATCTTAAATCAGTGCAGATGTTGTACAGCTGAGTGAAAATGGTCACATAGACCCATTAAACCAAACTTTTATTTAATCTTTCCCCATTAAATGTCTTATGGGTAATGTCATTACTCGCCTTTATTTGACAATGTCCCCGCGTGCAGCAGTCGTTTCAGTCTGGCTCTTTTTGACAGAAACAACCCGAATTTTCCATATTATGTTTTTATCCTAAGGATAGTGTACATAGTTATCCACTGAGGCAATATATCAATATACGTTGTGAGACTAGTCATAGTGTTTTCGATATTCTGATATTTCACAAGTGTTGTCTTTTACTGGTTTTAAATCTTGAATTAAAGTGAAGTGATTGACTTAATAAACTGTTCTAGCTGCAATTACTAGCATTTAACTATTTAATCTTTGCATCCACGTTTCTGATGATTATTTATTGGAAATATTGTCATGTGAATATTTGGTGAAGGCATCAATAGCCAATCCCACGATACAGTTTGAAATTCGCAGAATCAATAATGAGGCGTGTCGCCGAAACGTGTTTCTATCTGTGACCTTCTGGCCCAGCCCTGTGAAGCCCTAACATACAGAGCTTGATGAAATAAAATCCCCTCGCCTCCATTTAATTTGCAGAAACTGGTAATGAAATGGCTTTTTTCCCCCATGATGATGTCGTTTGTGTTTCCCTCTGGTGGTCACAAAGCAGCACGGTGTCCGTTTGTTTGGAGGCATTCTCTCGAGGGAATTAAGCCCGGTTAATAGAATGCTGTAAATTCCCCTCGCCAGATGCAATGTGGGATTTAAAACGGCAGAATGAACTTATTTGGCTCTGTGACATGTGGCTAAGTACGTAAATGGTCAACCCTAATTATACCGACATCTCCTTTATGCGTCTCCACCATCTGCGTCCATGTGACAAACGGTGGCTTCACACGGAAGCACTTTTTTCTCGACGGTCGGTGTGTGTGTGTGTGTGTGTGTGTGTGTCTGATTGCGCGGTGCTTCAATTTGCATTGCGGTTTAATTAAGTCCGTGCACATCGGGCACACATCACTTGGAATATACTTCCAAAAAGCTGCTTCGGTCTCTCGTGCAAATTATAAGATGAAGACGATGCAAGAAAACCAAAAAATAAAAAAAAGCCCTTATTGAATAAAACATGTGTGTGGTGGGTTGGCAGCGTTGCCCCCCTGGTGGAGGTCTTCCTCCTGTGACTCGGCGTTGAAAGGAATCCCTCTTTTATTCCGTTCATCCAGAAACATTTATCATCTCAGAGGTATACGCTCCAACCCCATCTCTCTGATCATTTCTCTGCCAGATTACTTTTTACCGCAGCTGGAGATAATTTAATATTGATTATCGTGGGCCTCCATATCTCGCCCCAGCACTCGGCGTCTGCACGTGATGCACAGAGATCCACCTCCACCCCCGCTGCAACTTTACTCCACTCGGGGTGCGTCTGGTTTTAATGATGCTCACAATCAGCAGAATGCAGCGAGCACGAGGAACCACAGGTCGTTTCATCCCAAACGGTGCCGTGTCTGATTGGCTGTAAATGTCGCCATATGTGTGCTCCAGATATCGGAGCACAGGGGGGAAGAGAACCACCTAATGAAGCAGCTGTGCTTCCGCCCTTGATCAAAACCCGTCGCCGAGAAAATACACTGATCCACGAGGAGACATCCCTGTCTCTCAATGCCCGATTGACCGCTCTGACGAAACAGCCGACTTTTCCCCATTTTGTGGGTGAGAGAAAACCAAACACGTTTCAGAAGGCAAGAGGGTCGAGATGTGTCGGGCAAGAGTGAATAATTCCGGCCCCAAAACCCAGAAGAGAGCTGATTATACTGTATAGCTGAACAACAAACAGGCTCCCAGTTGCAGCGACTCATTCTCGCCTCGGATTGAAAGGGATGAAAGATTTATCGCTCGCGGTCTCGTCCCTTTCCACAGTGGTGTTTCGGGCAGGCGAGGCCGAGGATGTAAAAGACCTGTCAAATGTCTCCAGGGAGGATCCGCTAGAGGAAGAGGAGCAGATAAAGGGGAAAAGCCGCCGGGACGTTATTGAGGGGAGAGATTTGGGGGAGGGAAGCTGCATCAGACAACACGGGAGTGAAGGAATGTGAAGTCGGTTATTAATAAAAAACAAAGAAACGCTGGAAACGGTCACACAGTAATGAGCTGTGGGACTAATTGGAAAACGAGTAGTTGAGTAATATTCCAGCTGGGACGTTAAACGTAAGAATACAGTTTATTTGTGGAGTGGCTTCCTCCCGTGTTTGTGTCCTCACGCCTTCACCTCCTCTCATTTAGAAGATACTAAATATTTCCCTCCATCCCCCACGTCTCCCTCCCGAGTGACGGCTGCTCGTGGCTCGGACTCTTTTACTTCGGTAAAGAAGTAATTGGGGGAGTTTCCGGCTCTGCTGCCATCTTCTGACTCTCCACCTCGTGACCTCACAGAAATGGTTTCTACTTTTCTACTTTTGCGTTTAGAACTGTGCACTGCTGGGGAGCATCTCGTTTCTAACAAAAAAAAGTTCTTCTGCTTAATTGTGCGTGTAAGTGATATTCATGATAAATTGTATGATAAGCGATCATCGAAAAAACGACTATACTGCACAGAGAGGAAATGTGAGTTTTTCAAAAGGAGAACATTTCAAAGTTGCACCAACGTCGATCACAAATTGAGACAGGAAACGCATCGTGTGCTGTAAACATCTACAGTTTGTGGAGCTTGCAGTGAGTCGGTAACTCAGGCCAAGCGTGTCCCGAGGGGGACGTGATCCTGTGAAGTACGACCTCAAGAGTCCCAACCCGAGAAAATGAATCGCTTTGGAAGCCCTCCGCTCAGGGACAGTTCAGGACGTGTTTACTTTGGTGGCCATGTGTGAAATTAAACCGACACCTCGAAGCAGGGATCATCGCTGGCGGT
This sequence comes from Gasterosteus aculeatus, assembly GCF_964276395.1. Taxonomy (NCBI): domain Eukaryota; kingdom Metazoa; phylum Chordata; class Actinopteri; order Perciformes; family Gasterosteidae; genus Gasterosteus; species Gasterosteus aculeatus. The sequence continues at coordinate 6,097,340 of NC_135707.1, read as the reverse complement.
TTTGAAAGGAAACGATTACGTTGACGTTAACGACGGCCTTCCCCTTTTACAATATATGGCAACGCCCGCGATGTCACCGTGCTCGTGTAGCGACACAGTGACTCAAACTGAGTTATCAACTCAACCCCTCCGTGGTTTTCACTCTCCACTCTGCTCGCATGTTGCTCTCCAGTTGCTTTCATCTGTGAGCGACGGAAAGTGTAAAAGAAAAGCTGTTGATTCTTGTCGTAGAAGTGGAGCTTCAGTGATCATTGGGATCTTTTAAGAAGTGCAGAAAGCTGCTGTGTTGCTCCGGTGAAGGATGCTTTTAGATGGAAGACAGCATAGAACGGACCAGCAAGTCTTTATTCACTAACTCGAATATAGGTCTTATAATAGTACTTTCTAACACTTTCTTGGTATTGGTTACGTTTAATAAGCTCAAGGTCTCCTCCGGACTTGTTTAAAGAAATGTGGAACATTTTAGCCGGTAAATTTGTCGTCTAACGTCTGCGCATGCATCCTTCTGCACAGCCATGGCCGAACATCCAAGAGAAGTAAATATAAGATAAACTTGCATGAGTGGAGGGGAACTTTGATTATTGGTGCTTAAGTGAGAAAAAAGGTCCTTTAAAAGCACTTTAGAAAATTCCGTATGAGACACTAATTGTCCTTCAGTTTACAGATGTGATCTGATTTGAAGTAAATCCAATTGACAGGAGACCATCACTGCATTTGATCCTCTTCAATAAGCTGTGACTTTGTCCTTTAGCTGAGGAAATGCATTTTAGAGGACCTGCCACGGACATCTGAACAGTTTTCAAAAAAACAATCTGTGCTTCTTTCTAATATGTGAGAAAAGATGAAGGGAATGAGCTCCCAGAGGGCGTTTTAGAGCAATTCACAGGCAGAGGTCATTGAGTGATGTACAGGCAAGTAGACCATTTTATCATTTCCACCACCGCTGCTTCTTGTGTTGGGTTCCAGTTGTAGAGACAGGAAGACCTCACTTTGTTAGCAGAACCACTTCCCCGTGCAAAGGCCTGGAGCCAGCAGTTTACCATTCAGTTATTCTATTCCTATTCATTTCTGATTATCATTGAACGCTTTTACAAAACAATCTCCTTCAAACAAGGGAAACCTGTGTCTTTCTACTCTAAAAGCATGAAATAAAAGAAAGAAATGAGGAGTTGTTTTTTCAGCCACCTGACGAACTAATCAAGTGATTTCTGGAGATCACTCCCAACTTCTGAAGAACTTTGATTTTAAAACGGATTTATTTTTAATGGGGAATATAATTAATGCTCTGGGCATAGGATGCCCTGTTAGAAGACTTCATCTTCTACCTCCATCTTCTACTTCTACCCTGCTGATTACTTTGACCCTGAGCTTAACTGAAGCGCGACGCTGCAGTCTGTTATTGGCAGACAGCTTCTTCTTGGTCTGGAGTTCAGCCTTCGGGGCGCGACTCTCTTTAACTCCACGAACAGTGGGAGATCATTTCTGCCCCGTTGGAAAACCGATGAATACGTTTTGTGACGCATTATACTATAGATTAATCCGCCAACTTTCAAGTTTTAAGTTTTATTTAGCCAATGAAATACCCCAAAAATGATCATCCAAAATGATGGCTTTTGTCTCATCTACAGTAAAACACCAAAAGTTACATGTTAATGTAAAAAAGCTGCTGTAAATAGGACTGAAAGATCGAATCATTATTAGTTGTTATGTCTAGTTGTTTTTCATTTCTTTTAAGCAGCTTACATTATACAAGCACGCGCCCAACAACAAGCTTCTCCAGAGTGAAGGCGGCCCTCACCTTTGACCTGTGGCAACTGACCTCTGAATAATAATAATACCTGTGAGCTCTTCTACTGAATCCAATCAACAACTAACTCGGTGAAATCGATACACGTGCCGCAATTTGCACAAACCCAACATATGGATCGTTGATTGGTTCGGCTCAACGCGCACATCTGTTGATAACTAAAGCGACCCGGGGGTGTCAATGAAGACAGGCGAGAAGCTCTGGAGGCAAAAATCTCACTAGATTTATTCATAGAATCGGGAAGGACAGGAGAGATATTGCAATTCATAAATCTGTTTCTGAATAAATATTTAATAATACTTTAAGGGCCTGTGTGAATGATTCAGGAGGGTTAATTAGAAGAGATCAGTATTCGCAACTTGATTTGCATTGGCGTATAATGCCCTGAAACTACAAACTATCGTGTTTTTAATATTTTGGAATGAGACCATCGTTCCCACTGGGAACCCGGCGAGTTTTACAGGTTTTTCTCTACCCGAACACCTCCGACATTCCGCTCCACGCTGGGAGAGGCGAGGGAGAGCCGGGTGGTGTTCACATGGATAATTGGCATGAGTCCTTCACACGTGGACCTTCAGCCTACCCTCTGACATGTGGGTAATTGGCAAAGGGGACTCTGACAACGGGTGGAAACTGGCGGCAAAGTGTTGCTTGAATAAGAACTTCCCTTTTCCCGTTTCACCATGTTGACTTTTTGTCCTTCAGGGCTCATCGTGAGGTGAAGTTGGACCAGGTAGAACTCAGTCTTTTATCTCGGTTTCACTCCGTGGTTCAGGGTTGAGTGATGACCTGGCTGTGTGTTTGTGTACATACATTTATCATTAAATCATTGTGGTGATTGAATGCAGAACTGGTGTTCGGGGTCCAATGAGCTGAATCTCTCTGAATCCTGCTGCAACAACTGCCTTTTATTTCGCCCTCCTGTGTTTGCCGCACTCAGAAGCCGATCGTTGTGGGGTCCGTTGTGGGAAGAAAGGATCCCAGGGGCCTCATTTCTCTCCTCCTCTGTTTGTGTCGTCCATCTCCAGCCTGTCCGTGTCCACCGGAGCGAGATCATGACTTTGCTCAACGAGTCAGACGAGACCTCCCCTCCCTCCTTCCCCTTCTCCTCCGTCGAGCACAACTTCTCCCACTTTATCACGCAGGACCCTTCGTCCTTCATCTCCTCCTCCTCCCCCTCCTCCTGGCTGACGTCCTCTAACTGCACCGACTCTCCGCCGGCCTCCTCTCCTCCGTACAACTTCTACGCGGTGCTGCTGGTGCTGCTGATCTTCTGCGTGGTGTTCGGGAACGTGCTGGTGTGCGTGGCGGTGTCGAGGGAGCGCGCTCTGCAGACCACCACCAACTACCTCATCGTCTCGCTGGCTGTGTCCGACCTGCTGCTGGCGACGCTGGTCATGCCCTGGGGCGTCTACCTGGAGGTGTGTGTGTGTGTGTGTTCATTTCACACTCAACACTTGATGCACAGGGAACTAAATGTGGTAAAGAAAAGTTGTGGATTGTGGACTTGCTTCTCTAAAAGTTTAGTTTCCTATGCAACACTTGCAGAACATTTGCTCAGCGGATTGTACAGATATTTATATTATATGGCAATTCAATGTAATTTGATGTATTCATGCAATCGACTGAGGCTGCCATGTGTAATTATTTTCCTTTTGCAACTATTTTCTTTCTATATAGGTTTTAGTGGAAAAATGTTTTAAATAATTGATTCATCCTTTTAGAGAAAAAAAAGCCAATGCACTCTCTAGTTACAGCTTTTTATAGTTATCATATATCAAACTGGACACTTAAGGATTACAGTGTTCACCAAAACATTTCTTAGCTTTTTTGGACCTTTATACTAGTTTAAAGGCAAAGATCAATGAGTCTATAAAAGGTCACATAATTCCTTTCATATCACATTCAAGGCCACATAGAAGCCAACCAAGATAATGATCATTATGTCTGCAGATGAATCTGCTGCTGATTGACTGTAACGTCTGAGTGCAGAGAGCAGAAGGGAGACATTTTACACCATATTTGGAGAAAACACATTTACATGCAACGGTGACACATTTTCATGTGCCTTCTGACGGCATTATTTATGAGCCTTCCCCGTACCGGCAACATTTATGTCAAGTCATGCATTAATCCAATCCGCTTTCAATTTCTACATTATTAACCCTGCCGCATTTTCCCGGAGCCCGAGGGGACGTGTGCAGATTGCTCATTTTTACGACAAACAGACCGAAACCAAAACTTAATTGAAAAGTGTAGTTTACAAGTCAATCATCGGCTTTTAGAACATGGAGCAGCAAATCTTTGGTTTTGTTGCACGAGAAATGAATGAACAGGTTAATCGATTTTCGAAAATGTTGCGGGTTAATTTCTTGTTGATTAACTTATTGGGTTTAATGTACTCGTTGTGATTACAACTATTAATTGTTCCGTTTACAATAAAAATAATAATGAGTTTTCAAACGATTTCAAGCAATGTCTGTTTGTAAGGAGTAAAAATATTTAAGGTCAAAGTGTCCATCATATTTATCTTAACCCTTTTATTGTAATTTAACTAAAAACATTTGAGTGTTGAAATGGGGAAAAACGAAGCACCATGACTGACAGTAAAGGGAAAAAAAGGAATTATGAAGTATCTCTGTTTGTTTTGAAGGTGGTGGGAGAGTGGCGCTTCAGTCTCATCCACTGTGACATCCTGCTCACGCTGGACGTCATGATGTGCACCGCCAGCATCCTCAACCTCTGCGCCATCAGCATCGACAGGTCGGGTCCCACCTTTGACTTCAGCCTCTACTCCGCCTGCACCATCCCATCCGTCTTCCAGCAGGAGCACGGCCGCGGCGTCTCTTTCGCCCTCCTCTGCCGTTGGTCATTACGGAAACACACTGATGCCCTCCTCGTCGCTGGGCTCGGCCCGTCAGCGGCGGCACCCTAATGACTCCGTGAAACCAGTTCAGACACGTCTAAATTCGGTGCAAAGATAACGACGGAGTCTAATGGCTTTGTGTGAGCCGCAGAGGATAAGATACGCACATCGGTTAGAAGGTTCTCCTGGCTTCACGCCCCGAGTCATTTCACATGAAACAGTGAGGTTAGAGTGCCGACCACTTTAACAGGAGGGTGCTCGGATAGTGTGACGGCCGGAGTTATTTTTATTCTCGGCCCTGCGGTTGATGGATAGTAAATGGGTGAATTAGCGCAAAGCAAATGGGTCACTACAGTAAGTGTTTTAAGTGTTGGCTTCCATACAAACAGTCACGGATCCCCAGTGTTTGTCTGGGTAACTTTGATTAGGACTATTTAAATGTTATTTCTTCTCAAAATCCACAGACGTGTATTAATTCTAATGTTCCTGATCACTTCAGTTTTATGTAATCTTTTTTCGTTCTGAAAAAACATCTTGTGTAGCAGTAACAGCCTTTCCACTCTTTCCATCGGGACCATTTACCAACCAAAGCATCGCTTTGTAGTTCTCACAGAGCCCCGAGCTTGATGTAATATTATGACATAAAATGCCATAAAATGTTCTGTAGCTGTATGCGGCTACGAAATAGAATAACATACCTTTTAAAAAGTCCTTTATCACTGCCACTGTCCTGCACCATAACTGGAATTGATACGGGGCTCCTTCACGGCTGATATATTCCTGAGCTTTGAAAAAAGATAACGCTTTCCCTCGAATAAAAGACTGCATGTTGCAGATTGTGACAGCTGTAGAGTCTCTGCGTTTGGGTCCACGGCCCTGTGCTTTCAGTCGGGATTACAGCCGTCTGCTTCCCCCACCTGCCTACAAAGCAGACGGATCTAACTGGTTTGGACATTCTGACAGGTGTGTGTGTGTGTGTGTGCATTCAGTTTGGTTTGAAATGTGTGTGAACACGTCGACTGGATAGATCAGTGTGAAGACGCGTTAATATTTGTGTGTGCTCTGTATTGACCACGGCGTTGTAATGCGGGCGCCACGAGCCAGCGCGTGTGACGCATGCTAAAGTGTTTTCTTTGTGCGTGCGTGTGTGTGTGTTTACCACTGCAGATACACAGCGGTGGCCATGCCGATGCTCTACAACACCAGATACAGCTCCAGGAGGAGGGTGGCGGTGATGATTTCTGCCGTGTGGTTTCTCTCTTTTGCCATCTCCTGCCCTTTGCTGTTTGGACTCAACAACACCGGTGAGGAGACCCGTCCCCCCCCAACAACTGCCACGCACTTCAAAACTAAGGCTTTTGTATTCCTTCAAAGAATTTCGTGACCTTCCATTTCACTTCCGTTAAAGAGTTGCAGGTTAAGTATCTACTCTAAGCCACCGGAGGGGAAGCATCTTCGGCGCTTCTTGAATTTGTTCCGTTTCACACAACTGCAAGTTGAACTTAAAGTTCTTTAATGATAATTTGGGTCCTTCGTGGTTAGTGTAATCCACAGCTGTTAAGGAATGTTTTTCTCATTTCAGCTGAGCACCGTTGTTGTCTGAGGTGTAATTTAAACCAGAGCAGCGGTCACACTTATTCAGCACACCCTCATCCATCTGCCGCTGAATTAGCTTATCACACCTTGATCACATTGTAAACAAATTCTCCACGGCCGGCTCCCGTACGCCTGCAGCGAGTCAGCAGACTTTATACCTCAATATTTAATAGTTCGGAGACCCTCCCATGTCCTGTTTTCATCAAGCGGATGACAGGTGACATTGGCCTTGCGAACAAGCGTCGAACACATGATCCTCCGTTTGTTTGTCGGCTCACAAAAGGAGCAGCAGCGGAGCGGCCCGGCTGCTCACCTCCGCCCTTAGTGGAGGCAGGTACGAGGAAGGACTGTGAATCGGCTCCCCTTGAACCGAAAGGCCCCTCGAGAATAAGTGGTAAACAAGACGTTCTGCGAGAGACGAGAGCTTCGGCCGTGGGTCCAAACACAGCAAGATAGCGAACGATTTCAGCTGCGAAAGAGATTTCACCCTGAGTTACGGGCGCAGATAACAGCATGCGGTCAGAGGGGTACTTCTAGTGTCAATTTCCATTCACCTCCAGTGGCAGTATTTGCATTTAAAGAGTTACTAAACCACAGAGTCTTTGCATTTGCCCTTGAAACTAAAAAAATGGCTGAGCCACGCCAGTAACAAGAACTTATGGATGAAGCATTAAGTTGTTTTATATCCAGGCAGTATGAAGCTACAGCGAGGCTACTGTTAGCTTAGCTTTAGGGTGTAGACTGAAGCAAGCAGCACGGAATCTGTTGAGAGTAAAAACCTCTCTATGCTCACTAACCACATGATGGATTAAATCCGTACAACAACCAAAGTGTAAAAACCAGCACTTCTTGTCTGATCTCTGATTTATTCAATTTAATTATGCTAAGCTCAGCTCTCCTGGCTCATTATATAACAAACAGGCATGAGAGTGGTAATAAAGTCCTCATCTAACTCTCTTTCTAAGGGAGAATGAGATTATCCCACAGAAAAAGGAAGGAGTCTCATGGGTTCGACAATAAAAAAAAAAGCATACGTTGGCAAAACCGAGCATAACGTCTCTTGTTTGTGAGTTTTTTCTGACATTTTCCTCTTTTTTTCTCTCCTGCGTCTCAGCCAGCCGGGACGGCACCACGTGCAGCTTCGCCGATCCGGCCTTCGTGGTGTACTCGTCTGTGGCGTCCTTCTACGTGCCCTTCATCGTCACTTTGCTGGTGTATGCGCAGATCTGCGTGGTGCTGCGGAAGAGGGGCAGACGCACCGCCCCCCCGCGAGGACACGGCCTGCACGCGCAGGGCGCCGGCGAGCCGGGAGAAGGTCACCGACACAGGAAGGTAGAGGGTCGCGCGTTCGGCGGTGGACTCCTTTTTCTCTTACAGTAAATCTGGGCACCGATAGACGTCGAGCCAGTGGCCTCCACCAGCGTTGATTATAACACCAGAAAAGAGACCATCCGCCACCAAGAGACCATGGATCACCAAATCCATTGACGCCGTGTGCAAAAACACCACTTAAAAAGTTTTTCCAAATAGGCTTTTTGTTGAGTGTTGAGTGTCTCCCCATCATCCATATTTGAAAACCTCTGAGACGTGAAATGTTCTGTACCAGCGTGCAGGATGTGCACACGTTCTATCAGCTATAATCAATATTGACTTGACTGTATAATGAATCTGTGTTTCTCCAAAATCCAGTTTGACATATTTGGTCATTTTGAAAACAACGGCGCCTCCACTGGAATTTATAATCGAGTGCTGTTGGTTTGAATTTCTGGCTGTGCAACACTTGTTTATAATAACTGGTCCAGTAAGCAACTAGATATTTCAAATAGTTTCAGCAAAAGTAGGGCGATTCCCTAGTAAAGACCCTGATTCATAAAACAGCGTGTGCACAACACCAAGGCTACAGAGCCATTTTGTATAATAGCAAAATATGAATTTTGATTTGACTGTGGCTTGTAACCCAAACAAATTTAAGGGACCCTTTCCTGGGTGGTTTATAATGTTTATTCCTTTAAAAAAAAAGAAGAACATTGGCAAATCTGTTTGTTTCAACTTGCATTTCTTATGCCTTCTCTTTCAGAGCAAGTGTACACAACCAGAGGATGTGAAGTTGTGCACCCTGATCCTGAGGCCCGCCACCGCTGCCCCGCAACGCAAAAAAGTGGTGAGTCTCTCACCGTCATGTCCCCAAATGTCCCCCTGTCCTCCTCATTCGATCTGCAGTGACGCCCCGCTCGCTTCCTGTTGCCTTTTTCCATAAACGTCCACCTTATTTGTGCCTTTGTTTCGTCGTTACGATGCAGCGTCCACTCCTCTGTTGGTCCCCCAACACCGACCTCCGTCCCCACCCTCCTCCCTCTCTCTTTGTGTGTCAGACCCTGGTGAAAGAGGCAATGGTCCACCCCCTCGAAGTGGAGCCGGGTCGCTTCCTCCCGCGGACCGAGCAGAGCCTGGCTCCTCCCCCTGCTCCCCAGGCCGCCTCCCACTCGGGGCTGGCACGGATCTCCCTGGCCATCTCGGTTGGACCCGCCCCGGTTCATCCCTGCACCGTCACGCGCTCCGCCCTGATGCCCCGCCCCCCCACCCTGGAGGACGGCATGAGGGGGCGTGAGGGGTGGAGGGAGCGCAGCGGCGGGAGAGACAAATGGGGGGTCACCAAGGAGAGGGTCAGAGGGAGGCTGTCGCAGCAGAAGGAGCGGAAGGCGACACAGATGCTCGCTATTGTGCTCGGTGAGTGGAAGACCTTTAGACACGTGTGGGTGTTATTTATTACATATAATTAGACAGGTTGTCAAATACAACAAATCATCCGTGACGCCAATTTCCATGTCCTCCATTATTTACGGCTTTTCACTCGAACTGCAGTTTGTTTCTCGAAGCCCTCCTTTGTTGTTGTGATTAATGTGAAACCGCAACCCGTGATTGATGAATAATGCCATTTATCTGTCCCCCCTGCAGAACGTGTGCCACATGCATGTCGTGCTAACTCATCTCCTCACACACTCCCTGTCTCTGGTTCCAAGGCGTGTTCATCATCTGCTGGCTGCCGTTCTTCCTCACCCACGTTTTGAAGGCCCACTGCAGGAGCTGCTGCATCTCGCCCTCGCTGTACAGCGCTGTCACCTGGCTGGGGTACCTCAACAGCGCCGTCAACCCCGTCATCTACACCACGTTCAACATCGAGTTTCGCAAAGCCTTCATCAAGATCCTGCACTGCTGAGAGGCCGGGGAGGACGGGGAGGACGGGAAGCGCTTTGCTGTCGGGACTCTGAAAGGAGCGCGACGTTGATTTGCGATCAGAGGTGAGAGGAAAAAACAAGTAGTGTTTAGTTTTGAGATGCACGAGGAGGAAGGGAGGGGGGGGGATACATATTTAAAGTGGTACAAGCTTCATGGGAAATAAAAAGACGAGCGGCTCAGAGAAGACCGAAGACAGAACATGGTCTTCAGACAGAATGAAAAACAAGACAATAGACAATGTTAAAAATAGTGTGACAAGGCTGGAAGTGTTTACTGGGAGGAAGACGCGCACTGTGTTGTGTAAATACGGGCTGCAAGCGGAACATGTGAGGACTCCTTCAAATAATCGGTGTCAGACTTGAGCTGTTGTGTTTTCTTGTCATCCCGAACAAACGGCATCTCGTTATGTGTTCGCATGCGCTCGGCGTTCTCGGAGGGCTGAAGCGACAAGGAGTCCCGCGTAAACTCTCTCAATCGTTTTTCGCACTCTTTGAGGACCTGCTGGAGTTGCATCATGGCAGAATATCAATGTGGTGACTGAGACGGTGAAGAAAATAAATATGTTAATGTTTTGCTTTGTAAAAATGTGAAATTGTGAGCTTAAATTGTTGTAAAACCAAACTTCATTTGTTTAGAAGGGCAGGCGTTGTACAAACCATTCTAATAAACATTTTCTTTCATTGCTTAATTTTTGACATTTATTCGCCCTGAAGTTTTTTTCTTTTTCTTCAGATTCTGAGTATACGTTTTATATTATTGTATATTAAACTACAATATACAATTTATTGTAATAAAATAGGTAGAATATAATAACTAAACATATCTATAGAGTACAAGTAAACTACATCATCTCTTTTTTTCCATCAAACTTCCATCACTTGTTTTTCTTTTTGTTTTTGTTTTTGCCGAACTATGCTTGGATATTTCTTTTCCTACAAACTATGGTGTATTTTCCTTTCAGACGGGTAGCGAGCCTCATTCACTGACTGGGAGAACTTATCCAGATACGGCAGGTATTTCGAGCACTCAGTATTCAGATAGAGCTCTTAAGCACACTGAGGATTTTGGATGTATCTTGTTTTATTCAAAGCCTCCATCCCCGCTATCAATATTATCAACAATCCTGCCATGGGCTTTCCCCTTGATCTGTAAAAGAATCTCCACCGGGACATTATGTATCGTGTACTTGACCAGTTTCCTGTTATCTCACTAAGCTTACTGCTGGACCCATAAGCCTTATATTATTCTGTGCACATCTATGTATATTTATGAGTGTATGATGGAGCCCTCGTGGTTGCACTGAAGCATATTTAAAAAAAACTTTTCATATCATCATTCACTGCTGTCTACTCTCAAAATGTGTTTGATGTTTAAAAGATTATTTAACTCCTGGATGTATAGTATGACACGGACTATTGCTGTTAACATTAATTTATTGTTTGTGATCAAAACTAATACCTGTAAATGAATAGTTTTACAATTGTGAAAATATGCTCATTCATATTCCTGCCAAGAATGAAATCAGAAAATCGTTACCGCCGTTATAATATACGTGAAGCTGCAGGGGGAAACGGCGTCGCTGCTTCATTTAGGGACTGTAGAGAATCAAGCATTCATTTTAATTTAAAGTTTATGCTGCTGCACCTTTGTGGCCTCTGTGTTTTCCTGTGAGCTGAAACAACAACTCCGCCACCTAATATGGGATCAAGTGACGCCTGCACACTTTACTTATTCATTTATTCATTCAGGGTCATGTGCACACGGCGAGGGTGCAACTATACACTCAAGTTGTAAACCACGAGCAAGCAATACTCCGCCATCTAAAAAAAGCGTAGACATGTTTCTCCCCCCCCCCCCCCGGTTTCAGGCTGAAAAATCCCACACAGACATTAGATGGGTTGTCGTGACATTCATGTTCCCCAGATGATGAATCCTTGTGAGCTAAAATCCCCACAGAGACAATAGCAATAACTTTCTGTGTCGTGAAACTACACTTTCAATGTGTTTTTTGTGTGTCTCTTGGAGGTGAGCTCAGCAGCGTAACCTGGAATACGCTGAGTAACAGCGTGACTGCTGGTAATTTGACAAAATACCGCCACACACACACACACACACACACACACACAGCAGGCCCGTACAGACAAAACCTACACATTCATAATAGCAGTGTGATTATTGGATACCTTTCTTTCAGCCTTGAGAAACTCCTTGTCTCTGTGAATGTGTGTCGGTCCGAGCTGCCGTTGTGCTCCACCGTAGTGGTGAGTGGGAGCGGCTCGTCGCTTTGGTGTACATTACCCTCTGTTGTTAAACTCTGACCCGAGGTCACAATTATCCCCATGCATATTTCATAGAGTGCACGTATCCGTTACTGACCGGAGGAGAAACGTTAGGTCGTAGAGGGAGGAAGAGCGGACTGGAAGGAGAAGGAGGACAATGAGGAAGGGGCGAGGAGGAGGAGGAGGAGGAGGAGGAGGAGGAGAAGAGCGGTGGAAGAGCAGACACCTGTGCCAGGTGAGGATGACGGATTCCCCGGTTGCAGATGACTCGTCTGTGGATTATCGATGCTCCAGAGCGGGCGAGCGCCTTCGTCGTGTAGTCACTGACCGGCTGTGATGCATTTACTCTCCCCGCCGGGGTGCAAAGATGCTTTGATAAAGAGGGCGCTCTGATGAATAATCCCACGCACACAAACAAAGCGGCTGACATTCAGGTGAGAGCTTTTGAGGTTTAGAGGGCGCTGATGTAATGAGACAGAACGGTGTAGTGTGGTGAACAAACAATGTATGCCAACACAGACGTCCTTCCATGCGGAAAACAATCGGCGGAGGACATGCTGCTTTAATGACAGGACTCTTCATAGTGTACATTTTTAGGCCTTTTGGTAGCATGAAAAAAGTAATGTAATTCATGAGGAAAATAATTTTTCTTTATTTACCTGCAGATTAATAATTCATATTTGATTAAAAAAAGCAAAAAAAAAGCATTATTTGAAAGTTATCTACATCTCATGGGAAAATAATTTTATCCTGAGTCATAATTTTGAAAACAATATAGTTAAAAAAACAAAAAACGTTTTATTTATAATACATAAGAATAACAGCACAATATCTTAAAGTTATTCACAGAAACATGATTGCAAGCATTGTTTTGTTGTTTTTGTTGCTCTTATTTATTTTGCAGGACTCAGCTGAGGTTTCAAGGAGTCCCTCCGTGTCTCATATCGAGTAGATCAGACCAGCACACATATGCTGCTAGCTGGACCTCACCAGCTATAAACTCTCAAAACAAACAACATGAACGTTGAACAGTTTTTGCATGTCATGGCAGCTACCGGTAGTGATTCCCAGGTCCGGGCGGGCGGCACCAGCGCCTCTGTTGTTGCTAGTTCCGTCCCCGCGTCCCTTGAGCTCTGGACATCTTTTCAAACTCCGACCAGTCACGAAGTATTGAGTGTCTCGTCTCTGGTCCCTTCCACAGTCATCGCACTCATTCCTCAACACAAACTCTCAGCAAATGGACACGTACATACAGGGCCTCCATCTTCTCGTGAGGCAACAACGGAGCCTCAACTTTCAGGAACTTCCTCTTCTCCCTCTGGTACCAGAGAGGGAGAAGATCAAAACACGCTGCCTGCGCCACCTCCCCGGGCTGATAATCCCCAGAACGTTCAGCAGAATAAACCGGCAGATGGAGGCGCCCTGGAAGAGGGATCGGTAATCTGCATCGTACCCAAAACGGATGAAGAGCAAGGTATGGGTTGTGGAAGGCGGCTGTTTTCAAATGATGTGGACATTTCTCCACACGCTTTCGGTTGTGTCCCAGAAGGCACACTGAGTAAGCAACACTAATCAAAGTATCAAAGTATCAAAGAGGTGGCGGAACCTGGACGTTTAGTCTCATCGTTGTTTACATCCATCTCCACAGTTTTCTGCAGGCATGTTTGTATAATTTAAAATCCTTCTCATAAAACTGATGAGATTAAAATAAGACAAGTGTTTGTCACGGAAACAAAAACACAATGCAGCAATTTACCATGCATCCATTTTCCTCCACTTATCCGGGGTCAAAGGTCCAACAGGCTGACCAAACTGTCCCATTACTGATCTCTGCACCTCTGTAAATCTGATGAGGGCATATCCCTGTGGATGAACGATTTAATGTGTCTTGATCTTTAAACAAGAGCTTAAATAATAAAGAGATCAGAATTTAGAGAAGGTAAAGTCCCTTTGTGAGACTAGCGGGTATACTTTTGTCTTCACAAGTGCTCACATATAAGGTGCCATATCTTTTATAATCCCAATATTGAACAGCAAAGACTTGGCTGAAGATTTCATCATCTTCTAAGCCTTGTCGGTCCTTCAGATGTGTTGCAGGGCCGCTTCATCTCCTGTCGAGATGCCATTGATACAGAATCCCCGGCTTCACACCGCCCTCCAAGTACCTCTCCTGTATTTGTCCTCAAAGATGAATCATCGCTGCTGTCTTTACGGGATTGTTTCCATTGTGTGCTGTCCTTTCACTTCTGGGATTGCCTGTTTGATTTCTTGATCTAAGCTATTTTTCAGTCGCCCCTTTGGAAAGCAGCTTTGAGCCATTGTTGTCACACAACAACAGAGCCATCCACATGCTCCTGACTCCTCTGCCTCTCCCTCCCCAACGTGGCTTCTTATCAGCTCTTGGACAGGACGGAGGGCCGAGGAAGTTGTTTTATAGCCTCAGTATTAACCTGAGCAACGTGACAGAGGGCTGGTGCGCATCCTATTTCATCCAACGACCTTTGAGATCATTGAAGGGTATTTCTTTAACGGACTCACGGCAGTGGATTTCTGGCGCCACACTCCATCGGCTTAAATCACACGATGATCGTCTCCCACAGGTTTATCCTTCAGCCCACAACATTACATATCTCCCTCAGGTGTGTCATGAGTCATATTAAATGGTTTAAACTAAGGCCGTGTACACCGTTTTGACAGTTAGGGCTACGTAATGATAAGTAATGATCCAGGCGGGTAGCTTTTGGCAAGGCTGTGGACGGATGGCACAACATCGTCTTGCAATTTTACTTTTTAAATGCAAATTAGCACCACTTAGCCGACTAAAGCAGCCTGCCATGCAGCATGCTAAGCAGTTCTTAGTGTCTTTTTCCCCCTTCAAACTCTGCACTAATCCAATCTGTTGATCTATTCACAATTTGGAGAGAATTATAAAATAAAATGAAAGGCTTTTGTCTCATTGTCATTCGTTTCTGCCTCAGGAGAGAGTGCAGGATAAACCCGGCAGTCACGCTTCTTATTTTTTTGCTTAGTGAAGGTTGTTTTATATTCAAAGTGTATAATATGTCACAGCATGGAGCATCAAATTTACACGGGAAGAGAGCTCTCGGGCGAAAAAATCATAAATGTCATCCCAGGGGTTCAGGATTGACTCACCTTTACATTTAGCATCACTGTCGGTCGCCCTCCCGCTGCAGAATGCTGCCACCGGGCTCTTATCAAAGAAACAGTCTGAGGTTGCACATTTCACCACTTAGTCCGCCTCGGGTGGCAATCAGTGAAGCATAAAACCAATTCCAACATTTTTTATTTTCTTATACCTACGAGGCACCGAATGCAGTTGTTGCTTTACCTCAAATTATGGATGTGCTGTGTCCTCAGTTCCTTCAGGAGAAGCTTTCCAACAGCAGCTCGCCTCTCAGTGCTCGAGCCAGCCTCCCGTTTTTTTAAATGACTTCCATAGCGCCTTTGTGTTAAGAATACATCCTCTCTCTCTGTATATACCATATGGATATATATATCCATATAGATATGCTATTTCACATTGCAATGTGAAGGCGTGTTCAAGACGTTTACACCAGGGGATTTGCTGCGTGAACGAGTTATACAGTAAATAGTGAAATAGGGAGTTTCACTTCATTGTTTAGCTGTCTGGTCCATAAATGGAAGGCTTTCAGAGAAATAACTTTAAAACCTGGTGCACACAACTGGCCACAAATCGGCTCAACAGACACTGTTGTTTAATAATCAAATATATTTAAAAACGTATTGATTAAAATAACATAAAATAACTCAAAGTATGAAATGATATGCTTTTGACGTTAGGCTATATGACCGGAAAAGTTACTGCCTTAATACTTATAGGTTAACTCTGAAATAATGGTGGCCATGTACCATGTTGCTATGTTGCCATGTCTACATGTAGATATTTACACAAAACACACAATACTCATTTTTGTCCTGTAAACAGCTTGTTATTTTTTTGCGTTTCATTACGTTAACTAATACCTCTAACAAAACCGACATTGTTTGTACAGATTGTACAAGTATTTCTTTGTTTCTTTGCAGACTCGGGGCCTCGGGCCTGTTCATCCCGTGAGCTGCTGCTGACTGTGTTCTTCATCGTCATCATGACGCTGGTCATCACCTCGGCTCTCCTCGGTAACCCGCTGTGACTCACACAGACAATCAACGGGCTTCAGACATTCCTTTAGCAGGCAACGGGTCCTCCTTCAAGCATTCAAATGATTAATCAGCAAAACTGAGAAGTTATAATACATGTATGTCCTTCTTTAAAGAATTGGCCATAGTTTTGAACAGGGAATCTGTTACCGGGGGGTTTTGATGATGTGTCTTCTTTGACGATTCTGCAGTTCAATTATTCAAAATACTCAAAATGAACTGTGTTCATCGTGAGGTTTTTTTTTCCCTTATCTCTTGAAATCAGTGAAGTTCCTGGTATTCCCCCACAAGTTTGGAGGTTCGCCTCCTCTCTGTGGAGCGAAGGGGAACTGCAGTGCGCCAACCCAGTCCGTTCTGACCAAGAATCCAGTGAACCAGACCGACCTCATCACTGCAGGTAATCACGCTGGTTGAGGCCTGTGGCCTTTACTCTCTGCTTCTCTGTCTCCAGTAGAACATTATCACACAATACATCCATCTGCTGTGTGGCAGACATGGCCAGAGGCCTCATCATGCAAAGGGTTTTGGTCCAATATCACCATTACCAGTACACTGAATTAAACTAATACACTTTTGCTGAATTCAACCATCTGTGTTGACTGATATATACATAGGTAATTCTCACCAGTGGTTTTGCATTCCCTTCTTATTCATGTCACACTTGCAGCCTGCCCAGCTCTGCTCAGTGATGGCCGACGTATCGTCGGGGGCACGTTGGCCGTCAGGGACAAGTGGGTCTGGCAGGTCAGCATGCAGTGGAGAGGGAAACACTTGTGTGGCGGCGCCATCGTCTCCCCTCGCTGGGTCGTCACTGCGGCTCACTGCTTTGCTCAGTAAGAGGTGGACGTGGGGGGGAACGGAAGTGAGAAAGACGGGGAGGCTCAGAGTGACCCTGCCTGCACATCGGCCCCCCTCAGCAGGGAGGGCTGACGTGCCAAAACGATTACATTCAACTTGACGGTTAAGTCGATGCAGGGGCTCTTTGCTAGCGTTGAGCAAGTGTTTTGGGCAGTCGGTGCATATTAACATTTCGAGGACCACTTCAAACTAAAAGCATCTTATTCAAGGTGCTGAAGGAAAAAATTTATGATTGTTGACTCCTCCAAGTAAAGTTTACTTTTTCCAGTGTAGTTCACTTTTAAAGCAGATGTGCACCAGTGTGTAAGTTACTTTACATCCAGTTTTTTGGGCTCAACACCTGCAGGACAGAAGCGTTTGTGTGGGTGTGTATAGTTTGTGTTTGTTTGGTGTCGTCTCATGTGATAATAACCCCTCAAAGCAAGAAGACAGGCACCGATCACCGCAGATTGATCCACTCGATTCGAGCTCAGAGCAACAAACGTCTGCGTCTCGCCGCTGCCCCCCCCCTCAGGAACAACATGGCGCCAGCCGACTGGCTGGTGGTGGTGGACACGGTCAGCATCGCCGACAGCTCCTCGGGGAAACGCTACAGAGGGCTGCAGATCCTCCACCACCCTCGCTACGACAGCTACAACAACGACTACGACGTGGGCCTGCTGCGCACCGTCACCGCCATGGACCTGGGAGGTGACAGGAGCATTAATAATGAATAATAGTACCATATAACATATTTCTTGGTGCAAACTCTCCCTTCACTAAAGCAAGAAACAACAAAATCCAAATGGTGGATATTCTTATTGCTCCTATTTTGCAGTGTTTTGATATTTACTTATCTTTACTAGCGTCCTGGTTAAAACTTTTCACATGGCTTTGCTTGTCTAACAAGTCAAATAAATAGAGTGGTGAAATAGGGGTATCACCACTGTCATATGATAACCTTCATGTTCTGGGTTGCTCTGCTTACAATTAAAGATAATGTCCTGTTCTCATGGCTCTGTGCTGTTAGCAGGCGGTGCAGGACCGGTCTGTCTGCCCAGTGCGAGCGAGTCCTTTCCTCCCGGAGCGGCCTGTTGGATCACCGGCTGGGGATACACTCAAGAAGGAGGTGTGTTACACTGACTCAAGCCCTTTCTCCTCTTCCTCTGTCATGATGCAATCCCACCATCAAGTCCTCGACTGATTCCACTCCCTCGGTCCCAAACTGGGATGTAAAAATGATTGCACTCATTACCCTCAAATGAAAGCCATAGCTCATTGCATTACGCCCACTGACCTTCAAGTTATTATTGTTCTCTCCGCTAAACGGTAGACAATAACTGCACAGCCAAAATTATGAGATAATTCTCTTTAAATATCCACGAGGGCTGAAGCAGCTGCTCGGTTTATGGCCGCGCTGTTCAGCCCGTTGGCTGCAGTCAAGTCAAATTAATTTTTCTAAACCTCTCTCCGATTCACCCACTCCGTTGTCCTCACTCTTCAGGCTTTGTGCCAGACGAGCTGCGGCAGGCTCAGGTCAAGGTGATAGCTCAAACCGCCTGCTCCGACCCGAGCGTCTACGGCGTGTACCTGACCCCTCGGATGATTTGCGCCGGCACCATGGACGGCGGCGTGGACACCTGCCAGGTGCACACATATACAACAAAAAAAAGCCCGAGAGGTGTGGGTGTGTAATGTTTCATCAATGAGTCTGTCTTGTTCCAAGGGGGACAGCGGTGGACCCCTGGTGTGTGAGACGGCCGGGGGGGACTGGAAGCTGGCCGGCGTGGTGAGCTGGGGAGAGGGCTGCGGAAGGCCCAACAAACCGGGCGTCTACAGCAGAGTGACCCAGCTCGTCCCCTGGGTTAGAGGACAGATGGAGGTGTCTTTCACTGTGTGGACGTGTGATGATCGCAAGTGTGTTCAATGACTTTGCAGTTTAGTTTTATCTGGGCCATATTATTTTTTCAACCATAAAGTTCAGATAGAGCGACTGATGTAGATTACAGCAACAAACATTATATTATGTCAATGTTATATCATATTGAACGCACTGCACCTCCTTTATGATATCCAACGTTCAACTCGGGTTACATTTTAAACAGGAGTGTTGAATCAATCATAACCGGAGGGGCAGTAAAGAGCAGTGGCTCTGTGAGGCATGCGGGATGCATGAAGCAATGAGGGGATGCAGATTGTAATTGTGTGTGTTATGCATTGCCAGATACACATTTATTAACACATTTCCTTTTCGGACACACACCACTATATTTTTCAAGTAATGGTGTCATTTTCACTTGTTTTATTCCTGCTGCAGGACAAACCGGGAGGGTTGGAGATCACAACAGCCATTACCGACACCTCACGCTAACCTGACCGATATAACTCAAGACAATTGGCAATAAAGAATTGGATGAACTGTATCTGCTTGTGTTTTATGCAACCATAAAATAATATTATTTTATTGTTACGATAATAGTACCCATATATTTATAATGAAGGGATCCTTGAAAACACTTCAGTTAAGATAAACATATGTCTCTCTATTCCTAGATGATTCTATTGAGGCTAACAGACAAACTGAGTCCAGCATTGACTGAACATAAAAGGGTTAATCAAGTCAATAGTCTGATTTTCGTTGTGCTTAGTGGGGCTTCATTTATAGCAGCCTCCAGGCCAATTTCAATAAAGAGGTCTTTAGGTTCCAGGAATCAGGAAACATTTATTGCCAAAACATGTCAGACATACAAGGAATTTGACTTGGCGGTTGGTAAGTGATAAAATAAAATAAAATGCTAATAGTTTGGGTTGGTAGAATAAGGCTATGGGTTAGTTTAAAATAAACAAATAAAGTTAAAGTTAAAAAATAAAAAATAAAGTGCACTAGCGAACAGGAAGTGACAAAAGTGAAAGTGACGCTCATGAACAAATCCAACCAAATATGTGAGGATCGTCCAATATACTTTACATTAAAAAAAGTCAGCAGTTTAAAACGCATACACGCCACTTACACCAACACGCTCACACATTAAAAATATTAAAATTTAAATGATTCACCATGTTTGAAAAACCTGTTAATTAACTTGCGGCCAAATGAGCACAAACAGGTGATCAAACGGTCTCCTGCTGCATTGGTGCGCGCTGCAAAACGTGCGAGAGACGTGAACGCGCACGTCTGAGCGCGTGCCGGTGGTCCACACACACACACCTTCGGTCCATGACAACAGTCTCCGGAGCTTTAAGTGCAGCTGTTTGTGTGAGAAGAGCAACCAGCGTCTCCGCGCGGCACTTCCGCTCTGAACCCTTCAGCTATCGACATTATCGCGGGCAATAAGGTCGGGAGCACCGTCGCAGTCTCGTAGTCTTATATCGGCAGCCTTGCGGACTCCTTAGACTCAAGGTCAGATCGGTATCTAAAAAAGAGGAGCCGGAATGTGCTCTGTGATTCGCCCGGTGAAGCCTGTCCAACGGGCTCTGTCTCTCACGCTCCGCCTGCGAGCCGCCGCCGGGGGCTTGGCCCAGGACAGACGCCTGCGTCCCGCCGCGAGTGCTGACGTTGGCCCGCTGCGAGCGACCTGCCGGTCGTACTGCTCCGCGATGTCGCGCACCGAAGGACTGCTCTTCAGACAGGTGCGACGCTTCTTCTCCGGTCGACGCGTGTGTGTTTTTAACGTTAGCTTCTGTCGGTGAGTGACGTCAGAGGGGGAGCTAAGTGGAGCTAGCTACACGTTAGCTCGACTATGCTGCCCGAGTTCTTGTGCCGATGACCGCTATTTCTGAGTGGTTTTTAGTTGACTTTTGGATGAAGCAGTGGACGAAGGTGCCTCAGACCATGGTCCACTTACTCGCTTGTGATACAGATCAACCTAATCTACATGTATATGGCAAAACTAGCTTTGTTTTCATGTACAGAAGCTGCAGTAAGAGGAACTTGAGTGAAATATAGTTACCGGTACATTACATTACAGGTCATTTAGCTGACGCTTTTATCCAAAGCGACTTTCATTACATTGCATTTCTAACCCGTGGCTTTTTACATGTTTACCCGGGGAGCAATTTAGGGGTTAGGTGTCTTACTCAGGGACACTTCGACGTGGGACAGTGAGCCCAAGTGGTCCTCAAATGGGTCATTACATGTAACATGTACCATGTATGCTATTATGTATCCTCTCCTCTGGCCATAAAACCAAATAATTGAGTAAAACTACCATTGCTGGCTTTCCAACCAGAAAACACACATTTGGCGTTGATAACAAGTAGTTCCCCCTCGTAAAACGTCATGTTTAATGCTTGAGCGATCTCTCTGTCTCTCACACACACTATCAGGACGGCGTGTAGTACGTGCACCATCACCCGCCCAAAGCTTTTGTAACTTATTGCTGTGTCATACCTGTTATGCTTTTTTTCCCCTCCCCCAGCTCTTTGAGTCGGAGAGCAGCACCTACACCTACCTGCTGGCCGACACGGAGACCAAGGAGGCCATCCTCATCGACCCCGTCCTGGAGACGATTGACAGGGACCTGAAGCTTATACATGAACTGGGGCTCAATCTGAAAGTGGCAGGTATATTGATTAACCTGCTGTGGTTGGAGTTGAGGCTATTCTACCGTCCGATAGTGTCAACTATCTTTTAAACATCTGTTGTCATCGTCTGATAGAAACCTCTCTTTTGTTCATTTACAACACATGACATATGCAAAACATGTGAGACATCATGAGAATCATTTGTATCATGTTTGTCAGTAAATGTGAAATGTATGCAGGATTACATGTAACATGAAGACACATGTGCTCGCATTTCATCACAACAATATTTGATAATATAGATTTATTGCCAAGCCATTTGGGGGAAAAAACCGTTAAAGAAATGTTATTTTTCTGGCAGTGAACACCCACTGCCATGCTGACCACATCACGAGCACCGGGCTGATGAAGAAGAGATTGGCTGGTCTGAGAAGTGCCATCTCCAAATTCAGCGGCGCCTCTGCAGACATCCTCCTGTCAGAGGGAGACAAGATCTCCTTCGGAAAACATGTAATAAGGACATGCGACTCATCCCATTCCACGCGATCAATCCATACGGCCCTCATTTTAGAAACCTTTATAAAATAAGTGATGTTTGCATTATTCTACTGTTGGTTAATTAAGTATTTTGTAATACATATATATATCATATAATACATTCTACATTGTATTGTGGATCCTACTGTACCATGTGTAGCCCTCTAAAGCAAACCTTTGCTAAGCCCCGCCCCACACTGTTGCTTTGTCCAGCGGTCAGAGACACGCTTTGCTTGTGAGGGGCAGGACTTGGCGACGGGTCAATGGCTTGAATGGAATCGTTGTCAGATGGCGCGAGTTGATCTCCGTCTCTTCTCCCCCGTAGCATGTGGCGGTGAGAGAGACACCGGGACACACGGACGGGTGTGTGGCGCTGGTGTCGGGGGATCAGAGCATGGCGTTTACTGGGGACGCTCTGCTCATCAGAGGCTGTGGCAGGACAGACTTCCAGCAGGGTACGCAGGCGCCTTTTTAAAGGATTGAATGCAGGAGGAACACCAGAGGGCGATGTTGTGTCGCTTTTCTTTTGGAATTGGTGTAATCTTTAAATAAATCCTGTCTCTGTAATTCAGGCTCTCCAGAGAGGCTCTACAAGTCCGTCCATGAGAAGATCTTCACTCTGCCTGATCAGTGCCTCATCTACCCGGCACACGACTACACAGGTTGGTTCAGCAGAAACACACACGTCTGAATGTTTGCGTAACATCTAATAGAGTCACCGCTTGTAAAAACTAAGTAGACCGATTCTAAGCGCCAGCATGGTGCTAAAAAGCTGTTTCGCACGCTGACGTGATGCGTGTTGTTACAAGAGTCGTTGTGCAAATGAACAAAGTGCAACTACTTATCATGCTGAAGGGCCCATTGCAGTATAACGTATGCAATTTGATTAAAAGTATTGAAGCATGTCATCTTAATCACTTTTAATGTTGCAGCTGGTAAAAGTTAAGATACATTTAACGACACAGCACTGCTATGGAGCTTTACCTATCAGAATATAAGAGTTTGTTTTGTGTTATTTATACGATACATATATATAATAAAGTGGCATTCAATTCAAGTACTCAAGTAAAATGAATGAACCTTAATGTTGTACTCAAGTATGTAAATCCACCAAATCCTTATTTTAATGTTTCTACTTTGATAATTAAAAACAATCATCAATCACAAATCATATTTGATGCACACTGATTTTATTTTTTTGTTGTTGTTGATATGTGATAAAAGTTGCTATACTGTATCAGAGTATATCTGCAAATAAGTATTTAAAGTCTTATCAATTCTTCACATTCTGTCACATCCGCCAGCACCACGTGTAGTTTCAGTGCCTTTACCAAGTGTTTCCCTTTGGATCGCTAAGTGAGACTCATTCGGAGCCCAGATGACCTGTTGGTCTTGTCTTTGTGTGTCAGGTCGGACCGTATCGACGGTCGGTGAGGAGCGCACCTTCAACCCCCGCCTGACCAAGAGCCTGGACGAGTTTGTGACGATAATGAACAACCTGAATCTCCCCAAGCCTAAAAAAATAGGTATCCTCACGAATTCTATGGCCAAATTAAATGAGATTTTCAAGGTTGTCAAAACTCAGATTCACACAGAAATAATTATTTAAATATGTTTTCTTTTCCTCCTTTTTTGCAGATGTTTCAGTGCCTGCTAATTTGGTTTGCGGAATACACGAAGTCTGAACGTCTTTCCAACAAGAGAATTTTATTGTTTTTCTTACAGGTTGATTTTCTCAATGTAGAAATGTTAGAGAAGTGCTTTTCTGAATGTATTCATGTAAATTTGAATATGTATGTTGCATAGCTACTGACATCGTCGGGATAATGCTTCATATTAAAACACAATCAGCACTCTTTAAACTATTGGAAATTAAATCTAAATATCTGTACATGAGGAAAAACATTCTATTTTGATTACATTGATCATATTGAAGTGTGCCTTACTGGGTATTATGATTAAGTTGGAGGGAGAGGAGGGTTTTAAGAAGCAAAAGCTCAATTGGGAATGTTCCATTCAAGGTTGGTTTGATTCATTAATGCTTCGCTGTGTCTAAAAACTGTTGTATACAGTTCAGAAAAACTTGCCGTTTGAAAATCATTTTAAACCGCGGGTGTGGAGTTTGATAATGAGATTGAGGATGTTAAGTGACATTACAGCGACTGTAGGTTCCAACAACGTGAGTCAAGATGCTTCTGTGAAAAGTAGGAACTTTCCTTTTTTCTCCGTCTGAAGAGAGCACATTATTGCTCCGCTGTTGTACCGCTTTATGTAAGTCTCCATATCGATGCACAGTAAATTGCTTTGCTGTATTTAATCTCACTCTATTCAGCTACTCTTGCTATTGTTCTTTCAGTGTGTCAATGCTTGAATATCTGGTGTGATTGTGCTGTAATGCTTGCAAGGTTTTAAGCAAAAAATAAAAGAGGACTTTATAATTATTCAAAGAAAGCGTGTGGGTGTTGACTTGTCGCAAGTTAATACTGTCAACACACACACACACACCATCTACCAGCTGTCTCTGTCAGCATTTGGGACAAACAACATGATTTAGACCTCCTCTGCCTCACCTACTGTCCTCGGCAACAGACACCTGCATTGTCTTCAAATTCAGAGCTGTGTGTGTGTCCCTGTTGTCGCGCGTCCAGCTGAAAACATACCGCTGTAGAGGCGCCGAGGTTTCCCTTTAAAATGTTGCTGTCCTCCTGGTCCTGTGTGGCTGTTGCCAGCTGTC
Organism: Gasterosteus aculeatus; assembly: GCF_964276395.1. Classification (NCBI taxonomy): domain Eukaryota; kingdom Metazoa; phylum Chordata; class Actinopteri; order Perciformes; family Gasterosteidae; genus Gasterosteus; species Gasterosteus aculeatus. The sequence continues at coordinate 6,072,744 of NC_135707.1, read as the reverse complement.
CTTTCACCCAGTCCGTGTCACCCATCTGCCTGCCCTCTTTCAGCCTCTCCCTCGTCCCACTTCCACTGTGCCATGTGAACCTGCTGCCTGTCCTCTCGCTCGCTCGCTCTCACGCTGTCGACGTGTCACCGTAGAGAAATTATTACGCCATCGCCCCATTCAGAGAGAGCCGTAAAGAGGCCGGTCGGGCCGATAAAGCCCTCAAGAGGGAAGAGCAGGTTCCGCCCAACGGAACATGAATACTCTCGTGGGGACTTCCTGTGGAGAGACGTGAACCCTGGATGCTTAGTATTGACTACAAAATGGGGTTCATTACCCGCAGTGTCAACTACGGTGTATATTTGCTACAAATATTAACGTTTACTTGGTACTCTGTGGTAGGTTTACAGCGACTGTAATACTTTATGGTATTTTAATCTCCACAGGGATCAATATAAGACTGCTGGGAGGCTTTGTGACTCATTATGTGAACATACCCTCAGTCATCCAGGTCATGGGATGTCGAACAGTAGTAAGTCGCAGTGCCTTCGTGGTCATAGAATATATAATAGTAATATATTGTTACTGCCCTATTGAAAATGTCAGCAAAAGTCTAAAATATATAAGGTGCAAAAATGTCATGAAATAGAGTCAAACTATTTGGTCAAGAAATGTCCAAATACAATTTGTTGGACAATGTCATGCTAAAAAAAAAATATATATAGTTGGAGAAAGAATGTCATAAAAAAAAAGAAGAGTAAAAATACATTCGGTCGAAAACGTTGGAGGAAAAAAGTCAAATTATGTGAAAAAACTTCGTCATGATATCAATATTGCTGTGATATTTGTGCACCTGTTGATACCGAAAAGTTCCTATTATTTCTAAAACCGACATTACAGCCATTGCAACAAATTGCGTTTTTTCCCTTCAAATTTGTGTGCATATACTGCAAGTGACCTGAACCACCCTCATACTTTATACGACCCCTTATATTATTAAAACATTCCAGTGGGAGCTTGTCATGAAAACTATTTAAGTGGCCTTTTACTTGACGGCGCAGTGGCGAAGTGCCGGAATGACTCCACGGTGAGAGGAGCTCCGTCAGCTCCCAGAATAGAAATCCCATGTGGGTGGAGGGACGTGAACGCGACTCCAACTCTCTGTCCGCCTGCGGAGAGACGGTTCGAACCGAGAGGAACTTTGGCCTTTTTTTCCCCCTTCTCCTTTTCATTTAGCGTTACGCCCACAAACACTTGTGTTAGTCGGCTCCCGCCTCCACCGTGACCCTCCTCTTCCTCCTCCTCCTCCTCCTTCCAGGTCAACATCACCTGTTAGGCGCGCGCCGCTCTGTCAGATTTCCCTGGAGGTGGATTGCATTTGACTCACGTGAAGATAAAGAACCCGGCAGGAAATATCCACAACCCACGGTAAAAAAAAAATAACAGAGAAGAACAGTCGAGGGAACCTTAACGCGACTCTGACGTCATTGACTTCAAAGTGAAAGCGCTTTAATAATAAAGTTCGCCGCGGTTCTCTTTGCCGCGTCGCTTCCGTTTGATGTCGCCCGGGGTTCCGCTACAATGTGTTGAACCGGAGGACGCGGAGAGCGGCCGCGTCCCAGGTGAGTCCGGCCAGCGGCTTCAATCCGTGTGTTTTTTGATGTTCGATACCGAGTCAGCAGAGAGGACTTCTCCCCCCTGTCCGCCCCCCCCCACTCCAGACTGCTAACGCGAAGATACCGCTGTAAACGAGTTTGACGTACCGTGTTTTTTGACTCTACTCCCTCTACTAATTTTACAAAAGAGGAATGAAAACAGCTTCCTGGTCGTTTTAATGCAACTCCCGAAGCCGACCGGCCGAGCCCCATTCTTCGGCCGTGAGTGTAACGCGGCTCATTGATTCCCCGGTTTTATGTCAAACACTATCACGTGACCAGGACGTGCACCCAGGACCTCTGAGGGACATACGTGAAGAGACATAAAGGGCTCCAGGAGACATGTCTGTAGTGTGTGGAGAAGCCTGTGTTCTGTAATTAAGCGCACCAATTATCTCCGCTTGTTGTCTCCATTTGAAGAGAAGCCCAAAGGGCACTTTTATGTCTTCTCCTCCCGGCGCCCATGACAATAGTTCCAGTTTTGGAAGGCGTTGTTGTCTGTTTATGCCTCTTTTCCAGTTGTAGTCAGACACACACTGGCACCTTGTTTTGACTGTCTTGTGGACAAATCTGTGTCTGAGCCCTGTGGCTGTCATTAAGGGATCAAGCTCCTAAAGGTTTAACTCCCGCCATAATAAACATGTGTCGATCCAGCAGTCGCGTTTACTCACAAGATGGGAATTCATCAAAAGGTTTGTTCTCACAGCGTGCCTTCAACTTATTGTCGTCTGTGGAAAAAACGAATGTTAAGGCCTCCTAAAGCCTAACTTTATGTAGGACTTTAAGGAAGATATTTGAAGCAATTCAGTTGGGCCGCAACTATTCATGAGCTTTTTTTTTTCATCCCATGTATTTGCCCTTGTGATCCAGGTGTTACTTCTAACATTAACAATGGACTCGTTGTGTTAAAGTCTCCCAGTGAACCACAACAAGAAGCCAGCATGCACACGCACAAGGAGCCTGAAACGACTTGGGCAAATGTTCAAGTTGCTTCTTTTTGTCTCATCAGTCCGAAACAGGAAGATGTTCAAAGATATCAAACTGACAAGATTAAAAAAATATCACACTGACACTTCCCCCCCCCCTCCTATTAATTAGGATGATTTTCGACATTCAAATAATCCTTATTTGAGCTCTACATTGCAGGAGCTTTTGATGAAGCAATGACATTACATATACATAAAACAAGTTTAGCTTCTTACACCTGCTGAACTGCATATACGTTAAAGTGACGTAACAAATGTTGACAGTTGAAGCAGGACAAGATTTGGATTTTTCTAATCTCAGTGTTGCAAAGAGTATCAGAAACATAACTCATGCAGAGAATTTAGCTCTTTTCTTGAATAACAATAACAAGAGTTTGCAGAGGACATTGATTAAAGTATCGGTAACAAGCCTTGGTTTGGCGTTGTCAACACTTTAAACGTGTTCATCTTAATATTATTGCTGCTGGAGCGAGTGTGTCCTGCCGTCTGCCACTGATGATGGCATGAAGCTGCCATTGTTGTCTACCAGAATGTATGTTGTTGCCACATCCTCTGCATGTGACACATGAGCTTAACTAGATGTGTTTTCATCTTGTCTGTTGCCACCCAGGTGTCAGGGGGGGTCGGGTCGGAGGAGGGGGGGGTTCAGTTAGACAGGTAGAGGAGTGACCGCCCAAACCGGTTCCTCTCACCTGCTTTTCCTGCTCACGATCTTGTAATGTGAAGACGAGAGCTTCTCGGGCCGAGCGGGTCCAGAGTCCTGAGCATTTGATCTCTCTAAATACGCCCAGAAATAAATGTATTTTCATCTGTTTTTAAGGAAGCAAATCTGGTTCAACAACTAAACACATCTGGGTTGATATCATTTTCGCCTGCACGTCCTTTCATACAGCGGAAACTAAATAGTTCAGAGTGGGACTTTATATGTTTTGTATATCTTTCTGTGGGACGAGTGCAACTGAGTAGCAAAAGGAGGGACTTCAGTGTCTCAATTTTAAAAATTCCCTAAAAAGGCGCATTTCTGATCCTGGCTGGAAACCTTGTGTGCATGAGATACTAATGTGACGATGTCAGGCCTACTGAAAACAACGTTTTAAAGACTGGAGGTTTTGGCCGGTTCGCTGTTAATTGTGGTCAACAAAAAAAATAATGCGTGGCTAGTTTATAACTTATGGCTTCTGCAGATGTGAACTAAAGAAGCGCTTTAACATCTGGAGTGTGGATGCCCCACTGGTCTGAGTGGTGCCGCTGTGGAGAATGTGACCGATTTCACAATTTATTAATCTCAGGGAAATATTTGAGTGTAAACCCAACCTGACGGTCAGCTTAAGTAGAGGCTTTTATTTTTCTTCAATTACTCGTACACGTTTTCTCCTCAAGTCGGTGTCAATGTTGCCCTGATGAAATGTCACAAATAAAACAAGTAGGTGATGGACGGTGTGCAGGGGGTTTGCAGTTTGGTCGGTTGACAGGAAAAACTAAATCCGATGGACTCCCCGAGCTCGGGCTGCGTGGATTAATCCGGCGTTGTACATCGCTCACGTGCTCCGCGCGTGACGTGTTTTTGCCGCGGTCGGCCTTCACACCCCCACGGAGCGCATCGCCCCCGCGGCCCTTTTGTCTGTGTCTCCGTGTGGCTGATGGAATATAGCTGTTGGCAGTGTTGACTTTATGGTTTTGTGTACACAATGCTTAGCCGCACTTTTCCTTTCAGCCCCTCACCAACAGTAGGGCAGGGGGGGGTCCTAACGGGGACAAGGCCGTTTCAGAATGCTGCTGTATGTTATTCTCATCATTTGGGGGCTAAATCATATGTTTTTTTTTTGTGTCTGTGTCAGCAAACCGGATTTTACCTCGTTGGTTTGAAACAAAAATCCCCAGGGAACACCGTGTGGATTTTGAAGAAACGTCACACACAGTTATTTATTTTGCACATCAGCAACCCTCATCCCAGTGTCCCGGCACGTAGTGCTCTGCACTCCCACGCACCCACGAGAGCGATCTCGCTTGCATACTGCGTGTTAGAACGAGGCGTTGGGCCCAAGTCCCACCTCTTTGATGAGGGAAAAAATGAACACAATGAAGGAAAGGTCCCTTCGTTGTGTTTATTGACTGACTTTATCTGGATTATTTGAAGCAAAACGCACACAGCTGATAGGAGCGGAGCCTTGGAGCAGGAGACAAGGCGGGGGGGGGGGGGGGGGGGGATACGAGCAGGGACTCCCTCCTGCACGGACTGTGACTTCTTCTCATCCCAAGTCAGCTGTTGATTGCTGATCTGTGGTTGATAATCAGCTGCTCGACTCTCCCGGCTTTCAGTTTGAAAGTTCTCTCATGTCTTGTGTAACCTCCGGGTGGTCGTTGCGCAATTCACACGCGCACAATCACATGCACGCTCTGTTCCCGCCCTGCCCGCTATCTGTCTATTCTCAGGGGGCGCTCCACTCCCCGCATCCCAGTCCAATTATTTTGGGCACAAAAAAGGGTTTTGTTCTTTTGATCCGACTCAGGTTGACCCTTGACCTCTTTTTTTTGTGTGTGCTTTTTTCATTTTTTTAATCGTTTTCTTACCATCTCCAACGGACTGACCCAATGTTTCTTGTTTGGTCCGTGCGTTCTGTTCGTTTAACCTGTAGCTTGTTGACAAACTACTGTTTGTTCTCTCTCTGTTTCCCGATAGTGAATCTGAGTGGACTTTAGCTGGAGGTCAGATAGCGAGTGGCCGCACTGACGTTTGTTTGGAAACTAATGGAACCCTTTTATTGGAAAACTCCCCGTTTAATAAATAGAAAACCCAATTCCAGATAAGTCTCATGAGGGCAAATTTGTGTGTCAATGAGCGTTTCATCATTATTATTGTAAATAGTTAAATCTGCCATTTTTGGAACAGATTTACATTTTACAGATAACTTATGAGAATATATACAGGTTTTAATACCTTAGAGATGACAACAAATAAAGGGCCTTTTTATTTTACGCAGCGGGTTTATACGGACCTGTGCTAGAATCTCCGCACAATGGCAAATTTTAATACCATTATTCATTACGTATATATTAGTTATTTTTACATTCCATGTCCTTGGATGCCGCAGTTAAGCTGATTGTTGCATATGTGGTGCATCACCAGAAAGAAGTCTTTGACATTTTAGACTCCACTTCCTGTCGTTTTTGACCCCCCCGCCCCCCTCCCCTCCTGCCTCCAATCTCTCTCTCCATGTCAGTGTGCCAGTCGTTGTTTGGAAGCCCTCACTCACATCTCAGCTGTATATTTATCCCTCTGCCTCCACTCCGCCTGCCTTCGCTGCAGCCTAATAAGGTCTGGATGGAGGGTGAGAGGGGAGATGGTGGGAAAAGGTTGGACAACAGGATTCAAAAGAATTTTCCCACAAAATAGGTTTTGTATTTTTTTTGCGTAAAGCGGGCTGAAGATCAGAATAGAAGAAAGACGTCAGTATGATCCGGGCCTTTTGGGCAAAGCGCTTTGATGTGGAACACTGTAAACAACTATACAATGAATGAATGTGACCTCAAAGTCCGTCCTGATGTGGTCCACTGTCCTCCGCGGGCAACGTCCCCTGTTGGCATTTCATTGACCCGTGTCTTGACGATCAAAAGCCTCAACGCAAAAGTCTTTTTGTTTATGACGCTTTGTGTTCACCCACACCAGAGTGCTTAAGCGCCCACACCCTGACCTCTGCCGTCTCTCCCACTATTGTTTCCTTCTCTACTGTAAAGGGTTTTCTCCACCACAGGCTGCTCTCTGAAACCAGGGGATTTCTGGGGTTTTCTTTTCTTCTTTGTTTTAAGTGCTTATCCAGCTACTACTCAGCGGTGAAATCCCCTCTGTGAACAGTCGCCCCGATCGCTGATACGCCCTCGAACACCCGGCGGATTAGATTACCGCTAATATTCCATGAAGAAAGCCGCTCTCAATCGCCGCCTCCCATGACTTTGCCTTTTATTTTATTTTTTTAGATATGCCCCAACATGACGTGGAGAGCACCAGGAGCCCGTGGAAGCAGGGCCTTCGGCCGCCGTGGATGACCAGATTGGCCGGGGTTCAGAGCCCCGCCTCCTCGGGGGCGGAGTCTGACACGGAGAGCAGCAGCACGGAGAGTGAGAGGGTGAGTGACTGTCATGTCACAGGGGGGAGAGGGGGGGCGATACATGAAATCATCCCCGGTAGCTGCCGGTTGGAGCAGCTGAGCCAAAGAGTCATCTAATTATTTACTGTTTTAAAGCTGGTCTGCGGTTACTTCATCTCCTTTTTATTGTACGTTCTCTTTCGGTCAGTCCTGCGTTAAGAAGCTGGAGGGGGGCTCGCTGAGGTACCTGCCGTCGCCCTCAATGCTCCAACGCCGGATCACTGAGATTGACCAACAGAAGGAGGAACTAAAGATCGAAGTGAGCATGCTGACCGCTCAAAAAACATATTTCTGTCTCATCCGGTGGAAAGGATTTTTTTGACTTGGTTAATTGGACAAAGATTTAAATATGTCGTCTGGCACAAGCTTTTATATATTTTTTGCAATTCAATTCATAGACTTGAAAGAAAAATCTGCAGATGAATTGATGGAAAAAAAATTTCAACCTCAGAGTGAATTGAAGAATATGAAATCCTCACTAGTTGTTGCAGATGGAATGTTTCCCTCCCAAATAACTCACTTAAAACCGTTTTAATAAAACGGTACTCTCAGGGACAAGTCGTGTTAGTGCAGACGTGCTTTTAAAAAGTTATGAGTTTAGTGAAGATTCCTTGGGTCGTAGTGAGCATTTGACCAGAAAATGAGACTTGCAATATAAGTCTCATATAAGTTTAAACAAACCGCTGAACGCTATTTTCTTTCTCCAGTTCAAAGTTTGATGTTTTTTCATTATTTGCCGGTGGTCGTGTGCTGTCCTTTGCAGATGCAGCTGGAGATCTCCCTGCTGCAGGGGGAGCTGCAGACGGAGCAGAGCCAGCTGCACAGACACACGCAGAAGCTGCAAGCTCTACAGCAGGAGGCCAGACAGAAGGAGAGCCACAGACACACGGACAGACACACGGACAGACACACAGACAGACACACGGACAGACACAAGGTATCCGGGGACGTTTATTCACGAATAACAATAGCGTTTCTGAGGCTGGTTGCCATGACTGTGCTCTTCCATCATCATGGATGACCAACGGACCGCCATAGTTGTTACATTTAAATGGGTTAATGTTATGGAACACCTTCAATGTTAAAAAGATATGTAGACATCCAATATGTATATGGAATAAATACATCCTGAAGGAAATAACTGTTAGTGTGTGTGAGACACAATAATGTAAATATTCATCTCCATACATATACATGGGTATACCTATATAGGTGTCTGCATATAAACATATGCTGTCAATCTATCCATCTATCTAGATATAGATACACTGTATCCATCTATCTAGATATATATATACTGTATCCATCTATCTAGATATAGATATACTGTATCCATCTATCTAGATACAGGTATAGATATTATCTATCTATCTATCTATGTATGTATGTATGTATGTATGTATGTATGTATGTATGTATGTATGTATGTATGTATGTATGTATGTATGTATGTATGTACGTACGTACACCGTGGTTGAGTAAGTCTGCTGTAGGAATTTGACACGTAGAAATGTGGCTCAGTGAGAGACATCATCAAGATTATAGTGAGGACAAGTTACTTTGAAATGACTGATGACTGCAGGTGATGACTGTTCTCGTGCTTCACTGTCTGTCCCTGCAGGAGCGGGAGAGTCTGGAGGAGGAAAGGCGAAGGCTCGAGGGGCTGAAGGGGAGGTGTGATGAGAAGGAGAAACTGATCTCCAGCCAGCCAGAGGGCCAGAGAGAGCAGCTAGCGCTGCAGCTGCAACAGGTGAGAGGCTGAGCTGCTCACAGCCGGACTATGAATGAAGCTATGAAAGAACAAACGTTTTAACATATTGGAGGAACGGTGGTTGAACACAGTGTGATTGTTCGAAACCTGTTTAACCGAAAGTGTTAATGTTTCGGTTAGAGAGACACACACACACACACACACTCACACATACAGAGGTTGTTTATTTCTTTTGTGAGAATGTGACGGAACCAGATGGGAGACTTGTGGGTGCAGTCCAGCAGACGGTTGTTCGCTTATGTTGCGACAGGTCGTATTTATTTGGAAGGTTCTTTTCAGAAACCGGTTTGTCTATAATTGCAACACAGACGAAAGACAAAGTGCACGACTGCAGGTATTTTGGTTATAATAGATTATACATGTTTTTTTGTTTCTTTTGCAAATGTTCTTCAGGTTCATTTTCACATTAAAGTATTACAGCAATAATTTACGGGGTTTTATTCTTTGGTAAATTTCTAAGATAGTTTCTACCTTGGTGCAACATCATAACTATTCCATACATTTCATTAGCTATACTGCAGCAAAAAACGCCTGTGATGAAACATATTTACAGATAGTTTGGGGAAAAGTTAAAAGATGAAGAACTAGAAACGTTCCCCATAAGATAAAGTTAGTATGCAGCATTACAAAAACTGCACAAAATGCAGAGCGGCTGTCGCGAAGTGGCCCCATTAGACCATCTGCTCGCTTGTGAATGCAGGAAAGAGAGGCAATGGAAGCGGCAATGCGAGCCTTCGAAGACTGGGAGTTTCGAGTTCTGGAACAAGAGAGCGGCCTCGACGAGGAGGACGCCAGCACGGCGGACAGAAACAAGGAGGGGGGGGAGAGCGGCGGGGACATGGAGAAGGAAATGTCTCGTCAGCAGCACGCGATCAACACCGCGCAGGTAAACCGGCGAGTTCTACAGGTTTTGCAGCTCATTTGGCGGATGTGGGATTAAAACTCCCAACAAACCGCCCTCCAATACGGACGCGTGAAGGTGGACAAAATAACAGGAACAATAAAGTCCATTACAGCAGCCCTGCAAAGAACTGAGAGTTGTTAAAAAGGATTTCAGAATTTTAATTAATGACGTGTTTTGAGAAGTGCGGGGCCTTTTTTAAAGGTGTTAATGATGTGTAAATGTTCACCTGATGTAAAAAGCGCACTTGTGTTGAATGACGGTTTTGATTTCTTAATGAATAACTACCAGTATTCCCACCATACCGAAGGATTCAGCCACCCACCTCCCTGTTATGTGCATCCATTAATTAAAAGTATGTATATTCATGGACGGGAAACAAGGGACAACCCATCATAGAGCTCCAACAGAACCGCGTACAAGAAAAAGTTGTTTTTCCTCCAGAAATGCTCCGCACCATTCTCCAATAGTAAGAGTCTCAAATTAATCATTCTTTTAAGTTATAATAAGGAGAGGGGAGAGAGGGAACTTTTAAAACCACAAATCTGCGCTCCTCCTATAATAATAATAAGAGTTCTAGGCATTTATCAACAAAACTATAATTCTTGCTCGGACTATTTTTGCACTGCTGCACGTTTAAAGGCCTCGTTATTGGAGGACTCAGTACCACGTTATTTACAGTACGCTTATGCACATGTACACAATCTCCTCAAGTCCCAGCCCATAGTTGGTGTTGTGGTAAGATTCCTCTCTGCCGAATCTTGACACAAACATGAACTCTACTCCATTCTTACCAGGCTTAAAAATATTAGGTTGAATTTTAAGTAAAAAAATGTCATTTTGGCGACAGCGGTAGAAAAGGTGGAAAGGATTGGGAAAAATGTTAAACTAAAATGACAGTTTAGTATTATATTTAATCATATTTCTCAATGTGAAAAATGTAATGGCCCTTGAGGATTTTAATTGTTTATTATCTAAAATATATTTAATGTGAAAATGAAAATAGTCTTAAGATTAAATTGATATCTCTCAATTAAAAAAACAGCACAAAACATTTAAAACCAGTAGTGGCGCATATAAAAAAATGAAAAAAGATTCAGTTGAGGCCTGTTTGCCTGCGTAACAAAGGTCGCAGTTTGACCGTAGCAAAAAGAGTAAATTTGGTTGGCAAACCAGAACAGGCGTAGAGAAACAATATGTGATTTACTGTGGGCATCAAGACAACAATTGTCTTTTTAAAACCATGGATTTTCAGCTTTGGGGAGTCAAACAATAGAACACATTGGGGGACAGTCAAACTCTTCAGATTGTGATTGACATGATCATTTGAAAACGTCCGGCACATGTGACACATAGCGTGCTGTGTTCTTTATTTGGACAAGGATTTATTGACCTGAACAAATGTCTGCAATGCTCTATTAAATAACTTGTGCAGGGAACTTTTAAAGTCACTGAGGCCGTACCTAAAGAAGCCGGTGCAGTTCGCTAAATGCTGACTTCAGTATGCTAAAATGCACAGGAGGACAAAGCTAAAATGCTAATGTTTAGCAGGCCCAATGTTCACCATGTGCACGATGTTGCCATGCAAACATTTGCTAATTAGAATGTTTGTAGAAATTTTAATGGCAATAGTTCTTGATTAATTTTAGTCCGGACTGCAAAACATGTGGCCGTGTAGAGTAGATTGGCTAAAAATGGGGGCGGGTGAAACATGCCAAGAGCAGCTTTATTGATAAACTCTCTGGTCATTCTCCCGTATCATGAGTTCAAGAGTCTGAAAAGCATGTCTGCAATCTCCTGTTTCTAAATCATTGCTGAAGCCTCCACCAACCAAGTGAAAAACAGATGAACAACTGGGTGCTGCAAGTTTGTTTACATTCTGGAGGGAAGTTGACAACATGACTTTTTCCATTCACATGTTCCAATTCCTCAAGAACACGTGGAAATCAACAATAGATTAGATGGAGAAAATAATACCCAATTGTTCCTCAATTAGCTGGCGTATGTGAGAGGAGGAGGAGGAGGAGGGGGAGAGGGGGATTGTGTGAGAGGAATGGTAGTTGACTCAGCTGCAGCGAGGCCAGATTACAGCTCATCTCTGTGTTTCCCCCCCGTCTGTCGGTCTGTGATTTATCAGTTCGTCATTACGTCTGACTTCCACTCTCAGCCCTGCCGTGCCTCTCGTTGACTTGCAAAGTGGACGCCGGATTTGCATGGCGTCCCGGGCCTTGAGGCGGTCGGCTCAGGGGCGTCGCTCACACACACACACCGAGGATGTTTCCCCCCCAAACGTTGCACGATGAAAAGATTAAAGTGAAGCGGGGATGAATCGGATACAGCACGTGCCGTTTCTTCTGAGAAGAGGCCCCGCTGACGGCCGTCGTGATGTGAGTTTTCAGGAGCGAGTGCAGCAGTTCCAGAGTCAGCTGAAGGAGATGGAGAGGGAGAAGGAGAGGGAGCTGAACGCCTTGAGGAAGGAGAGGAGAGATCTCGTCCACACGAATCAAACTGTAAGACCATGTTGCTGCCTGTTGGTAATACCGCTACTGCTACTTGACGACAACAAAGAGAATTCATTCAGTGCCTGTCTTTTGCATTTTGACAAAGATGGCGACTGCAGACACTAGATGACACGTTTATTTGATTGTCCAGATGTGCAGTACCACTTAAACAAACCTTTTTTTTTTTCTTTTTGAATTTTGCGAATCCATTTTTCAGGAGTGCAGATTGTTTTTTTTGTCTTAGTCAACTTCTACCCGTCTCGCAGCTTGTGGACGCAGGTTTATAAATGAGTTACAACAATTGGATATGAGACCTACATCAATACTCAATACTCTTTTTTTGTTGATTTTGTCACTAATGGGACTGAGCTGGGACTTTATCAGCCAGTTTGCCTTTTTGACCCAACTTGACACCAGTTGCAATGAGGAAGAGACTAGAGTTGGGTGTGGAAAACGCAAATCAGACACGGAGGGGGAGAGCGAGCGAGAGAGAGAGAGAGAGAGAGAGAGAGTGGGAGGGTGGGAAGGAATGAAAGGGATAGAGGTAGGAGTGATCAATGTAAGGGAGGGTGCTGCCGGGGTGTGTGTGTGTGGATGTGTGAGAGGGAGAGAAGGCCAGCTGGGAGAAGTTCCACATCCTTTTGGCGGAGCGGTAAGCCCCCGTCTTCCCACAAAAACACACTTACACCCATCCGAGCGAAACTGTCGCGTCTGTCGCAAGAATGCCGCGTCGTTTGCTTCGTCTGGTCGACTAATTGAGAGAGCGGGGGATTGTCTGAGCGGAGCGGCAGAGCGCAGGAGGAGAGGAAGAACAAGCCGCTGTCAAAGACGAGTGTGTATGACCACGGCGTGACCTCGTGCAGGACGCGCTTCACCTCTGACACACGCTGAGCTTTTAATACTCCGGCTCAGTCGTGTCGGGTTGTAGGAGGACTCGTGTAGCAGACAGTTCGGTCAGAATGAATCTGATTTCCTTGCTGTAGAGGACAATAACGGGATCATCGCGTTGCCTGAGCGTCTGCACTGCGGTAGAGCAGTGAAGGAGACGGATAACAGCGACTGAGTTGCTCATGTGTTAGTGAGTCAAGCGGAGGGGAGGAGGAGGAGGGCGGGAGGGAAGGGGGAGCGTCAGAGATAGAGAGACGATGATAAAGGGAAGCTTTAATTCTCATCCAGATGTGGTATGTCGGACGCGGCGGCTTTCACCAGCCATCTTTTTACTAATTCAATTAAACTGTTTAGTATTTGTGCCTTCCAGCCAGTGCTCCATTACAAAGGAAATTTCAATCTGGTCCTACAGGTTCTCAAAGAGAAGAAGCCACTCGCTGATTGGTCCAACATCACTGGCTCGGCCCCCTGCATGATGTCACTTTCCCCTCTCACCATTCACAAGCCTCCTCAGGTGTCCACAACTCATTCATTTTCTCAATTCTTCAGTTTGAAATTGTTGAAACTTCTCTAAGCGCTTTGGTTACGTTGTAGATATTTTAGGAAGTGTGACAAAAGAAAAGCAGCATTTATTCACATTTTAGAGGCTGCAAGCGGCCATAGACCAATCGCTTCACCGCTTCAGCTCTTACAGTTGAAGTGTTTTATCGTTTAGCAGGAACCGTGCAAAGCATCGGGCAGCCTGCCCAGAAGACGGAGCTCTCATCGCAGCAGCAGAGCCAGCGACCGGCCGGTGTCAGCGCATGGTGAGCTACCTGACGCTATTCTCTCGTGACCGATCAGTCAGAGCGCAGCGGGGGAATAGGACAATAAACACTCTTTCTCTCTCCTCGCTCATTTTGTCTGCCTGTTTGTTCAGTTCCCGCCCTATTAGTCAAATCCAAGGTGTGTCAGCGCAGACGGCAGGCTGTTACTACCTTTGGGTGCAAAGCAGGATTTTCCTGTAAAAGGTTCCGGATGAGCCAGAGAAGAGCCTATTAGCTTAATCTCCTCAGTGGTATCGCTTTTTCACACCCACACACACACACACACACCAAAGATCCTCGTAGCCCGATCTACGGGGTCAAGTCTCGTCTTGCCAGGTGTGCTTCCCCTTAGTCACGTCCACGAAAGCTGTGACTGAAATGTTCTCAATCTAATGCGATTCATCGCGCTGCCTCTTTCCCCCCCACAGCTCACGTGCAGTTATTTGTGTTGACTGCAGCACGTCTTCCCCGTGTGTGTCTTTCTCTGCCTCCTTCCCCTCTCAGGGTCGGCGAGGACGCTTCCGGACAGCCAGAGCCCAGATGTCTTCTCCTCCCCCCCCGCCTCCCACAGGCTCAGCAACGGGCACGCCGTCGCCCACAGACACGTGAACGGCGGCGGCTTCCTGACTCCGTGCAACAGCACGACCGGCTCCCGCGCCGCCAGGTCAGCCGCTCCGCCGCTCGCTCGACCAGCTCTAGGAAGAAAAATGAAGGGCGGCTTTTCTTACTTACTTTGGCATTTGCATGCAGCAGTGGGGGCTTTTTCGTAGTTTGCGCGAGTGTTGGTTCATGTACTGAACAATGTTAGCGGCAGAGATCTGGAAGATAACGGGTCACAAACAAAGTCTGATGCATGAGCAGTTACACTGCTCCAAATCGTCCAATCCTAAAATTGAAAACAAACTACCTTACAAATCGTTGAATATTCCGGCCCAGCGCTACTTATTTGGAGATAAAGCTAAAAGTGACGACACTGTCTTCAGGATCAGGAATCAGGAATCAGGAAACATTTATTGCCAAAATATGTCAAACATACAAGGAATTTGTCTTTGCGGTTGGTGCGCGACAGACAGTGTAACAATAGACAACAAGATAGCAGTGCACAAGTAATAAAATAAAGTAAAATGAAATGCTAATGCAATGGGTTAGTGGAATAAGGCTATGGGTTAGTATAAAACAAGAGAATAAAGTTAGAGTTAAACATTTAAAATATTAAAAAAAGTTAAAAAATATTAAGCATAAAGTGCACTAGCGAACAAGTAACAAAGTCACGAGTGACGACAAAGTGAAAAATGACAGTTAAAGTGAAATGTGCAGTATGAAGGGGAGTGACCGGTGGAATGTTAGTCAGTCAGTGGGGGACCGGGCTCTGTTGATGAGCCCGACTGCCGACGGGAAGAAACTTATCAATTCTAGTAAGTTAAAGTTTGACAGCTTTCTTTACCCTGGTCTGAAATAGACCTTAAAGAAGCAAAGTGGCCCAAAATCTCGAAGCTAGCCCGTGCATTCGTTAGTAGCGTGTTGGTCGTGCTATTTACTGTGTCACACACACATGGTCTCATAAAACGTATTTGTCAGATGAGACGTACATCGGAGATTGTAATGCAAACTAATAACTCTTTTGTAACTTACAGTACAGTTATCATTACAGTGTTTCATAATACTGAAGACATGCGTTGACTTGTATGTCCCCTTCATTGACAGGACTCCTTGTCAGCTAACGAGCTAACTTCTGAAACCATAAGCAAAGTCATTTGTACATTTTATTTTGACACGTTGTGTCCGATGGATTATACTGTGGGTTTACTGAATAAGCAGTTTTGTTTGGTT
Organism: Gasterosteus aculeatus; assembly: GCF_964276395.1. Lineage (NCBI taxonomy): Eukaryota > Metazoa > Chordata > Actinopteri > Perciformes > Gasterosteidae > Gasterosteus > Gasterosteus aculeatus. Next base: position 6,057,282 of record NC_135707.1, on the reverse strand, counting down.
GAAGCAAACACAGCTGCTAAACGTGGAATTTTGGACTGATCTCAGGAGCTGGACTGCACGCCACACGCATGAATAAACAATGTGAACGCAGTTCTCCGCATCCTTCTCCTTCACCTTGAGCCTGGATGTGTCATTTCGTCCGCTTTGATGAACCCTGTCTGTTCCCCTCGCAGCCCGTCTCTGTTGGATCTCGTGGAGATCGAGAAGAAGCTGAGGGAAGCCAAGGCGGAGAGAGAGCGGCTGCTCAGAGAGAGGGTGAGTCACCCGCTCGCCGACACCTCCTAATCGCCAGCGACACGCGGCGTCGGACACGGCCGTCTGGCCGATGACGCCCACCCGGCCCGAGAATACGGCCCTGCGGATGTGTGCACGTCATGATGCGCGTTTGCACCACCGGCGAAGGCCGAGACTGAAGAAACGATTGGCCAGATGGTTGTGCATTAGGGTGACGTTTTTAAGAGGGATTGTTTGCGTTTCTCTTTGGGATGCACACACACACACACACATCATGTCCTGGTGGTCAAAGGGAATAAGCTAATCGTTTTCAATGTGTTCACCCAGGAAGAGCGGCGCTGGTTGCTGTTGGAGGAGAGAAAGCAGAAAGAGCAAAACTCTCCCATCAAAGAACCAGAGGAGCAGGTGACCCCACAAAGGCTTGAGCTGGATCCAGAGCCAAAGGAGCAACCGAAGGCCGGTTCTCCCCCAAAGTCCCCGGAGGTACGATGGCCTTTTCATACCTGTGATGGTGATGTTTTCTATATGAGCTAAGTCACAAAACGGATAGAGATGGAGGCAATAGAGATAAAAACCTGTTTGTTCCCCTTATTCTTCTTCCTTGTCAGAATCTGACTTGCGTCCGCTATTCTCACACTGGCTCATAGCGCCCTCTAGTGGGCTGTCGAGGTGTTACCAAATGGTTGGATTAAATTTTCTTTCATAGTAGCACACAAAGGTAGTGTCATATTTGAATGTGCTCAATACTTTTTAAGTTGAAAGCCCTCATTTCATTGGCCAGTTAAATATAAACTACACTATCCTCGACTAATCATTGGTTAATGAAGCCTGTATTCTGAAACTGTTGGCCAGCTAAAGTTTGCTCAGAAGCAGCAGCAGCAGGTGAGAGTCAACAGAATATGTTTTGGTTTTTGGTCATTAAAGCCGACAGTGGCATGATGGAAATGCAGCCTTGAGTTTACGTACGGTTGAGAAGTCGTGACCTAAACTACCCAGAATTCCACAGGTTCAGGTGTGTTGTGTTGAGCAGCAGTGGATGCAGCCTGATGAGGAGGAGACTCCACAACAAAGATACTTTTCACGCTTGCAGTCTTCAACTCCTTGGAGAGCTTTGTACCTTTTTAAACCGATGCAGCAGTGCTATCCACAACCTGTTGACACACTTTTATCTATTACATTTGTGGAATATCCCTTTTAGAGGTGAAACCTAGTTTTTAACTTTGAAACATTGATTTAATTTTTACCTAAAATCACACTCTGATTTGTCTGTTACTGTTATTGTATGTAACGTTAAATGTCAAAAGTGGAGTTTAATAAATTCAGTTGAGTTGGTAGGCCGGATAAATGAGTTAAAGAACAGGGCTGATCACACAGCAGAGTTTTAAATGAGATGCCCTGTCGAGCCACACACGTTTTCAGGGCGAACATGTCAGGATTTGTACGGTCGTCATTTGTACGATCTGATTGCAGAAAGCCCTCCGGCCGCACGGCCTGCCACTCTTCCTCTCCCCCAACTTCGACCTCCGCGCCCACGTGGAGTCGCTGGGTCACGGGGTGTCCGGCTGCGTGGACCTGCGGCTGACGCCCCGGCGCTGCGCCGGCTTTCTGACCAAGCGAGGGGGGCGGGTTAAGACCTGGAAAAAGAGATGGTTCCTGTTTGACATGGACCACAAACGACTCGCCTACTACACAGGTCAGACCAGTTGAGAGAGCGGTGTGCACATTTCTGTTGGTTTGCATGTATGTGCACACCGCCAGCTCACCCAAGCGTGTTGTGAAATGAAGCTGTAATAGCAAGCAAGTTTTTTTTTTTCTCGTTTTTTTTCATCTTGATCCACCTCCTTTTTTGTTGCATATTCTGTTGTATTTCCGCAAAAAAGGTTTTCTTGAAGGTAAAACTGGCTACATTATTTACTTCAGCTAACTTCACTAAATGCATTAAGAAATTGCAGAGTAGTAACAACGTTTATGACTTGAATGAGTCCATCGTTGTCACCACTCCTTTCTCCTTTTTTGACGCAGATTGCGACGAGAGGAAGCTGAAGGGAGTCATCTACTTCCAGGCAATAGAAGAGGTTTACCTCGACCATCTACGAACGGCCACTTCTGTGAGAAGACAAATGATATTATCCTGTATATTAAACGGCTTAATACACTGCTTAGTTGTTTAGTCCATTGGTTGTGAACTTGGACATCGGTCCCCTTCAAAGGGTCACAAGATGAATCTGAGGGGTCATGAGATGATTAATGCGGCTGGAAAGAAGGGAAAATAAATTCTGCTAAACTTGTGTTCATATAATTTTCTGTTTTTGAATAACTAGCGGAGTCTTTTTGGTTCTGCTATAGTGCTATTCAAGGCTAATTATCATTTTATTTAATGCAATAAACAATAAAAATAAAACACTATTTCCAACTAAAGCAGGGTGTTCTGCTCCTGAGAAAAATAAAGACATGTTTTATCAATGCCGCTCTCCCAGTTCAATGAAAGCAGCATTTATAAAAAGAGCTTCAAGTGAACTGTTGTATCAAATTTAATCTTGTTTTTTTGTTTGTTATTATTATCGTCTCACTATTACTGTCCGTCTCCTCTCTTCAGTCCCCGCGACCCAGTCTGACGTTCTGCGTGAAGACATACGACCGTCTTTTCTTTCTGGTGGCCACCAATCCAATGGCCATGCGGATTTGGATGGATGTCGTTGTCACGGCAACAGACGAGCACAGCCGCTACTGACCAAGAGCAAGAGTGACTCAGTGAAAAAGGAAGAAAAAAAAAGACGAAGCCACAGAGCGGACAATACCAGTTAAGCCGGTCCAAGCTGAGATTGGGCAGGGAGGGGATTCTGTAACCGCACTGATGAATCCTGGGAAACGTGTGAGACGCCGTGGTTCGAGATGCCGGACAGTTTAGGGAACGGGGGCTTGATGCCGGACTGGCTGAGTTGCTGCACACTGGGAGTCTGTTACTGGGAAGCGTCACCCTTTGAGCCCCATAGCTCTCGCTGCTGGTCACAGGGCTGGTGTAGCACGACACCGCAACGGGGTGACACAATGGTTGCAACATTGTTCAATATAATGCAATCCAAAACCTAACCACCCTTTTTTTGTTATTTTGTGTTGGATTGTTTTTATATTATCGGGTGTTTCCACTGATATGTCCATAGAGTGTATTGATGTTTTCATAAATGACATTTTTATGATTTAAATTATTATATAGAACTTTATATGGGTTTGATATGCAAATAAATGAAGACATGCACAGTTATGAATGCACTATTAAATGTTGATTCATAAAAAGTTTTGCTCTAATCACTTTTTTTTAATGTAAATATTTATTGAGATGAGATTTTTGTTTTCCATCTTTCATGCATTCATCATGGATTCATATAAGATTATGATTAATTAAATCTACTAGTTATTGGTTCACTGTTGAGTGCCCTTGTTTTCAAATGGTGTTTTAACCAAATATCTTATTTCAGATTCTTCTGAGAAATTAGGGATTTATGGTTTTAGTTTAAAAAAACAACCTTTTATTCCTCAAAATATGAGTGATCTAATTGATCCAACACACTCTGCCATCGGTGTCAACTTCTTTATTTATTTATTATTATGTTCTTATTTGAAATTTCTTAACTATCGACTGTTTCCTCAATGTCTGCATGTTGCCGCAGTGGTTGCGCAATAAGCCTGTGGAAAGTTTCATTTTTGTTCAAGCACAAAACAATTTTCATCTAACTGGAAGTTAGTTTGCTCTTTGCTAGATTTCAAACACAACATTAATTCTAAAAAGCCACACGGTTCACGGTATTTTCCATAATAATCATCAGTCCTTGTGTTAGTTGACTTATTTGTAGTAATTAGTCAGGGTTCTGACATCTAGCTTGTTAAAAAACATCCCAAAATGCACACTGGCAACTTTCTTCGGTAAAATATTCACACTTTGCAAACAATACATGTGGAGTTTTATTTTGACTTCTCTTCCTCTTTATTTAGATAGTTAAACAGTTTTAAAAAACAAGTGGGTTTGTATGTGGAAATCATTTTCTTTCCTGTGCTGGTTGCCACTCCCAATGAATATCTCTAAAGAGATCATGCAGACTGCTGATAAAACCTTTATTCAGCTGCATAGAATCAACTATCACTGTTGCATTTAGTGATCAAGTCGGGATTTTTCTTCTTAAGTCTCTGGGGAAAAAAAAGGCATCGTATGCTGATCACCGTTGTTGGCTTTAAGGTAAGAACAACATTTCAGAAAACTCAAATGATGCAAAGCTGTAAAAATGTTCTTTCTTGTTAGTTGATCCAGTAGATCTGTATAAGATTTCAAGAACGTCGAATCCAATCGAAGTTGCACATTCTTTAAATGTACGTATAACATTTACTGGATTTGCATTTATTAACATGCTTAATATAATTTAATCATTTTATGTCTTTTCTATGCTAATTCATTTTCAGATCACGCTATGCAAGACAGTACAAAAAGTTTTGATCATTTATTTAAACAAATTAAAGACAGAAAAACAATATAAATAGCAGTTTTGGTAAGAGGAAGTTGGTTGATGTGTTAAGTGATGCCGTGTCGTTAGTAAATATCTCCCTGTTTGCCTCCTCAGTTGATCAATAATCAGAAGCTATAAAAGTTCTACTCTGCTGTTAAAATGATAAACAATACAAACGCCAGGAATCTCAAAACAAAAGTCGCCAGCAGGGATTGTTTGATAACCCCTTTTGTTAGTGTGATCATCAAATACATTTAATTTCCAACCAAAAACTGTTTATTGTGCCTCACCTTGCTGATATTGTGATGGTAAAACAGACATTAGAGATGAATAGATCTGCTTTGTGTGCAGCACAGCATCTCTCTGTAGGCGCATCGACCTGACAGGAAAGCATGGCAGGTGCTGCCCAGCTTCTCCTGCTGTGCTGCCTCCTGCAAGGTAGAGTTTCACACATTTAAATGGTGTTATTGGTGGTTATTCCTTATAATCATTTTATTGGGAGATTTACTGGGCTACTTGTTTCTATTGCTGTAATTGTTTAATCAGGTATATTAATTGGGACATTTACTGTGCTACTTGATTTTTTTTGTTAAAGATTGCAGGAATTTATGTTGCTGCAATTGTTTTATCAGGTGGTTTATGCCAGAACTGGGGAACCTTCATGCCTGACAGACTGGAGGGACTCAGTGGGTCCTGTGTGATGATCCCCTGCACTTTCAGCATTCTCTCAGAGTATGATACAAACCTACAGGATGATGATACCTGTGTAGCCATTTGGAGGACAGGCTCTACGAGTGGGCCAACGGTGTTCAACTCGGGCCTCACTGCAAACGGAAACACTTTGCAAGGAAACCTGACGGGAAACCTGCGTGCAAAGAATTGCACCACCGTCTTCCACAACATGTCGCCAAAAGATAATAACAAATATTACTTCAGACTGGAGTGTAAGAGCCCTTTCAAGTTCATCCTAGATAAAAACGTCCAGATCACCATCACAGGTTTGTGTAACACCCTGTTACTCTCACATATGTAAAACTGACATCCTCAGGTTTCTCTCTTGACATTTCCCTGTTGTTTTTTCACTCCTCAGATTCACTTCCTAAACCGGCCATAACTCCACCCCCGGTCGAGGTGGAGGAAGGAGATCCAGTGAGGTTGGAGTGCTCGGCTGTAGCTCCCTGCCCCCTTCTTCCCCCGGCTCTCACTTGGACCCCTGCTATCGGAGACGTTAAGGAGAACCAACAAAGTGCATCCGTGAGCTCCGTTCTGAACTTCACTGCTTCCCGCCTCCACAACGGACAGAGGTTACAGTGCTCTGCTCTCTACAGACGACAGGCTGGACACAGTGACCTTCAGTATGAAAATAATCTGACCCTCCACATTCTTTGTGAGTACGATTCTGCTGCTTAAAATGTTCCGTTATGTCTTCTTTATATAATATGACATGTAAAAATCCCATCGTCTTTTCACATCTTCATTTCAGCTTGTTACTGTTTACAACTGCAGACTCAATTAAATGATTTGTTCCAAAGGAAGTCCTTTCTATGTCAGCAGTTTGTCAACTCTGAGCCTTGTTCGTCGCGTCTGCTGCTGTGGAAGTTTTTGATTGATTTTGTATTGAGATTTCCAGATAATGAAACTGCTCTCTCTTCCTTTGCGTTTCTCTACATACTAAACATTTTGCTTATCGTTCTTATTGCAGTGTGGAATCCATTAATAGTTATCTCCTGGTTTATTTGATCATGGGACACGTTCATTGGCAGATACAGTTGCCATTAATCTTGCAGATCTTCAAAATTCCATTTGTCTTTTGGCACTTCAGGATCTTCTCTTCTATTTTGGCGTGAACTCAGAAGTTGATTTTTTTGCCACCATATCCAATCTTATTGGATATATTCGGAGTCCGTCTTAACCGGTCTAAAAAGCATTTTTCCACTCCAAAATTGACCAGGTATTTCCATTAATTAGCAAAAACCTCGGATGACTGACCTGGACCCTCTCCTTTCAGATCCCCCTAAGAACACCTCGGTGTCAGTCGACCCCTCTGGTCCGGTGCCGGATGGCAGCTCCGTCACTCTGACCTGCACCAGCGTCGCCAATCCAGCAGCAGCCAACTTCAGCTGGTTCAGAGTTGCCGGAGGAGAGAAGGAGCTGATAAGCTCCGAGCGAGACATCACTTTCAATGTGACCAAACTCTCGCACGACCAGTACGTCTGTAATGCTCTGAATGTCCACGGAGACGATGACTCAGAGCTCGTCAGTATTGATGTCACATGTGAGGATCATTTATCTGTTGTTGAATTTAAACATTTATTGTTCCCAACAAGTTTCACCAAGCATGCACGAAAAGGCCAATTATCTTCTGTGTCTCAGTTGCTCCACAGATTCTGCCTTCTTCACGCTGTGTCAGCATTGGTTCCCTGATACGATGTGACTGTAACAGCCAGGGGAACCCTCCTCCCTCCCTTTTTTGGGAATTGGCTGGGAAGGCTGTCGATCACTCTGTCATCCCAACCAGGAAAGTTCCCCTTGGGAGTTTGGTTATGTGGAGCCAAATCACCGTGAACTATTTGGACGAAGACGTGCTCTCTCTAGTCTGCCTTAGTAACAACTCTGTGGGCTCCGATCGCTTCGTATTCAGCGTGTCCTCCACCAACACTACGCCAGGTACAGAGATATGAGGATATTTTACTTTGTATAATCTGTATCTCTTGTATCTCTCTCTGGTTTTACTGACTCATTGTGGGGACTTTTCAGGCCTCTATCCTTTGTCTCTATTAATCGGCTCTTTGGTGGGAGCCATCGGGACGATGCTGGTGTGTGGGCTCATGTTACTGTTCTTCTTCAGGTGAGCAACAGGAAAAGACAGCAGCTGATACTGTTGATGCTAAACTCTCCAAAGGCCATTTGGGGACTGTTATGTCCCGTTGCTAGGGGTAGCAGGACATAAACTTAAAAACAGATGTAGTTGGTATTTGATAGGATATTCATTTTTGGAATCGGGCAAAACTACAACAACCGAGCTTACAAATGAGGAAAAGGGGCTAAAGGGTGCAGTGGAAATCAAAAACAGAATATAACAAAAAGTGATCCTCAAAAGGAAGACTATTAGTGCCACTGTCAGAAAACAAAAAACTCACTAACAAAAAGTACAATACACACAGTACATATTTGAGCGGTAGGAAACTAATTGCCGTTCTTGGATTGGCCGGGACTTCTGGGCGGGTCTTCTCTCGTCCATCCAATCTTCGGCGTGGGGTGTCACAGCCTGCTTTGCATACACTCAATTTACCCACATGAGGTTTCCTGGCAGCCTTTACAGGGACAAAATGAGACAAATGCTGTGAGGTTGTTGTCACCAGGATGGCTTTGAATTAGCATTTGATAACTATTGCTGCCACCGGTTAAATACAACTATTTAATAAGAGACTTTTAAATTACTGCCCACAAACTATATATATATTTTTTTTTGTTGTAGAAAAGGAAAAATACGACTTCCAACAAAGAAGAGATCGCAGAACAACGTTGTAGTTGCTGATGAGGTGAGTTTACGTCCTACGAACACGCAGATGCATAAAAACCTTCATAAGAACCTTCACACGTCTTCCATCAAGGAAACTCATTAAAAGTACCAGTCAAATATTTTAGGAAGTACAACTGCAGTTAAAAGATAGTTTCATATCATGTCAGAGTAAAGTTTACAAAACGTCATATTCATCTTAAAGCGTAATATGCTACAAAAATGTCATATAGTACTATGTTATTAAAATGGCATAAAATGTAAGAAAGGTATTCAATCAAAAAGTATTGCATCAAAAAGTATGCCATTAATCTGTCATAGTGTTTAATTTTTTTATTTGACCTTTATTTAACCAGGTAAAATCCATTGAGAACCAATTCTCATTTACAAGGATGACCTAGCCAAGAGGCAGTAGCACAGTCCACACAAGTGACACAAACAGCACAGACACAATACATAGTGTATTATGTCATAGTATAGCACATCAAAAATATATTTAAAAAATCTATCACTTAAGTGTGCAATGAAAATGTTTAAAAGGTCATAGTATTTTATGCCAAATTGAATATTTTATTATAGAATGCCATGAAAAATGTCTGAATCAAAGGATGCAATAAAAACATCATAGTGTAACATGCTGTAAACAACTTGCACTATTATTGCATACTAGCATGATGCACTGCCTGTCTTTCCTCTCCCGTGGGGAACTGGTAGCCGGAACTAAACTAGGAAGTGTAATATAAAAAGAAAACGTTGTTTTAAATGGAGGTTATGTAATCCAGCTGGGTCTAAGTGTGTAGCGACCAACCCCTCTTCTCCATTACTGAAGCAGCCCTCTTGTTTTCTTCTAGACCAGCTCATCAAAAGTCAGTGTGATTTATGACAACAAAGCCATTCTGGAAGAGTATGAGGAAGAATCTCTTCACTATGCCAGTCTGGACTTTGCTAAACTGAAGGATAATTCAAGGGGTGAGCTCGGGGAAGAGGAGGTCAGAGGCCTGGCCTCTAAGACGTCTGAGTATGCAGAGATCCGTCTGTCCTCCAGAGGAAGCAATGGAGGACACACAAGGGAGGAAGAGACGGAGGCTGACGTCCATCAGGGGGAAGGGATGTTGTCATAGGAACAGGACTTTATCGTATCAGCAGAGCTGTGGAGATAGAAACCACAATGCAGGCCTCCTTCTACAACGTGAGTAATGCCTCACACTCGCGGCTTCAAGCTTAGCTCTCAACTTTTTGCCACTTTATTTCATTATCTCGTGTCTCTTTGCTGAAAAATGCACAGAAGAAGAACCGTAGAAATGAAAAACATTTAGTATTCCACCATCCAACAGTAAATGCTGCCTGTAAAGTCACTGCTGATGCTTTTCTACGTCTCTCACTTCAATAGAGTCACATTTGTCATGCTACTGTTTACATTTATTATCTTTTGTCTTAGAGCTCACTTGAGTTATTATTTATCCGTATTCTTGAGGAGAGTTTGTTTTTTTCAACTTTTTGAAATGTTTTTGTAAAACTCCATTATTAATTGTGCTTGTTATTTAAACATAAAAGCTGTTCTTTTGGCAGATATACAGGACTCCTGTATATCTTGATCTAACATGCCAGAGTTGGAGACCTGCTTGCTCCCTCTCCGAACAAGCTTAAAAAAAAACCATTCATCCCAGTCGGCAGATTACTATTTTTTTTTATTGCAGATCTACATAAATCACACAAATTCCCTATTGTGGATCATATACAATGAATTTCGCTGAAAAGGGGACGAGTGCACCCCTGTATATATTTCAACACTTTAACATAATAAGGATATCTTATTCAAACAATTCAGTATATTAATGAATATATATAACTAAATATATAAAACAATATTCAGAATATGATACAAACACCATATTTTAACTATTATGAATATATTATAGGATAATATATATATATATAGAATCTAACATGTTGATGTAGGTAGTGCTGTAGTGGTAAACTATGAATGTTGTGATCATACAGACCTTGATGTGATGCAACGCTATGCGAAGCGAAGCAACGAAACACAAAGCGCTGTGACTCTATAAGGCTGTTCTGGTTATATATTGTATAAGTCGTATACAATCAATGACAGTGAATACATGTGTTTCTAGTTTGTGGTTTGTTAAATCTCAAGAAAGCAGTAAAGAAAAGTATGTGTAGGCCTCAAAAAAATGAAGGGGATGGAGACAAAAGAAGGGACCTCTATTAAGACCTTAAAAAACAGGCCCAGGGTGCTACAGCTGAACCGTGTGATATGAAAAAAGCCATCCTGCAAGTCAACACTTCCCCTGCTCCTTAACCATTAAGAGAAAGCTCCAAAAGTAATTCCGAGCAGGCGGGCTGATGTGTGTTTGCATCCTGATCGGTGGAGCTGCCGCAGCTGCAAGGCGCTTATTAGAGGATAACAGACCAAACAGTGCAGATGAAAATGATCAGACTACAGCGTTTATATGCTCAACAATATACGAAGCCTTAGGTGTTTTAAAATGACACGAAATTTATTTAGGATTATTCCAATGGAAGAATACAAGGCGCAGGGAACTTTGAGGTGCGGAAATGGCACTTGGAGGTGGGTAAACGTTATTTAGAGGTGCGTAAACATTTCCAAAATCCCAGAGGTGCATAAACGGCGTTAACGTGCGTTTACATAATGTAGGTGGGAGAAATTGAATGACACGGGACACGACACTATATTTAGTGGTCTTTATTTCTCGACTACTGAATCCAACCCGCTTATACAACACGCCAATGACGGGTTGTATTGGCGGTCATATTTACGCATTTCTTCCGACAAAAGCTCTTCAATCTGATCCCTTCTCTCGTAAACATCCTTCATTTTAATAATGGCGGTATCGGGCTATGAAAGCGGAAATGTGAGACTCCGTAAAGGATGTAGTTAGCAGACCAATCGCAGCCTTGTGCGCTGCGGGAGACTGGCGTCGCTTTCGACGCAAGCCTAGAAAAATGCCTGAAGGGGGCATGTGTGAGCACTCGGGCTCGTTCTGCTGTTGATTTTCTTCACGTATTACAGACTGATGGCGTAGTTAGTATGTGCTGGCTAAAAATGTCAAGTAGCGAACATCAAGTGCACATTATCAGTCCTTGAAAACTGAAAACATACAGTCCGAATCGGACCGACCAAAGACGACTTTTACCCCGAGCAATAATGTCTATTGAGACAAAGAGACTGAACAAATTAAAAGATGATAAAGAGGACATTCACACCAAAGTCATAGATATGTTTTTGCAGAAGGATAGGCGAATGGACTTAACGTAATTTACAAGTAAAGAGCAATACAGTTCTAAATACTGTACTTTATCGTCAACAATCCACAGTTTAAGGGTGTTGTCTGAAAACCTTTATTGCTTTAGGTTGTCCGGGACATTATTAGTAAGTAAATAGCTGGCTTTCAGCACAAAAGTTGTATCCACCAAACGTTGTGTATCACATTTCAGTAGCCTACAGAAAATCTGCGTTCTGCTGTTACTACGCAACAGACAAACAACATTGGGAATGTTTGTTAGCCTAGCACCAGAAGTTGGTTGATGATTAGCAAGGAGATCGACCGATCGATTAATTTGTGCGTCTCATTCATTCAGTTCGCTCATGTCGTCCACCTGAATTGTGCTCTTTGGCTAAAAGGTGCACCGAATCCGTTGCGAAAGCTCGCATTTCCCAAACTGCTAATTTCTGCCGATTCCGGGCTGTTTTTAGGCGAAGTGTTTATACTTTGCAAACCATGCATGTTGAGTTCTGTTTTATCATCTTCCCCTTTATTTAGATTGTTTAACAGTTTTGAAAAACAAGCGGGTTTGTATGCGGAAGTCATTTGTGTTACTGTGCTGGTTGCCACTCGCCATGCAAAGCTCTAAAGAGATCATCCAGACTCGCCACTGGTCTGTTTGTCACTGAACCTTCAATGCTGATAAAACCTTTATTTAGCAGCGTTGAAACAAGTATCAGCGCAGTGTTCATTTCGTCGACGAAAATTATGACAAAAATCTTTCGTTAACGAACCTTTTTTCCATGACTAAGACGTGACGAAAACGATCTTAAAAAATAAAAACTATGACTAAATCTATTCGAACTTTCGTTAACGAGACGAGACGAAAATGTTGGTGGTTGACGAAGTCACAATACCTTTTCCCCCTAAATTCGCACGCACCCAACAGACCGGCAAAGTACGGCGGATGGTAACGCGTCATGATGACGTCATCCACGAACCCAGAACGCTCGCATCGGTGCAGCGGTGGTTCTTGTGCACCGACTACGGACCGCAACGACTATTTTACGCTTCGGCGAGTTTGAATGTGGCTTCGTTAGTTTAGCTCAGCTGTCTCGGTTTAGCTGACTGTTAGCAGGCTGAAGCCGCGCTGCTTCACAGAAACATGAAGACCGGTTTAACAGACTGTCGAACCTTTCGGCTCTGTTCTCTGGCGACGGCAGGCAGCGTTTCCTCGGTGGATGAGACGCTCCGTTACAAACATGTCTAACATAATAAACTCATTGCAGGTACTGAAGCCTCACGCATTTCAACTATAGTTCACGCGCCACATCGTGAGATGACGGTGTTAAACTGTCTCGGTCACCGTACGATCGTTACTAAGCAACATAGAGGCGCGCACACACGTGTCACGGCTGTCACCGTGGTCTGTATTTCTGTCTTGTCTTGCCTGTACCAAGTAGGCTGTGCGGCCCTGTGGACTGAAGCCACGCCTACTTCCTGGTTTCGGTGGAGCTCTGTCAGGTTCACTCCAGCTCCACCCATTGGTCCACCCTGTCCCAGCGCGCCCAATGGCACGTCTCCATCTCAGCCTTGCCTCCAGCTCTTAACGAGAGCCCACCAGTGGCTCGAGGCAGCTCGTCATGGCTAGTTGACTTGTGTGCCTTCTGTGTGTGTATTTGTGTGCAACTGAGTCAAGTACTGTGTTTTGGTCCTCGTGTGTTTTTACCAGCACGGGACTGGCAAATGGGAGGAGTTAGGGCAAGAGTCGGTACTGATTCACCACACGTAGTTTTGTGCCTATTAGCTTCATACGTGTAGTGGGTGCTGTGCTCTTTGTGTTTTTTGGTAAGCGCCTACTGTTTGTTTAAATGTATATTCAGGCATAGTCCTCCATTTGGGGATCTATTTTATTTAACTTGGTTTGTCTTTTTCACAGCACCCTCATCCACCCTCCTTTTGTTTGTTGTTACCTGCCTGTCTGCATCTGGTTCCCAATAAACACTACCTTTTACAACCGACCAGATTCTGCCCATATGTTTATGGTCCCCTCACCCCTAGACCACCCAGGGGGTCGTAACACACGTGACAGGTGGCCGTGTCAAAAGCATTGCAAGTAAACAGACAAAGACAACAAAGTGTTGCGTTTAGATCCCTCATTAAGTTGTTACACCTTTGCCAATTTGTTAAATTGCCTTGCAAATAAATGCTTTGCTATTTGTTAAAATCCAAATTCTTTCATGTAATGATTTTTCATATGTCATTTATATCAGCTCACACAAACACTTCAACCATTTGTTCTTGGCCCGGCTCCTCAGTCACATTTTACAACCCATCGTGGCCCGCGAGTTAAAAAGTTTGCCGACCCCTAGACCTGTCCTAGGAGGGTACTGCAAGCTAGACTATTATGCAGCTGTAGACACAACACAGGGGGTCCCTGGGCCTGAGAAGGGAAGAAAAGGAGTTTAATATGGCTATTAAATGTGACTAAAACTAGACTAAAACTAATTACATTTTAGTCTAGTTTTCGTCGACGAAAACTAGACTAAAACTAAGAAGGATTAAAATGACTAAATGTGACTAAAACTAATATGCATTTTTCGTCTAAAGACTAAGACTAAATCAAAAATAGCTGCCAAAATTAACACTGTATCAGTGTTGAATATAGTGATAAATTGAACAGCTCTTCATTTGATCAATTATTCGTGGAGAGAAGCTATATTAGTTGTCTTTTGCTATTAAAAATGATAAACAATACAAATCAAATCACAAAAGTTTTTCCAGTAATTTCCAGCCTAATATAAGTGTTTATTGTGCATTAACCTGGCTGATGTTGTGATGTTAAAGCAGTCATGAGAGATGAATAGATGTTCCTTTGTTTGCATTTTCTTTCCATCTTTCATAGATTAATATTTCTTACCGTTGCAATGTCTGTGTTTTCCTACTTTCTATTCTTCCCATTTTCTTGCAGTAGTCCGTCTTATAGTCTTGTGATTTGTATAACATTCAACAATTACTAGTTATTTGTTCAGTGTTGAGTGCGCTGTTGTTGTCAAATGGTGTTTTAAACAAATGTCTTATTGCACATTCTTCTGAGAAATTAGGGATGAAGGAACATTTATTATTTTTGTTTGAAAAAATAAAAGTTTTCGTATTCCTCCAAAAATATGAGTCATAAAACTGATCCAACACACTCTGACATCGGTGTCACCTTCTTTCATTTGGTCTTATTTGTCACGGTGTGGTTTCACTTCCTGTTGTATTTTGTAGTTTTCTGCCACTCGTGTCCCCGGGTAACTTCACTTCCTGCCTTGTCCCGTCATCCCCTGTGATCGTCTAATAGTTTCCACCTGTGTCCAATCACCTGCACCTCCCTTGTGTATTTAAGCCATGTGTCTCCTGTGTCACTTGTCGCGTCATTGTCTTTAGCCACGCATGTCCTGTCTTTGTCTTGGATGCCCATAGTTTCATGCCTGAGTGTTTTTGCCCCTTGGATTTTGGACCATTGACTATTAAAGTCCTCTGTGTTCCTGTTGAACTCTGCGTCTGAGTCCTGCCTCCCACCCGCAACCTTGACAGAATGACGCGACCAAGAAAGGACTCAGCAGAGTTTTTTCCCTTGGACGAGTTCAGGGGAACCCGTCTGGCAATGGGCGGTCCACGGAGTCTCCAGCGGGCTGCCCGTAGTGGGGGAACGGTCCTCCCGGGGGTTCCAGCTGGGTACTTGTACTACTCCGTCTCCCCATCTGGAGCCCTCAGTAGGCATCTGGGTCACCATCCGCCGCCCACCACATGGTCCCCAGAGGAGGCGGCCATTTCGTGGTCGTCTGGCGGCGATTCGCACTGGGAGCGGGTAATGGACCTTGCGGTCCGACTACAGGCCACCTATGCTCCCCACGCTCGGCCGCAGCGCACAATGTCCAGCGCTGGGCCGCAGCGACGTTCCGACCCCGCTCGGTCGCAGCGCAAGATGTCCCGCGCTGGGCCGCAGCAGATTCCCGTCCCGGCCTCCCGACCCAAGCCCATGACCCCCGAGCCAGTGCCACGATCCATGCCCCCGACCCCCGAGCCAGTGCCACAATCCATGCCCCCGACCCCCGAGCCAGTGCCACGATCCATGCCCCCGACCCCCGAGCCAGTGCCACGATTCATGCCCCCGACCCCCGAGCCAGCGCCACGATCCATGCCCCCGGTACCAGCACCACGTTCCATGCCCCCGACCCGACCAGTTCCGGCGCCACGTTCCATGCCCCCGACCCGACCAGATCCGGCGCCACGTTCCATGCCCCCGACCCGACCAGTTCCGGCGCTACGTTCCATGCCCCCGACCCGACCAGTACCGGCCCCACGTTCCATGCCCCCGACCCGACCAGTACCGGCCCCACGTTCCATGCCCCCGACTCGGCCAGTCCCCGCTCCGAGACTCTCAGCCATGACCCCGACGCCCCCAGTCCCCGCTCCGAGACTCATGGCCCCGACGCCCCCAGTCCCCGCTCCGAGACTCATGGCCCCGACGCCCCCAGTCCCCGCTCCGAGACTCATGGCCCCGACGCCCCCAGTCCCCGCTCCGAGACTCATGGCCCCGACGCCCCCAGTCCCCGCTCCGAGACTCATGGCCCCGACGCCCCCAGTCCCCGCTCCGAGACTCATGGCCCCGACGCCCCCAGTCCCCGCTCCGAGACTCATGGCCCCGACGCCCCCAGTCCCCGCTCCGAGACTCATGGCCCCGACGCCCCCAGTCCCCGCTCCGAGACTCATGGCCCCGACGCCCCCAGTCCCCGCTCCGAGACTCATGGCCCCGACGCCCCCAGTCCCCGCTCCGAGACTCATGGCCCCGACGCCCCCAGTCCCCGCTCCGAGACTCATGGCCCCGACGCCCCCAGTCCCCGCTCCGAGACTCAGGCTCCCTCCCTCCCATCCCATGGTCCTCTCCCACCCTCCCGTTGGTGATTTGAGGGCCGTCTGGGATCCGGCCCTTGAGGGGGGGGCTATGGGGTGGGTTATGGGGGGGCTGAGCCGCCGCCGACTGCGGAGGTGTTCCGTGTCCCCGAGCTGGAGCCGACTACGGAGGTGTTCCGTGTCCCCGAGCTGGAGCCGACTACGGAGGTGTTCCGTGTCCCCGAGCTGGAGCCGACTACGGAGGTGTTCCGTGTCCCCGAGCTGGAGCCGACTACGGAGGTGTTCCGTGTCCCCGAGCTGGAGCCGACTACGGAGGTGTTCCGTGTCCCCGAGCTGGAGCCGACTACGGAGGTGTTCCGTGTCCCCGAGCTGGAGCCGACTACGGAGGTGTTCCGTGTCCCCGAGCTGGAGCCGACTACGGAGGTGTTCCGTGTCCCCGAGCTGGAGCCGACTACGGAGGTGTTCCGTGTCCCCGAGCTGGAGCCGACTACGGAGGTGTTCCGTGTCCCCGAGCTGGAGCCGACTACGGAGGTGTTCCGTGTCCCCGAGCTGGAGCCGACTACGGAGGTGTTCCGTGTCCCCGAGCTGGAGCCGACTACGGAGGTGTTCCGTGTCCCGGAGCCGACGGCGACAACCGCGGAGGTGTTCCGTGTCCCGGAGCCGACGGCGACAACCGCGGAGGTGTTCCGTGTCCCCGAGCCGACGGCGACAACCGCGGAGGTGTTCCGTGTCCCCGAGCCGACGGCGACAACCGCGGAGGTGTTCCGTGTCCCCGAGCCGACGGCGACAACCGCGGAGGTGTTCCGTGTCCCCGAGCCGACGGCGACAACCGCGGAGGTGTTCCGTGTCCCCGAGCTGCCGCCGCCGACCCCTGAGGTTTCCCGTGTCCCCGAGCCTGCCATTCTAGAGACGTTCCATGCCCTGCAGTCGCCGCTCCGGAGCCGGCTTGACCGCCCGCCGGGCCGACCCCCAGAGGCCCCCCGCTCGTCTGGCCACCCGCCGGGCCGCCCGCCAGAGTTTCCCGGGTGGTCCGACCAACGTCTCTGGTTTCCCTGCCCCCCCACCCCTTGTTTTGCTCTAGTGTGAGCCGC
Source organism: Gasterosteus aculeatus (assembly GCF_964276395.1). Lineage (NCBI taxonomy): Eukaryota > Metazoa > Chordata > Actinopteri > Perciformes > Gasterosteidae > Gasterosteus > Gasterosteus aculeatus. The sequence goes on along the minus strand of NC_135707.1, from coordinate 6,039,797 downwards.
CTGGAAGTCGGTCCTTGAGGGGGGGGTACTGTCACGGTGTGGTTTCACTTCCTGTTGTATTTTGTAGTTTTCTGCCACTCGTGTCCCCGGGTAACTTCACTTCCTGCCTTGTCCCGTCATCCCCTGTGATCGTCTAATAGTTTCCACCTGTGTCCAATCACCTGCACCTCCCTTGTGTATTTAAGCCATGTGTCTCCTGTGTCACTTGTCGCGTCATTGTCTTTAGCCACGCATGTCCTGTCTTTGTCTTGGATGCCCATAGTTTCATGCCTGAGTGTTTTTGCCCCTTGGATTTTGGACCATTGACTATTAAAGTCCTCTGTGTTCCTGTTGAACTCTGCGTCTGAGTCCTGCCTCCCACCCGCAACCTTGACATTATTTGAGGTTTCTTAACGCTACCGACTGTTTCTTTAATGTCTGCACGTTGCTGCAACAGTCGACAATATTTATACGACACTATTCTTTTCCTTCGATTTAGATAAATATTCATTATCTTTATCCTTAACTGAACTATATTTAAATACAATACATGTAGAGTTTTGTTTTCATTCTCTTCCTCTTTATTTAGACAGGAACATTTTTTTGAAGAACAAGATGGTTTGTATGTGGAAGTCATTTAAGTTATTGTGCTGGTTGCCACTCCCCATGGAACCACCCCACACTTCAATACTGATGAAACCTTTATTTAGCTGCACAGAATCAAGTATCAGTGTTTACTGATCAAGTCAGGAGTTTTCTCTTTAAATCTCGAATACGTTGCATTTTTCTGAAAATAAATACGTTGTATGCTGATCACCGTTCTTGGCTTTAAGGTAAGAATAACATTTCAGAAAACTCAAATGATTGGAAGCTGTAAAAATGTTTTTTCTTTCTTGTTGATCCAGTAGATCTGTATAAGAACTCATGGATGTCAAATCCAGTCTGCTTAAGTATTTTAAATATTTAACATTCACTAGATTTGCATTAATATAATTTATTCATGTAAGGTCTTATCTCTGTCAATTAATCTTCAGAATACGCTATGCAACACAGAACAAAATGTTTTAATCAATATTTAAACAAATTAAAGACCGAAAACTAAAATATAACTAGCAGTTCTGGTAAGAGGAAGTTGGTTGATTTTTTTAGTGGTTCTGAATTAGCAGTAAATATCTTCCCTGTTTGACTCCTCAGTTGATCAATAATCAGTGGATAAGCTATAAAAGTTCTACTCTGCTGTTAAAATTGTAAAAAATACAAACACCAGGGATTGTTTGATAAACTCTTTTTGTTTGTGTGATCAAATTAATTTAATTTCCAGTGTAAAAAAACATTTCTCAAGAATCACCTTGCTGATATTGTGATGGTAAAACAGACATTAGAGATGAATAGATCTCCTTTGTGTGCAGCACAGCATCTCTCTGTAGGCGCATCGACCTGACAGGAAAGCATGGCAGGTGCTGCCCAGCTTCTCCTGCTGTGCTGCCTCCTGCAAGGTAGAGTTTCACACATTTAACTGCTTTTAATGTGGTCTTATGAAAGTGCTCACAAATAGTGAAAAAATTAGCTTTTTGTTTCGTTTTTCCTTTAAATCTTTCTATTGGGACATTTACTTGCATACTTTTTGGCGAAAAACCTTTTTTGTTTAACATGGAAGATATTTATATTGATGCAATTGTTTTATCAGGTAGTTTATGCGAGAACTGGGGAACCTTCATTCCTGAGAGACTGGAGGGACTCAGTGGGTCCTGTGTGATGATCCCCTGCAGTTTCAGCATTCTCTCAGAGTATGATACAAAGCTACAGGATGATGATACCTGTATAGCCAAATGGATCACAGGCTCTACGAGAGGGCCAACGGTGTTCAACTCGGGCCTCACTGCAAACAGAAACACTCTGCAAGGAAACCTGACGGGAAACCTGCGTGCAAAGAATTGCACCACCGTCTTCCACAACATGTCGCCACAAGATAATAACAAATATTACTTCAGACTGGAGTGTAAGAGCCCTTTCAAGTTCATCCTAAATAAAAACGTCCAGATCACCATCACAGGTTTGTGTAACACCCTGTTACTCTCACATATGTAAAACTGACATCCTCAGGTTTCTCTCTTGAAGCTTCCCTGTTGTTTATTCACTCCTCAGATTCACTTCCTAAACCGTCCATAACTCCACCCCCGGTCGAGGTGGAGGAAGGAGATCCAGTGAGGTTGGAGTGCTCGGCTGTAGCTCCCTGCCCCCTTCTTCCCCCGGCTCTCACTTGGACCCCTGCTATCGGTGACGTTAAGGAGAACCAACAAAGTGCATCCGTGACCTCCGTTCTGAACTTCACTGCTTCCCGCCTCCACAACGGACAGAGGTTACAGTGCTCTGCTCTCTACAGACGACAGGCTGGACACAGTGACCTTCAGTATGAAAATAATCTGACCCTCCACATTCTTTGTGAGTACGATTCTGCTGCTTAAAATGTTTTGTTATGTCTTGTTTATATAATATGACATTTAAAAAGCCCATCGTCTTTTCACATCTTCATTTCAGCTTGTTTCTGTTTACAACTGCCGACTCAATGAAATTATTTTTTTATTTTTCAAAGGATTTGGACTAAGACGCATTTGGGTTGAAAAGGCTTAAATCGCTTTTTTTCTTCATTTCATGTGTCTTAAAGGCATATTTTCATATTGCGGAGTATTTAATTTGGTGTTTAGCACTAGATGAGAAGATTCATACCTTTGTCATATCACTCATGAATAAGATGTTTCAGCAGCAGCTGGTTATTGTTGTCACAAGGAAACAAAATCCATCTACCAGCAGGTCTTGAGCTCAGTAGATTTGCTAAAATCCTCTTCCAGATCCCCCAAACAACACGTCAGTCAGCCACTCGGGTCCCGTGATAGAGGGCACCTCGGTCAACTTGACCTGCAGCACCGACGCAAATCCGGCCGTGGACGAGTTCACCTGGTACAAAGTGGATGGAGGTCAGGTGGTGGCAGTGGGTTTCCACGCTTTGCTCTCCACTAACGTCTCAGAGACGGACAGCAGGTTCTTCTGCCAAGTCAGTAACAGATATGGAAGCCAGAACTCGTCCACCACTCAGATAGACGTACATTGTGAGTCAGAGTGCGACAGAAACACAGATGGCAAATATCCACTGTCACCATGGACTGAACCCATACGTGTGCGTGCTTTTTTTACAGTTCCTCCCAAGGGAACCACAGTCATTGTCCAACCCGACGGTCCCATACTGGAGGGCGTCTCCGTTTCTCTGCTCTGTAAGAGCCGTGCGAACCCCCCCGTGACCAACTACACCTGGTACAAAGATGATGAGGGGAAGGAGGAGGAGCCTGGGTCGAGCTTGAATCTGGGCGCCGTGGACCCGAGCCACAGCGGTCTCTACCGCTGTAAGGCCAGAAACGATCTGGGGGAGGATCAGTCAGCAGCGATCCAGCTGGACATTCAGTGTGAGTTGATTTTCCACAGCAAAGACTTTGAATTACAAACAACACGAGTGTAAGTTTCCAGTGGGTTCATGTGCTGAATGTAGATCTGCTGTTTACACACATTCTGAAGAATCACTCTGAGCTCACCAGTATTGATGTGAGGATCATTCATCTGTTGTTGAATTTAAACATTTATTGTTCCCAACACGTTTGACCAAGCATGCACAAAAAGGCCAATTATCTTCTGTGTCTCAGTTGCTCCACAGATTCTTCCTTCTTCACGCTGTGTCAGCATTGGTTCCCTGATACGATGTGACTGTAACAGCCAGGGGAACCCTCCTCCCTCCCTTTTTTGGGAATTGCCTGGGAAGGCTGTCGATCACTCTGTCATCCCAACCAGGGAAGTTCCCCTTGGGAGTTTGGTTATGTGGAGCCAAATCACCGTGAACTATTTGGACGAAGACGTGCTCTCTCTAGTCTGTCTTAGTAACAACTCTGTGGGCTCCGATCGCTTTGTATTCAGCGTGTCCTCCACCAACACTACGCCAGGTACAGAGATATATGAGGATATTTTACTTTGTATAATAAGTCTATCTCTGGTTTTACTGACTCATATGAATTGTGGGGACTTTTCAGGCTTTTCAGGCCTCCATCCTTTGTCTCTATTAATCGGCTCTTTGGTGGGAGCCATCGGGACGCTGCTGGTGTGTGGGCTCATGTTACTGTTCTTCTTCAGGTGAGCAACAGGAAAAGACAGCAGCTGATACTGTTGATGCTAAACTCTCCAAAGGTCATTCTGGGACAAAATGAGACAAATACTCATGAATCAATACCTGAGTTTGCTCAGCTGATTGCTGTTGCTTGTTTGTTTTTGTTGCAGAAAAGGAAAAATACGTCTTTCAACAAAGAAGAGATCGCAGGACAACGTTGTAGTTGAGGTGAGTTTACGTCCTACGAACACGCAGATTCATAAAAACAAGAACCTTCACACATCCTCCATCAAGGCAACTCATTAAAAGTACCAGTCAGACATTATAGTAAGTACAACTGCAGTTGAAAGATTCAAGTGTCATGAAAAGTCAGAGTCAAAAAAATCTTAAATACATCTTAAATCATACTACGCTACAAAACTTTCATATAGTACTATGTTATTAAAATGGCATAATTTATTATGTCATAAAATGTAACGACAAACGACTATCCCCTCTTCTCCATTACTGAAGCAGCCCTCTTGTTTTCTTCTAGACCAGCTCATCAAAAGTCAGTGTCATTTATGACAACAAAGCCATTCTGGAAGAGAATGAGGAAGAATCTCTTCACTACGCCAGTCTGGACTTTGCTAAACTCAAGGATAATTCAAGGGGTGAGCTCGGGGAAGAGGAGGGCAGAGGCCTGGCCTCTAAGACGTCTGAGTATGCAGAGATCCGTCTGTCCTCCAGAGGAAGCAATTGAGGACACACAGGAAGGAGGAAGAGACGGAGGCTGACGTCCATCAGGGGGAAGGGATGTTGTCATAGGAACAGGACTTTATCGTATCAGCAGAGCTGTGGAGATAGAAACCACACTGCAGGCCTCCTCATGCAACGTGAGTAATGCCTCACACTTGCGGCTTCAAGCTTAGCTCTCAACTTTTTGCCACTTTATTTCATTATCTCGTGTCTCTTTGCTGAAAAATGCACAGCAGGAGAAGCATATCAATGAAAAACATTTAGTGTTCCACCATCCAACAGTAAATGCTGCGTATAAAGTCATTGCTGATGCTCTTCTACGTCACTCACTTCAATAGAGTCACATTTGTCATGTTACTGTTATAATAATACTAATAATAATGTATTTCATTTGTATAGGGCTTTTACAAATGCTCAATGACAGTTGATAGGAAATATTAAATGTTTACATTTAATATTTCAATTCTAGCTTTTGTCTTAAAGCTCTGCTTAGTTATTAATTGAAACCTTTGATGAGAGCTACTTTTGGGAATGTTTTTTAAAGAACTCTAACATAAAAGCTGTTCCTTTGGAAAATATACAGGAGTATTTAACAGATTGTTCCCAGTATTTCAGAAACAAGCCTCAGTAACGCTTAAAGCCATGTCATGTCTTTTGGGTATGTAAATAAATATTTAAAATGGACCAATTTTCCATGCATTCTTTCTTTCATAATCCAGGATCCAGAACAAGTTTAATTTTGTTACTGTTTTGTACTTTACATAGCAACCTCTGCAAAGTCATAAAAAATTATAATTATAGAATTATAATATGAACATGAACATGTAGTAGTGTATAATGTCGCAAAAATATACAGCTTTAGCATAACGCTAAAGTAAACTACAATATGTTGCACTATATGGAATGTTGAAAAAAATTATTAAAAAGGTCTTTGTATTTTCTGTGGTTAGTGTAGTATTTAAGAAAAGTCCGGTATAAAATGTCAAAAAGTACGAAGGTCATCATTAGTGTTACGGTTTCAGAACCGCCACCTCCGCATTCCCGCTATCCATTGCGCAATCGTCACCCTGTCACTTAGACACTCAAGGCCTCATGTGTTTTCCATCCTGGTAACGAGCTGGCTGCGTGTGGACGCTGCACACCTGCATCCAGTTTCCAATCCTCACCAGAGCTTTCAAGTACCCTGCTTTTCCCACCGCTACTATATATATATATATATATATATATATATATATATATATATATATATATATATATATATATATATAGTATATATATATATATATATATATATATATATAGTATATATATGTATATGGTTTTGGGGTTTTGGCTCGTCTGCAGCGGGAGAGAGGGGGGAGTGGCTCAGGGAACGGTGCCAGGTGGGAGCAATTCATGTCTTTTTAAGAGCAGTGAGAGCGGCGGCGCGAGAGGGAGAGACGAGGAGACTTCACTGCTCTGTGTGTGAAACTGTCAATAAAAACTGTTATATTGCACCCTGCCGTGTCGTGCTGACTCTGCGCCCCCGAGTACCTACATCATGACAGTAAGTTATATGTAGGTAATATAATTTAAAATACCAGCAAGTGCTTCCTACTGCATGTGCAGTTCATGGCAGTCATAGGGACTTATGAGAATTGGTGGAATCTGGAATGTGGGAAGTGATTTATAGAGGAAAGGTCAGTGGGGCAGCGATTGTGCTTTTGGACGGGTTTCTTATGACAGGATATTGAGGTGATTGTGGACACATGGGATGGGGCATGAAATTATTATTGATTTTTATTGAGAAACACAACTTTCTCCACAGTATTGGGGTTGAGTCGGTTTCTTTTTGTAGATACTGTTTCCCCTGCCTTAGAAAAAAGGCGCTCACACAGCACGGATGAGGCAGGAATGCTCATAAGATTACGTGCTAATACAAATAGATGTGGGTACACATGTTTGTGTTTAACCCAATATTTTAGCGGGTCTTCACTCCGTGGAATGTTTGATTCAGCCAAATATCTAGTGGTCTCCACAATAAAAATAAACATCCATAATCACACAATACAAATGACAGACTTTGCCTGCCTATTGCCAACCTTGTTCGTGGAAATCAAATTGAAGTGCTCCCACATCTCGGAGCAACCTCTTTGCCACAGGTTCCATTGTAAATTTGCTCTTTGCTACTACTACAACAACATTGACTTTGATTGTATCAAACCGACAAGCCCGAACCCTGTTTCCAGCCCATTGAATCAAATCGAAGCGGTCACGTGACTGTGCGCCGGAACGAAGCTTCAGACGTCACTGATCACGTGATCAGCAGCGAACAAACCAAGCACCGATACATTTGCTTCGCCTTGCACTGGTTCATATTTCGACACAAGCTTCGAAGCAGGAGGGTCGGAGGTAACAACACTACAGATCTGCAGTTGCCTATCGCCAACCGTTACCACTCGTCTGGATTATTGTTTTGGCGACCAATTTACACACGCCGGGACGCTCACGACTCTTCCGGATCCAGATGTATAAATGTATAGTAAGATTAACTGGACTTTCAGACCATTAAAACGCCTAGCAGGGCATTAAGCTTTTCCTGTCTCCTGAGTGTTGCATTTGAGTTCAGAACACAATACAGCCCCAACAATTAGTGTGTTAATCTATGCAATTAATGTGGTAGAGATTAATGCAATAAAATATTTTAATGCAGTTAATGAAACTTTGTTTACTTCCACTCTTCCGGAATAAAACAAAATTGACCCCAGAAACCAATCCGCTGCTGCTGCTGTCAGTTACAGTAGATCGGAGAGAGCGAGGCGGCAGCTAAACAGAGGGAGAGATCTTTTTGCTTTGGAAGGCAAACAAACAGATGTTCTAGGTGCGACATACGGCAGAGAACTGCAGAGGAATTCCTACACGTGTCAAACAGAGTGGCAAATGGACCACTTAAAGCATCGCTATGCTAAGCTATCTGATTCCATCTGACTTCCATCTCAACATGTAATGTTATCCTGCATGGCACACAGTCTGCAGAGGACCACCACCGTGTCCCTAAAGGACCGTGGTTTGAAATCCTTCTGGCTGAATGTGGAGAGAGTTGAATGAGAGTGGAGAGCAAAGTGCACCAGGACAGCAGGAAGAGTCGCTAGTTCAACATGTTCCACCTCCAAGATGATCACATTTGAGTAGTTTTGTGTAAAGTGTGTTGAGAAATTGTCATAAAAAAGTCACGGATTAGTAGCCTATATTAGAATACACCGTATGTTGTAAAAGTCACAATATAGTATGTGAACAAATAAAGTCATGAAGAAGACAATATTTTATGTCCAAGGAAAGTCATAAAGTCATTGACTTCTAAGTTAATAAAAGTTATACAAAAGCCACGGGAAAGCAAATAAAAAGGTCCATGAAAAGGTCCAGAATGGGCCAGTGTGTAAAGAAGAATCTTGGAAACCGATATGACGGTTCATGGAAAATAAATAATGGAAAGGTATTTTGAGAAATAAAACGGTATGAAAAAGTTGTTGTTTGTCAAAATAAATCACAAAAAAGTGTGTTACTTGTTTATTAATAATACTGTTTTCCGTGCATTGATATGTCCAAGTTTGTTTATAAAAAGAAGAGGCCGTTCTCTCTGCTAATAAGTTGGCGGTTATAGGAGCAGAATTCAAAACGTGTAATCAAATGGGACATAATGCATTATTCCATATTTATTATTATTCATAGTTAATGTTATTTAAGGACTGGGAGATGTGTTCCTTAAGTAATTTTGATTGTGCAGACTATATTCAATTAAAACTTTGTGGATACAGCGTTGTGATGCACAACACAACACTTCTTCTTTTGTGATAACAAACAAAACAGATCTGTAGGACTTTGACTTTTCAGGGGGCTTTTGCTTGGGCAATTTAGCATTCAAATCTTCTTCCGCCTTTTCCTGTTTGCTTCTAGAAAAAACAAATAGCATCACGTCTACAACATACTGTGGTGGAAGTTCGACCCAACGCAACGTTTACAATCAAGCAACTCGAGTTTTATAACGCACAGAGACAAAGAGTCAATACTCACACGTACAGATGGGGTTTGTCAGTCTGTGAGACTTTCCATGGACTTTCAATGGATCTAATACAATTCATCCAAGTATCTTATTTTGTCTTAACTTATTTTCTAATTTCATTTGTAATAGTTAGTCAGGGTTCTGACATCTACGGTACTTTGTTCAGAAAAACATCCCAAAATGCACACTGGAAACTTTCTCCGGTAAAGCCTTTATACTTTGCAAACAAAGCATGTTTTATTCTCTTTATTTAGATAGTTAAATAGTTTTGAAGAACAAGATGGTTTGTATGTGGAAGTCATTGTGCTGGTTGCCACTCCCCATGCAAATCTTAAAGAGATCATTCAGACTCGCCACCGGTCTGTTTGTCACTGACCCTTCAATGCTGATAAAAACTTTTTTAGCTGCACAGAATCAAGTATCACTGTTGCATTTACGGATCAAGTCAGGAGTTTTCTCTTTAAATCTTGAAAACGTATTTTTCCGAAAATACATCGTATGCTGATCACCGTTGTTGGCTTCATGGTAAGAATACAATTTCAGAAAACTCAAATGTTTGAAAGCTGTAAAAATGTTTGTTCTTTCTTGTTAGTTGATCCAGTAGATCTGTATAAGAACTCAAGGAGGTCAAATCCAGTCTGCTAAAAGTGTCGCACTCGATTTGCATTCATCTAACATGCTAAATATAATTTATCAATTTTATGTCTTTTTTTTCCTATTTAACTTTTCAAATCATGTTATGACACGCAGTACAAAACGTCATTTGTTTTAACAAGTAACAGACAGAAACAAATATATAACTTGCAGTTGGTTGATGTGTTTAGTGGCGCCATATTGGTGGTAAATATCTTCCTGTTTGCCTCAGTGGAGAGAAGCTGTAAAAGTTATTCTCCGCTGTTAAACATGATAAATGATGAATGAAGTTAGGGGGTTTGGGTTGCAGCCAGGGATTTTTTGATAACGTCTTCATCTTTGTGCGATAAACAAACACATTTTCTGCTTATAGCAGTGTTTATTGTGCATCACCTTGCTGATATTGTGATGGTAAAACAGACATTAGAGATGAATAGATCTCCTTTGTGTGCAGCACAGCATCTCTCTGTAGGCGCATCGACCTGACAGGAAAGCATGGCAGGTGCTGCCCAGCTTCTCCTGCTGTGCTGCCTCCTGCAAGGTAGAGTTTCACACATTTAACTGCTTTTAATGTGGTCTTATGAAAGTGTTCACAAACAGTGAAAAAAATGTTTTGATTGTTTAATTTTTCATTTTAATCATTAATTGGGACATTTACTGTGCTACTTGATTTTTTTTGTTAAAGATTGCAGGAATTTATGTTGGTGCAATTGTTTTATCAGGTGGTTTATGCCAGAACTGGGCAAGCTTCATGCCTCAGAGCCTGGAGGGACTCAGTGGGTCCTGTGTGATGATCCCCTGCACTTTCAGCATTGGCCTAGGATTTGATCAATACCTGGATGATACCTGTGTAGCCATTTGGAGCACAGGCGGGCCGTTTGGTCAAACGGTGTTCAACTCTGGTCTCACTGGACAAAGTACAAACGGAAACATTCTGCAAGGAAACCTAACGGGAAACCTGCGTGCAAAGAATTGCACCACCGTCTTCCACAACATGTCGCCAAAAGATAAAAACACATATTACTTCAGAGTGCAGTGTAACAACAAGTTGAAGTACAGCTTTCCAACAAACGTCCAGATCACCATCACAGGTTTGTGTAACACCCTGTTACTCTCACATATGTAAAACTGACATCCTCAGGTTTCTCTCTTGACGTTCCCCTGTTGTTTTTTCACTCCTCAGATTCACTTCCTGAACCGGCCATAACTCCACCCCCGGTCGAGGTGGAGGAAGGAGATCCAGTGAGGTTGGAGTGCTCGGCTGTAGCTCCCTGCCCCCTTCTTCCCCCGGCTCTAACTTGGACCCCTGCTATCGGTGACGTTAAGGAGAACATACAAAGTGCATCCGTGACCTCCGTTCTGAACTTCACTGCTTCCCGCCTCCACAACGGACAGAGGTTACAGTGCTCTGCTCTCTACAGACGACAGGCTGGACACAGTGACCTTCAGTATGAAAATAATCTGACCCTCCACATTCTTTGTGAGTACGATTCTGCTGCTTAAAATGTTTTGTTATGTCTTATTCATATAAGATGACATGTAAAAAGCCCATCGTCTTTTCACATCTTCATTTCAGCTTGTTGAAGTAAGGTGCATTTGTGTTGTTGGGGATATTTTTATTTTATGGAGTATTTAATTTGGTGTTTAGCACTAGATGAGAAGATTCATACCTCTGTCATATCACTCATGAATAAGAAGTTTCAGCAGCAGCTGGTTATTGTTGTCACAAGGAAACAAAATCCATCTACCAGCAGGTCTTGAGCTCAGTAGATTTGCTAAAATCCTCTTCCAGATCCTCCAAACAACACGTCAGTCAGCCACCAGGGTCCCGTGATAGAGGGCACCTCGGTCAACTTGACCTGCAGCACCGACGCAAATCCGGCCGTGGACGAGTTCACCTGGTACAAAGTGGATGGAGGTCAGGTGGTGGCAGTGGGTTTCCACGCTTTGCTCTCCACTAACGTCTCAGAGGCGGACAGCAGGTTCTTCTGCCAAGTCAGTAACAGATATGGAAGCCAGAACTCGTCCACCACTCAGTTAGACGTACAGTGTGAGTCAGAGTGCGACAGAAACACAGATGGCAAATATCCACCGTCAACATGGACTGAACACATACGTGTGCGTGCTTTTTTTGTACAGTTCCTCCCAAGGGAACCACAGTCATTGTCCAACCCGACGGTCCCATACTGGAGGGCGTCTCCGTTTCTCTGCTCTGTAAGAGCCGTGCGAACCCCCCCGTGACCAACTACACCTGGTACAAAGATAATGAGGAGGAGGAGGAGGAGGAGCCTGGGTCGAGCTTGAATCTGGGCGCCGTGGACCCGAGCCACAGCGGTCTCTACCGCTGTAAGGCCAGAAACGATCTGGGGGAGGATCAGTCAGCAGCGATCCAGCTGGACATTCAGTGTGAGTTGATTTTCCACATGTTCCTAACCCGAGACTCAGTCAGTGTCCTGACCGTGGACAGTGACCTATCGTTGAGTTGCGTGACCAAACATCAAAGTCCCTTCTATGTCAGCAGTTCGGCAACTCAGAGCCTTGTTCCTCGCGTCTGCTGCTGTGGATTTTGTTCCGTTTTGTATTGAGATTTCAAGATGATGAAAATGTTCTCTCCCCCTTTGTTTTTCTCTACATGCTAAACATTTGGCTTATCGTTCTCATTGCATTGTAGAATCCATTAATAGTTCTCAACACGATGTATTTCCATTTAATTAACAAAAACCTCGGATGACTGACCTGGACCCTCTCCTTTCAGATCCCCCTCAGAACACCTCGGTGTCAGTCGACCCCTCTGGTCCGGTGCCGGATGGCAGCTCCGTCACTCTGACCTGCACCAGCGTCGCCAATCCAGCAGCAGCCAACTTCAGCTGGTTCAGAGTTGCCGGAGGAGAGAAGGAGCTGATAAGCTCCGAGCGAGACTTCACTTTCAACGTGACCAAACTCTCGCACGACCAGTACGTCTGTAAAGCTCTGAATGTCCACGGAGACGATGACTCAGAGCTCATCAGTATTGATGTCACATGTGAGGATCATTTATCTGTTGTTGAATTTAAACATTTATTGTTCCCAACAAGTTTCACCAAGCATGCACGAAAAGGCCAATTATCTTCTGTGTCTCAGTTGCTCCACAGATTCTGCCTTCTTCACGCTGTGTCAGCATTGGTTCCCTGATACGATGTGACTGTAACAGCCAGGGGAACCCTCCTCCCTCCCTTTTTTGGGAATTGGCTGGGAAGGCTGTCGATCACTCTGTCATCCCAACCAGGGAAGTTCCCCTTGGGAGTTTGGTTATGTGGAGCCAAATCACCGTGAACTATTTGGACGAAGACGTGCTCTCTCTAGTCTGCCTTAGTAACAACTCTGTGGGCTCCGATCGCTTCGTATTCAGCGTGTCCTCCACCAACACTACGTCAGGTACAGAGATATGAGGATGTTTTACTTTGTATAATCTGCATCTCTTGTATCTCTCTCTGGTTTTACTGACTCATTGTGGGGACTTTTCAGGCCTCTATCCTTTGTCTCTATTAATCGGCTCTTTGGTGGGAGCCATCGGGACGATGCTGGTGTGTGGGCTCATGTTACTGTTCTTCTTCAGGTGAGAAACATGAAAAGACAGCAGCTGATACTGTTGATGCTAAACTCTCCAAAGGTCATTCTGGGACAAAATGAGACAAATGCTTTTGTGAGGTTGTTGGCTTATAAATATCATTTGATAACTATTGCTTCCACCGGTTAAATACAACTATTTAATAAGAAACTAATAAAAAAAATATATATTTTGTAGAAAAGGAAAAATACGTCTTCCAACAAAGAAGAGATCGCAGAACAACGTTGTAGTTGCTGATGAGGTGAGTTTACGTCCTACGAACATGCAGATGCATTAAAACAAGAACCTTCACACATCTTCCATCAAGACAATTCATTAAAAGTACCAGTCAAATATTTTTTTAACGGCAGTTAAAAGATAGTTGCTTATAAAGGTCAGAGTAAAGTACTTACTATTTTTAATTTTGCTGGTAAGCGTATTATAAAAGCAAAAAGGTCATTGAGGCAGTACTTTAATTTCGAAAATGTAACTGTTCGAGGGTTGCCAGACCTCTGCTGCACATCGGACCTAACAACGCCCCCGAACGGTTTCATTATTGGATGATAAAGTACAGCCTCTCGTACCTTATTGCTTAAGTAAACAACTTGCACTATTGTTGCATATAAGCTTGATGCACTGCCTGTCTTTTCTCTCCCGTGGGGAACTGGTAATAAACATTGTTTTAAATGGAGGTTATGTAATCCAGCTGGGTCTAAGTGTGTAGCGACTATCCCCTCTTCTCCATTACTGAAGCAGCCCTCTTGTTTTCTTCTAGACCAGCTCATCAAAAGTCAGTGTGATTTATGACAACAAAGCCATTCTGGAAGAGTATGAGGAAGAATCTCTTCACTACGCCAATCTGGACTTTGCTAAACTCAAGGATAATTCAAGGGGTGAGCTCGGGGAAGAGGAGGTCAGAGGCCTGGCCTCTAAGACGTCTGAGTATGCAGAGATCCGTCTGTCCTCCAGAGGAAGCAATTGAGGACACACAGGAAGGAGGAAGAGACGGAGGCTGACGTCCATCAGGGGGAAGGGATGTTGTCATAGGAACAGGACTTTATCGTATCAGCAGAGCTGTGGAGATAGAAACCACACTGCAGGCCTCCTTATACAACTTGAGTAATGCCTCACACTCGCGGCTTCAAGCTTAGCTCTCAACTTTTTGACACTTTATTTCATTATCTTGTGTCTCTTTGCTGAAAAATGCACAGAAGAAGCATAGAAATGAAAAACATTTAGTATTCCACCATCCAACAGTAAACGCTGCCTGTAAAGTCACTGCTGATGTTTTTCTACGTCTCTCACTTCAATAGAGTCACATTTGTCATGCTACTGTTTACACATAATATATTTAGTTCTAGCCTTGGTCTTAGAGCTCGCTTGATTTATTAATTAAAACCTTTGAGAGTTTGTTACAACTTTTGGAAATGTCTTTGTAAACTCCATTAATAATTGTGCTTGTTTGTTAAACATAAAATCTGTTCTGTTGGCAGATATACAGGAGTATTTAACAGATTGTTTCAACAGTTTTTCAGAAACAAGCCTCAGTAACGCCATTTAAGGCCATGTCATCTTGTGGTGCTCACAAATTTGGGTATGTAAATAAATATTTAAAATATGAATAATTGCCCATGCATTCTTTCTTTCATGATCCAGTAGCTCATAACATTACCCACTTTCCTTCCAACTTTTTTGTACTTTAGATTGCAACCTCTGCAAAGTCATATAAAAGTAATAATATAGTATTTTGAAAAACATTATAATGTCCTAATTTTAATCCTTATGTTAATAAAAACTCAGAATTTATAGTAAAGTAAAAGTCATCGCACAATAAAGCGATAAAGTACGAGAGGCTGTAATTTATTGTCCAATAATGAAAGAGTTCGGGGGCGTTGTTAGGCCCGATGTGCAGCAGAGGTCTGGCAACCCTCGAACATTTTCGAAATTAAAGTACTGCCTCAATGACCTTCTTGCTTTTATAATACGCTTACCAGCGAAATTAAAAATAGTAAGTACTTTAGTGAAGTACGAGAGGCTGTACTTTATCGTCTAATAATGAAAGAGTTCGGGGGCGTTGTTAGCCAACTAACGGACTGACATGTTCTGTGAGCGAGGTTACACATTAAGAGTTTGTCCTTAATGGAATTTTTTCCCCGCTTAAATTACTTTTACTTTTAAACTAAGTCGTTTTGAAACTAGTACTTTTACTTAAGTAAAAAGCTTGAGTTGATACGTATTTTTAAACCCTAGTACAGGGGTGCCCACACTTTTCGCAAGCTACTTTTCGACTAACCAGGTCATGGCGATGTACCTTTGAGATCGACCTATTGGGCACCTCTGCCCTAGAATCTATTCTTCTACTTGAGTAATGAATGTGAATGAGAACGTCGGCATATTTAGCATCAAATAATACATTTTTTAATTATCCAGAGAAATTTTTATGTACATTTTTTAATCGCTCTGTACAGAGGTGGCATTCAGAATGTATTTACTTACAGAAAAACATGAACCGCTCCACAGGACAGTCACGTGAAAAAGAACGAACTTCACTTGCTGTTTCCCTCGTCACAGTACACTAGCTGTCTCAAGAGTACAGCGCCTTCTAGTGGCTTTAGGTGTGAACATCATTTTCCCACTGAGCTACACACATATATTTATATATATATGACTCTGAAATGATATGTCACACATTAACTTTAATCAGTGATTGGCTAACGGCAACATATTGTGGTGGAGGTTTGACCGAACGCAAATGTTTACAATCAAGCAACTGCCCCGAAATCGGTACAGGGGGGATCCTGGCCAGAGCTTCTATAATGTACAAAGACATAGAATCAGTACTGACATGTACAGAGAGGGGTTTGTCACTATGGGGGACTTTCTAAGTCAAAGGAGATTTTACTATTTCACTCTTAGAAAAATGCAAAAGATGGAACTAACTTTGTTTTAATTTGTCTTTTAGCCAAATATCTTATTTTCAAAATTTGTTGGTAGTAGTTATTCAGGGTTCTAAAATCTAGCTTGTTAAAAAAAACATACCAAAATGCACACTGGCAACTTTCTCCGGTAAAGCATTTATACTTTGCAAACAATGCATGTTAAGTTTTGTTTTATTCTTTTCCTCTTTATTTAGATAGTTGAATAGTTTTGAAGAACTGGGTTTGTTACAAAGTGGGTTTGTATGTGGAAGTCATTTGTGTTACTGTGCTGGTTGCCGCTCGCCATGCAAATCTTTAAAGAGATCACCGGCCTGTTTGTCACTGAACCTTCCGTGCTGATAAAACCTTTAATCAGCTGCGTAAAATCAAGTATCAGTATTACATTTACTGATCAAACCCCTCTTGATAGCTGAGAAGCTCATCGGGGTCTCACTCCCCTCCATCAAAGACAGCTACAAAAAAACACTGAAGCATTCGGGCCCTCACGACCAGACTGTGTACCAGCTTCTTCCCCCAAGCCATCAGACTCCTCAATACTCAGAGACTGGGTTGACACACACACACACACACACACACACACACACACACACACACACACACACACACACACACACACACACACACACGTCCTGAGTTGCACTTTATTAACTGTCACTTTATAACTGTCTGCTACCACGAATAACACTATCCCTTAGTATGTAATGTTCATGTTTTTAGAAACTGTCATCTTTTTGTACTATTGTGTACAGTATTTTACGGCACTTGTCTGCACGTGGATTGTATATAGTTATTTTGTAACGGTATTTAGATGTCTATCCCTGTGTTTGTCCTATGTTGTTTTTATGTAGTACCATGGTCCTGGAGGAATGTTGTCTCGTTTTGCTCTGTGTTGTAATCACTGTATATGGTTGAACGACAATAAAAAACTACTTGACTTGACTCTTCATTTGATCAATAATCAGTGGAGAGAAGCTATATAAGTTGTTGTCGGCTGTTAAAAATGATAAACAATACAAACATCGGCAATCACAAAACAAACGTTTTTCCAGTAATTTCCATCCTAACATTCAACATTTACTAGTTATTATATCAAATGGAGTTTTAACCAAATATGTTATTGCCCATTCTTCTGAGAAATTAGGAATGTTTGCTTTGTTTTGTTAATGTTTTAGTTTAAAAAAACAAAACTTTTTTATTCCTCCAGAAATACGAGAGAACAAACTGATCCAACACACTCTGACATTGGTGTCGACTTCTTTCTTAATGTGTGAACGTTGCCGCAACAGTCGAGCAATATTTCTATGACACTATTCTTTTCCTTCGATTTAGATTGAATATTAGCAATGTGTTATCTTTATCCTCGTCTTACTTACCTTCTACTACCTTTAAAAACAATGCATATTGAGTTTTGTTTTTACTCTCTTCCTCTTTATTTGGACAGACAAAATATTTTCAAGAACAAGTGGGTTTGTATGTGGAAGTAACTTGTGTTATTGTGCTGGTTGCCACTCCCCATGGAACCACCCCACACTTTAATACTGATGAAACCTTTATTTAGCTGCGCAGAATCAAGTATCAGTGTTTTATATACTGATCAAGTCAGGAGTTTTCTATTTAAATTTGCGATGCGTTGTTTTTTTTCAAAAAAGTAAAGACATCGTATGCTGATCATCGTCATTGGCATTAAGGTAAGAACTAGATTTCAGAAAACTCAAATGATTGAAAGCTGTAAAAATGTTTGTTCTTTCTTGTTTGTTGATCCAGTAGATCTGTATAAGAACTCAAGGACGTACAATCTAATTTAAGTATTTTTATTTTAAAGTTTCATTTTAAAGTTGCACATTCTTTAAATATTTAACATTCACTAGATTTGCATTAATATGATTTATTCATGTATTCTCTACCAATTCTTTTTCAGATCACGCTATGCAACACAGTACAAAAAAGACAGATCATTACAGTAAACTAAAATACAAATAGCAGTTCTGGTAAGAGGTAGTTGGTTGATGTGTTAAGAGATGCCGTATCGTTAGAAAATATATCCCTGTTTACCTCCTCAGTTGATCAATAGTCAGTATAGAGAAGCTATAAAAGTTCTCTGCTGTTACAATGATAAACAATAAAAACACCAGGAATCACAAAACAAAAATTGCAAGCAGAGATTGTTTGAGAAACTCTTTTTGTTTGTGTGATTATCAAATGAATTTGATTTCCAGTGTAAAAAACATTTATTGTGCATCACCTTGCTGATATTGTGATGGTAAAACAGACATTAGAGATGAATAGATCTCCTTTGTGTGCAGCACAGCATCTCTCTGTAGGCGCATCGACCTGACAGGAAAGCATGGCAGGTGCTGCCCAGCTTCTCCTGCTGTGCTGCCTCCTGCAAGGTAGAGTTTCACACATTTAAATGCTTTTAATGTGGTTTAATGAAAGTGCTCACAAATAGTGAAAAAAATGTTTTGATTGTTTAATTTTTCCTTTTAATCATTTATTGGGACATTTACTGAGCTACTTGATTTTTTTTGTTAAAGATTGCAGGAATTTATGTTACTGCGATTGTTTTATCAGGTAGTTTATGCCAGAACTGGGCAAGCTTCATGCCTCAGAGCCTGGAGGGACTCAGTGGGTCCTGTGTGATGATCCCCTGCACTTTCAGCCTTATCCCAACATTTAATGAATACCTGAATGATACCTGTGTAGCCATTTGGAACACAGACGGGCCGTTTGGTCAAACGGTGTTCAACTCTGGTCTCACTGGACAAAGTACAAACGCAAACACTCTGCAAGGAAACCTGACGGGAAACCTGCGTGCAAAGAATTGCACCACCGTCTTCCACAACATGTCGCTAAAAGATAATAACACATATTACTTCAGAGTGCAGTGTAACAACGACTTGAAGTACAGCTTTCCAACAAACGTCCAGATCACCATCACAGGTTTGTGTAACACCCTGTTACTCTCACATATGTAAAACTGACATCCTCAGGTTTCTCTCTTGACGTTTTCCTGTTGTTTTTTCACTCCTCAGATTCACTTCCTAAACCGGCCATAACTCCACCCCCGGTCGAGGTGGAGGAAGGAGATCCAGTGAGGTTGGAGTGCTCGGCTGTAGCTCCCTGCCTCCTTCTTCCCCCGGCTCTCACTTGGACCCCTGCTATCGGCGACGTTAAGGAGAACCAACAAAGTGCATCCGTGACCTCCGTTCTGAACTTCACTGCTTCCCGCCTCCACAACGGACAGAGGTTACAGTGCTCTGCTCTCTACAGACGACAGGCTGGACACAGTGACCTTCAGTATGAAAATAATCTGACCCTCCACATTCTTTGTGAGTACGATTCTGCTGCTTAAAATGTTTTGTTATGTCTTATTCATATAAGATAACATGTAAAAAGCCCATCGTCTTTTCACATCTTCATCTCAGCTTGTTGAAGTAAGGTGCATTGGGTTGTTGGGGATATTTTTATTTTATGGAGTATTTAATTTTGTGTTTAGCACTAGATGAGAAGATTCATACCTCCGTCATATCACTCATGAATAAGAAGTTTGAGCAGCAGCTGGTTATCGTTGTCCCAAGGAAACAAAATCCATCTACCAGCAGGTCTTGAGCTCAGTAGATTTGCTAAAATCCTCTTCCAGATCCTCCAAACAACACGTCAGTCAGCCACTCGGGTCCCGTGATAGAGGGCACCTCGGTCAACTTGACCTGCAGCACCGACGCAAATCCGGCCGTGGACGAGTTCACCTGGTACAAAGTGGATGGAGGTCAGGTGGTGGCAGTGGGTTTCCACGCTTTGCTCTCCACTAACGTCTCAGAGACGGACAGCAGGTTCTTCTGCCAAGTCAGTAACAGATATGGAAGCCAGAACTCGTCCACCGCTCAGATAGACGTACAGTGTGAGTCAGAGTGCGACAGAAACACAGATGGCAAATATCCACCGTCAACATGGACTGAACACATACGTGTGCGTGCTTTTTTTGTACAGTTCCTCCCAAGGGAACTACAGTCATTGTCCAACCCGACGGTCCCATACTGGAGGGCGTCTCCGTTTCTCTGCTCTGTAAGAGCCGTGCGAACCCCCCCGTGACCAACTACACCTGGTACAAAGATGATGATGAGGAGGAGCCTGGGTCGAGCTTGAAACTGGGCGCCGTGGACCCGAGCCACAGCGGTCACTACCGCTGTAAGGCCAGAAACGATCTGGGGGAGGATCAGTCAGCAGCGATCCAGCTGGACATTCAGTGTGAGTTGATTTTACACAGCAAAGACTTTGAATTACACATGAGTGTACGTTTCCAGTGGATTCATGTGCTGAATGTAGATCTGCTGTTCTGAAGCCAAGACTCAGTCAGTATCTGGACAGTATTGATGTGAGGTTTTGTTGGGATATGTTCATTATGTCCTCAGTTGTGGTGATGGTGTAGTACAGTGCTGAGCTGTGTTGTGCATGAGCCACAAGGGGGCACTCGTTTGCATTGCTGTTTTGTTTGTCCCAAAAGGTTTTGCCGTTTTATATGAAGAAGTAATGAAGGCCGTCTGACCGTGAGACTGATGTGTCAGCGGCAGCTCGTAAAGTAAATATGCCGAAGACGGCTCATCTGAATCGTCCGCTCTTTTACTCCAAATGCAACGTTAGCTGCAAGAATGCGAGTAACGCAACTCAACAGGTTTATTTATCCGTTGTTAAATTTAATTATTTAATTCTCCCAGTAAGTTTCACCAAGCATGCACAAAAAGGCCAATTATCTTCTGTGTCTCAGTTGCTCCACAGATTCTGCCTTCTTCACGCTGTGTCAGCATTGGTTCCCTGACACGATGTGACTGTAACAGCCAGGGGAACCCTCCTCCCTCCCTTTTTTGGGAACTGCCTGGGAAGGCTGTCGATCACTCTGTCATCCCAACCAGGGAAGTTCCCCTTGGGAGTTTGGTTATGTGGAGCCAAATCACCGTGAACTATTTGGACGAAGACGTGCTCTCTCTAGTCTGCCTTAGTAACAACTCTGTGGGCTCTGATCGCTTCGTATTCAGCGTGTCCTCCACCAACACTACGCCAGGTACAGAGATATGAGGATGTTTTACTTTGTATAATATGTCTCTCTCTGGTTTTACTGACTCATATAAACTGTGGGGACTTTTCAGGCTTCCATCCTTTGTCTCTGTTCTTTGGCTCTTTGGTGGGAGCCATCGGGACGCTGCTGATGTGTTTACTATTCTTTTCAGGTGAGGTTAATGCTAAACCCTCCAAAGAGACAAATTGGTGGTTGTTGTCACTTGGAGGCTGCTTTGAAATAGCATTGCATAACCATTGCTGCCAACGTGAGACTTACTTAAATTACTCCACATAAACTATTGCTTATTTGTTTTGAAAAAAAAAAATAAGCCTGGAAGCCTTCAATTAAAAAGTTTCAGTCATAGCCATAGTATGCAGTAAAAACGTCATAGTGTAACATGCTGTAAACAACATACACTATTCTTGCATATTTTCTTGATGCACCGCCTGTCTTTCCTCTCCCGTGGGGATCTGGTAGCCGGAAGTAAACCAAGAAGTGTAATGTAAAAATAAACGGTTGTTTTAAATGGAGGTTTTGTAATCCAGCTGGGTCTAAGTGTGTAACGACTATCCCCTCTTCTCCATTACTGAAGCAGCCCTCTTGTTTTCTTCTAGACCAGCTCATCAAAAAAGCATGTGAGCTATGGAAATAAATAGGAATGAAAGAAGCAATAGAGGACACACAAGGGAGGAAGAGACGGAGGCTGACAACGGAACAGGACTTTATCGTATCAGCAGAGCTGTGGAGATAGAAACCACACTGCAGGCCTCCTTATACAACGTGAGTAATGCCTCACACTCGCGGCTTCAAGCTTAGCTCTCAACTTTTTGCCTTTTTATTTCATTATCTCGTGTCTCTTTGCTGAAAAATGCACAGAAGAAGCATAGAAATGAAAAACATTTAGTGTTCCACCATCCAACAGTAAACGCTGCCTGTAAAGTCACTGCTGATGCTTTTCTACGTCTCTCACTTCAATAGAGTCACATTTGTCATGCTACTGTTTACATTTATTATCTTTTGTCTTAGAGCTCACTTGAGTTATTAATTATCTGTATTCTTGAGGAGAGTCGTTTTTTTTCAACTTTTTGAAATGTTTTCTTCATTATTAATTGTGCTTGTTATGTTTAAATAACTTGTTTTAAATAGCTTGTTTCTTTCGAAACAAGCCTCGGTAACGTTTAAAGCCATTTCATCATGTGCTAATCACCAATTTGGGTATGTAAATAAATATTTAAAATATGAACAACTGCCCATGCATTCTTTCTTTCATGATCCAGTATTCAGAACAAATTGAATTTGGACATTCATATTTAAGTTGCCACAGCTTAAAATGTAGCTCATAACAGTAAACACTTTTATACCTGTTTTATACTTTTGTACTCTTCAAATTTTCTATGTAGTAGTATAGAATATTGAAAAAATGTTTAACCCCCAAAATCCAATTACAGGACCTCAAAGTACGTTTTAAAAAGACTTAATAGCGTGTTGATAAAAACTCAAAGAATTCATAGTAAAGGTGAAAGTCATAGTGTGGCATAACAATAAAGTAAACTACAGCATGTTGAAAACCATTGAAAGCCAATGTATGGCATATTGAAAAAAACTCACATAGTATTTAAAAGAAGTCTGGTATAGTATGTCAAAAAAAGTAATGAAGACATTTGGGTGAAGTGTGTTTATAAATAGTCATAAAAAAAAGTCACAAAAAGGGACTTTAATAGTCAAAAAACGGTCTTCAAAAACAAAACTCCAAAAGGGCAAAAACGAAGTCATAGAACAGGAGAACAGGAGTCAGGAACAAGAACATGGGCTTCTGACATCCACCAACTAACATGGCACAATTAACATGGAACGCGACGAGTGACAACAGACACACATGGTTTAAATACACTAGGGTGCAGGTGCAGGTGATTGGAAACAGCTGGAAACAATCATGACAATCACAGGGGATGACAGGACAAGGCAGGAAGTGATGTGACCCAGGGAGAACAGAGGCAAGACACTACAAAATAAAACTAGACATGAACCCAAACCGGGACAACTATTTTCTTTTAAAAAGAAAAGAAAAACCCATTTATCAATCATTTTGTTTGTTCTCTACATATATATTGACATGTCTGAGCTTGTTCATAAAAAAAGAGGACATTCTCTGATACGTTGGCGGTTATACAAGAGCAGAATTGAAAGCATGTTATGAAATGGGACATCATGCACACATGTCATGAACATATCAACATTTAAAAGTATGTAATTTTCCCACACCTTCTTTTACAAAGCAGGAGTTTGAACAAAAATGTATTTTTATTTGGTTACAAACATTTATAATGTAGGTGCTGTAGGTACATGTTTGGTTTAAGCTCAGGTTTCGTTCCATCATTCAACAACTGGCTGCACCTGGAAAGTACCGCCGCAGCATCTCAGCCATCTCACACTTTGACCTCAGAGTACTGCGTCTCGTCTCCCTCGGAGCTGCTGGAGTGCCAGCCGCCTCCCCCTCGTCCGGGCTTCGCCGTGAAGGTCACCTCAGAGTAGTGGACCTCCACCTCCTCCTCGCTGGTGTCCGTGTCGTAGCTCCGTGGATCTGAATCTCCGGCCATGTGGGCGCAGCTTGCGTTCTCGTAGTCCTCCTCCCTTTCCTCGCTCTAGAGGAACAGAGGTGGTTGCCAGATTATTTAAGTCATAGCGTCTTCTTCTTTTGTGATAACACACAAAAAAAAATCCGGTTCCTTGAATTCTGACCTTTTCAGGCGGCTTTTGCTTGGACACTTTAGCATACACATCTTCTCCCGCCTTTGCATGTTGGTTTCTAGAAACACAAATACCATCATGTGCATAACGTACCACATAAATTTGCCATGTTTTAAACCTTTCTTTGTCATTCTCACATTTTTCCAAAGTGCACAGAGGCGTAGTTAAGGGAATCCTCCGGTGTGTTCCCACCTTTCTCTGTGATTGTGTTTAGTGCAGGAGGACCCTGAGCAAAGACACACAGAGGTGGAATGAATCGGGTTATTCACGCCTCCAACAACAAGCTTTCGGCCCTCTGCTCCTTCAGGGCTCCACTTTACTACAGAATACAGACAGGACAGAGCTACTTTGAAACATCTCTGAAATACAATTACACCAACGGTGGAGGCTGATTATATCCTAGAAAATGTCCTGTTCTTTTGCTGGTGTGGCAGTATGCAGTGATTGGTCTTAATGACTTTCAGCTGGGTCTGGATGACAGCCAATCGCTGCATGATAATACGGCGTAAAGGCGGCTTCAGAGCACCTGTCTGCATTTCACTTGCCAGAGGCTGCGGTTACGACACATCCTGGCGTCTTTCACGCTGCTCCGTGTGGTGACAGGTAGGCTGTCGGCAGCAGCTGTATTCGCTCCCACGTTGTCCGTCCAGTGCTCATTTAAGTGCGTTTGTGTCCTAGAAGCTCACTGGTATGGCTGCGTACTAATCTCCACCTGATGCACTCAATGTCCATGCTGGTGATTCTCGTGGTAGCGTCAATCCCTCCGACCCATGTTGATTGGCTGAAGCGTCCTGACCGGTATGTAGCGCAGTGGCTTTAGCTCCCTCCTCCAACCATAGTAAGGCTTTAATGTCTGTTTTCCTCTGCAGGGCAAGGATCATTGAGCATCAGCTCTACACCCGTTAGACCACTGCTGCTTTGCCTTTTGGCTAAATTAACCTGCCTTGCCTTACCTTGGCTAAATTAACCTGCCTTACCTTGGCTAAATTAACTGTTATTCTAGTTTGCCTTTTGCTAAACCCACCTTGTTTGGGTCTGCTTTGTCGTTGGCCTCCCCACATTGCTCGTTTTTGAGTTTCGCTGTGGGCCTCCTACTGGGTCAAGACACATTTTAACTGTACGAGAGACCGGCTGTACTTTGTTATTTGTCTTGTCAATTTGTTCTTTTGATTTTGTTAAGCTTTGGTTTAGCAGTTTGTTTTATTATAGTTTTTGGTTAATGGTAATTTCCTCTTTCTGTTTTGGTTTAGTTTCTTTTATTTTAAACCTGTTTCTCTCATCTCTCCCTATTCAGGTGCTGAGTCTGCGGTGGTGGATTGGTGTCCCAGGTGGTGGTGTCGCTCTTATGTTTTTGCATGTTGTTGGAGTTTGCTTCACTTTTAGTTTCCCGTGTGGTGCTCCTTGGGTCCCCTTTTCTTTGAACCGTCCATCGTGAGTCTCAGCCCTGATTGGTTCCCCCGTTGCTTGTCCCAGAGTGAAGAGGTTTTTAAACAGTAAATTAATTTGATAAAATTACATTGTCTTGAACTACGTCTCTGCATCATTTGAACCGAACCGGAGTGCCTCCCCTTAGTTTTGTTTGGGTGAAGATTTAAAACAATTCCCTGGGTGGCGTTGTCTGGCAACATTATAATATTTAAACTGCCCTCACCTTTACATCATGCCTCGTGTCGCTACACTGGCTCTTCAAAAAATATTTTCTACTCGGGCTGTTTTTAGCCACTGATCCGGCAGCCATTATAACTTCTCTGGAACCACTTTGTCTAATCCGGTCTTTTAACGAGATAATTGATCAGATTGAAGAGCTTTTGTCAAATACAAATAACCACTTATTCATTCTCTAGGTCGTCGACAAAAAACGTTACTCAACATATTGTTCTGGCGGTGAATTGCTCTGCGACAGGCGCAACCCGGGCAGAGAATTTGCACGTTTAACCGCTCGTTTGAATTTGCTTGTTAGAACTGAGTAGCCGCACGTGGAGAAGAGCGCCACTCAGAGGCCAAAACGTATAAATCTGGCGATGACGCTGGACGAGATGTTTGGCTTTAGTCCAAAAACAACAGATTAAACCGTTAAAGATCCTCTGACTTAAAAGAAGCTCCTCCCAGAACCACAAAGGACACTATGACAATTACATACTTCCTATTTATAAAGCATGATATCCTGTTGCTTTTTGAAATTGTGATTCCTTTTTTCAGTACATTCATGTGTTGCTGTCGTGAAGCTTTGACAGCGTGACTCACGTGTTGTCCCGAGGGCTCGTTCACCGTGCAGTAAATGCTGTGGATGTTGGTTGCAGGTCTGCAGAACAACAAAGGCCAACATGAATGAAAAGGTGCAGTGACAAATGACAGGGACGACGGTTAAGCTGCCAGTCGTGTCTGAAGGCTCTTAAATGGATGCTCTGTCAGTGTGTGTGAGGCTGCTTACGTGCTGTCTGGATGAGACTTGCATCGTGGGGCCTTTGGACGGTCCGGCCAGAGGTCATCCTCTGCACCGCGGCCGTTCGTCCGATTCCTCTCGCTGCTGTTCCACCAGCGCTGAATGGAGAAAAAAAAGAGGGAGGTCACTTCTATTCTTGATCTGATACGTAACTGAGTGGAAACTTGAACCAGTGAGTCATCACCAGAAAACTGAAAGTGTTTGTAGCTGCTTGTTCACTTGATCGCTTCCTCTTTTGTCTGAAAACACAAAGGGACAAGAGTGAATGTTTGCATCAAATTACACATGACAAATCATCCACTGCATGTAATTGTGTTCGTACTCCACCTGTAGACAACGACAATCCAGAAAATGGTGAGTAGAAAGACTATAAACAGGATGATCAACACAGTCTTCATGACGTTTCCTGTGGTTAAGAGACAGAACATTAGAAAGGTGTGAAAATAAGCAGTTTCATATAGGGCGCAGTTTCTAAAATGTTGCACGTTCTAAAATCCTGCGCATTTTTTCCACATTTAGCATATGAACAAAAAAAGCATGACAATATCCACATGTCACTTTTTCAAACATTTAGAACTGCATGTACATTCATGCAATAACTTTTCCAAGGATAATGTTTTGGCAGTAACAAAGTTGTTAAATAAAAAAGGTATTGGAAAAGTTATTGCATGAATGTACATGCAGTTCTCTAAATGTTTGAAAAAGTGACATGTGAATAATATTGTGCTTTTTTTGTTCATATAATGATAAATGTGGAAAAACGGTCAAACGTTCCGCCCCCGTGAACCCCCCCCCCCCCGCATGATTTCAACGTGGACAGTATGTGGCCCCCTTTCTAAAATAAGTTTGACAGCTCTATAGCGAGCTAATTTATCCGGACTTTCCAGCTTGTCCTGCCGCGGCGTGAATTACCGTAATGTATGTTCAGTCAAGTCTTAAATGTAGACTTTACATTTAACATTTACATTTAGTTTTAACATTTACATTTAGTTTTAACATTTATATTATTTAACTACTTTGTTACTGCCAAACATTATCCTTGGAAAAGTTATTGCATGAATGTATATGAATTTCTCTAAATGTTTGAAAAAGTGACATGTGAATGTTGTCGTGCTTTTTTGTTCATATGATATTGCTAAATGTAGAAAAACTGCGCAGGATTTTGGAACGTGCAACATTTTACAAACGGCGCCCCATAGTTTCAAACGGCCGTGATTTAATCATTGGAGGAAACGACACATTTCCTTGAGATTCACTCACGCTCAAACAGATGGACGGGGCCGGACGCTCTTCGATGTATGTCGTTCGTTGCGACGCAGTAGTAGGATCCTGGTTGGTCTGAATGCACCGTGTAGTTCTGACGGTCGGACACCTTTTCATTCGCTGCCTCGTGGTTCTTGTACCACGAGTACTGCGTGATCGGCGGGTAGCTGTGGCTGCTGCAGCTCAGCGTCACAGAACTCGTGCCGTCGGCCCCCCAATGCTCCGTCTCTGTGATCTTTGTCAGCTTCGGGGAATCTGAGGATCAATATGTTCTTGTTTTTATAGAACATAACAAGCTTCTGTGTGTGGAATGTGAAAATTGTGGGAGTTTCACAGAGACACACTTGAAGGGCCCACACCCTTTGACATTAGCCACAACGACAGCAGCACACTCACACTTGACTCTAAGCTCGGTTTGCGGTGAGTTTCCGGTTCCCACGTCGTTGCTCGCTTCACAGCTGTACAGTCCGCTGTCGGAAGGGCCGACTGACTTCAGGGAGAAGGTCTGCGTCTTCCCGAGGATCTCGGTCTCGCCATCGCTCATCTTCCTCCAGGTGACTGAGGTCACCGGTGGGTCGGACCGGGCGCTGCACTCCAGAGTCAACGGCTCCTTCTCCTCCACGACGAGGGAAGGCCGAGCGATTACACTCACGTCTTTGGGACTATCTGCATTCACCAGAATTAAGAGGAAGTAAGAAGTAGTTGTAATCATTACTACACGCGCACATGATGCTCATAGATGATATAGTTAACCGCTATCAGTAATCCTTCCATAATACACATACTTCCACTGCTGGGAAATAAGATTCATTCCCAAATGCAATGACTTATAGACCCAGTTGACTTACATTTAAATTCATTGTATTTTAAACTACTTTATATACTGTTGTAGTTCAATATTTTTGTATGAAAACTTTCAAAGTATCTAAAGTGCTTCGTACGAGCTGGCACTTAATGGACGGAATAGAAAATAAAGATCTACATTTTACATTCTAAATCAAGTTTCCTTTGGAACAAGTTTCTTTTGCTCACATTTCACCGCCAGCTTCTTCCGTTCGCTGGTCGTTGAGCCTTCGGTGTTGGTGGCGTCGCAGGTGTAGACGCCACCGTGGGTGTAAGTGACGTGAAACGTGTGGTTGAGATTGTTGGGCCGCCGGTCACTACCAGGATGAGTGTAAAGCACCTTTGAAGACGGAGGATTTGACTCTGAGGTCAGTGTCAAGGTGAGCTTTGAGGGCGGGGAGCTTTCAACGCTGCAGCTGATGGTGACCAGCTGACCTTCCCTGACCTCGGTCTTCATGGATAGCGATGGACTGCTGGGAGCATCTGCAGAGAGAAAACATCGGTATGATCTTCAGAAGGATGCATTCATTGTTTAACATCATAGCAGTTACCAAAGAAGAGGTCACCTCATGACTGAAGAGAACCTGAAGAGTTTTACATTTCACGTCATCACGTCTATTTAATATAAAGGGGCACAAATATCTGAGATGTAGACGGAAACAGCTGGCTATGCTCCTTCCAAAGCAAACAAAGACAACCAACCAGCATCTCTGAAGTTCTGTCACGGTGTGGTTTTATGTCCTGTCTTATTTTGTAGTTTTCTGTTTCTTGTCTCCCTTCACTTCCTGCCTTGTCCTGTCATCCCCTGTGATTGTCTAATTGTTTCCACCTGTGTCAATCACCTGCACCTCCCTAGTGTATTTAAGCTGTGTGTGTCTCCTGTCACTTATCGCGTCATTGTCGAACGTTCTGGATGTGTCTAGTTCTTGCCTGCCTTTTTGCCCCGGTTCGTGTGTGTTTTTTCCCCTTGGCCTTTTGCTTTTGGCATTTTTGACTATTAAAGTCTTCTTTTGTTACTCGACGTCTGCGTCCTGCCTTCCCCGCACCCCTGACAAGTTCACCATTTAACAAGGGTGATATTTTTTTATGTATTTAGCATACAAACTCATTTGTGAAATTTTGCTACTTTAACAGGGGTAAATGCCTGATTATGGTCTTCCCTTGTTGCCTGGCAACAGCTCGCCATAAGAGCTGTTTTTATTGTTAAATCATAAAAGTGTTGCAATGTCTGAGCTTTGGAAGTGCTGGGAGGTGGATCAGTGCGTTAGCCACGTTGTCATTCCCACGCTCAGCTAACTGCTGATCCAAGTTTTTGAACCATTTTATATTTCCATATTTATTACACAGGCACGAGAGTTTACAGATTTCATTTCCTTCAGAAAAATAACGATGACTTTCGGGCGATTGATCGAGTCCTTTTGGACGTAAACGCTAATTTTCTAATGATCACACTTGACGTAAAAATGAAAAATAATAACAGAAACTAATCAGAGTGACATAATTACTTACAGAGCACTTCTATGCACACTGGCTCGCTTTGCTTCCCTGTATTGATGAAGTTGGTTGCTTTGCACGTGTAACAACCTTCATCTGTTCTCTCTACTGTGACCAGCGTTCGTTTGTTATCTCTGGTTGTCTCGTACTTCCACCGTGAGGAGTCAATCTCCATGGTTTCATTGTCTCGGTACCAGGAGTATCCATGCGGGGAGGGATTGGCCTCAGTTTGACAATAAAATGTCAGAGATTTACCAACTCCCACACGTTTATCATCTTCACTGATGGAAATGGTTGTCCTCCTCGGGCCATCTGAAAGAAAGAATGAAATATCATAATGCTTTCTACGGCGATGGAGGCTGTGGATTTGCATCCTTTTCTTCTATCATCAACTCTTTGACGTCCCTGCAGCAAAAGGAGCTGTGATACTCACATTGAACTTTGACCCTAAAGGGCTCCGATGTTCCTTCGCCTCGGACATTAATGGCCGAGCATTTGTAATCGCCTGCTTCCTCAGGCTGGATGCTCTGGACGACGTACCGCTCCGTCCTCTCCTCGCTAAGGGCTTTCTCGTTCTTGATCCAGGTGAAAGTGTGAGGTAGCGGGTTGCTTCTCCTCACACGACATGTCAAAGTCATCACATCTCCTTGTCTAACTGAGGCAGTAGGGGACATGGACACCTCAACCTTGGGCCGATCTGAAACGATTGACCAATTCAATACAAGCAAAAGAGAAATCTATTTACCTGGCTTACTTGTAAATTGCACCAATTAATCAAAGAAGTCTGATCTAAGTTGCTGTCGATCACTGGTAAAGCAGACATAGATAGACTCCATTTATAAACTTACATTCCACAGTTAAGCTGATATTTCGAATCAAATATCTGTCGCTGTCATCTGTCTGGCAGGAAAACTCCTCTCCGTCATGCTGCCAGTTAACAGTAAAACTGAGCGACGTGCTCTTCTTATTTCTGCTATAATGCCGCGTTGAGAGCGGAGTCGGAGACAGTGGCCTTAAAGGTTTGATTACTGGGTTTGAACCACATGAACTCAAAGTGGAGCAAGTGAGCGTTATGGGGTTGTTTTCCTTGAAGACGGGCGGTTGCTTAAAAGTGATCAGGCATGGATTGTCTGAAAAAAAAACATGGACAATATCAGAAGAAATGTTGTGGCAAATTTACAGAATAGCTAGTGTACATTATAATCTGTTCAGTTCAAATATCAAGATTTAATTATTTGGGTTTTTTTTTCCTTTTAAAGATGAATTATTTACGACTTGTTACTGAGGTGAATACTGACTGAATTATCAGAGCTGGTAAAGTACAGTATTTTCCGTACACCAAGGCGCACTTATATAATCCATTTAGTCAGTTACTGTGATTCAAAAAGGACGGACTTTGGACTTTAATTTTCTCCAAAAACGACTCGTTAATCGGTTGATCCATACTGGTTGCACACGGCGCTCAAAGCGCTCTGCCAAACATGCCAAAGCTCGT
Source organism: Gasterosteus aculeatus (assembly GCF_964276395.1). Classification (NCBI taxonomy): domain Eukaryota; kingdom Metazoa; phylum Chordata; class Actinopteri; order Perciformes; family Gasterosteidae; genus Gasterosteus; species Gasterosteus aculeatus. Next base: position 6,008,397 of record NC_135707.1, on the reverse strand, counting down.
CTACGACGACGAGATGCTGAGCGGCGCTCAAGCGCGTGAGATATGGAGCTTGTTTCAGGGCGCGTCGGAGAAACAAAGCTGTCGTTCTTGCCGAGCACTTCATGAGATTAAAGAGCGAGAGACGGTGCCCTTTTCTCTACAGTAGCTGAACCATCTTAACGGGGAAAATAAGTTATTCTAAAAGGGGGCCTTGGCAGGCGGCGTGGCTGGAGAGCAGCCAAAGATTTAAGGCGTGGATGGCGAGGGGGGCGGCGGGAGCGGACGCACCTCGCAGCGTCGATCGGACCCTGAAAGCACCGTCTCCACCTCCCCACATCCACCCGCCCCGACGTCAAACGTTTGACTGCAGAATCTTATGCGCCTCAAAATCCGAAGCGCCCTATATATGAAGAATATTCTAAAATACGTCATTGAAGGTGCGCCTTATAGTGCAGAAAATACGGTACGTGAGTAGAGCTTCAGTTAAAAGCTTCGAGGGATAAATACCTTTATTGGCTCAGTTGAGAAAAGAGTCAAACAACCACTTTCAGAGTTCAAATAAAAGCTGCATTAACATTATGTTTTTTTTTCTTTCATGGTGTGTGACTCTAAAGTCGGGTTAATTTGATGACCTGATTATTGACGTTTTGGACAATTTGGTTTCAGTTGAATCAGGTGCAAACAGGGGAGCTCAACCTGTCAGCTTATCAATACAAGGGTAAGATGATATGGTTACTTTACCAGCCACAATAATAAGTAACAATAAGTGTACAGCAGATGAGATGCTGCAGAGCAATCTAACACTCTCTATAGTACTATAAGAGCATTTGTCTTACAAAAAACTTATAAGTCAACCTCTGAAGGAAAGTTGTTATATTTCCTGTTTTTTCCATGAAATGAGAAAATCATGACATGAGTCATGACAAAAAGACACACGATCATGAACTATTTCCAATTCTTGAAATACATTATGTTCCGGACCAGCTCATTTCTCACTATTTCTTTTCATGTCTTTTCTTAAAGTATATTTCAGTATTACCTTCAACATGTAGCCGCACTGCCGCGGTGTACCACTTTTCTTGCCCATCAAATCTAAAAGAATATTTTCCATTGTCGGACTTTCTCAAGTTGCAGAGTAAAATACTGCTCTTTTTTGAGATTGTAAGATAACCTCCTGAAGCTGGTAAAAGAGAACTGATTTCTTTCACTCTGTCAGCAAAGTCTGTGCTGACAGGAATGAGTGACTTATTCATGCTGTAGATGACGGTGCCAATCAAAACTGTTTTACTCCACAATGCGTCCTTTATCCAAAACCAGTGAGCACCAGCAGCTTTCACTCTTCCATTGACTCTGCAGCTGATTTCAACGCAGGATCCCTCTTTAGCTGTCAGGGACGTGGTGACCAGTTCGAAGAGGGTTCTTTCACTACAAGAAACATCTGTGATGGTCAAAACACAAGTGGTAAAGTCAATTTAAGTGATTTACAATATTTAATAACAATCTCGTTAAAGTTTACATTGTTATCAAAGTGGAATAATAAATTCCTACTTTGCAATATTGCCAGAACCACCAACCACCAAACTGAGTGAGCTTTCATTGTTGCGGCACTAAAGCTTGACGTCTGAAACACAAAAACAAAACAAATGCATTTGTGCACATTATAACACCGTAGAACTGACTCTATTTTTAATCTGGCCTTTCTGCCCACTATGCTTTTAGTCATTTATTAAAATCAGCTGTACTTCCTCTTTTTGTCCTCTTCATTTTAAGTGCTTTGAGTGGTTTTCCTTTCCTCCCTTATTTCGACATTCTCTTGCACTTCAGATAAATAGGCTCAACTATCACAACATACAAAAGGGGAAAAGATTTTTATATTGTCCAACATCTACTCACGTTCTAATCATTTCTAGGGAATTGTGTAAGTAGGGATGTAGGTATTCCAGATATATAAGCTCAACTATCACAACTTGCACAATGTTATTAGGTTTCCTTTGACAACTATGTCATCTATCAGCCACAAACTTGGTTCTTAAAACTGTCAAAAGTATATATTGTGTTCTCGTCATAAACAGTTAATACTTTGATTTCAAACAAGAAGATTATTCGGAAAAGGGTTAAATCCAATCTACAATTATTTTTTTGTTCAAATAAAAAAAGCAAATTTGTAGAAATCAACTCTCTAGATTCAGTCATTGCACCAAGCTAATTATTGGAATAAATGTTCACAGAGGTAGATGTCTTTCAGTTTCATTATGCACAGATATATTTTAGATGGAAAGATACATTTTAAAAAAGCCTGATCTTACCTAGAGTGGTCCACTTACAGCACCATGTTGCACACACCCTTCTTCCAAAAGTAAGAACAAGATCATGTAAAAGGAGTTTTCACAAATCACCTAAAACTTCTTAACATTTGCATGCCTCCCCATGTGAGCTTGAGAACACAAACTTTCTACCTACAGTCTTCTGCATGCATCTTGCTCTCACTTCCTGTATTTTATGCTTTTGAAGTCATTATCCAGGGAGGGGCTCAACTCTATTAAAGGCACTGAGCAACACTTCCAGTATTTGACATCTATTTGCAGAATGCCTTCACAACATTTACATTGTCATTTAGAACTCCAAGCTCATCAAAAAGAGTGAAAAAAAGGGTTTTCTGAAGTAGAGTGTGAATAGCGTCTTTCTCATGTTGCAAAAAACAAGACATTCACGATATAGTGTGTTAAAAGAAGTCATTGTCTTGTACGTCAAGAAGGTTTATACAAAAGTCATGGTATAGCAAATAAAACGGTCCATGAAAAGGTAGAGTATGGCACAGTGTGTAAAGAAAAATACTGATACAATAGTTTATAAAAGAAAATAATGAAGTATTTTGAGAAAAAAAAAACTTTGTCAAAATAAATCACAAAAAAGTGTGTATTTATCATTTTTTTCTCTACATATACAATAATATGGCTGAGCTTGTTCATAAAAAAAAGGACATTCTCTGATACGTTGGCGGTTATACAAGAGCAGAATTGAAAGCATGTTATGAAATGGGACATCACACACAAACTGATTTACATATTGTCAAAAACAAGCATCAGTAAAGGAACTGCTGCGCCACATTAAAGCCATGTCATCCTGTACTGTTGACAAATGTCATAAACATATCAACATTTAAAAGTTGTTAGTTTGCTCACGCCTTCTTTCTTTTACAAAGCAGAAGTATGAACAAAAATGTATTTTTATTTGCTTATAAACATTTATAATGTAGGTGCCACATGTTTGGTTTAAGCTCAGGTTTCGTTCCATCATTCAACAACTGGCTGCACCTGGAAAGCACCGTCGCAGCATCTCAGCCATCTCACAATTTGACCTCAGAGTACTGTGTCTCGTCTCCCTCGGAGCTGCTGGAGTACCAGCCGCCTCCCCCTCGTCCGGGCTTTGCCGCGAAGGTCACCTGAGAGTAGTGGACCTCCACCTCCTTCTCCTCCTCGCTGGAGTCCGTGTCGGAGCTCCATGGATCTGGATCTCTGGCCAGGTGGGCGGAGCTGGCGTTCTCGTAGTCCTCCTGCCTTTCCTCGCTCTAGAGGAACAACAGAGATGGTCGCCAGATTATTTCAGTCATAGTTTATCTGGACTTTATGCAAGAAAAACATTACAATCAAATCAACACACATTTAATGCTTGTGAGAACTTGGAAATGTATTCCTTAAGTAACTGCTCTCCTCGCGGTCTCAAAGCAACTCTCTCCTTTGTCCTCATCTGGACTTTTCCACTACATTTGACACAGTAAACAATAAGATCCTTATCTCCTCCCTTCAGGAACTTGGTGTCTCAGGCTCTGCTTTCTCCCTTCTCTCATCCTACTTTGATGGCCGGACCTACCGGGTAACCTGAAGAGGATCAGTGTCGGAACCTTGTCTTCTTACTACTGGAATTCCTCAGGGTTCCGTCCTGGGTCCCCTCGTCTTCTCGCTCTACACCAACTCTCTCGGCGCTGTCATTCGCTCTCATGGCTTCTCCTACCACGCTATGCCGATGACACCCAGTTAATTCTCTCCTTCCCTCACTCGGACACTCAGTTGGCGGCACTGATCTCTGCCTGTCTGACTGACATCTTTCAGTGGACGTCTGCTCAACATCTGAAAATCAACCCTGACGAGACTGAACTACTTCTCTTTCCGGGAAAAGATTCTCCTTCACAGTTCTGACTGTTAACTCCATGTTAACGGCTACTTTGACTGCGAGGAACCTCGGCATCACACTCAACAGCCGACTCTCCCTGACTCCCAACATCACTGCAACAACACGATCCTGTAGATACGCGCTCTACAACATCTGGAGATTACGTCCCCTTCTCACTCAGAAGGCAGCGAAGGTACTGATTCAGGCTCTTGTCATCTCACGCCTGGACTATTGTAACTCCCTCCTGGCAGGTCTCCCCGCGAACGCTATTCGACCTCTGCATCTCATCCAGAATGCAGCAGCTCGACTGGTCTTTAACCCTCCTATGTTCTCCCACACTACTCCACTCCTCCGCTCTCTTCACTGGCTACCGGTGGCCGCCCGCATCCAGTTCAAAACATTGGTGCTCACATATCATGCTGTGAATGGATCGGGTGCATATTACATCCAGGACATGGTCAAACTCTACATACCGACCCGCACTCTCCGCTCTGCATCTACCAAACTGCTCGTTTCTCCTTCAATGAGAGCAAAACACTCGACAAAATCACAACTCTTTGCTGTCCTTGCTCCGAAATTGTGGAACCAGTTCTCTGATGATATCAGGACCGCAGAGAGGCTTCACATCTTCAGCCGCAACTAAAAGACTAAAAAGATTGTAGGACTTAAATTGTACTTATAATGGCTCTTATCTATAGTAAGTTGTAGATCGGCTTATTTGAGGAAATTGCACTTTCTTTTGTGGTGTATTCTTGGTTAAATGCACTTATTGTAAGTCGCTTTGAATAAAAGTGTCAGTTGACATGTAATGTAATGTCATTTTGATAGTAAGAAGGAATTTATTCAATTAAAACTTTGTGGACACAGAGACGCAATGCACACCACATAGTTCTTCTTTTGTGATATCAGACCAAAAACATCCGGTTCCTTGGATTCTGACCTTTTTAGGCGGCTTTTGCTTGGACACTTTAGCATACACATCTTCTCCCGCCTTTGCCCGTTGGTTTCTAGAAATAAAAATACCATCATGTGCATAACGTACCACATATATTTGCCATTTATTAAAACCTTTCTTTGTCATTCTCACATTTTTCCAAAGTGCACAGAGGCGTAGTTGAGGGAATCCTCCGGTGTGTTCACACCTTTCTCTGTGATTCCGTTTAGTGCAGGAGGACCCTGAGCAGAGACACACAGAGGTGGAATATATTGTATCCTAGAAAAATTGCTTGGTATGTTTTGTGGGTGCAATTTTTATCCACAGCCTTTAATGTTTTGCTGGCTCTTTAAAAAAAATGTTCTACTCTGAGGCTGTTTGTGTGTAACTTGTGTAACTTACACAGATCTATCAATCTAAAAAACGTGAAGAAAGATCTTGTACTCGGACTTAAAAGAAGCTCCTCCAGGAACGACAAAGGACGTGATGACAAGTCCGTACTTCCTATTTATAAAGTACGATATCCTGTAACTTTTTGAAATTGTGATTCCTTTTTTCAGTACTTTAATGTGTTGCTGTCGTGAAGCTTTGACAGCGTGACTCACGTGTTGTCCCGAGGGCTCGTTCACCGTGCAGTAAATGCTGTGGATGTTGGCTGCAGGTCTGCAGAACAACAAAGGCCAACATGAATGAAAAGGTGCAGTGACAAATGACAGGGACGACAGTTATGCTGCCAGTCGTGTCTGAAGGCTCTTAAATGGATGCTCTGTCAGTGTGTGTGAGGCTGCTTACGTGCTGTCTGGATGACACTTGCATCATGGGGCCTTTCGACGGTCCGGCCAGAGGTCATCCTCTGCACCGCGGCCGTTCGTCCGATTCCTCTCGCTGCTGTTCCACCAGCGCTGAATGGAGAAAAAAAAGAGGGAGGTCACTTCTATTCTTGATCTGATACGTAACTGAGTGGAAAGACACAAATGAGTCATCACCAGAAAACCGAAAGTGTTTGTAGCTGCTTGTTCACTTGATCGCTTCCTCTTTTGTCTAAAAACACAAAGGGACAAGAGTGAATGTTTGCACCAAATTACACATGACAAATCATCCACTGCATGTAATTGTGTTCGTACTCCACCTATAGACAACGACAATCAAGAAAATGGTGAGTAGAAAGACTATAAACAGGATGATCAACACGGTCTTCAAGACGTTTCCTGTGGTTAAAAGAGACAGAACATTAGAAAGGTGTGAAAAGAAGCACAGTTTCAAACGGCCGTGATTTAATCAGAGGAGGAAACAACACATTTCCTTGAGATTCACTCACGCTCAAACAGATGGACGGGGCTGGACGCTCTCTGATGTATGTCGTTCGTTGCGACGCAGTAGTAGGATCCCGGTTGGTCTGAATGCACCGTGTAGTTCTGACGGTCGGACACCTTTTCATTCGCTGCCTCGTGGTTCTCCTTGTACCACGAGTACTGCGTGATCGGCGGGTAGCTGTGGCTGCTGCAGCTCAGCGTCACAGAACTCGTGCCGTCGGCCCCCCAATGCTCCGTCTCTGTGATCTTTGTCAGCTTTGGGGAATCTGAGGATCAATATGTTCTTGTTTTTATAGAACATAACAAGCTTCTGTGTGTGGAATGTGAAAATTGTGGGAAGATCACAGAAAGACACTTGAAGGGCCCACACCATTTGACATTAGCCACAACGACAGCAGCACACTCACACTTGACTCTAAGCTCGGTTTGCGGTGAGTTTCCGGTTCCCACGTCGTTGCTCGCTTCACAGCTGTACAGTCCGCTGTCGGAAGGGCCGACCGACTTCAGGGAGAAGGTCTGCGTCTTCGCGAGGATCTCGGTCTCGCCATCACTCACCTTTCTCCAGGTGACTGAGGTCACCGGTGGGTCGGACCGGGCGCTGCACTCCAGAGTCAACGGCTCCTTCTCCTCCACGACGAGGGAAGGCCGAGCTGTTACGCTCACGTCTTTGGGACTATCTGCATTCACCAGAATTAAGAGGAAGTGAGAGAAGTAGTTGTAATCATTACTACACGCGCACATGATGCTCATAGATGATATAGTTAACCGCTATCAGCAGTCCTTACATACTTCCACTGCTGGGAAATAAGATTCATTCCCAAATGCAATGAATAAAATACTTCAAATACTGTTATTTATCTATAACGGCCTGTTTTCTCATTCAATCATTTTTGTATGAAAACTTGTGTACTCAAAGTATCTAAAGTGCTTCGTACGAGCTGGCACTTAATGGACAGAAAAGAAAATAAAGATCTACATTTTACATTCTAAATCAAGTTTCCTTTGGAACAAGTTTTTTTTGCTCACATTTCACCGCCAGCTTCTTCCGTTCGCTGGTCGTTGAGCCTTCGGTGTTGGTGGCGTCGCAGGTGTAGAAGCCAGCGTGGGTGGAAGTGACGTGAAACGTGTGGTAGAGATTGTTGGGCCGCCGGTCACTACCAGGATGAGTGAAAAGCACCTTTGAAGATGGAGGATTTGACTCTGAGGTCAGTGTCAAGGTGAGCTTTGAGGGCGGGGAGCTTTCAACGCTGCAGCTGATGGTGACCAGCTGACCTTCCCTGACCTCGGTCTTCATGGATAGCGATGGACTGCTGGGAGCATCTGCAGAGAGAAAACATCGGTATGATCTTCAGAAGGTTTCATTCATTGTTTAACATCATAGTACGTTAGCATCTCTGAAGTTCACCAATCAACGAGGGGGATATTTTTTAATGTATTTAGCATACAAACTCATTCGTGACATTTTGCTACTTTAACAGGGGTAAATGCCTGATTTTGGTCTTCCCTTGTTGCCTGGCAACTGCTCGCCATAAGAAGTGTTTTTGTTGTTAAATCATAAAAGTGTTGCAATGTCTGAGCTTTAGAAGTGCTGGGAGGTGGAATCAGTGCGTTAGCCACGTTGTCATTCCCACGCTCAGCTAACTGCTGAAGTTTTTTAATCATTTTATATTTCAATATTCATTGTACAGGCACGCGGGTTTACTGCAAGTATTTATTTCCTTCAGAAAAATAACAATTTACCGTTAAAATATACATTTAAAAGATAGACAATGAATTGAAGTGATGACTTTCGGGCGATTGATCGAGTCCTTTGGACGTAAACGCTGATTTTCTAATGATCACACTTGACGTAAAAATGAAAAATAATAATAACAGAAACTAATTAGAGTGACATAATTACTTACAGAGCACTTCTATGCACACTGGCTCGCTTTGCTTCCCTGTATTGATGAAGTTGGTTGCTTTGCACGTGTAACAACCTTCATCTGTTCTCTCTACTGTGACCAGCGTTCGTTTGTTATCTCTGGTTGTCTCGTACTTCCACCGTGAGGAGTCAATCTCCATGGTTTCGTTGTCTCGGTACCAGGAGTATCCAAGCGGGGAGGGATTGGCCTCAGTCTGACAATAAAATGTCAGAGATTTACCAACTCCCACACGTTCATCACCTTCACTGATGGAAATGGTTGTCCTCCTCGGGCCATCTGAAAGAAAGAATGAAATTATGATTAGGAAATAATAATAATAATAAAGCCTGCTTTCTACGGCGATGGAGGCTGTATATTCAATTCCTCACTCCACTTCAACTCAACAACAACATTTGTAGAGCTCTCAGAGCTGTGAAACTCACATTGAACTTTGACCCTAAAGGGCACCGATGTTCCTTCGCCTCGGACGTTAATGGCCGAGCATTTGTAGTCGCCTGCGTCCTCAGGCTGGATGCTCTGGACGACGTACCGCTCCGTCCTCTCCTCGCTGAGGGCTTTCTCATCCTTAAACCAGGTGAAAGTGTGAGGTAGCGGGTTGCTTCTCCTCACACGACATGTCAAAGTCATCGCATCTCCTTGTCTAACTGTGGCAGTAGGGGACATGGACACCTCAACCTCGGGCCGGTCTGAAACACAAGATTGAATTCTTTCTTCATTCTAATTGGCAGCAATTATTCTGTAAAATAATAATGATAATATACTCACATGTAACGTTAATGTTGACAGGGTTTGATTTCATTGTCCCCAGTTTGTTTGTAGCTTCACAATGGTATTCCCCACTCTGTGACTCTACAATCAACGTGATCTTATGTTCGGCCCCTCTTCCAATTTCTTTATTTTCATTTCCGAACCATGTGAAGTTGGGATCTGGGCGTCCGTTGGCGACGCATTTGAGAGTCACAGATCCTCCCTCCACAACATCTGCAGGGTGTTTTTCAGCCTGTGTGTCTCTGGGAGCATCTGTGTCAATCACAGAGTCAAAGAGAAATCCCTCAACTTGTTGCTCACTCACAGAAATGAAATATGAGGAACTGTTTATTTATTACAAAAGATGCATCAAAGGTAGCTGCTCAAAAATGTTCTCATTCGTTTTTGCTACTATAAAGTACTGAAAACATAACGAGCTTATAGAATCCTTAAAGAAGGAGCATTTACAAGTAAAAGCCATTAAGTGAAAGTACAAAAGTGTAAATGTAAATATACAAAATGTAAATAAAGTAGAAAATGCAGCAAATATGCAGAATGGGAATTTTAATGATGTATCACTCATTTGATTAAGCCTGATTATTTTACTATATATTTATTTGGCTTACTTAATTGCACCAACAAATCATTTTCACTCTCATCTAAGTTGCTGTCGATCACTGGTAAAGCAGACATAGATAGACTCCATTTATAAACTTACATTCCACAGTCAAGCTGATATTTCGAATCAAATATCTGTCGCTGTCATCTGTCTGGCAGGAAAACTCCTCTCCGTCATGCTGCCAGTTAACAGTAAAACTGAGCGAGGTGCTCTTCTGATTTCTGCTCTCCTGTGGATGCGTTAGGTGTGAAGTCGGAGACCGTGGACTCAAACTTTTGATTACTGGGTTTAAACCACATGAACTCAAAGTGGAGCAAGTGAGCGTTGCTGTGTCGTTTTCCTTGAAGACGGGCGGTTGCTGAAAAGTGATCAGGCATGGATTGTCTGGAAAAATAAGAAGGACAATATCAGAAGAAATGTCGTGGTGAATTACTTCTGTTCACTATTTCTGTTCTAAAGAGGAATTAATTACCATTCGTTACTGAGGTGATCAGTTAGTAAAGCATGTGAGTAGCGCTTCAGTTAAAAGCTTTAGAGTGATAAATACATTTAATGCTCAGTTAAAACTTTGAGTCTTCCGAGTTAAAAAAAGCTGCATAAACATTATATTTTCTCATTCTTTGCTGTTATATTGTTGTAAAATTTTCACTTAACTTTTAACACCACGACCAATTATCTTTTAAGAATATTCAAAAATGTAAACTTGACTTCAACCAACTCAAACATTTCTGCTTCCAGACCAGCTCATCTCTTACTGATTAATTAATTTCTATGTATTTTCTTAAAGTATATTTCAGTATTACCTTTAACATGTAGTATCACTGGGTCGGTGTACCACTTTCCTTCCCCATCAAATCTAAAGAAATATTTTCCAATGTCGGACTTTTTCAAGTTGCAGAGTAAAATACTGCTCTTTTTTGAGATTGTAAGATAACCTCCTGAAGCTGGTAAAAGAGAACTGATTTCTTTCACTCTGTCAGCAAAGTCTGTGCTGACCGGAATGAGTGACTTATTTATGCTGTAGACGACGGTGCCAATCAAAACTGTTTTATTCCACACTACGTCCTTTATCCAAAACCAGTGAGCACCAGCAGCTTTTACTCTTCCATTGACTCTGCAGCTGATTTCAACGCAGGATCCCTCTTTAGCTGTCAGGGACGTGGTGACCAGTTCGAAGACGGTTGCTTCACTACAAGAAACATCTGTGACGGTTAAAACACAAGTGGTAAAGTCAATTTAAGTGATTTCACAATTGTTAATAACAATCTTGTTAAAGTTTACATTGTTATCAAAGTGGAGTAATAAATTCCTACTTTTTAATATTGCCAGAACCACCAACCACCAAACTGAGTGAGCTTTCATTGTTGCGGCACTAAAGCTTGACGTCTGAAACACAAAAACAAAACAAAGGCATTTGTGCACATTATAACACCGTAGAACTGACTCTATTTTTAATCTGGCCTTTCTGCCCAGTATGCTTTTAGTCATTTGTCAAGACAAGCCAAGAGAGGGTAGAGACACTAGCCGTGGGACAAAGGTCTCATGAGTGTGTGTGTGTGTGTGTGTGTGTGTGTGTGTGTGTGTGTGTGTGTGTGTGTGTGTGTGTGTGTGTGTGTGTGTGTGGACGATAGAAGAGGAAGCGGGGAGAAAGAACTGATCAGAATGGGCCAGTTAGGTCAGCATCAACATACCAGATAGTGGGAAAACGTCAGGATAGTAAGTTACGCAGTGTATTATTGACGCATTGCGTGTATTGAACGAGGGAACAAGCATCAACATACCGGATAAGGGGGGCTGGTGAAGGACAAGGGGGAGAATAGTGGGACAATCACATCACTTTTACTTCGTCATAAACCAGCATCACCCTGTCCTAAAGTCTTTGCTTTCCCTCCCCACAGGTTTCTATCTGATGGTGGTTCTATCTGATGGTGGTTCTATCTGAGGGTGGTGGTCCCTACAGTGGTCCTGCCGAGCTTCTGGCTTACTACTCGCAATTATTTGAATAATTTCTGTTATATGAATTGAATGTATTATACATCTTTTACATTGTTCATTCTGTACACATGACATCCATTGTAGTCCATCCCGGGAGTGGGATTCCTCCTCTGACCTTCTCCCCCGTAAGGTTTTCTTCCCTTTTTTTTGGAAGGGTTTTTCATCTTTGGGGGAGTTTTTTTTCTCTGCAGATGTGAGGGATGTTGCGTGTGGCAAATTTGTCATTTGCGATTTTGGGATGTAGAAAATTAAGTAGGTGGAGGTGGAATAAAGGCTAAGTAGTTTTATTGAGGCCTTTTCCCGCACGAGGCCGCGGCGTTACTCAAAAACGGCGTAAGGAATTCATTAAAATCCGTATTTACCGTTTTTGAATATATTTGATTTAGACTAACACAGCGTGATAAAATAGGGGGAGGGGGGTGTGAAAGAGAGAAAGTGGTACCTTGAAGCTGCGGATTGTCTTTTTTGTTGTCTAAACGATAAGGTTCGGTGATGTTTAAGGGAGGTGATCAATAATCCACAAAGGGGGGCAACCGTTGTCCCATAGAACATTACAACCAAGCACAGAATCAAACATACATCGGTGAGCGCGGTGCGGCAGGTTTCTGTGTGTGGGAGCGGAGACTCGTTGTCGTGGTTTTTACGCATTATTGAGACATGTTGAGAAGTGAAAATCACACATTTGAAGCTCGCGGTGTTTTTCCCACCGGTCGTCTTGTCATACGAAGTCAAACGCTGCGGTTCTCCAAAAACGGGAGGTGTGAAAGACACTATTAAAGAACCCTGTGGATTCCGGCCAACTTGAGGACGTTTCTCGCGCGCGCACACTTTTTTGGGAAGACGCGTCGGAGGGATCGGAAAGGTGTCGCCGGAGACGCCGCTCCCTCATTCACAGATCGGCTTTTAAGGGGCCAAAACCGAGCGGACGCGTACGGCTGAAGCTGCGTGGGGGGGGGGGGGGGGTCCGGGTCCTGGCAAGACCGAAAACGCCGCTGGCGGAACTGCTCCGCTGAGCGTATCACGTGTGAACACTGATCTATCCATAGAACCGAGGGCGGTAGACTGGGGATACACTTTCGACGTGGCTGCAGCGGGTGGTAAACTAAAGAAAGGGGGGGGGGGGGGGGCAAACAGCTGGACGGTCAAGGTCGGATAACGGGGGTGGCCGCAATGCCTCCCGCGTTCTAGTAGAGTGACGCAGAGAAATGCAGCGGGTGTCTCATTCATGACGAAGAGGCATAAGAGGCCGTAAGGGTGGTGGCCAGAGGAGGGCAGCGTTGAGGCCAAAAGCCCTGGAGGCGGTGGAGAGTTATTTGAAGGGAAAAGAGCAGAAGGTTAAGAGACATAACGAAGAAAAGGGGTCATATCTGACTCAAAACAATGCAGCAGGGCCGAGATCCTCCTTGTGGCAAAACTTTGCCGGTCGTCGTTAACTCCGTGGCGCCAAAACGAGTTGATTGTCCGGTCGACGGGTGCGCGAGGATTTTCATGCGACATGCGCACAGTCTCACAGTGCGACCCCGGTGGACTGATGAGGGATAGCAGCTATTTATAAGATACAATATATTGGCGGGCAAGCTGTAATAGCAATTAAATATATCTCCTGCCGGCCAAAGAGCTCTTCACCTATGTTTTTCCCTATCTGTCTCCACAGTCTACTTTTTTTGTTGTTTCTTCATTTTATCTAAGTTTGATTTTTCTGGTATAATGAAATAATAAATAACAAAAATACATTTTCCATTTTATTATAATTTAAAAGCATTTTTAGTGTGCCAGCAGTAGTCAGTAGAAATCATCAGTCAGGTGTCAGGACTGTGGGGCCTCACTCACTACTCAGTGGCTCCTCAGTGGCAACGCTAGTGTGTTGATGAAAACTCAGTCATTGTCTGTCAATAAAAGTTATACAAAAGTCATCAAAAGGTCTATGAAAAAGTATGGTATGGCACAGTATAAGTATGGTATGGCACAGTATGGCAAAAAGAATCATGGAAAAGTGATACCATAGTAAGTATAAAATAATAAAACAAAATCCTAGTATTAGGGAAATAAAGAATAAAAAAGTTGTGAAATTGTTTGTTGAAATAAATCACCAAACAGATTGTAACTTTTTTTTATTCATATATTTGTTTTCTGTATACATCGATATGTCTGAGTTTGTTCATAAAAAAGAAGACATTCCCTGATACGTTGGCGGTTAAGAACAGAATTGAAAGCGTGTTATGAAATGGGACATCATGCACATTACCAGGGCCCTGTTCCTCGTACGGGGCTAACTGAGTTAGCCGGATAGTTTTGAGGATGAGATGACGTAGATCAGGCTTTTCGGTTCCCCGAAGCAGGTTTGTCGAAATCACCATAGCAACACATCGAAAAACTTTAACCTGTTTCAGCGCAGGTTCATCTGAGCTAGTGGATTAGTTCATCACTCCCCCGGAAAAATGGGCAGCCGACTTCCTCATTGATGAAGACAGTCTGCTTCGGGGCAGACAGACTAAAAATATAGATCAAAACACCATTCAACTGATGTCTAAAAGGTAAGATTAACTTTTTATAGGGAGAGACTTCTCCGAGATCACAAAGACCCGTTTAGATTTCCCCGAGCCGAAACGTTACGTGATGAACACCACACGCTGCAGCCGAACATCGACTGTCCCGCAGACTGTCTCCCACTGTCTTTCATACTCTCTCTCATCAGGAATCAGGAAACATTTATTGCCAAAATATGTCAAACATACAAGGAATTTGTCTTGGCGGTTGGTGCGTGACAGTAGACAGTGTAACAATAGACAAGACAGCAGTGCACAAGTAATAAAATGAAATGAAATGCTAATGCAATAGGTTAGTTGAATAAGGCTATGGGTTAGTATACAATAAGAGAATAAAGTTAGTTAAAAATTAAAAAATTTTAAAAAGTTACAAAATATTTAAAAAAGAAAGTTGTCTCATACACTGTCTCTCATACTGTCCTGTCTCTACGGTGTTGCGATGCAGAGAACATCTGGAAAGCCGCTGTATGTCTTGCTCTTGGTAAAGTTCTGTTGGTTTATTTGTCGCTTAATAAACTTCTGAATGTTCCGCATTTCACTGCTTCAATTGATCAAATGTCTGATTATGAACAATGGATATATAATGACTCTCCCTTACACATTCACACACATATATTAAAACTCCTAGTTCTAGATGGTCATCTTCACATACATATGGTACATAAGCTGATACAGTACATATATCCTATTCATTCGTATTAATTAGATTCTTTGGGCTTGTTTTCATCTACATACTCTGAAAGAGTTGAGATCATTATTGTCATTGGATGATGCTCGATCCACGAAGCCTCCTGCAAGCAGCCACATTTAAAGAAATATAATCTGATTGATTAGAGTGACGAGGCACTCAATTGAGCCTATGCATTTCACCAACACGCACATAACGTTAACTTGTCTGCAAAAAGTGGGGCGGTGTCAGTTTTTGCCATGATTATGTGATTAATTAAATATTATTTTGTATCGCACAATATCGCAAATTTGCCTCAGAGGTCTTTACAGTGTGTACACATGTGACATCCTCTGTCCAGAAACCCTAACATCAACACAGGAAAAACTCCCCAAACAATGAAAAGGTATTTGATGGGGAGAATAAAGGGAAGAAACCTTTAGAGACACACAGGTCGATCCTCCCTGGGACGGACAGACTGCAAAGGACGTACAGAACGAACAACGTAATACATTAAATTCATCCGACAGAAATGATTCAAATGAACATATTATCTCATTATAAGTGTTCATGATCATTTCCTGCCCGTCAGAGGAGAAAAAAAAACGCTCTTCCTTTAAGTTTATTTGCCGTTATACTGTTAAAAAATCCTGGTTTTTGTGTTCGACTCTTCCGCCTTCTAACTTAGGACGCGCACGATCTGGTTCAAACTAACAAGACGGTTTGACCGTCGACCCGCCTTCGAGGAACCGAGATGTTGATCTGTCAATCATCTCGGTAATTTGAGCTGGATAATCGGACATTTGATTGACTTAGTTGAAGAAAGTACGAGAAACAGGGCCCAGATTTATATATTTTCAAAAACAAGCATTAATAACGGAACTGCTGCACACCATTAATGCCATGTCATCCTGTACTGTTCACAAATGTCATAAACATGTCAACAATTAAAAGTATGTTAATTTGCCCACATCTTCTTTCTTTTACAAAGCAGTTTGAACAAAAATGTTTTTTCATTTGCTAATAAACATTTATAATGTAGGTGCCACATGTTTCGTTCCATCATTCAACAACTGGCTGCACCTGGAAAGTACTGTCGCAGCATCTCAGCCATCTCACACTTTGACCTCAGAGTACTGCGTTTCGTCTCCCTCGGAGCTGCTGGAGTACCAGCCGCCTCCCCCTCGTCCGGGCTTCGCCGCGAAGGTCACCTGAGAGTAGTGGACCTCCACCTCCTCCTCGCTGGAGTCCGTGTCGTAGCTCCATGGATCTGGATCTCTGGCCAGGTGAGCGGAGCTGGCGTTCTCGTAGTCCTCCTGCCTTTCCTCGCTCTAGAGGAACAACAGAGATGGTCGCCAGATTATTTCAGTCATAGCTTATCTGGACTTTATGCAAGAAAAACATTACAATCAAATCAACACACATTTAATGCTTGTGAGAACTTGTGAGGAAATGTATTCCTTTAGTAACTGCTCTCCTCGCGGTCTCAAAGCAACTCTCTCCTTTGTCCTCATCCTTCTGGACTTTTCCACTGCATTTGACACAGTAAACCATAAGATCCTTATCTCCTCCCTTCAGGAACTTGGTGTCTCAGGCTCTGCTCTCTCCCTTCTCTTATCCTACTTTGATGGCCGGACCTACCGAGGAACCTCGGCATCACACTCAACAGCCGACTCTCCCTGACTCCCAACATCACTGCAACAACACGATCCTGTAGATACGCGCTCTACAACATCAGGAGATTACGTCCCCTTCTCACTCAGAAGGCAGCGAAGGTACTGATTCAGGCTCTTGTCATCTCACGCCTGGACTATTGTAACTCCCTCCTGGCAGGTCTCCCCGCTACCGCTATTCGACCTCTGCATCTCATCCAGAATGCAGCAGCTCGACTGGTCTTTAACCCTCCTATGTTCTCCCACACTACTCCACTCCTCCGCTCTCTTCACTGGCTACCGGTGGCTGCCCGCATCCAGTTCAAAACATTGGTGCTCACATATCATGCTGTGAATGGATCGGGTGCATATTACATCCAGGACATGGTCAAACTCTACATACCGACCCGCACTCTCCGCTCTGCATCTACCAAACTGCTCGTTTCTCCTTCAATGAGAGCAAAACACTCGACAAAATCACAACTCTTTGCTGTCCTTGCTCCGAAATTGTGGAACCAGCTCTCTGATGATATCAGGACCGCAGAGAGGCTTCACATCTTCAGCCGCAAACTAAAAACACACCTCTTCAGACTCTACCTCGCCTAAAAGACTAAAAAGATTGTAGGACTTAAATTGTACTTATAATGGCTCTTATCTATAGTAAGTTGTAGATCGGCTTATTTGAGGAAATTGCACTTTCTTTTGTGGTGTATTCTTGGTTAAATGCACTTATTGTAAGTCGCTTTGAATAAAAGTGTCAGTTGACATGTAATGTAATGTCATTTTGATAGTAAGAAGGAATTTATTCAATTAAAACTTTGTGGACACAGAGACGCAATGCACACCACATAGTTCTTTTGTGATAACACACCAAAAACATCCGGTTCCTTGGATTCTGACCTTTTCAGGCGGCTTTTGCTTGGACACTTTAGCATACACATCTTCTCCCGCCTTTGCCCGTTGGTTTCTAGAAATACAAATACCATCATGTGCATAACGTACCACATATATTTGCCATGTATTAAATCCTTTCTTTGTCATTCTCACATTTTTCCAAAGTGCACAGAGGCGTAGTTGAGGGAATCCTCCGGTGTGTTCACACCTTTCTCTGTGATTCCGTTTAGTGCAGGAGGACCCTGAGCAGAGACACACAGAGGTGGAATATATTGTATCCTAGAAAAATTGCTTGGTATGTTTTGTGGGTGCAATTTTTATCCACAGCCTTTAATCTTTTGCTGGCTCTTTAAAAAACATGTTCTACTCTGAGGCTGTTTGTGTGTAACTTGTGTGGAACCACAAGTTACACAGATCTATCAATCTAAAAAAACGTGAAGAAAGATCTTGTACTCGGACTTAAAAGAAGCTCCTCCAGGAACGACAAAGGACGTGATGACAAGTCCGTACTTCCTATTTATAAAGTACGATATCCTGTAACTTTTTGAAATTGTGATTCCTATTTTCAGTACTTTAATGTGTTGCTGTCGTGAAGCTTTGACAGCGTGACTCACGTGTTGTCCCGAGGGCTCGTTCACCGTGCAGTAAATGCTGTGGATGTTGGCTGCAGGTCTGCAGAACAACAAAGGCCAACATGAATAAAAAGGTGCAGTGACAAATGACAGGGACGACGGTTATGCTGCCAGTCGTGTCTGAAGGCTCTTAAATGGATGCTCTGTCAGTGTG
Source organism: Gasterosteus aculeatus (assembly GCF_964276395.1). Classification (NCBI taxonomy): domain Eukaryota; kingdom Metazoa; phylum Chordata; class Actinopteri; order Perciformes; family Gasterosteidae; genus Gasterosteus; species Gasterosteus aculeatus. The sequence goes on along the minus strand of NC_135707.1, from coordinate 5,990,170 downwards.
TGTGAGGCTGCTTACGTGCTGTCTGGATGAGACTTGCATCGTGGGGCCTTTCGACGGTCCGGCCAGAGGTCATCCTCTGCACCGCGGCAGTTCGTCCGATTCCTCTCGCTGCTGTTCCACCAGCGCTGAATGGGTTCCCACTGACACACAAAAAGAGGGATGTCACTTCTATTCTTCTACGTTCTGTTACATAACAGAGTGGAAAAACACAAATGAGTCATCACCAGAAAACCGAAAGTGTTTGTAGCTGCTTGTTCACTTGATCGCTTCCTCTTTTGTCTGAAAACACAAAGGGACAAGAGTGAATGTTTGCACCAAATTACACATGACAAATCATCCACTGCATGTAATTGTGTTCGTACTCCACCTATAGACAACGACAATCAAGAAAATGGTGAGTAGAAAGACTATAAACAGGATGATCAACACGGTCTTCAAGACGTTTCCTGTCGTTAAAAGAGACAGAACATTAGAAAGGTGTGAAAAGAAGCACAGTTTCAAACGGCCGTGATTTAATCAGAGGAGGAAACAACACACTTCCTTGAGATTCACTCACGCTCAAACAGATGGACGGGGCTGGACGCTCTCTGATGTATGTCGTTCGTTGCGACGCAGTAGTAGGATCCCGGTTGGTCTGAATACACCGTGTAGTTCTGATGGTCGCTGATGGACACCTTTTTATTCGCTGCCTCGTGGTTCTCCTTGTACCACAAGTACTGCGTGATCGGCGGGTAGCTGTGGCTGCTGCAGCTCAGCGTCACAGAACTTGTGCCGTCGGCCCCCCAATGCTCCGTCTCTGTGATCTTTGTCAGCTTCGGGGCATCTGAGGATCAATATGTTCTTGTTTTTATAGAACATAACAAGCTTCTGTGTGTGGAATGTGAAAATGTCCCTTTGCCGTCTTCCAGTGGGAGTTTCACAGAGACACACTTGAAGGGCCCACACCCTTTGACATTAGCCACAACGACAGCAGCACACTCACACTTGATTCTAAGCTCGGTTTGCGGTGAGTTTCCGGTTCCCACGTCGTTGCTCGCTTCACAGCTGTACAGTCCGCTGTCGGAAGGGCCGACCGACTTCAGGGAGAAGGTCTGCGTCTTCCCGAGGATCTCGGTCGCGCCATCGCTCATCTTCCTCCAGGTGACGGAGGTCACCGGTGGGTCGGACCGGGCGCTGCACTCCAGAGTCAACGGCTCCTTCTCCTCCACGACGAGGGAAGGCCGAGCGATTACGCTCACGTCTTTGGGACTATCTGCATTCACCAGAATTAAGAGGAAGGGAGAGAAGTAGTAGATAGATGATATAGTTATCTGCTATCAGTAATCCTTCCATAATACACATACTTCCACTGCTGTAAAATACGATTCATTCCCAAATGCAATGACTCATAGACCAAGTTGATGTACATTTAAATTCATTGTATTTTAAACTACTTCATATACTGTTGCAGTTTATCTATAACGGCCGGTTTTCTCATTCAATCCTTTTTGTATGAAAACTTGTGTACTCAAAATATCTAAAGTGCTTCGTACGAGCTGGCACTTAATGGACGGAATAGAAAATAAAGATCTACATTTTACATTCTAAATCAAGTTTCCTTTGGAACAAGTTTCTTTTGCTCACATTTCACCTCCAGCTTCTTCCGTTCGCTGGTCATTGAGCCTTCGGTGTTGGTGGCGTCGCAGGTGTAGAAGCCAGCGTGGGTGGAAGTGACGTGAAACGTGTGGTAGAGATTGTTGGGCCGTCGGTCACTACCAGGATGAGTGAGAAGCACCTTTGAAGACGGAGGATTTGACTCTGAGGTCAGTGTCAAGGTGAGCTTTGAGGGCGGGGAGCTTTCAACGCTGCAGCTGATGGTGACCAGCTGACCTTCCCTGACCTCGGTCTTCATGGATAGCGATGGACTGCTGGGAGCATCTGCAGAGAGAAAACATCTATGTTCTTCAGAAGATTTCATTCATTGTTTAACATCATAGTACGTTAGCATCTCTGAAGTTCACCAATCAACGAGGGGGATATTTTTTAATGTATTTAGCATACAAACTCATTCGTGACATTTTGCTACTTTAACAGGGGTAAATGCCTGATTTTGGTCTTCCCTTGTTGCCTGGCAACTGCTCGCCATAAGAAGTGTTTTTGTTGTTAAATCATAAAAGTGTTGCAATGTCTGAGCTTTAGAAGTGCTGGGAGGTGGAATCAGTGCGTTAGCCACGTTGTCATTCCCACGCTCAGCTAACTGCTGAAGTTTTTTAATCATTTTATATTTTCAATATTCAATAGGCACGCGAGTTTACTACAAGTTTTCATTTCCTTCAGAAAAATAACAATTTACCGTTAAAATATACATTTAAAAGATAGACAATGAATTGAGGTGATAACTTTCGGGCGATTGATCGAGTCCTTTGGACGTAAACGCTGATTTTCTAATGATCACACTTGACGTAAAAATGAAAAATAATAATAACAGAAACTAATCAGAATGACATAATTACTTACAGAGCACTTCTATGCACACTGGCTCGCTTTGCTTCCCTGTATTGATGAAGTTGGTTGCTTTGCACGTGTAACAACCTTCATCTGTTCTCTCTACTGTGACCAGCGTTAGTTTGTTATCTCTGGTTGTCTCATACTTCCACCGTGAGGAGTCAATCTCCATGGTTTTGTTGTCTCGGTACCAGGAGTATCCAAGCGGGGCGGGATTGGCCTCAGTCTGACAATAAAATGTCAGAGATTTACCAACTCCCACACGTTTATCATCTTCACTGATGGAAATGGTTGTCCTCCTTGGGCCATCTGAAAGAAAGAATGAAATATCATAATGCTTTCTACGGTGATGGAGGCTGTGGATTTGCTTCCTTTTTTCCTATCATCAACTCTTTGACATCCCTGCAGCAAAAGGAGCTGTGAAACTCACATTGAACTTTGACCCTAAAGGGCACCGATGTTCCTTCGCCTCGGACGTTAATGGCCGAGCATTTGTAGTCGCCTGCGTCCTCAGGCTGGATGCTCTGGACGACGTACCGCTCCGTCCTCTCCTCGCTGAGGGCTTTCTCATCCTTAAACCAGGTGAAAGTGTGAGGTAGCGGGTTGCTTCTCCTCACACGACATGTCAAAGTCATCACATCTCCTTGTTTAACTGTGGCAGTAGGGGACATGGACACCTCAACCTCGGGCCGGTCTGAAACACAAGATTGAATTCTTTCTTCATTCTAATTGGCAGCAATTATTCTGCAAAATAATAATGATAATATACTCACATGTAACGTTAATGTTGACAGGGTCTGATTTCATTGTCCCCAGTTTGTTTGTAGCTTCACAATGGTATTCCCCACTCTGTGACTCTACAATCAACGTGATCTTATGTTCGGCCCCTCTTCCAATTTGTTTATTTTCATTTCCGAACCATGTGAAGTTGGGATCTGGACGTCCGTTGGCGACGCATTTCAGAGTCACAGATCCTCCCTCCACAACATCTGCAGGGTGTTTTTCAGCCTGTGTGTCTCTGGGAGCATCTGTGTCAACCAATACAATACAAGCAAAAGAGAAATCCGTCAACTTGTTGCTCACTCACAGAAATGAAATATGATAAACTGTTTATTTAGTACAAAAGATGCATCAAAGGTAGCTGCTCCAAAATGTTCTCATTCGTTTTTGCTACTATAAAGTACTGAAAACATAAAGACCTTAAAGAATCCTTAAAGAAGGAGCATTTACAAGTAAAAGCCATTAAGTGAAAGTACAAAAGTGTAAATGTAAATATACAAAAGGTAAATAAAGTAGAAAATGCAGCAAATATGCAGAATGGGTGATTTTAATGATGTATCACTCATTTGATTAAGCCTGATTATTTTACTATATATTTATTTGGCTTACTTAATTGCACCAACAAATCATTTTCACTCTCATCTAAGTTGCTGTCGATCACCGGTAAAGCAGACATAGATAGACTCCATTTATAAACTTACATTCCACAGTCAAGCTGATATTTCGAATCAAATATCTGTCGCTGTCATCTGTCTGGCAGGAAAACTCCTCTCCGTCATGCTGCCAGTTAACAGTAAAACTGAGCGAGGTGCTCTTCTGATTTCTGCTCTCCTGTGGATGCGTTAGGTGTGAAGTCGGAGACCGTGGACTCGAACTTTTGATTACTGGGTTTAAACCACATGAACTCAAAGTGGAGCAAGTGAGCGTTGCTGTGTCGTTTTCCTTGAAGACGGGCGGTTGCTGAAAAGTGATCAGGCATGGATTGTCTGGAAAAATAAGAAGGACAATATCAGAAGAAATGTCGTGGCGAATTACTTCTGTTCACTATTTCTGTTCTAAAGAGAAATTAATTACCATTCGTTACTGAGGTGATCAGTTAGTAAAGCATGTGAGTAGCGCTTCAGTTAAAAGCTTTGGAGTGATAAATACATTTAATGCTCAGTTAAAACTTTGAGTCTTCAGAGTTAAAAAAAGCTGCATAAACATTATATTTTCTCATTCTTTGCTGTTATATTGTTGTAAAATTTTCACTTAACTTTTAACACCACGACCAATTATCTTTTAAGAATATTCAAAAATGTAAACTTGACTTCAACCAACTCAAACATTTCTGCTTCCAGGCCAGCTCATCTCTTACTGATTAATTAATTTCTATGTATTTTCTTAAAGTATATTTCAGTATTACCTTCAACATGTAGCCTCACTGGGTCGGTGTACCAGTTTCCTTCCCCATCAAATCTAAAAAAATATTTTCCAATGTCGGACTTTCTCAAGTTGCAGAGTAAAATACTGCTCTTTTTTGAGATTGTAAGATAACCTCCTGAAGCTGGTAAAAGAGAACTGATTTCTTTCACTCTGTCAGCAAAGTCTGTGCTGACAGGAATGAGTGACTTATTCATGCTGTAGACGACGGTGCCAATCAAAACTGTTTTATTCCACACTACGTCCTTTATCCAAAACCAGTGAGCACCAGCAGCTTTCACTCTTCCATTGACTCTGCAGCTGATTTCAACGCAGGATCCCTCTTTAGCTGTCAGGGACGTGGTGACCAGTTCGAAGACGGTTGCTTCACTACAAGAAACATCTGTGACGGTTAAAACACAAGTGGTAAAGTCAATTTAAGTGATTTACAATTGTTAATAACAATCTTGTTAAAGTTTACATTGTTATCAAAGTGGAGTAATAAATTCCTACTTTTCAATATTGCCAGAACCACCAACCACCAAACTGAGTGAGCTTTCATTGTTGCGGCACTAAAGCTTGACGTCTGAAACACAAAAACAAAACAAAGGCATTTGTGCAGATTATAACACCGTAGAACTGACTCTATTTTTAATCTGGCCTTTCTGCCCAGTATGCTTTTAGTCATTTGTCAAGACAAGCCAAGAGAGTGTAGAGACACTAGCCGTGGGACAAAGGTCTCATGAGTGTGTGTGTGTGTGTGTGTGTGTGTGTGTGTGGACGATAGAAGAGGAAGCGGGGAGAAAGAACTGATCAGAATGGGCCAGTTAGGTCAGCATCAACATACCAGATAGTGGGAAAACGTCAGGATAGTAAGTTACGCAGTGTATTATTGACGCATTGTGTGTATTGAACGAGGGAACAAGCATCAACATACCGGATAAGGGGGGCTGGTGAAGGACAAGGGGGAGAATAGTGGGACAATCACATCACTTTTACTTCGTCATAAACCAGCATTACCCTGTCCTAAAGTCTTTGCTTTCCCTCCCCACAGGTTTCTATCTGATGGTGGTTCTCTATCCGATGGTGGTTCTATCTGAGGGTGGTGGTCCCTGCAGTGGCCCTGCCGAGCTTCTGGCTTACTACTCGCAATTATTTGAATAATTTCTGTTATATGAATTGAATGTATTATACATCTTTTACATTGTTCATTCTGTACACATGACATCCATTGTAGTCCATCCCGGGAGTGGGATTCCTCCTCTGACCTTCTCCCCCGTAAGGTTTTCTTCCCTTTTTTTTGGAAGGGTTTTTCATCTTTGGGGGAGGTTTTTTTCTCTGCAGATGTGAGGGATGTTGCGTGTGGCAAATTTGTCATTTGCGATTTTGGGATTTAGAAAATTAAGTAGGTGGAGGTGGAATAAAGGCTAAGTAGTTTTATTGAGGCCTTTTCCCGCACGAGGCCGCGGCGTTACTCAAAAACGGCATAAGGAATTCATTAAAATCTGTATTTACCGTTTTTGAATATATTTGATTTAGACTAACACAGCGTGATAAAATAGGGGGAGGGGGGTGTAAAAGAGAAAGTGGTACCTTGAAGCTGCGGATTGTCTTTTTTGTTGTCTAAACGATAAGGTTCGGTGATGTTTAAGGGAGGTGATCAATAATCCACAAAGGGGGGCAACCGTTGTCCCATAGAACATTACAACCAAGCACAGAATCAAACATACATCGGTGAGCGCGGTGCGGCAGGTTTCTGTGTGTGGGAGCGGAGACTCGTTGTCGTGGTTTTTACGCATTATTGAGACATGTTGAGAAGTGAAAATCACACATTTGAAGCTCGCGGTGTTTTTCCCACCGGTCGTCTTGTCATACGAAGTCAAACGCTGCGGTTCTCCAAAAACGGGAGGTGTGAAAGACACTATTAAAGAACCCTGTGGATTCCGGCCAACTTGAGGACGTTTCTCGCGCGCGCACACTTTTTTGGAAAGGCGCGTCGGAGGGATCGGAAAGGTGTCGCCGGAGACGCCGCTCCCTCATTCACAGATCGGCTTTTAAGGGGCCAAAACCGAGCGGGCCATCGCGGACGCGTCGGACGCGTACGGCTAAAGCTGCGTGGGGGGGGGGGGGGGGGGGGGTCCGGGTCCTGGCAAGACCGAAAACGCCGCTGGCGGAACTGCTCCGCTGAGCGTATCACGTGTGAACACTGATCTATCCATAGAACCGAGGGCGGTAGACTGGGGATACACTTTCGACGTGGCTGCAGCGGGTGGTAAACTAAAGAAAGGGGGGGGGGGGGCAAACAGCTGGACGGTCAAGGTCGGATAACGGGGGTGGCCGCAATGCCTCCCGCGTTCTAGTAGAGTGACGCAGAGAAATGCAGCGGGTGTTGCTCTCATTCATGACGAAGAGGCATAAGAGGCCGTAAGGGTGGTGGCCAGAGGAGGGCAGCGTTGAGGCCAAAAGCCCTGGAGGCGGTGGAGAGTTATTTGAAGGGAAAAGAGCAGAAGGTTAAGAGACATAACGAAGAAAAGGGGTCATATCTGACTCAAAACAATGCAGCAGGGCCGAGATCCTCCTTGTGGCAAAACTTTGCCGGTCGTCGTTAACTCCGTGGCGCCAAAACGAGTTGATTGTCCGGTCGACGGGTGCGCGAGGATTTTCATGCGACATGCGCACAGTCTCACAGTGCGACCCCGGTGGACTGATGAGGGATAGCAGCTATTTATAAGATACAATATATTGGCGGGCAAGCTGTAATAGCAATTAAATATATATCCTGCCGGCCAAAGAGCTCTTCACCTATGTTTTTCCCTATCTGTCTCCACAGTCTACTTTTTTTGTTGTTTCTTCATTTTATCTAAGTTTGTTTTTTCTGGTATAATGAAATAATAAATAACAAAAATAAATTTTCAATTTTATTATAATTTAAAAGCATTTCTTGTGTGCCAGCAGTAGTCAGTAGAAATCATCAGTCAGGCGTCAGGACTGTGGGGCCTCACTCACTACTCAGTGGCTCCTCAGTGGCAACGCTAGTGTGTTGATGAAAACTCAAAGTCATTGTCTGTCAATAAAAGTTATACAAAAGTCATCAAAAGGTCTATGAAAAAGTATGGTATGGCACAGTATAAGTATGGTATGGCACAGTATGGCAAAAAGAATCATGGAAAAGTGATACCATAGTATGTATAAAATAATAAAACAAAATCCTAGTATTAGGGAAATAAAGAATAAAAAAGTTGTGAAATTGTTTGTTGAAATAAATCACCAAACAGATTGTAACTTTTTTTTATTCATACATTTGTTTTCTGTATACATCGATATGTCTGAGTTTGTTCATAAAAAAGAAGACATTCTCTGATACGTTGGCGGTTATACAAGAGCAGAATTGAAAGCGTGTTATGAAATGGGACATCATGCACATTACCAGGGCGTTAACCTGTTTCGGCGCAGGTTCATCTGAGCTAGTGGAGTAGTTCATCACTCCCCCGGAAAAATGGGCAGCCGACTTCCTCATTGATGAAGACAGTCTGCTTCGCGGCAGACAGACTAAAAATATAGATCAAAACACCATTCAACTGATGTCTAAAAGGTAAGATTAACTTTTTATAGGGAGAGACTTCTCCGAGATCACAAAGACCCGTTTAGATTTCCCCGAGCCGAAACGTTACGTGATGAACACCACACGCTGCAGCCGAACATCGACTGTCCCGCAGACTGTCCCCTACTGTCTTTCATACTCTCTCTCATCAGGAATCAGGAAACATTTATTGCCAAAATATGTCAAACATACAAGGAATTTGTCTTGGCGGTTGGTGCGTGACAGTAGACAGTGTAACAATAGACAAGACAGCAGTGCACAAGTAATAAAATGAAATGAAATGCTAATGCAATAGGTTAGTAGAATAAGGATATGGGTTAGTATACAATAAGAGAATAAAGTTAGTTAAAAATTAAAATTTTTTAAAAAGTTACAAAATATTTAAAAAAGAAAGTTGTCTCATACACTGTCTCTCATACTGTCCTGTCTCTACGGTGTTGCGATGCAGAGAACATCTGGAAAGCCGCTGTATGTCTTGCTCTTGGTAAAGTTCTGTTGGTTTATTTGTCGCTTAATAAACTTCTGAATGTTCCGCATTTCACTGCTTCAATTGATCAAATGTCTGATTATGAACAATGGATATATAATGACTCTCCCTTACACATTCACACACATATATTAAAACTCCTAGTTCTAGATGGTCATCTTCACATACATATGGTACATAAGCTGATACAGTACATATATCCTATTCATTCGTATTAATTAGATTCTTTGGGCTTGTTTTCATCTACATACTCTGGAAGAGTTGAGATCATTATTGTCATTGGATGATGCTCGATCCATGAAGCCTCCTGCAAGCAGCCACATTTAAAGAAATATAATCTGATTGATTAGAGTGACGAGGCACTCAATTGAGCCTATGCATTTCACCAACACGCACATAACGTTAACTTGTCTGCAAAAAGTGGGGCGGTGTCAGTTTTTGCCATGATTATGTGATTAATTAAATATTATTTTGTATCGCACAATATCGCAAATTTGCCTCAGAGGTCTTTACAGTGTGTACACATGTGACATCCTCTGTCCAGAAACCCTAACATCAACACAGGAAAAACTCCCCAAACACTGAAAAGGTATTTGATGGGGAGAATAAAGGGAAGAAACCTTTAGAGACACACAGGTCGATCCTCCCTGGGATGGACAGACTGCAAAGGACGTACAGAACGAACAACGTAATACATTAAATTCATCCGACAGAAATGATTCAAATGAACATATTATCTCATTATAAGTGTTCATGATCATTTCCTGCCCGTCAGAGGAGAAAAAAAAACGCTCTTCCTTTAAGTTTATTTGCCGTTATACTGTTAAAAAATCCTGGTTTTTGTGTTCGACTCTTCCGCCTTCTAACTTAGGACGCGCACGCGCGATTATCCTGATGAATCCTGATCTGGTTCAAACTAACAAGACGGTTTGACCGTCGACCCGCCTTCGAGGAACCGAGATGTTGATCTGTCAATCATCTCGGTAATTTGAGCTGGATAATCGGACATTTGATTGACTTAGTTGAAGAAAGTACGAGAAACAGGGCCCAGATTTATATATTTTCAAAAACAAGCATTAATAACGGAACTGCTGCACACCATTAATGCCATGTCATCCTGTACTGTTCACAAATGTCATAAACATGTCAACAATTAAAAGTATGTTAATTTGCCCACATCTTCTTTCTTTTACAAAGCAGTTTGAACAAAAATGTTTTTTCATTTGCTAATAAACATTTATAATGTAGGTGCCACATGTTTCGTTCCATCATTCAACAACTGGCTGCACCTGGAAAGTACCGTCGCAGCATCTCAGCCATCTCACACTTTGACCTCAGAGTACTGCGTCTCGTCTCCCTCGGAGCTGCTGGAGTACCAGCCGCCTCCCCCTCGTCTGGGCTTCGCCGCGAAGGTCACCTGAGAGTAGTGGACCTCCACCTCCTCCTCGCTGGAGTCCGTGTCGTAGCTCCATGGATCTGGATCTCTGGCCAGGTGGGCGGAGCTGGCGTTCTCGTAGTCCTCCTGCCTTTCCTCGCTCTAGAGGAACAACAGAGATGGTCGCCAGATTATTTCAGTCATAGCTTATCTGGACTTTATGGAAGGAAAACATTACAATCAAATCAACACACATTTAATGCTTGTGAGAACTTGGAAATGTATTCCTTAAGTAACTGCTCTCCTCGCGGTCTCAAAGCAACTCTCTCCTTTGTCCTCATCCTTCTGGACTTTTCCACTGCATTTGACACAGTAAACCATAAGATCCTTATCTCCTCCCTTCAGGAACTTGGTGTCTCAGGCTCTGCTCTCTCCCTTCTCTCATCCTACTTTGATGGCCGGACCTACCGAGGAACCTCGGCATCACACTCAACAGCCGACTCTCCCTGACTCCCAACATCACTGCAACAACACGATCCTGTAGATAGGCGCTCTACAACATCAGGAGATTACGTCCCCTTCTCACTCAGAAGGCGGCGAAGGTACTGATTCAGGCTCTTGTCATCTCACACCTGGACTATTGTAACTCCCTCCTGGCAGGTCTCCCCGCTACCGCTATTCGACCTCTGCATCTCATCCAGAATGCAGCAGCTCGACTGGTCTTTAACCCTCCTATGTTCTCCCACACTACTCCACTCCTCCGCTCTCTTCACTGGCTACCGGTGGCTGCCCGCATCCAGTTCAAAACATTGGTGCTCACATATCATGCTGTGAATGGATCGGGTGCACATTACATCCAGGACATGGTCAAACTCTACATACCGACCCGCACTCTCCGCTCTGCATCTACCAAACTGCTCGTTTCTCCTTCAATGAGAGCAAAACACTCGACAAAATCACAACTCTTTGCTGTCCTTGCTCCGAAATTGTGGAACCAGCTCTCTGATGATATCAGGACCGCAGAGAGGCTTCACATCTTCAGCCGCAAACTAAAAACACACCTCTTCAGACTCTACCTCGCCTAAAAGACTAAAAAGATTGTAGGACTTAAATTGTACTTATAATGGCTCTTATCTATAGTAAGTTGTAGATCGGCTTATTTGAGGAAATTGCACTTTCTTTTGTGGTGTATTCTTGGTTAAATGCACTTATTGTAAGTCGCTTTGAATAAAAGTGTCAGTTGACATGTAATGTAATGTCATTTTGATAGTAAGAAGGAATTTATTCAATTAAAACTTTGTGGACACAGAGACGCAATGCACACCACATAGTTCTTTTGTGATAACGGACCAAAAACATCCGGTTCCTTGGATTCTGACCTTTTCAGGCGGCTTTTGCTTGGACACTTTAGCATACACATCTTCTCCCGCCTTTGCCCGTTGGTTTCTAGAAATACAAATACCATCATGTGCATAACGTACCACATATATTTGCCATGTATTAAATCCTTTCTTTGTCATTCTCACATTTTTCCAAAGTGCACAGAGGCGTAGTTGAGGGAATCCTCCGGTGTGTTCACACCTTTCTCTGTGATTCCGTTTAGTGCAGGAGGACCCTGAGCAGAGACACACAGAGGTGGAATATATTGTATCCTAGAAAAATTGCTTGGTATGTTTTGTGGGTGCAATTTTTATCCACAGCCTTTAATCTTTTGCTGGCTCTTTAAAAAACATGTTCTACTCTGAGGCTGTTTGTGTGTAACTTGTGTGGAACCACAAGTTACACAGAAGGACGTGATGACAAGTCCGTACTTCCTATTTATAAAGTACGATATCCTGTAACTTTTTGAAATTGTGATTCCTATTTTCAGTTCTTTAATGTGTTGCTGTCGTGAAGCTTTGACAGCTTGACTCACGGGTTGTCCCGAGGGCTCGTTCACCGTGCAGTAAATGCTGTGGATGTTGGCTGCAGGTCTGCAGAACAACAAAGGCCAACATGAATGAAAAGGTGCAGTGACAAATGACAGGGACGACGGTTATGCTGCCAGTCGTGTCTGAAGGCTCTTAAATGGATGCTCTGTCAGTGTGTGTGAGGCTGCTTACGTGCTGTCTGGATGAGACTTGCATCGTGGGGCCTTTGGACGGTCCGGCCAGAGGTCATCCTCTGCACCGCGGCCGTTCGTCCGATTCCTCTCGCCGCTGTTCCACCAGCGCTGAATGGGTTCCCACTGACACACAAAAAGAGGGATGTCACTTCTATTCTTCTACGTTCTGTTACATAACAGAGTGGAAAAACACAAATGAGTCATCACCAGAAAACCGAAAGTGTTTGTAGCTGCTTGTTCACTTGATCGCTTCCTCTTTTGTCTGAAAACACAAAGGGACAAGAGTGAATGTTTGCACCAAATTACACATGACAAATCATCCACTGCATGTAATTGTGTTCGTACTCCACCTGTAGACAACGACAATCAAGAAAATGGTGAGTAGAAAGACTATAAACAGGATGATCAACACGGTCTTCAAGACGTTTCCTGTCGTTAAAAGAGACAGAACATTAGAAAGGTGTGAAAAGAAGCACAGTTTCAAACAGCCGTGATTTAATCATTGGAGGAAACAACACACTTCCTTGAGATTCACTCACGCTCAAACAGATGGACGGGGCTGGACGCTTTCTGATGTATGTCGTTCGTTGCGACGCAGTAGTAGGATCCCGGTTGGTCTGAATACACCGTGTAGTTCTGATGGTCGCTGATGGACACCTTTTTATTCGCTGCCTTGTGGTTCTCCTTGTACCAGAAGTACTGCGTGATCGGCGGGTAGCTGTGGCTGCTGCAGCTCAGCGTCACAGAACTTGTGCCGTCGGCCCCCCAATGCTCCGTCTCTGTGATCTTTGTCAGCTTCGGGGAATCTGAGGATCAATATGTTCTTGTTTTTATAGAACATAACAAGCTTCTGTGTGTGGAATGTGAAAATGTCCCTTTGCCGTCTTCCAGTGGGAGTTTCATAGAGACACACTTGAAGGGCCCACACCCTTTGACATTAGCCACAACGACAGCAGCACACTCACACTTGACTCTAAGCTCGGTTTGCGGTGAGTTTCCGGTTCCCACGTCGTTGCTCGCTTCACAGCTGTACTGTCCGCTGTCGGAAGGGCCGACCGACTTCAGGGAGAAGGTCTGCGTCTTCCCGAGGATCTCGGTCGCGCCATCGCTCATCTTCCTCCAGGTGACGGAGGTCACCGGTGGGTCGGACCGGGCGCTGCACTCCAGAGTCAACGGCTCCTTCTCCTCCACGACGAGGGAAGGCCGAGCGATTACGCTCACGTCTTTGGGACTATCTGCATTCACCAGAATTAAGAGGAAGGGAGAGAAGTAGTAGATAGATGATATGGTTATCTGCTATCAGTAATCCTTCCATAATACACATACTTCCACTGCTGTAAAATACGATTCATTCCCAAATGCAATGACTCATAGACCAAGTTGATGTACATTTAAATTCATTGTATTTTAAACTACTTCATATACTGTTGCAGTTTATCTATAACGGCCGGTTTTCTCATTCAATCCTTTTTGTATGAAAACTTGTGTACTCAAAATATCTAAAGTGCTTCGTACGAGCTGGCACTTAATGGACGGAATAGAAAATAAAGATCTACATTTTACATTCTAAATCAAGTTTCCTTTGGAACAAGTTTCTTTTGCTCACATTTCACCACCAGCTTCTTCCATTCGCTGGTCGTTGAGCCTTCGGTGTTGGTGGCGTCGCAGGTGTAGACGCCAGCGTGGGTGTAAGTGACGTGAAACGTGTGGTAGAGATTGTTGGGCCGCCGGTCACTACCAGGATGAGTGAAAAGCACCTTTGAAGACGGAGGATTTGACTCTGAGGTCAGTGTCAAGGTGAGCTTTGAGGGCGGGGAGCTTTCAACACTGCAGCTGATGGAGATCAGCTGACCTTCCCTGACCTCGGTCTTCATGGATAGCGATGGACTGCTGGGAGCATCTGCAGAGAGAAAACATCTATGTTCTTCAGAAGGTTTCATTCATTGTTTAACATCATAGTACGTTAGCATCTCTGAAGTTCACCAATCAACGAGGGGGATATTTTTTAATGTATTTAGCATACAAACTCATTCGTGACATTTTGCTACTTTAACAGGGGTAAATGCCTGATTATGGTCTTCCCTTGTTGCCTGGCAACTGCTCGCCATAAGAAGTGTTTTTGTTGTTAAATCATAAAAGTGTTGCAATGTCTGAGCTTTAGAAGTGCTGGGAGGTGGAATCAGTGCGTTAGCCACGTTGTCATTCCCACGCTCAGCTAACTGCTGAAGTTTTTTAATCATTTTATATTTCAATATTCATTGTACAGGCACGCGAGTTTACTACAAGTATTCATTTCCTTCAGAAAAATAACAATTTACCATTAAAATATACATTTAAAAGATAGACAATGAATTGAAGTGATGACTTTCGGGCGATTGATCGAGTCCTTTGGACGTAAACGCTGATTTTCTAATGATCACACTTGACGTAAAAATGAAAAATAATAATAACAGAAACTAATCAGAGTGACATAATTACTTACAGAGCACTTCTATGCACACTGGCTCGCTTTGCTTCCCTGTATTGATGAAGTTGGTTGCTTTGCACGTGTAACAACCTTGATCTGTTCTCTCTACTGTGACCAGCGTTCGTTTGTTATCTCTGGCTGTCTCGTACTTCCACCGTGAGGAGTCAATCTCCATGGTTTTGTTGTCTCGGTACCAGGAGTATCCAAGCGGGGAGGGATTGGCCTCAGTCTGACAATAAAATGTCAGAGATTTACCAACTCCCACACGTTCATCACCTTCACTGATGGAAATGGTTGTCCTCCTCGGGCCATCTGAAAGAAAGAATGAAATTATGATTAGGAAATAATAATAATAATAAAGCCTGCTTTCTACGGCAATGGAGGCGGTATATTCACTTCCTCACTCCACTTCAACTCAACAACAACATTTGTAGAGCTCTCAGAGCTGTGAAACTCACATTGAACTTTGACCCTAAAGGGCACCGATGTTCCTTCGCCTCGGACGTTAATGGCCGAGCATTTGTAGTCGCCTGCGTCCTCAGGCTGGATGCTCTGGACGACGTACCGCTCCGTCCTCTCCTCGCTGAGGGCTTTCTCATCCTTAAACCAGGTGAAGGTGTGAGGTAGCGGGTTGCTTCTCCTCACACGACATGTCAAAGTCATCGCATCTCCTTGTCTAACTGTGGCAGTAGGGGACATGGACACCTCAACCTCGGGCCGGTCTGAAACACAAGATTGAATTCTTTCTTCATTCTAATTGGCAGCAATTATTCTGTAAAATAATAATGATAATATACTCACATGTAACGTTAATGTTGACAGGGTTTGATTTCATTGTCCCCAGTTTGTTTGTAGCTTCACAATGGTATTCCCCACTCTGTGACTCTACAATCAATGTGATCTTATGTTCGGCCCCTCTTCCAATTTCTTTATTTTCATTTCCGAACCATGTGAAGTTGGGATCTGGGCGTCCGTTGGCGACGCATTTGAGAGTCACAGATCCTCCCTCCACAACATCTGCAGGGTGTTTTTCAGCCTGTGTGTCTCTGGGAGCATCTGTGTCAACCAATACAATACAAGCAAAAGAGAAATCCGTCAACTTGTTGCTTACTCACAGAAATGAAATATGAGGAACTGTTTATTTAGTACAAAAGATGCATCAAAGGTAATTTACTATAAAGTACTGAAAACATAAAGACCTTATAGAATCCTTAAAGAAGGAGCATTTACAAGTAAAATCCATTAAGTGAAAGTACAAAAGTGTTAACATCAAAATGTAAATAAAGTAGAAAATGCAGCAAATATGCAGAATGGGAATTTTAATGATGTATCACTCATTTGATTAAGCCTGATTATTTTACTATATATTTATTTGGCTTACTTAATTGCACCAACAAATCATTTTCACTCTCATCTAAGTTGCTGTCGATCACTGGTAAAGCAGACATAGATAGACTCCATTTATAAACTTACATTCCACAGTTAAGCTGATATTTCGAATCAAATATCTGTCGCTGTCATCTGTCTGGCAGGAAAACTCCTCTCCGTCATGCTGCCAGTTAACAGTAAAACTGAGCGAGGTGCTCTTCTGATTTCTGCTCTCCTGTGGATGCGTTAGGTGTGAAGTCGGAGACCGTGGACTCGAACTTTTGATTACTGGGTTTAAACCACATGAACTCAAAGTGGAGCAAGTGAGCGTTGCTGTGTCGTTTTCCTTGAAGACGGGCGGTTGCTGAAAAGTGATCGGGCATGGATTGTCTGGAAAAATAAGAAGGACAATATCAGAAGAAATGTCGTGGCAAATTACTTCTGTTCACTATTTCTGTTCTAAAGAGGAATTAATTACCATTCGTTACTGAGGTGATCAGTTAGTAAAGCATGTGAGTAGCGCTTCAGTTAAAAGCTTTAGAGTGATAAATACATTTAATGCTCAGTTAAAACTTTGAGTCTTCCGAGTTAAAAAAAGCTGCATAAACATTATATTTTCTCATTCTTTGCTGTTATATTGTTGTAAAATTTTCACTTAACTTTTAACACCACGACCAATTATGTTTAAGAATATTCAAAAATGTAAACTTGACTTCAACCAACTCAAACATTTCTGCTTCCAGACCAGCTCATCTCTTACTGATTAATTAATTTCTATGTATTTTCTTAAAGTATATTTCAGTATTACCTTTAACATGTAGCATCACTGGGTCGGTGTACCACTTTCCTTCCCCATCAAATCTAAAGAAATATTTTCCATTGTCGGACTTTTTCAATTTGCAGAGTAAAATACTGCTCGTTTTTGAGATTGTAAGATAACCTCCTGAAGCTGGTAAAAGAGAACTGATTTCTTTCACTCTGTCAGCAAAGTCTGTGCTGACCGGAATGAGTGACTTATTTATGCTGTAGACGACGGTGCCAATCAAAACTGTTTTATTCCACACTACGTCCTTTATCCAAAACCAGTGAGCACCAGCAGCTTTTACTCTTCCATTGACTCTGCAGCTGATTTCAACGCAGGATCCCTCTTTAGCTGTCAGGGACGTGGTGACCAGTTCGAAGACGGTTGCTTCACTACAAGAAACATCTGTGACGGTTAAAACACAAGTGGTAAAGTCAATTTAAGTGATTTACAATATTTAATAACAATCTCGTTAAAGTTTACATTGTTATCAAGGTGGAATAATAAATTCCTACTTTGCAATATTGCCAGAACCACCAACCACCAAACTGAGTGAGCTTTCATTGTTGCGGCACTAAAGCTTGACGTCTGAAACACAAAAACAAAACAAAGGCATTTGTGCACATTATAACACCGTAGAACTGACTCTATTTTTAATCTGGCCTTTCTGCCCAGTATGCTTTTAGTCATTTGTCAAGACAAGCCAAGAGAGGGTAGAGACACTAGCCGTGGGACAAAGGTCTCATGAGTGTGTGTGTGTGTGTGTGTGTGTGTGTGTGTGTGTGTGTGTGTGTGTGTGTGTGTGTGTGTGTGTGTGTGTGTGGACGATAGAAGAGGAAGCGGGGAGAAAGAACTGATCAGAATGGGCCAGTTAGGTCAGCATCAACATACCAGATAGTGGGAAAACGTCAGGATAGTAAGTTACGCAGTGTATTATTGACGCATTGCGTGTATTGAACGAGGGAACAAGCATCAACATACCGGATAAGGGGGGCTGGTGAAGGACAAGGGGGAGAATAGTGGGACAATCACATCACTTTTACTTCGTCATAAACCAGCATCACCCTGTCCTAAAGTCTTTGCTTTCCCTCCCCACAGGTTTCTATCTGATGGTGGTTCTATCTGATGGTGGTTCTATCTGAGGGTGGTGGTCCCTACAGTGGTCCTGCCGAGCTTCTGGCTTACTACTCGCAATTATTTGAATAATTTCTGTTATATGAATTGAATGTATTATACATCTTTTACATTGTTCATTCTGTACACATGACATCCATTGTAGTCCATCCCGGGAGTGGGATTCCTCCTCTGACCTTCTCCCCCGTAAGGTTTTCTTCCCTTTTTTTTGGAAGGGTTTTTCATCTTTGGGGGAGTTTTTTTTCTCTGCAGATGTGAGGGATGTTGCGTGTGGCAAATTTGTCATTTGCGATTTTGGGATGTAGAAAATTAAGTAGGTGGAGGTGGAATAAAGGCTAAGTAGTTTTATTGAGGCCTTTTCCCGCACGAGGCCGCGGCGTTACTCAAAAACGGCGTAAGGAATTCATTAAAATCCGTATTTACCGTTTTTGAATATATTTGATTTAGACTAACACAGCGTGATAAAATAGGGGGAGGGGGGTGTGAAAGAGAGAAAGTGGTACCTTGAAGCTGCGGATTGTCTTTTTTGTTGTCTAAACGATAAGGTTCGGTGATGTTTAAGGGAGGTGATCAATAATCCACAAAGGGGGGCAACCGTTGTCCCATAGAACATTACAACCAAGCACAGAATCAAACATACATCGGTGAGCGCGGTGCGGCAGGTTTCTGTGTGTGGGAGCGGAGACTCGTTGTCGTGGTTTTTACGCATTATTGAGACATGTTGAGAAGTGAAAATCACACATTTGAAGCTCGCGGTGTTTTTCCCACCGGTCGTCTTGTCATACGAAGTCAAACGCTGCGGTTCTCCAAAAACGGGAGGTGTGAAAGACACTATTAAAGAACCCTGTGGATTCCGGCCAACTTGAGGACGTTTCTCGCGCGCGCACACTTTTTTGGGAAGACGCGTCGGAGGGATCGGAAAGGTGTCGCCGGAGACGCCGCTCCCTCATTCACAGATCGGCTTTTAAGGGGCCAAAACCGAGCGGACGCGTACGGCTGAAGCTGCGTGGGGGGGGGGGGGGTCCGGGTCCTGGCAAGACCGAAAACGCCGCTGGCGGAACTGCTCCGCTGAGCGTATCACGTGTGAACACTGATCTATCCATAGAACCGAGGGCGGTAGACTGGGGATACACTTTCGACGTGGCTGCAGCGGGTGGTAAACTAAAGAAAGGGGGGGGGGGGGGGCAAACAGCTGGACGGTCAAGGTCGGATAACGGGGGTGGCCGCAATGCCTCCCGCGTTCTAGTAGAGTGACGCAGAGAAATGCAGCGGGTGTCTCATTCATGACGAAGAGGCATAAGAGGCCGTAAGGGTGGTGGCCAGAGGAGGGCAGCGTTGAGGCCAAAAGCCCTGGAGGCGGTGGAGAGTTATTTGAAGGGAAAAGAGCAGAAGGTTAAGAGACATAACGAAGAAAAGGGGTCATATCTGACTCAAAACAATGCAGCAGGGCCGAGATCCTCCTTGTGGCAAAACTTTGCCGGTCGTCGTTAACTCCGTGGCGCCAAAACGAGTTGATTGTCCGGTCGACGGGTGCGCGAGGATTTTCATGCGACATGCGCACAGTCTCACAGTGCGACCCCGGTGGACTGATGAGGGATAGCAGCTATTTATAAGATACAATATATTGGCGGGCAAGCTGTAATAGCAATTAAATATATCTCCTGCCGGCCAAAGAGCTCTTCACCTATGTTTTTCCCTATCTGTCTCCACAGTCTACTTTTTTTGTTGTTTCTTCATTTTATCTAAGTTTGATTTTTCTGGTATAATGAAATAATAAATAACAAAAATACATTTTCCATTTTATTATAATTTAAAAGCATTTTTAGTGTGCCAGCAGTAGTCAGTAGAAATCATCAGTCAGGCGTCAGGACTGTGGGGCCTCACTCACTACTCAGTGGCTCCTCAGTGGCAACGCTAGTGTGTTGATGAAAACTCAGTCATTGTCTGTCGATAAAAGTTATACAAAAGTCATCAAAAGGTCTATGAAAAAGTATGGTATGGCACAGTATAAGTATGGTATGGCACAGTATGGCAAAAAGAATCATGGAAAAGTGATACCATAGTATGTATAAAATAATAAAACAAAATCCTAGTATTAGGGAAATAAAGAATAAAAAAGTTGTGAAATTGTTTGTTGAAATAAATCACCAAACAGATTGTAACTTTTTTTTATTCATACATTTGTTTTCTGTATACATCGATATGTCGGAGTTTGTTCATAAAAAGAAGACATTCCCTGATACGTTGGCGGTTAAGAACAGAATTGAAAGCGTGTTATGAAATGGGACATCATGCACATTACCAGGGCGCTGTTCCTCGTACGGGGCTAACTGAGTTAGCCGGATAGTTTTGAGGATGAGATGACGTAGATCAGGCTTTTCGGTTCCCCGAAGCAGGTTTGTCGAAATCACCATAGCAACACATCGAAAAACTTTAACCTGTTTCGGCGCAGGTTCATCTGAGCTAGTGGATTAGTTCATCACTCCCCCGGAAAAATGGGCAGCAGACTTCCTCATTGATGAAGACAGTCTGCTTCGGGGCAGTTAAACTAAAAATATAGATCGAAACACCATTCAACTGATGTCTAAAAGGTAAGATTAACTTTTTATAGGGAGAGACTTCTCCGAGATCACAGACACCCGTTTAGATTTCCCCGAGCCGAAACGTTACGTGATGAACACCACACGCTGCAGCCGAACATCGACTGTCCCGCAGACTGTCTCCCACTGTCTTTCATACTCTCTCTCATCAGGAATCAGGAAACATTTATTGCCAAAATATGTCAAACATACAAGGAATTTGTCTTGGCGGTTGGTGCGTGACAGTAGACAGTGTAACAATAGACAAGACAGCAGTGCACAAGTAATAAAATGAAATGAAATGCTAATGCAATAGGTTAGTTGAATAAGGCTATGGGTTAGTATACAATAAGAGAATAAAGTTAGTTAAAAATTAAAAAATTTTAAAAAGTTACAAAATATTTAAAAAAGAAAGTTGTCTCATACACTGTCTCTCATACTGTCCTGTCTCTACGGTGTTGCGATGCAGAGAACATCTGGAAAGCCGCTGTATGTCTTGCTCTTGGTAAAGTTCTGTTGGTTTATTTGTCGCTTAATAAACTTCTGAATGTTCCGCATTTCACTGCTTCAATTGATCAAATGTCTGATTATGAACAATGGATATATAATGACTCTCCCTTACACATTCACACACATATATTAAAACTCCTAGTTCTAGATGGTCATCTTCACATACATATGGTACATAAGCTGATACAGTACATATATCCTATTCATTCGTATTAATTAGATTCTTTGGGCTTGTTTTCATCTACATACTCTGAAAGAGTTGAGATCATTATTGTCATTGGATGATGCTCGATCCACGAAGCCTCCTGCAAGCAGCCACATTTAAAGAAATATAATCTGATTGATTAGAGTGACGAGGCACTCAATTGAGCCTATGCATTTCACCAACACGCACATAACGTTAACTTGTCTGCAAAAAGTGGGGCGGTGTCAGTTTTTGCCATGATTATGTGATTAATTAAATATTATTTTGTATCGCACAATATCGCAAATTTGCCTCAGAGGTCTTTACAGTGTGTACACATGTGACATCCTCTGTCCAGAAACCCTAACATCAACACAGGAAAAACTCCCCAAACAATGAAAAGGTATTTGATGGGGAGAATAAAGGGAAGAAACCTTTAGAGACACACAGGTCGATCCTCCCTGGGACGGACAGACTGCAAAGGACGTACAGAACGAACAACGTAATACATTAAATTCATCCGACAGAAATGATTCAAATGAACATATTATCTCATTATAAGTGTTCATGATCATTTCCTGCCCGTCAGAGGAGAAAAAAAAACGCTCTTCCTTTAAGTTTATTTGCCGTTATACTGTTAAAAAATCCTGGTTTTTGTGTTCGACTCTTCCGCCTTCTAACTTAGGACGCGCACGATCTGGTTCAAACTAACAAGACGGTTTGACCGTCGACCCGCCTTCGAGGAACCGAGATGTTGATCTGTCAATCATCTCGGTAATTTGAGCTGGATAATCGGACATTTGATTGACTTAGTTGAAGAAAGTACGAGAAACAGGGCCCAGATTTATATATTTTCAAAAACAAGCATTAATAACGGAACTGCTGCACACCATTAATGCCATGTCATCCTGTACTGTTCACAAATGTCATAAACATGTCAACAATTAAAAGTATGTTAATTTGCCCACATCTTCTTTCTTTTACAAAGCAGTTTGAACAAAAATGTTTTTTCATTTGCTAATAAACATTTATAATGTAGGTGCCACATGTTTCGTTCCATCATTCAACAACTGGCTGCACCTGGAAAGTACTGTCGCAGCATCTCAGCCATCTCACACTTTGACCTCAGAGTACTGCGTTTCGTCTCCCTCGGAGCTGCTGGAGTACCAGCCGCCTCCCCCTCGTCCGGGCTTCGCCGCGAAGGTCACCTGAGAGTAGTGGACCTCCACCTCCTCCTCGCTGGAGTCCGTGTCGTAGCTCCATGGATCTGGATCTCTGGCCAGGTGAGCGGAGCTGGCGTTCTCGTAGTCCTCCTGCCTTTCCTCGCTCTAGAGGAACAACAGAGATGGTCGCCAGATTATTTCAGTCATAGCTTATCTGGACTTTATGCAAGAAAAACATTACAATCAAATCAACACACATTTAATGCTTGTGAGAACTTGTGAGGAAATGTATTCCTTTAGTAACTGCTCTCCTCGCGGTCTCAAAGCAACTCTCTCCTTTGTCCTCATCCTTCTGGACTTTTCCACTGCATTTGACACAGTAAACCATAAGATCCTTATCTCCTCCCTTCAGGAACTTGGTGTCTCAGGCTCTGCTCTCTCCCTTCTCTTATCCTACTTTGATGGCCGGACCTACCGAGGAACCTCGGCATCACACTCAACAGCCGACTCTCCCTGACTCCCAACATCACTGCAACAACACGATCCTGTAGATACGCGCTCTACAACATCAGGAGATTACGTCCCCTTCTCACTCAGAAGGCAGCGAAGGTACTGATTCAGGCTCTTGTCATCTCACGCCTGGACTATTGTAACTCCCTCCTGGCAGGTCTCCCCGCTACCGCTATTCGACCTCTGCATCTCATCCAGAATGCAGCAGCTCGACTGGTCTTTAACCCTCCTATGTTCTCCCACACTACTCCACTCCTCCGCTCTCTTCACTGGCTACCGGTGGCTGCCCGCATCCAGTTCAAAACATTGGTGCTCACATATCATGCTGTGAATGGATCGGGTGCATATTACATCCAGGACAT
Source organism: Gasterosteus aculeatus (assembly GCF_964276395.1). Lineage (NCBI taxonomy): Eukaryota > Metazoa > Chordata > Actinopteri > Perciformes > Gasterosteidae > Gasterosteus > Gasterosteus aculeatus. The sequence goes on along the minus strand of NC_135707.1, from coordinate 5,966,859 downwards.
GGTCAAACTCTACATACCGACCCGCACTCTCCGCTCTGCATCTACCAAACTGCTCGTTTCTCCTTCAATGAGAGCAAAACACTCGACAAAATCACAACTCTTTGCTGTCCTTGCTCCGAAATTGTGGAACCAGCTCTCTGATGATATCAGGACCGCAGAGAGGCTTCACATCTTCAGCCGCAAACTAAAAACACACCTCTTCAGACTCTACCTCGCCTAAAAGACTAAAAAGATTGTAGGACTTAAATTGTACTTATAATGGCTCTTATCTATAGTAAGTTGTAGATCGGCTTATTTGAGGAAATTGCACTTTCTTTTGTGGTGTATTCTTGGTTAAATGCACTTATTGTAAGTCGCTTTGAATAAAAGTGTCAGTTGACATGTAATGTAATGTCATTTTGATAGTAAGAAGGAATTTATTCAATTAAAACTTTGTGGACACAGAGACGCAATGCACACCACATAGTTCTTTTGTGATAACACACCAAAAACATCCGGTTCCTTGGATTCTGACCTTTTCAGGCGGCTTTTGCTTGGACACTTTAGCATACACATCTTCTCCCGCCTTTGCCCGTTGGTTTCTAGAAATACAAATACCATCATGTGCATAACGTACCACATATATTTGCCATGTATTAAATCCTTTCTTTGTCATTCTCACATTTTTCCAAAGTGCACAGAGGCGTAGTTGAGGGAATCCTCCGGTGTGTTCACACCTTTCTCTGTGATTCCGTTTAGTGCAGGAGGACCCTGAGCAGAGACACACAGAGGTGGAATATATTGTATCCTAGAAAAATTGCTTGGTATGTTTTGTGGGTGCAATTTTTATCCACAGCCTTTAATCTTTTGCTGGCTCTTTAAAAAACATGTTCTACTCTGAGGCTGTTTGTGTGTAACTTGTGTGGAACCACAAGTTACACAGATCTATCAATCTAAAAAAACGTGAAGAAAGATCTTGTACTCGGACTTAAAAGAAGCTCCTCCAGGAACGACAAAGGACGTGATGACAAGTCCGTACTTCCTATTTATAAAGTACGATATCCTGTAACTTTTTGAAATTGTGATTCCTATTTTCAGTACTTTAATGTGTTGCTGTCGTGAAGCTTTGACAGCGTGACTCACGTGTTGTCCCGAGGGCTCGTTCACCGTGCAGTAAATGCTGTGGATGTTGGCTGCAGGTCTGCAGAACAACAAAGGCCAACATGAATAAAAAGGTGCAGTGACAAATGACAGGGACGACGGTTATGCTGCCAGTCGTGTCTGAAGGCTCTTAAATGGATGCTCTGTCAGTGTGTGTGAGGCTGCTTACGTGCTGTCTGGATGAGACTTGCATCGTGGGGCCTTTCGACGGTCCGGCCAGAGGTCATCCTCTGCACCGCGGCAGTTCGTCCGATTCCTCTCGCTGCTGTTCCACCAGCGCTGAATGGGTTCCCACTGACACACAAAAAGAGGGATGTCACTTCTATTCTTCTACGTTCTGTTACATAACAGAGTGGAAAAACACAAATGAGTCATCACCAGAAAACCGAAAGTGTTTGTAGCTGCTTGTTCACTTGATCGCTTCCTCTTTTGTCTGAAAACACAAAGGGACAAGAGTGAATGTTTGCACCAAATTACACATGACAAATCATCCACTGCATGTAATTGTGTTCGTACTCCACCTATAGACAACGACAATCAAGAAAATGGTGAGTAGAAAGACTATAAACAGGATGATCAACACGGTCTTCAAGACGTTTCCTGTCGTTAAAAGAGACAGAACATTAGAAAGGTGTGAAAAGAAGCACAGTTTCAAACGGCCGTGATTTAATCAGAGGAGGAAACAACACACTTCCTTGAGATTCACTCACGCTCAAACAGATGGACGGGGCTGGACGCTCTCTGATGTATGTCGTTCGTTGCGACGCAGTAGTAGGATCCCGGTTGGTCTGAATACACCGTGTAGTTCTGATGGTCGCTGATGGACACCTTTTTATTCGCTGCCTCGTGGTTCTCCTTGTACCACAAGTACTGCGTGATCGGCGGGTAGCTGTGGCTGCTGCAGCTCAGCGTCACAGAACTTGTGCCGTCGGCCCCCCAATGCTCCGTCTCTGTGATCTTTGTCAGCTTCGGGGCATCTGAGGATCAATATGTTCTTGTTTTTATAGAACATAACAAGCTTCTGTGTGTGGAATGTGAAAATGTCCCTTTGCCGTCTTCCAGTGGGAGTTTCACAGAGACACACTTGAAGGGCCCACACCCTTTGACATTAGCCACAACGACAGCAGCACACTCACACTTGATTCTAAGCTCGGTTTGCGGTGAGTTTCCGGTTCCCACGTCGTTGCTCGCTTCACAGCTGTACAGTCCGCTGTCGGAAGGGCCGACCGACTTCAGGGAGAAGGTCTGCGTCTTCCCGAGGATCTCGGTCGCGCCATCGCTCATCTTCCTCCAGGTGACGGAGGTCACCGGTGGGTCGGACCGGGCGCTGCACTCCAGAGTCAACGGCTCCTTCTCCTCCACGACGAGGGAAGGCCGAGCGATTACGCTCACGTCTTTGGGACTATCTGCATTCACCAGAATTAAGAGGAAGGGAGAGAAGTAGTAGATAGATGATATAGTTATCTGCTATCAGTAATCCTTCCATAATACACATACTTCCACTGCTGTAAAATACGATTCATTCCCAAATGCAATGACTCATAGACCAAGTTGATGTACATTTAAATTCATTGTATTTTAAACTACTTCATATACTGTTGCAGTTTATCTATAACGGCCGGTTTTCTCATTCAATCCTTTTTGTATGAAAACTTGTGTACTCAAAATATCTAAAGTGCTTCGTACGAGCTGGCACTTAATGGACGGAATAGAAAATAAAGATCTACATTTTACATTCTAAATCAAGTTTCCTTTGGAACAAGTTTCTTTTGCTCACATTTCACCTCCAGCTTCTTCCGTTCGCTGGTCATTGAGCCTTCGGTGTTGGTGGCGTCGCAGGTGTAGAAGCCAGCGTGGGTGGAAGTGACGTGAAACGTGTGGTAGAGATTGTTGGGCCGTCGGTCACTACCAGGATGAGTGAGAAGCACCTTTGAAGACGGAGGATTTGACTCTGAGGTCAGTGTCAAGGTGAGCTTTGAGGGCGGGGAGCTTTCAACGCTGCAGCTGATGGTGACCAGCTGACCTTCCCTGACCTCGGTCTTCATGGATAGCGATGGACTGCTGGGAGCATCTGCAGAGAGAAAACATCTATGTTCTTCAGAAGATTTCATTCATTGTTTAACATCATAGTACGTTAGCATCTCTGAAGTTCACCAATCAACGAGGGGGATATTTTTTAATGTATTTAGCATACAAACTCATTCGTGACATTTTGCTACTTTAACAGGGGTAAATGCCTGATTTTGGTCTTCCCTTGTTGCCTGGCAACTGCTCGCCATAAGAAGTGTTTTTGTTGTTAAATCATAAAAGTGTTGCAATGTCTGAGCTTTAGAAGTGCTGGGAGGTGGAATCAGTGCGTTAGCCACGTTGTCATTCCCACGCTCAGCTAACTGCTGAAGTTTTTTAATCATTTTATATTTTCAATATTCAATAGGCACGCGAGTTTACTACAAGTTTTCATTTCCTTCAGAAAAATAACAATTTACCGTTAAAATATACATTTAAAAGATAGACAATGAATTGAGGTGATAACTTTCGGGCGATTGATCGAGTCCTTTGGACGTAAACGCTGATTTTCTAATGATCACACTTGACGTAAAAATGAAAAATAATAATAACAGAAACTAATCAGAATGACATAATTACTTACAGAGCACTTCTATGCACACTGGCTCGCTTTGCTTCCCTGTATTGATGAAGTTGGTTGCTTTGCACGTGTAACAACCTTCATCTGTTCTCTCTACTGTGACCAGCGTTAGTTTGTTATCTCTGGTTGTCTCATACTTCCACCGTGAGGAGTCAATCTCCATGGTTTTGTTGTCTCGGTACCAGGAGTATCCAAGCGGGGCGGGATTGGCCTCAGTCTGACAATAAAATGTCAGAGATTTACCAACTCCCACACGTTTATCATCTTCACTGATGGAAATGGTTGTCCTCCTTGGGCCATCTGAAAGAAAGAATGAAATATCATAATGCTTTCTACGGTGATGGAGGCTGTGGATTTGCTTCCTTTTTTCCTATCATCAACTCTTTGACATCCCTGCAGCAAAAGGAGCTGTGAAACTCACATTGAACTTTGACCCTAAAGGGCACCGATGTTCCTTCGCCTCGGACGTTAATGGCCGAGCATTTGTAGTCGCCTGCGTCCTCAGGCTGGATGCTCTGGACGACGTACCGCTCCGTCCTCTCCTCGCTGAGGGCTTTCTCATCCTTAAACCAGGTGAAAGTGTGAGGTAGCGGGTTGCTTCTCCTCACACGACATGTCAAAGTCATCACATCTCCTTGTTTAACTGTGGCAGTAGGGGACATGGACACCTCAACCTCGGGCCGGTCTGAAACACAAGATTGAATTCTTTCTTCATTCTAATTGGCAGCAATTATTCTGCAAAATAATAATGATAATATACTCACATGTAACGTTAATGTTGACAGGGTCTGATTTCATTGTCCCCAGTTTGTTTGTAGCTTCACAATGGTATTCCCCACTCTGTGACTCTACAATCAACGTGATCTTATGTTCGGCCCCTCTTCCAATTTGTTTATTTTCATTTCCGAACCATGTGAAGTTGGGATCTGGACGTCCGTTGGCGACGCATTTCAGAGTCACAGATCCTCCCTCCACAACATCTGCAGGGTGTTTTTCAGCCTGTGTGTCTCTGGGAGCATCTGTGTCAACCAATACAATACAAGCAAAAGAGAAATCCGTCAACTTGTTGCTCACTCACAGAAATGAAATATGATAAACTGTTTATTTAGTACAAAAGATGCATCAAAGGTAGCTGCTCCAAAATGTTCTCATTCGTTTTTGCTACTATAAAGTACTGAAAACATAAAGACCTTAAAGAATCCTTAAAGAAGGAGCATTTACAAGTAAAAGCCATTAAGTGAAAGTACAAAAGTGTAAATGTAAATATACAAAAGGTAAATAAAGTAGAAAATGCAGCAAATATGCAGAATGGGTGATTTTAATGATGTATCACTCATTTGATTAAGCCTGATTATTTTACTATATATTTATTTGGCTTACTTAATTGCACCAACAAATCATTTTCACTCTCATCTAAGTTGCTGTCGATCACCGGTAAAGCAGACATAGATAGACTCCATTTATAAACTTACATTCCACAGTCAAGCTGATATTTCGAATCAAATATCTGTCGCTGTCATCTGTCTGGCAGGAAAACTCCTCTCCGTCATGCTGCCAGTTAACAGTAAAACTGAGCGAGGTGCTCTTCTGATTTCTGCTCTCCTGTGGATGCGTTAGGTGTGAAGTCGGAGACCGTGGACTCGAACTTTTGATTACTGGGTTTAAACCACATGAACTCAAAGTGGAGCAAGTGAGCGTTGCTGTGTCGTTTTCCTTGAAGACGGGCGGTTGCTGAAAAGTGATCAGGCATGGATTGTCTGGAAAAATAAGAAGGACAATATCAGAAGAAATGTCGTGGCGAATTACTTCTGTTCACTATTTCTGTTCTAAAGAGAAATTAATTACCATTCGTTACTGAGGTGATCAGTTAGTAAAGCATGTGAGTAGCGCTTCAGTTAAAAGCTTTGGAGTGATAAATACATTTAATGCTCAGTTAAAACTTTGAGTCTTCAGAGTTAAAAAAAGCTGCATAAACATTATATTTTCTCATTCTTTGCTGTTATATTGTTGTAAAATTTTCACTTAACTTTTAACACCACGACCAATTATCTTTTAAGAATATTCAAAAATGTAAACTTGACTTCAACCAACTCAAACATTTCTGCTTCCAGGCCAGCTCATCTCTTACTGATTAATTAATTTCTATGTATTTTCTTAAAGTATATTTCAGTATTACCTTCAACATGTAGCCTCACTGGGTCGGTGTACCAGTTTCCTTCCCCATCAAATCTAAAAAAATATTTTCCAATGTCGGACTTTCTCAAGTTGCAGAGTAAAATACTGCTCTTTTTTGAGATTGTAAGATAACCTCCTGAAGCTGGTAAAAGAGAACTGATTTCTTTCACTCTGTCAGCAAAGTCTGTGCTGACAGGAATGAGTGACTTATTCATGCTGTAGACGACGGTGCCAATCAAAACTGTTTTATTCCACACTACGTCCTTTATCCAAAACCAGTGAGCACCAGCAGCTTTCACTCTTCCATTGACTCTGCAGCTGATTTCAACGCAGGATCCCTCTTTAGCTGTCAGGGACGTGGTGACCAGTTCGAAGACGGTTGCTTCACTACAAGAAACATCTGTGACGGTTAAAACACAAGTGGTAAAGTCAATTTAAGTGATTTACAATTGTTAATAACAATCTTGTTAAAGTTTACATTGTTATCAAAGTGGAGTAATAAATTCCTACTTTTCAATATTGCCAGAACCACCAACCACCAAACTGAGTGAGCTTTCATTGTTGCGGCACTAAAGCTTGACGTCTGAAACACAAAAACAAAACAAAGGCATTTGTGCAGATTATAACACCGTAGAACTGACTCTATTTTTAATCTGGCCTTTCTGCCCAGTATGCTTTTAGTCATTTGTCAAGACAAGCCAAGAGAGTGTAGAGACACTAGCCGTGGGACAAAGGTCTCATGAGTGTGTGTGTGTGTGTGTGTGTGTGTGTGTGTGGACGATAGAAGAGGAAGCGGGGAGAAAGAACTGATCAGAATGGGCCAGTTAGGTCAGCATCAACATACCAGATAGTGGGAAAACGTCAGGATAGTAAGTTACGCAGTGTATTATTGACGCATTGTGTGTATTGAACGAGGGAACAAGCATCAACATACCGGATAAGGGGGGCTGGTGAAGGACAAGGGGGAGAATAGTGGGACAATCACATCACTTTTACTTCGTCATAAACCAGCATTACCCTGTCCTAAAGTCTTTGCTTTCCCTCCCCACAGGTTTCTATCTGATGGTGGTTCTCTATCCGATGGTGGTTCTATCTGAGGGTGGTGGTCCCTGCAGTGGCCCTGCCGAGCTTCTGGCTTACTACTCGCAATTATTTGAATAATTTCTGTTATATGAATTGAATGTATTATACATCTTTTACATTGTTCATTCTGTACACATGACATCCATTGTAGTCCATCCCGGGAGTGGGATTCCTCCTCTGACCTTCTCCCCCGTAAGGTTTTCTTCCCTTTTTTTTGGAAGGGTTTTTCATCTTTGGGGGAGGTTTTTTTCTCTGCAGATGTGAGGGATGTTGCGTGTGGCAAATTTGTCATTTGCGATTTTGGGATTTAGAAAATTAAGTAGGTGGAGGTGGAATAAAGGCTAAGTAGTTTTATTGAGGCCTTTTCCCGCACGAGGCCGCGGCGTTACTCAAAAACGGCATAAGGAATTCATTAAAATCTGTATTTACCGTTTTTGAATATATTTGATTTAGACTAACACAGCGTGATAAAATAGGGGGAGGGGGGTGTAAAAGAGAAAGTGGTACCTTGAAGCTGCGGATTGTCTTTTTTGTTGTCTAAACGATAAGGTTCGGTGATGTTTAAGGGAGGTGATCAATAATCCACAAAGGGGGGCAACCGTTGTCCCATAGAACATTACAACCAAGCACAGAATCAAACATACATCGGTGAGCGCGGTGCGGCAGGTTTCTGTGTGTGGGAGCGGAGACTCGTTGTCGTGGTTTTTACGCATTATTGAGACATGTTGAGAAGTGAAAATCACACATTTGAAGCTCGCGGTGTTTTTCCCACCGGTCGTCTTGTCATACGAAGTCAAACGCTGCGGTTCTCCAAAAACGGGAGGTGTGAAAGACACTATTAAAGAACCCTGTGGATTCCGGCCAACTTGAGGACGTTTCTCGCGCGCGCACACTTTTTTGGAAAGGCGCGTCGGAGGGATCGGAAAGGTGTCGCCGGAGACGCCGCTCCCTCATTCACAGATCGGCTTTTAAGGGGCCAAAACCGAGCGGGCCATCGCGGACGCGTCGGACGCGTACGGCTAAAGCTGCGTGGGGGGGGGGGGGGGGGGGGGTCCGGGTCCTGGCAAGACCGAAAACGCCGCTGGCGGAACTGCTCCGCTGAGCGTATCACGTGTGAACACTGATCTATCCATAGAACCGAGGGCGGTAGACTGGGGATACACTTTCGACGTGGCTGCAGCGGGTGGTAAACTAAAGAAAGGGGGGGGGGGGGCAAACAGCTGGACGGTCAAGGTCGGATAACGGGGGTGGCCGCAATGCCTCCCGCGTTCTAGTAGAGTGACGCAGAGAAATGCAGCGGGTGTTGCTCTCATTCATGACGAAGAGGCATAAGAGGCCGTAAGGGTGGTGGCCAGAGGAGGGCAGCGTTGAGGCCAAAAGCCCTGGAGGCGGTGGAGAGTTATTTGAAGGGAAAAGAGCAGAAGGTTAAGAGACATAACGAAGAAAAGGGGTCATATCTGACTCAAAACAATGCAGCAGGGCCGAGATCCTCCTTGTGGCAAAACTTTGCCGGTCGTCGTTAACTCCGTGGCGCCAAAACGAGTTGATTGTCCGGTCGACGGGTGCGCGAGGATTTTCATGCGACATGCGCACAGTCTCACAGTGCGACCCCGGTGGACTGATGAGGGATAGCAGCTATTTATAAGATACAATATATTGGCGGGCAAGCTGTAATAGCAATTAAATATATATCCTGCCGGCCAAAGAGCTCTTCACCTATGTTTTTCCCTATCTGTCTCCACAGTCTACTTTTTTTGTTGTTTCTTCATTTTATCTAAGTTTGTTTTTTCTGGTATAATGAAATAATAAATAACAAAAATAAATTTTCAATTTTATTATAATTTAAAAGCATTTCTTGTGTGCCAGCAGTAGTCAGTAGAAATCATCAGTCAGGCGTCAGGACTGTGGGGCCTCACTCACTACTCAGTGGCTCCTCAGTGGCAACGCTAGTGTGTTGATGAAAACTCAAAGTCATTGTCTGTCAATAAAAGTTATACAAAAGTCATCAAAAGGTCTATGAAAAAGTATGGTATGGCACAGTATAAGTATGGTATGGCACAGTATGGCAAAAAGAATCATGGAAAAGTGATACCATAGTATGTATAAAATAATAAAACAAAATCCTAGTATTAGGGAAATAAAGAATAAAAAAGTTGTGAAATTGTTTGTTGAAATAAATCACCAAACAGATTGTAACTTTTTTTTATTCATACATTTGTTTTCTGTATACATCGATATGTCTGAGTTTGTTCATAAAAAAGAAGACATTCTCTGATACGTTGGCGGTTATACAAGAGCAGAATTGAAAGCGTGTTATGAAATGGGACATCATGCACATTACCAGGGCGTTAACCTGTTTCGGCGCAGGTTCATCTGAGCTAGTGGAGTAGTTCATCACTCCCCCGGAAAAATGGGCAGCCGACTTCCTCATTGATGAAGACAGTCTGCTTCGCGGCAGACAGACTAAAAATATAGATCAAAACACCATTCAACTGATGTCTAAAAGGTAAGATTAACTTTTTATAGGGAGAGACTTCTCCGAGATCACAAAGACCCGTTTAGATTTCCCCGAGCCGAAACGTTACGTGATGAACACCACACGCTGCAGCCGAACATCGACTGTCCCGCAGACTGTCCCCTACTGTCTTTCATACTCTCTCTCATCAGGAATCAGGAAACATTTATTGCCAAAATATGTCAAACATACAAGGAATTTGTCTTGGCGGTTGGTGCGTGACAGTAGACAGTGTAACAATAGACAAGACAGCAGTGCACAAGTAATAAAATGAAATGAAATGCTAATGCAATAGGTTAGTAGAATAAGGATATGGGTTAGTATACAATAAGAGAATAAAGTTAGTTAAAAATTAAAATTTTTTAAAAAGTTACAAAATATTTAAAAAAGAAAGTTGTCTCATACACTGTCTCTCATACTGTCCTGTCTCTACGGTGTTGCGATGCAGAGAACATCTGGAAAGCCGCTGTATGTCTTGCTCTTGGTAAAGTTCTGTTGGTTTATTTGTCGCTTAATAAACTTCTGAATGTTCCGCATTTCACTGCTTCAATTGATCAAATGTCTGATTATGAACAATGGATATATAATGACTCTCCCTTACACATTCACACACATATATTAAAACTCCTAGTTCTAGATGGTCATCTTCACATACATATGGTACATAAGCTGATACAGTACATATATCCTATTCATTCGTATTAATTAGATTCTTTGGGCTTGTTTTCATCTACATACTCTGGAAGAGTTGAGATCATTATTGTCATTGGATGATGCTCGATCCATGAAGCCTCCTGCAAGCAGCCACATTTAAAGAAATATAATCTGATTGATTAGAGTGACGAGGCACTCAATTGAGCCTATGCATTTCACCAACACGCACATAACGTTAACTTGTCTGCAAAAAGTGGGGCGGTGTCAGTTTTTGCCATGATTATGTGATTAATTAAATATTATTTTGTATCGCACAATATCGCAAATTTGCCTCAGAGGTCTTTACAGTGTGTACACATGTGACATCCTCTGTCCAGAAACCCTAACATCAACACAGGAAAAACTCCCCAAACACTGAAAAGGTATTTGATGGGGAGAATAAAGGGAAGAAACCTTTAGAGACACACAGGTCGATCCTCCCTGGGATGGACAGACTGCAAAGGACGTACAGAACGAACAACGTAATACATTAAATTCATCCGACAGAAATGATTCAAATGAACATATTATCTCATTATAAGTGTTCATGATCATTTCCTGCCCGTCAGAGGAGAAAAAAAAACGCTCTTCCTTTAAGTTTATTTGCCGTTATACTGTTAAAAAATCCTGGTTTTTGTGTTCGACTCTTCCGCCTTCTAACTTAGGACGCGCACGCGCGATTATCCTGATGAATCCTGATCTGGTTCAAACTAACAAGACGGTTTGACCGTCGACCCGCCTTCGAGGAACCGAGATGTTGATCTGTCAATCATCTCGGTAATTTGAGCTGGATAATCGGACATTTGATTGACTTAGTTGAAGAAAGTACGAGAAACAGGGCCCAGATTTATATATTTTCAAAAACAAGCATTAATAACGGAACTGCTGCACACCATTAATGCCATGTCATCCTGTACTGTTCACAAATGTCATAAACATGTCAACAATTAAAAGTATGTTAATTTGCCCACATCTTCTTTCTTTTACAAAGCAGTTTGAACAAAAATGTTTTTTCATTTGCTAATAAACATTTATAATGTAGGTGCCACATGTTTCGTTCCATCATTCAACAACTGGCTGCACCTGGAAAGTACCGTCGCAGCATCTCAGCCATCTCACACTTTGACCTCAGAGTACTGCGTCTCGTCTCCCTCGGAGCTGCTGGAGTACCAGCCGCCTCCCCCTCGTCTGGGCTTCGCCGCGAAGGTCACCTGAGAGTAGTGGACCTCCACCTCCTCCTCGCTGGAGTCCGTGTCGTAGCTCCATGGATCTGGATCTCTGGCCAGGTGGGCGGAGCTGGCGTTCTCGTAGTCCTCCTGCCTTTCCTCGCTCTAGAGGAACAACAGAGATGGTCGCCAGATTATTTCAGTCATAGCTTATCTGGACTTTATGGAAGGAAAACATTACAATCAAATCAACACACATTTAATGCTTGTGAGAACTTGGAAATGTATTCCTTAAGTAACTGCTCTCCTCGCGGTCTCAAAGCAACTCTCTCCTTTGTCCTCATCCTTCTGGACTTTTCCACTGCATTTGACACAGTAAACCATAAGATCCTTATCTCCTCCCTTCAGGAACTTGGTGTCTCAGGCTCTGCTCTCTCCCTTCTCTCATCCTACTTTGATGGCCGGACCTACCGAGGAACCTCGGCATCACACTCAACAGCCGACTCTCCCTGACTCCCAACATCACTGCAACAACACGATCCTGTAGATAGGCGCTCTACAACATCAGGAGATTACGTCCCCTTCTCACTCAGAAGGCGGCGAAGGTACTGATTCAGGCTCTTGTCATCTCACACCTGGACTATTGTAACTCCCTCCTGGCAGGTCTCCCCGCTACCGCTATTCGACCTCTGCATCTCATCCAGAATGCAGCAGCTCGACTGGTCTTTAACCCTCCTATGTTCTCCCACACTACTCCACTCCTCCGCTCTCTTCACTGGCTACCGGTGGCTGCCCGCATCCAGTTCAAAACATTGGTGCTCACATATCATGCTGTGAATGGATCGGGTGCACATTACATCCAGGACATGGTCAAACTCTACATACCGACCCGCACTCTCCGCTCTGCATCTACCAAACTGCTCGTTTCTCCTTCAATGAGAGCAAAACACTCGACAAAATCACAACTCTTTGCTGTCCTTGCTCCGAAATTGTGGAACCAGCTCTCTGATGATATCAGGACCGCAGAGAGGCTTCACATCTTCAGCCGCAAACTAAAAACACACCTCTTCAGACTCTACCTCGCCTAAAAGACTAAAAAGATTGTAGGACTTAAATTGTACTTATAATGGCTCTTATCTATAGTAAGTTGTAGATCGGCTTATTTGAGGAAATTGCACTTTCTTTTGTGGTGTATTCTTGGTTAAATGCACTTATTGTAAGTCGCTTTGAATAAAAGTGTCAGTTGACATGTAATGTAATGTCATTTTGATAGTAAGAAGGAATTTATTCAATTAAAACTTTGTGGACACAGAGACGCAATGCACACCACATAGTTCTTTTGTGATAACGGACCAAAAACATCCGGTTCCTTGGATTCTGACCTTTTCAGGCGGCTTTTGCTTGGACACTTTAGCATACACATCTTCTCCCGCCTTTGCCCGTTGGTTTCTAGAAATACAAATACCATCATGTGCATAACGTACCACATATATTTGCCATGTATTAAATCCTTTCTTTGTCATTCTCACATTTTTCCAAAGTGCACAGAGGCGTAGTTGAGGGAATCCTCCGGTGTGTTCACACCTTTCTCTGTGATTCCGTTTAGTGCAGGAGGACCCTGAGCAGAGACACACAGAGGTGGAATATATTGTATCCTAGAAAAATTGCTTGGTATGTTTTGTGGGTGCAATTTTTATCCACAGCCTTTAATCTTTTGCTGGCTCTTTAAAAAACATGTTCTACTCTGAGGCTGTTTGTGTGTAACTTGTGTGGAACCACAAGTTACACAGAAGGACGTGATGACAAGTCCGTACTTCCTATTTATAAAGTACGATATCCTGTAACTTTTTGAAATTGTGATTCCTATTTTCAGTTCTTTAATGTGTTGCTGTCGTGAAGCTTTGACAGCTTGACTCACGGGTTGTCCCGAGGGCTCGTTCACCGTGCAGTAAATGCTGTGGATGTTGGCTGCAGGTCTGCAGAACAACAAAGGCCAACATGAATGAAAAGGTGCAGTGACAAATGACAGGGACGACGGTTATGCTGCCAGTCGTGTCTGAAGGCTCTTAAATGGATGCTCTGTCAGTGTGTGTGAGGCTGCTTACGTGCTGTCTGGATGAGACTTGCATCGTGGGGCCTTTGGACGGTCCGGCCAGAGGTCATCCTCTGCACCGCGGCCGTTCGTCCGATTCCTCTCGCCGCTGTTCCACCAGCGCTGAATGGGTTCCCACTGACACACAAAAAGAGGGATGTCACTTCTATTCTTCTACGTTCTGTTACATAACAGAGTGGAAAAACACAAATGAGTCATCACCAGAAAACCGAAAGTGTTTGTAGCTGCTTGTTCACTTGATCGCTTCCTCTTTTGTCTGAAAACACAAAGGGACAAGAGTGAATGTTTGCACCAAATTACACATGACAAATCATCCACTGCATGTAATTGTGTTCGTACTCCACCTGTAGACAACGACAATCAAGAAAATGGTGAGTAGAAAGACTATAAACAGGATGATCAACACGGTCTTCAAGACGTTTCCTGTCGTTAAAAGAGACAGAACATTAGAAAGGTGTGAAAAGAAGCACAGTTTCAAACAGCCGTGATTTAATCATTGGAGGAAACAACACACTTCCTTGAGATTCACTCACGCTCAAACAGATGGACGGGGCTGGACGCTTTCTGATGTATGTCGTTCGTTGCGACGCAGTAGTAGGATCCCGGTTGGTCTGAATACACCGTGTAGTTCTGATGGTCGCTGATGGACACCTTTTTATTCGCTGCCTTGTGGTTCTCCTTGTACCAGAAGTACTGCGTGATCGGCGGGTAGCTGTGGCTGCTGCAGCTCAGCGTCACAGAACTTGTGCCGTCGGCCCCCCAATGCTCCGTCTCTGTGATCTTTGTCAGCTTCGGGGAATCTGAGGATCAATATGTTCTTGTTTTTATAGAACATAACAAGCTTCTGTGTGTGGAATGTGAAAATGTCCCTTTGCCGTCTTCCAGTGGGAGTTTCATAGAGACACACTTGAAGGGCCCACACCCTTTGACATTAGCCACAACGACAGCAGCACACTCACACTTGACTCTAAGCTCGGTTTGCGGTGAGTTTCCGGTTCCCACGTCGTTGCTCGCTTCACAGCTGTACTGTCCGCTGTCGGAAGGGCCGACCGACTTCAGGGAGAAGGTCTGCGTCTTCCCGAGGATCTCGGTCGCGCCATCGCTCATCTTCCTCCAGGTGACGGAGGTCACCGGTGGGTCGGACCGGGCGCTGCACTCCAGAGTCAACGGCTCCTTCTCCTCCACGACGAGGGAAGGCCGAGCGATTACGCTCACGTCTTTGGGACTATCTGCATTCACCAGAATTAAGAGGAAGGGAGAGAAGTAGTAGATAGATGATATGGTTATCTGCTATCAGTAATCCTTCCATAATACACATACTTCCACTGCTGTAAAATACGATTCATTCCCAAATGCAATGACTCATAGACCAAGTTGATGTACATTTAAATTCATTGTATTTTAAACTACTTCATATACTGTTGCAGTTTATCTATAACGGCCGGTTTTCTCATTCAATCCTTTTTGTATGAAAACTTGTGTACTCAAAATATCTAAAGTGCTTCGTACGAGCTGGCACTTAATGGACGGAATAGAAAATAAAGATCTACATTTTACATTCTAAATCAAGTTTCCTTTGGAACAAGTTTCTTTTGCTCACATTTCACCACCAGCTTCTTCCATTCGCTGGTCGTTGAGCCTTCGGTGTTGGTGGCGTCGCAGGTGTAGACGCCAGCGTGGGTGTAAGTGACGTGAAACGTGTGGTAGAGATTGTTGGGCCGCCGGTCACTACCAGGATGAGTGAAAAGCACCTTTGAAGACGGAGGATTTGACTCTGAGGTCAGTGTCAAGGTGAGCTTTGAGGGCGGGGAGCTTTCAACACTGCAGCTGATGGAGATCAGCTGACCTTCCCTGACCTCGGTCTTCATGGATAGCGATGGACTGCTGGGAGCATCTGCAGAGAGAAAACATCTATGTTCTTCAGAAGGTTTCATTCATTGTTTAACATCATAGTACGTTAGCATCTCTGAAGTTCACCAATCAACGAGGGGGATATTTTTTAATGTATTTAGCATACAAACTCATTCGTGACATTTTGCTACTTTAACAGGGGTAAATGCCTGATTATGGTCTTCCCTTGTTGCCTGGCAACTGCTCGCCATAAGAAGTGTTTTTGTTGTTAAATCATAAAAGTGTTGCAATGTCTGAGCTTTAGAAGTGCTGGGAGGTGGAATCAGTGCGTTAGCCACGTTGTCATTCCCACGCTCAGCTAACTGCTGAAGTTTTTTAATCATTTTATATTTCAATATTCATTGTACAGGCACGCGAGTTTACTACAAGTATTCATTTCCTTCAGAAAAATAACAATTTACCATTAAAATATACATTTAAAAGATAGACAATGAATTGAAGTGATGACTTTCGGGCGATTGATCGAGTCCTTTGGACGTAAACGCTGATTTTCTAATGATCACACTTGACGTAAAAATGAAAAATAATAATAACAGAAACTAATCAGAGTGACATAATTACTTACAGAGCACTTCTATGCACACTGGCTCGCTTTGCTTCCCTGTATTGATGAAGTTGGTTGCTTTGCACGTGTAACAACCTTGATCTGTTCTCTCTACTGTGACCAGCGTTCGTTTGTTATCTCTGGCTGTCTCGTACTTCCACCGTGAGGAGTCAATCTCCATGGTTTTGTTGTCTCGGTACCAGGAGTATCCAAGCGGGGAGGGATTGGCCTCAGTCTGACAATAAAATGTCAGAGATTTACCAACTCCCACACGTTCATCACCTTCACTGATGGAAATGGTTGTCCTCCTCGGGCCATCTGAAAGAAAGAATGAAATTATGATTAGGAAATAATAATAATAATAAAGCCTGCTTTCTACGGCAATGGAGGCGGTATATTCACTTCCTCACTCCACTTCAACTCAACAACAACATTTGTAGAGCTCTCAGAGCTGTGAAACTCACATTGAACTTTGACCCTAAAGGGCACCGATGTTCCTTCGCCTCGGACGTTAATGGCCGAGCATTTGTAGTCGCCTGCGTCCTCAGGCTGGATGCTCTGGACGACGTACCGCTCCGTCCTCTCCTCGCTGAGGGCTTTCTCATCCTTAAACCAGGTGAAGGTGTGAGGTAGCGGGTTGCTTCTCCTCACACGACATGTCAAAGTCATCGCATCTCCTTGTCTAACTGTGGCAGTAGGGGACATGGACACCTCAACCTCGGGCCGGTCTGAAACACAAGATTGAATTCTTTCTTCATTCTAATTGGCAGCAATTATTCTGTAAAATAATAATGATAATATACTCACATGTAACGTTAATGTTGACAGGGTTTGATTTCATTGTCCCCAGTTTGTTTGTAGCTTCACAATGGTATTCCCCACTCTGTGACTCTACAATCAATGTGATCTTATGTTCGGCCCCTCTTCCAATTTCTTTATTTTCATTTCCGAACCATGTGAAGTTGGGATCTGGGCGTCCGTTGGCGACGCATTTGAGAGTCACAGATCCTCCCTCCACAACATCTGCAGGGTGTTTTTCAGCCTGTGTGTCTCTGGGAGCATCTGTGTCAACCAATACAATACAAGCAAAAGAGAAATCCGTCAACTTGTTGCTTACTCACAGAAATGAAATATGAGGAACTGTTTATTTAGTACAAAAGATGCATCAAAGGTAATTTACTATAAAGTACTGAAAACATAAAGACCTTATAGAATCCTTAAAGAAGGAGCATTTACAAGTAAAATCCATTAAGTGAAAGTACAAAAGTGTTAACATCAAAATGTAAATAAAGTAGAAAATGCAGCAAATATGCAGAATGGGAATTTTAATGATGTATCACTCATTTGATTAAGCCTGATTATTTTACTATATATTTATTTGGCTTACTTAATTGCACCAACAAATCATTTTCACTCTCATCTAAGTTGCTGTCGATCACTGGTAAAGCAGACATAGATAGACTCCATTTATAAACTTACATTCCACAGTTAAGCTGATATTTCGAATCAAATATCTGTCGCTGTCATCTGTCTGGCAGGAAAACTCCTCTCCGTCATGCTGCCAGTTAACAGTAAAACTGAGCGAGGTGCTCTTCTGATTTCTGCTCTCCTGTGGATGCGTTAGGTGTGAAGTCGGAGACCGTGGACTCGAACTTTTGATTACTGGGTTTAAACCACATGAACTCAAAGTGGAGCAAGTGAGCGTTGCTGTGTCGTTTTCCTTGAAGACGGGCGGTTGCTGAAAAGTGATCGGGCATGGATTGTCTGGAAAAATAAGAAGGACAATATCAGAAGAAATGTCGTGGCAAATTACTTCTGTTCACTATTTCTGTTCTAAAGAGGAATTAATTACCATTCGTTACTGAGGTGATCAGTTAGTAAAGCATGTGAGTAGCGCTTCAGTTAAAAGCTTTAGAGTGATAAATACATTTAATGCTCAGTTAAAACTTTGAGTCTTCCGAGTTAAAAAAAGCTGCATAAACATTATATTTTCTCATTCTTTGCTGTTATATTGTTGTAAAATTTTCACTTAACTTTTAACACCACGACCAATTATGTTTAAGAATATTCAAAAATGTAAACTTGACTTCAACCAACTCAAACATTTCTGCTTCCAGACCAGCTCATCTCTTACTGATTAATTAATTTCTATGTATTTTCTTAAAGTATATTTCAGTATTACCTTTAACATGTAGCATCACTGGGTCGGTGTACCACTTTCCTTCCCCATCAAATCTAAAGAAATATTTTCCATTGTCGGACTTTTTCAATTTGCAGAGTAAAATACTGCTCGTTTTTGAGATTGTAAGATAACCTCCTGAAGCTGGTAAAAGAGAACTGATTTCTTTCACTCTGTCAGCAAAGTCTGTGCTGACCGGAATGAGTGACTTATTTATGCTGTAGACGACGGTGCCAATCAAAACTGTTTTATTCCACACTACGTCCTTTATCCAAAACCAGTGAGCACCAGCAGCTTTTACTCTTCCATTGACTCTGCAGCTGATTTCAACGCAGGATCCCTCTTTAGCTGTCAGGGACGTGGTGACCAGTTCGAAGACGGTTGCTTCACTACAAGAAACATCTGTGACGGTTAAAACACAAGTGGTAAAGTCAATTTAAGTGATTTACAATATTTAATAACAATCTCGTTAAAGTTTACATTGTTATCAAGGTGGAATAATAAATTCCTACTTTGCAATATTGCCAGAACCACCAACCACCAAACTGAGTGAGCTTTCATTGTTGCGGCACTAAAGCTTGACGTCTGAAACACAAAAACAAAACAAAGGCATTTGTGCACATTATAACACCGTAGAACTGACTCTATTTTTAATCTGGCCTTTCTGCCCAGTATGCTTTTAGTCATTTGTCAAGACAAGCCAAGAGAGGGTAGAGACACTAGCCGTGGGACAAAGGTCTCATGAGTGTGTGTGTGTGTGTGTGTGTGTGTGTGTGTGTGTGTGTGTGTGTGTGTGTGTGTGTGTGTGTGTGTGTGTGTGGACGATAGAAGAGGAAGCGGGGAGAAAGAACTGATCAGAATGGGCCAGTTAGGTCAGCATCAACATACCAGATAGTGGGAAAACGTCAGGATAGTAAGTTACGCAGTGTATTATTGACGCATTGCGTGTATTGAACGAGGGAACAAGCATCAACATACCGGATAAGGGGGGCTGGTGAAGGACAAGGGGGAGAATAGTGGGACAATCACATCACTTTTACTTCGTCATAAACCAGCATCACCCTGTCCTAAAGTCTTTGCTTTCCCTCCCCACAGGTTTCTATCTGATGGTGGTTCTATCTGATGGTGGTTCTATCTGAGGGTGGTGGTCCCTACAGTGGTCCTGCCGAGCTTCTGGCTTACTACTCGCAATTATTTGAATAATTTCTGTTATATGAATTGAATGTATTATACATCTTTTACATTGTTCATTCTGTACACATGACATCCATTGTAGTCCATCCCGGGAGTGGGATTCCTCCTCTGACCTTCTCCCCCGTAAGGTTTTCTTCCCTTTTTTTTGGAAGGGTTTTTCATCTTTGGGGGAGTTTTTTTTCTCTGCAGATGTGAGGGATGTTGCGTGTGGCAAATTTGTCATTTGCGATTTTGGGATGTAGAAAATTAAGTAGGTGGAGGTGGAATAAAGGCTAAGTAGTTTTATTGAGGCCTTTTCCCGCACGAGGCCGCGGCGTTACTCAAAAACGGCGTAAGGAATTCATTAAAATCCGTATTTACCGTTTTTGAATATATTTGATTTAGACTAACACAGCGTGATAAAATAGGGGGAGGGGGGTGTGAAAGAGAGAAAGTGGTACCTTGAAGCTGCGGATTGTCTTTTTTGTTGTCTAAACGATAAGGTTCGGTGATGTTTAAGGGAGGTGATCAATAATCCACAAAGGGGGGCAACCGTTGTCCCATAGAACATTACAACCAAGCACAGAATCAAACATACATCGGTGAGCGCGGTGCGGCAGGTTTCTGTGTGTGGGAGCGGAGACTCGTTGTCGTGGTTTTTACGCATTATTGAGACATGTTGAGAAGTGAAAATCACACATTTGAAGCTCGCGGTGTTTTTCCCACCGGTCGTCTTGTCATACGAAGTCAAACGCTGCGGTTCTCCAAAAACGGGAGGTGTGAAAGACACTATTAAAGAACCCTGTGGATTCCGGCCAACTTGAGGACGTTTCTCGCGCGCGCACACTTTTTTGGGAAGACGCGTCGGAGGGATCGGAAAGGTGTCGCCGGAGACGCCGCTCCCTCATTCACAGATCGGCTTTTAAGGGGCCAAAACCGAGCGGACGCGTACGGCTGAAGCTGCGTGGGGGGGGGGGGGGTCCGGGTCCTGGCAAGACCGAAAACGCCGCTGGCGGAACTGCTCCGCTGAGCGTATCACGTGTGAACACTGATCTATCCATAGAACCGAGGGCGGTAGACTGGGGATACACTTTCGACGTGGCTGCAGCGGGTGGTAAACTAAAGAAAGGGGGGGGGGGGGGGCAAACAGCTGGACGGTCAAGGTCGGATAACGGGGGTGGCCGCAATGCCTCCCGCGTTCTAGTAGAGTGACGCAGAGAAATGCAGCGGGTGTCTCATTCATGACGAAGAGGCATAAGAGGCCGTAAGGGTGGTGGCCAGAGGAGGGCAGCGTTGAGGCCAAAAGCCCTGGAGGCGGTGGAGAGTTATTTGAAGGGAAAAGAGCAGAAGGTTAAGAGACATAACGAAGAAAAGGGGTCATATCTGACTCAAAACAATGCAGCAGGGCCGAGATCCTCCTTGTGGCAAAACTTTGCCGGTCGTCGTTAACTCCGTGGCGCCAAAACGAGTTGATTGTCCGGTCGACGGGTGCGCGAGGATTTTCATGCGACATGCGCACAGTCTCACAGTGCGACCCCGGTGGACTGATGAGGGATAGCAGCTATTTATAAGATACAATATATTGGCGGGCAAGCTGTAATAGCAATTAAATATATCTCCTGCCGGCCAAAGAGCTCTTCACCTATGTTTTTCCCTATCTGTCTCCACAGTCTACTTTTTTTGTTGTTTCTTCATTTTATCTAAGTTTGATTTTTCTGGTATAATGAAATAATAAATAACAAAAATACATTTTCCATTTTATTATAATTTAAAAGCATTTTTAGTGTGCCAGCAGTAGTCAGTAGAAATCATCAGTCAGGCGTCAGGACTGTGGGGCCTCACTCACTACTCAGTGGCTCCTCAGTGGCAACGCTAGTGTGTTGATGAAAACTCAGTCATTGTCTGTCGATAAAAGTTATACAAAAGTCATCAAAAGGTCTATGAAAAAGTATGGTATGGCACAGTATAAGTATGGTATGGCACAGTATGGCAAAAAGAATCATGGAAAAGTGATACCATAGTATGTATAAAATAATAAAACAAAATCCTAGTATTAGGGAAATAAAGAATAAAAAAGTTGTGAAATTGTTTGTTGAAATAAATCACCAAACAGATTGTAACTTTTTTTTATTCATACATTTGTTTTCTGTATACATCGATATGTCGGAGTTTGTTCATAAAAAGAAGACATTCCCTGATACGTTGGCGGTTAAGAACAGAATTGAAAGCGTGTTATGAAATGGGACATCATGCACATTACCAGGGCGCTGTTCCTCGTACGGGGCTAACTGAGTTAGCCGGATAGTTTTGAGGATGAGATGACGTAGATCAGGCTTTTCGGTTCCCCGAAGCAGGTTTGTCGAAATCACCATAGCAACACATCGAAAAACTTTAACCTGTTTCGGCGCAGGTTCATCTGAGCTAGTGGATTAGTTCATCACTCCCCCGGAAAAATGGGCAGCAGACTTCCTCATTGATGAAGACAGTCTGCTTCGGGGCAGTTAAACTAAAAATATAGATCGAAACACCATTCAACTGATGTCTAAAAGGTAAGATTAACTTTTTATAGGGAGAGACTTCTCCGAGATCACAGACACCCGTTTAGATTTCCCCGAGCCGAAACGTTACGTGATGAACACCACACGCTGCAGCCGAACATCGACTGTCCCGCAGACTGTCTCCCACTGTCTTTCATACTCTCTCTCATCAGGAATCAGGAAACATTTATTGCCAAAATATGTCAAACATACAAGGAATTTGTCTTGGCGGTTGGTGCGTGACAGTAGACAGTGTAACAATAGACAAGACAGCAGTGCACAAGTAATAAAATGAAATGAAATGCTAATGCAATAGGTTAGTTGAATAAGGCTATGGGTTAGTATACAATAAGAGAATAAAGTTAGTTAAAAATTAAAAATTTTTAAAAAGTTACAAAATATTTAAAAAAGAAAGTTGTCTCATACACTGTCTCTCATACTGTCCTGTCTCTACGGTGTTGCGATGCAGAGAACATCTGGAAAGCCGCTGTATGTCTTGCTCTTGGTAAAGTTCTGTTGGTTTATTTGTCGCTTAATAAACTTCTTGTTAGGGCTCGACCAGCCAGAGAGTCGCACACCTGACGCCGCTCTGCTCATCGCCACAGCTGCAGCTCGTCAGCTCATCCCACAGGGAGGTTAAGAAGCAGATCTGCCAGTGGCTCGCTGTGAGTTCGTGCTCTGTGTTTCCCCAGAGAGGGTTGATTGGTCTTCCCCTGTGCTCCTCTTGGAAACCCTTCCGGAATTCCCTACGCAGAGTTTTTTGTTTTCCCTGTGAGTATCGTGTGAGTTTTCATTTTTTGATTGGACTAAGAGCGCCCACGGACTAGAGAAGTTTTTGGAGTTGTTTTTTTTGTATTTGGTTATTTTGTGAAATAAACTACGCCGTTTTCCGGTTAAACCTAAGCTGTGTCTGGTGTCGTGCACTTGGGGTCAGAGACAATCCTTAACAGTACGAACTCACCATGATGACCCCAGCCGACACAGACCGTGGCAGTTTAGAAGCTGCCCTGGATAGACAGCTTCAGCTGACGGACAATCATACTCACCAGCTGGAGGCGGCCGCCATTGCCGTGCAGAACCTCCAGGTCCAGGTCCAGCCCCTTCAAGCTTCGGTGGAGAGCCTGACTCAGCATCAGGTGGCGTCGGCGGCCCAGCAAGCCGAGATTCTAATACAGCTACGGGCATTGACGGCGGCTCTCACCACCCAGCCGCCGAACCAGCCTCCGCCGGTGAGGGCAGTGATCCCGCCCCCGGGGGATCCCCTCCCAAGTAGCCCTGCGGAACCTGCCTCGTTACCCTGGGAACCCTGCCTTTCCAGCCCACACCCGTTCGGGGGTGACTTCGAGACTTGTGCCACCTTCATAATGCAGTGTGAGTTGGTGTTTACTCACCAACCCAGCCGCTACACCTCCGACGCTGCCCGAGTCGCATATGTGACGAACCTGCTTACCGGCCGGGCCGCCCAGTGGGCTGCCGCTTCCTGGTCCATGGGTGCCAGTTTCCGTCACTCCTACAGGGAGTTCGTGGCCGAGCTCCGCAAGATGTTCCACCATCCAGTAAGGGGTAAGGACCCCGGCGCCCGGTTGGCCAGCATCCAACAAGGCAGCGGCTCGGTGGCGGACTACTCAGTGGATTTTAGACTGGCCGCTGCAGAAAGCGGGTGGAACGACCCAGCCCTTCGGGTTGCCTTCCGAAGGGGACTCTGCGAGGCAGTGAAGGACCAGCTAGCTACACGGGAGGAGCCCGCCTCCCTCGACGACCTCGTCAGTCTCGCAATCCGCATCGATGGACGCCTTAATGAGAGAAGGCAGGAGCGAGTTCCCCGGGGACCCCTCCCTATCCCCCACATCTTCAGCACACGGGAGAGGAACCCGGTCGCCCATTCGACTTCCCCCAGTCCCGTCCGGCCTTCCACGTCACAGACAGCGACCGAGGAGGAGCCCATGCAGCTGGGACGCACGCGCATCAGCCCAGCCGAACGGGAGGCCCGATTCAGGGGAGGGCTGTGTCTCTACTGTGGCCAGAAGGGGCATCGCATCAGCGGCTGTCCCACACGGCCAAAAGATTAGGCTCACCAGGACCCCGGGAGATCCTAGTGAGCCGCCTTTCGTGTTCCCGTAGTCCTGCATCACCTAACCGGCGGGTTAGCGTCACCCTGGCTTGGGCAGATCAACGGATTACGGTAGGGGCCCTCCTCGATTCAGGGGCGGATGACTGTTTCCTGGATTTGGGTTTCGCTGTCCAGGCTAACATTCCACTGAGGACACTGGAGAAGCCTTTAGAGGCCTTTGCACTGGACGACCGTCATCTAGCCCGCATCACCCAATGCTCCCACCCAGTCTCCCTCACTGTGGCGGGTAACCATGTAGAGACCCGCCAATTCTACCTCATCCAGTCCCCGTCGGCCCCAGTGATTCTCGGGTACCCCTGGTTCGCGCAGCACGAGCCACACATTGCCTGGTCCTCTGGGACTATTCTGGAGTGGAGCGCCTCCTGTCACGCCCAGTGCCTCCAGGCAGCTCCAAGTCCGTCACCCCGCCCGACTCCCCGTGCCCCCTCCCCGGACCTTTCCGCTGTCCCTCGGGAATATCATGATCTGGGAGAGGTTTTTAGCAAGTCTCGGGCTCAGTCTCTCCCTCCACATAGGCCATACGACTGTGCAATCGACCTCCGCCCAGGGGCCCCCCTTCCCAGCAGTCGGTTGTACAGCCTGTCCATTCCTGAAAAGGCCGCCATGGATGATTACATCTCGGAGTCAGTGGCAGCAGGGCTCATTCGGCCTTCATCCTCACCGGTGGCAGCGGGGTTCTTCTTTGTGAAGAAGAAGGATGGGGGTCTCCGACCATGCATTGACTATCGCCAACTAAATGACATTACGGTCAAGAACCGGTACCCCCTCCCCCTCATGAGCTCCACCCTCGAGCCCCTGACCCAGGCTGCCATCTTTTCCAAGCTGGATCTCCGGAGCGCCTACCACCTGGTCCGGATCAGAGAGGGGGACGAGTGGAAGACCGCCTTCAAGACACCCCGAGGTCATTACGAATACCGCGTAATGCCGTTCGGCCTTACCAACGCCCCGGGGGTTTTTCAGGCGCTCATGAACGACGTGCTCCGCGACATGCTGGATGAGTTCGTGGTTGTGTACCTCGATGACATCCTGGTGTTCTCCAGGACTCTCGAGGAGCATGTCCAGCACGTTCGTCGGGTGCTCAAGCGTCTCCTCCAGAACAGACTCTTTGTCAAGGCTGAGAAGTGCCGTTTCCACTCCGCCTCTGTCGACTACTTGGGTTTCATTGTGGAGAGAGGGCAGACGCGGGCCGACCCCCGCAAGATCCAGGCGGTGGTAGACTGGCCGAGCCCTACGTCGCGAAAGAAGTTGCAGAGCTTTCTGGGATTTGCTAACTTCTACAGAAGGTTCATACGGAACTACAGCATCGTGGCAGAACCCCTCACCAGGCTGACCTCCTCTTCCCAGCCGTTCATCTGGTCCCCGGCCGCCGACGCCGCTTTTCGGTCACTCAAGAGGAGGTTCACTAGCGCCCCAGTGCTGCTCCATCCCGACCCTAAACGACAGTTCATTGTTGAGGTGGACGCCTCGGACACCGGGCTGGGGGCAGTCCTTTCCCAACGGGCGGTGGGAGATCAGAAGGTGCACCCCTGCGCGTTCTTCTCCCGGCGTTTTCTTCCCGCGGAGATGAACTACGACATCGGTAATCGGGAGTTGCTGGCAGTAGTAGCTGCTCTGGGGGAGTGGCGCCATTGGCTGGAGGGGGCAGAGCAGCCATTTACCATTTGGACAGACCACAAGAACCTGACATTCATCCGGGCGGCCAGGCGTCTCAATGGGCGACAGGCTCGTTGGGCCGGTTTCCTCAGTCGGTTCAATTTCTCCCTGACCTATCGTCCCGGTTCCCGCAACATCAAAGCGGATGCCCTGTCCCGACTACATCAGGGGGGGGGACTGGCCACCGAGGAGTCGGCACCCATCGTCCCCGAGACCCGGGTGATCGGCATGGTGGCCTGGGGCATCGAGACTGTCGTGAGGGGGGCGCTGCGCTCCCACCCTGCACCGAGTGGCGTACCCCCACGTAGGCTTTTCGTCCCGGAATCTGTCAGGCCCCGGGTACTTCAATGGGGCCACGCCAGCCAGTTTGCCTGTCATCCCGGGGTCCACCGCACCTTCACCTTCCTAGCTCGACGTTTCTGGTGGCCCACAATGAGGAACGAGGTGAGGGACTTTGTGTTGGCCTGCCCCGTTTGTGCCCGCAGCAAGGCCTCTCACCAGGCACCTGCCGGGCTGCTGCAACCCCTCCCTGTTCCTAGCCGTCCCTGGTCCCACGTGGCCTTGGACTTTGTGTCTGGATTACCGGCCTCCCAGGGTAGGACGGTGATATTAACAATAGTAGATCGGTTCAGTAAGGGGGTGCACCTGGTGGCCCTCCCCAAACTCCCTTCGGCGTCAGAGACGGCGGACCTCCTGATGAGCCATGTGTTCCGGCTCCATGGCCTCCCCCAGGATGTGCTCTCGGACAGAGGACCTCAGTTCATATCCCAGGTATGGCGGGCATTCTTCAAGGGGTTGGGCGCCTCTGTCAGTCTCTCTTCTGGTTATCACCCACAGACTAACGGGCAGACGGAGAGGATGAACCAGTGTGTGGAGACGGCACTCCGCTGTGTGGCTGCCAGGAACCCGTCCTCCTGGAGTCGGTTCCTCCCATGGGTTGAGTACTCGATTAACTCCCTTGTCAGCACTGCCACAGGTCTCTCCCCTTTCGAGGTGTCGCTGGGGTACCAGCCACCGCTGTTTTCGGCACAACAACCTGAGGTGGCAGTTCCGTCGGTACAGACTCATCTGGACAGATGTCGTCGCATCTGGGGAGTCGCCAGAGCCGCTCTACTCCAAGCGGCTGAACGTAGTAGCCGGGGGGCCAACCGTCGCCGGAACCCAGCGCCAACATACCACCCCGGGCAGAGAGTTTGGCTGTCCGCCAAGGATCTTCCCCTGCAGTCAACCGCCAGGAAGCTGGACCCCCGTTTCGTGGGCCCCTTTGAGGTCACGAAGGTGCTCAGCCCTGCCGCAGTGAAGCTGAGACTACCGGCTTCTATGCGGATCCATCCTGTGTTCCACGTATCAAGGATTAAGCCCGTCGCCTGCAGTCCTCTGATGCCTCCTGCCCCGGACCCACCTCCACCCACAATCGTGGATGGGCACCCTCAGTGGAGGGTTCGCCGACTGTTGGACGTTCGGCGTCGGGGGCGAGGGTACCAGTTCCTGGTGGACTGGAAGGGCTATGGCCCGGAGGACCGTAGCTGGGTATCTCGCAGGCTCATCATGGACCCGGGGCTTCTGACCGCCTTTTATCGAGCCCATCCCGAGAAGCCTGGCAAGTCGCCGGGTGGCTCCCTTGGAGGGGGGGGTAGTGTTAGGGCTCGACCAGCCAGAGAGTCGCACACCTGACGCCGCTCTGCTCATCGCCACAGCTGCAGCTCGTCAGCTCATCCCACAGGGAGGTTAAGAAGCAGATCTGCCAGTGGCTCGCTGTGAGTTCGTGCTCTGTGTTTCCCCAGAGAGGGTTGATTGGTCTTCCCCTGTGCTCCTCTTGGAAACCCTTCCGGAATTCCCTACGCAGAGTTTTTTGTTTTCCCTGTGAGTATCGTGTGAGTTTTCATTTTTTGATTGGACTAAGAGCGCCCACGGACTAGAGAAGTTTTTGGAGTTGTTTTTTTTGTATTTGGTTATTTTGTGAAATAAACTACGCCGTTTTCCGGTTAAACCTAAGCTGTGTCTGGTGTCGTGCACTTGGGGTCAGAGACAATCCTTAACACTTCTGAATGTTCCGCATTTCACTGCTTCAATTGATCAAATGTCTGATTATGAACAATGGATATATAATGACTCTCCCTTACACATTCACACACATATATTAAAACTCCTAGTTCTAGATGGTCATCTTCACATACATATGGTACATAAGCTGATACAGTACATATATCCTATTCATTCGTATTAATTAGATTCTTTGGGCTTGTTTTCATCTACATACTCTGAAAGAGTTGAGATCATTATTGTCATTGGATGATGCTCGATCCACGAAGCCTCCTGCAAGCAGCCACATTTAAAGAAATATAATCTGATTGATTAGAGTGACGAGGCACTCAATTGAGCCTATGCATTTCACCAACACGCACATAACGTTAACTTGTCTGCAAAAAGTGGGGCGGTGTCAGTTTTTGCCATGATTATGTGATTAATTAAATATTATTTTGTATCGCACAATATCGCAAATTTGCCTCAGAGGTCTTTACAGTGTGTACACATGTGACATCCTCTGTCCAGAAACCCTAACATCAACACAGGAAAAACTCCCCAAACAATGAAAAGGTATTTGATGGGGAGAATAAAGGGAAGAAACCTTTAGAGACACACAGGTCGATCCTCCCTGGGACGGACAGACTGCAAAGGACGTACAGAACGAACAACGTAATACATTAAATTCATCCGACAGAAATGATTCAAATGAACATATTATCTCATTATAAGTGTTCATGATCATTTCCTGCCCGTCAGAGGAGAAAAAAAAACGCTCTTCCTTTAAGTTTATTTGCCGTTATACTGTTAAAAAATCCTGGTTTTTGTGTTCGACTCTTCCGCCTTCTAACTTAGGACGCGCACGATCTGGTTCAAACTAACAAGACGGTTTGACCGTCGACCCGCCTTCGAGGAACCGAGATGTTGATCTGTCAATCATCTCGGTAATTTGAGCTGGATAATCGGACATTTGATTGACTTAGTTGAAGAAAGTACGAGAAACAGGGCCCAGATTTATATATTTTCAAAAACAAGCATTAATAACGGAACTGCTGCACACCATTAATGCCATGTCATCCTGTACTGTTCACAAATGTCATAAACATGTCAACAATTAAAAGTATGTTAATTTGCCCACATCTTCTTTCTTTTACAAAGCAGTTTGAACAAAAATGTTTTTTCATTTGCTAATAAACATTTATAATGTAGGTGCCACATGTTTCGTTCCATCATTCAACAACTGGCTGCACCTGGAAAGTACTGTCGCAGCATCTCAGCCATCTCACACTTTGACCTCAGAGTACTGCGTTTCGTCTCCCTCGGAGCTGCTGGAGTACCAGCCGCCTCCCCCTCGTCCGGGCTTCGCCGCGAAGGTCACCTGAGAGTAGTGGACCTCCACCTCCTCCTCGCTGGAGTCCGTGTCGTAGCTCCATGGATCTGGATCTCTGGCCAGGTGAGCGGAGCTGGCGTTCTCGTAGTCCTCCTGCCTTTCCTCGCTCTAGAGGAACAACAGAGATGGTCGCCAGATTATTTCAGTCATAGCTTATCTGGACTTTATGCAAGAAAAACATTACAATCAAATCAACACACATTTAATGCTTGTGAGAACTTGTGAGGAAATGTATTCCTTTAGTAACTGCTCTCCTCGCGGTCTCAAAGCAACTCTCTCCTTTGTCCTCATCCTTCTGGACTTTTCCACTGCATTTGACACAGTAAACCATAAGATCCTTATCTCCTCCCTTCAGGAACTTGGTGTCTCAGGCTCTGCTCTCTCCCTTCTCTTATCCTACTTTGATGGCCGGACCTACCGAGGAACCTCGGCATCACACTCAACAGCCGACTCTCCCTGACTCCCAACATCACTGCAACAACACGATCCTGTAGATACGCGCTCTACAACATCAGGAGATTACGTCCCCTTCTCACTCAGAAGGCAGCGAAGGTACTGATTCAGGCTCTTGTCATCTCACGCCTGGACTATTGTAACTCCCTCCTGGCAGGTCTCCCCGCTACCGCTATTCGACCTCTGCATCTCATCCAGAATGCAGCAGCTCGACTGGTCTTTAACCCTCCTATGTTCTCCCACACTACTCCACTCCTCCGCTCTCTTCACTGGCTACCGGTGGCTGCCCGCATCCAGTTCAAAACATTGGTGCTCACATATCATGCTGTGAATGGATCGGGTGCATATTACATCCAGGACATGGTCAAACTCTACATACCGACCCGCACTCTCCGCTCTGCATCTACCAAACTGCTCGTTTCTCCTTCAATGAGAGCAAAACACTCGACAAAATCACAACTCTTTGCTGTCCTTGCTCCGAAATTGTGGAACCAGCTCTCTGATGATATCAGGACCGCAGAGAGGCTTCACATCTTCAGCCGCAAACTAAAAACACACCTCTTCAGACTCTACCTCGCCTAAAAGACTAAAAAGATTGTAGGACTTAAATTGTACTTATAATGGCTCTTATCTATAGTAAGTTGTAGATCGGCTTATTTGAGGAAATTGCACTTTCTTTTGTGGTGTATTCTTGGTTAAATGCACTTATTGTAAGTCGCTTTGAATAAAAGTGTCAGTTGACATGTAATGTAATGTCATTTTGATAGTAAGAAGGAATTTATTCAATTAAAACTTTGTGGACACAGAGACGCAATGCACACCACATAGTTCTTTTGTGATAACACACCAAAAACATCCGGTTCCTTGGATTCTGACCTTTTCAGGCGGCTTTTGCTTGGACACTTTAGCATACACATCTTCTCCCGCCTTTGCCCGTTGGTTTCTAGAAATACAAATACCATCATGTGCATAACGTACCACATATATTTGCCATGTATTAAATCCTTTCTTTGTCATTCTCACATTTTTCCAAAGTGCACAGAGGCGTAGTTGAGGGAATCCTCCGGTGTGTTCACACCTTTCTCTGTGATTCCGTTTAGTGCAGGAGGACCCTGAGCAGAGACACACAGAGGTGGAATATATTGTATCCTAGAAAAATTGCTTGGTATGTTTTGTGGGTGCAATTTTTATCCACAGCCTTTAATCTTTTGCTGGCTCTTTAAAAAACATGTTCTACTCTGAGGCTGTTTGTGTGTAACTTGTGTGGAACCACAAGTTACACAGATCTATCAATCTAAAAAAACGTGAAGAAAGATCTTGTACTCGGACTTAAAAGAAGCTCCTCCAGGAACGACAAAGGACGTGATGACAAGTCCGTACTTCCTATTTATAAAGTACGATATCCTGTAACTTTTTGAAATTGTGATTCCTATTTTCAGTTCTTTAATGTGTTGCTGTCGTGAAGCTTTGACAGCTTGACTCACGTGTTGTCCCGAGGGCTCGTTCACCGTGCAGTAAATGCTGTGGATGTTGGCTGCAGGTCTGCAGAACAACAAAGGCCAACATGAATGAAAAGGTGCAGTGACAAATGACAGGGACGACGGTTATGCTGCCAGTCGTGTCTGAAGGCTCTTAAATGGATGCTCTGTCAGTGTGTGTGAGGCTGCTTACGTGCTGTCTGGATGAGACTTGCATCGTGGGGCCTTTGGACGGTCCGGCCAGAGGTCATCCTCTGCACCGCGGCCGTTCGTCCGATTCCTCTCGCCGCTGTTCCACCAGCGCTGAATGGGTTCCCACTGACACACAAAAAGAGGGATGTCACTTCTATTCTTCTACGTTCTGTTACATAACAGAGTGGAAAGACACAAATGAGTCATCACCAGAAAACCGAAAGTGTTTGTAGCTGCTTGTTCACTTGATCGCTTCCTCTTTTGTCTGAAAACACAAAGGGACAAGAGTGAATGTTTGCACCAAATTACACATGACAAATCATCCACTGCATGTAATTGTGTTCGTACTCCACCTGTAGACAACGACAATCAAGAAAATGGTGAGTAGAAAGACTATAAACAGGATGATCAACACGGTCTTCAAGACGTTTCCTGTGGTTAAGAGAGACAGAACATTAGAAAGGTGTGAAAAGAAGCACAGTTTCAAACGGCCGTGATTTAATCATTGGAGGAAACAACACACTTCCTTGAGATTCACTCACGCTCAAACAGATGGACGGGGCTGGACGCTTTCTGATGTATGTCGTTCGTTGCGACGCAGTAGTAGGATCCCGGTTGGTCTGAATACACCGTGTAGTTCTGATGGTCGCTGATGGACACCTTTTTATTCGCTGCCTTGTGGTTCTCCTTGTACCAGAAGTACTGCGTGATCGGCGGGTAGCTGTGGCTGCTGCAGCTCAGCGTCACAGAACTTGTGCCGTCGGCCCCCCAATGCTCCGTCTCTGTGATCTTTGTCAGCTTCGGGGAATCTGAGGATCAATATGTTCTTGTTTTTATAGAACATAACAAGCTTCTGTGTGTGGAATGTGAAAATGTCCCTTTGCCGTCTTCCAGTGGGAGTTTCACAGAGACACACTTGAAGGGCCCACACCCTTTGACATTAGCCACAACGACAGCAGCACACTCACACTTGACTCTAAGCTCGGTTTGCGGTGAGTTTCCGGTTCCCACGTCGTTGCTCGCTTCACAGCTGTACAGTCCGCTGTCGGAAGGGCCGACCGACTTCAGGGAGAAGGTCTGCGTCTTCCCGAGGATCTCGGTCGCGCCATCGCTCATCTTCCTCCAGGTGACGGAGGTCACCAGTGGGTCGGACCGGGCGCTGCACTCCAGAGTCAACGGCTCCTTCTCCTCCACGACGAGGGAAGGCCGAGCTGTTACGCTCACGTCTTTGGGACTATCTGCATTCACCAGAATTAAGAGGAAGGGAGAGAAGTAGTAGATATATGATATAGTTATCTGCTATCAGTAATCCTTCCATAATACACATACTTCCACTGCTGTAAAATACGATTCATTCCCAAATGCAATGACTCATAGACCAAGTTGATGTACATTTAAATTCATTGTATTTTAAACTACTTCATATACTGTTGCAGTTTATCTATAACGGCCGGTTTTCTCATTCAATCCTTTTTGTATGAAAACTTGTGTACTCAAAATATCTAAAGTGCTTCGTACGAGCTGGCACTTAATGGACGGAATAGAAAATAAAGATCTACATTTTACATTCTAAATCAAGTTTCCTTTGGAACAAGTTTCTTTTGCTCACATTTCACCGCCAGCTTCTTCCGTTCGCTGGTCGTTGAGCCTTCGGTGTTGGTGGCGTCGCAGGTGTAGAAGCCAGCGTGGGTGTAAGTGAC
The DNA here is from genome assembly GCF_964276395.1 of Gasterosteus aculeatus. Lineage (NCBI taxonomy): Eukaryota > Metazoa > Chordata > Actinopteri > Perciformes > Gasterosteidae > Gasterosteus > Gasterosteus aculeatus. The sequence continues at coordinate 5,933,961 of NC_135707.1, read as the reverse complement.
GTGAAACGTGTGGTAGAGATTGTTGGGCCGCCGGTCACTACCAGGATGAGTGAAAAGCACCTTTGAAGACGGAGGATTTGACTCTGAGGTCAGTGTCAAGGTGAGCTTTGAGGGCGGGGAGCTTTCAACACTGCAGCTGATGGAGATCAGCTGACCTTCCCTGACCTCGGTCTTCATGGATAGCGATGGACTGCTGGGAGCATCTGCAGAGAGAAAACATCTATGTTCTTCAGAAGGTTTCATTCATTGTTTAACATCATAGTACGTTAGCATCTCTGAAGTTCACCAATCAACGAGGGGGATATTTTTTAATGTATTTAGCATACAAACTCATTCGTGACATTTTGCTACTTTAACAGGGGTAAATGCCTGATTTTGGTCTTCCCTTGTTGCCTGGCAACTGCTCGCCATAAGAAGTGTTTTTGTTGTTAAATCATAAAAGTGTTGCAATGTCTGAGCTTTAGAAGTGCTGGGAGGTGGAATCAGTGCGTTAGCCACGTTGTCATTCCCACGCTCAGCTAACTGCTGAAGTTTTTTAATCATTTTATATTTCAATATTCATTGTACAGGCACGCGAGTTTACTACAAGTATTCATTTCCTTCAGAAAAATAACAATTTACCATTAAAATATACATTTAAAAGATAGACAATGAATTGAGGTAATGACTTTCGGGCGATTGATCGAGTCCTTTGGACGTAAACGCTGATTTTCTAATGATCACACTTGACGTAAAAATGAAAAATAATAATAACAGAAACTAATCAGAGTGACATAATTACTTACAGAGCACTTCTATGCACACTGGCTCGCTTTGCTTCCCTGTATTGATGAAGTTGGTTGCTTTGCACGTGTAACAACCTTGATCTGTTCTCTCTACTGTGACCAGCGTTCGTTTGTTATCTCTGGCTGTCTCATACTTCCACCGTGAGGAGTCAATCTCCATGGTTTCATTGTCTCGGTACCAGGAGTATCCAAGCGGGGAGGGATTGGCCTCAGTTTGACAATAAAATGTCAGAGATTTACCAACTCCCACACGTTCATTATCTTCACTGATGGAAATGTTTGTCCTCCTCGGGCCATCTGAAAGAAAGAATGAAATATCATAATGCTTTCTACGGTGATGGAGGCTGTGGATTTGCTTCCTTTTTTCCTATCATCAACTCTTTGACATCCCTGCAGCAAAAGGAGCTGTGAAACTCACATTGAACTTTGACCCTAAAGGGCACCGATGTTCCTTCGCCTCGGACGTTAATGGCCGAGCATTTGTAGTCGCCTGCGTCCTCAGGCTGGATGCTCTGGACGACGTACCGCTCCGTCCTCTCCTCGCTGAGGGCTTTCTTGTTCTTGATCCAGGTGAAAGTGTGAGGTAGCGGGTTGCTTCTCCTCACACGACATGTCAAAGTCATCACATCTCCTTGTTTAACTGTGGCAGTAGTGGACATGGACACCTCAACCTCGGGCCGGTCTGAAACACAAGATTGAATTCTTTATTCATTCTAATTGGCAGCAATTATTCTGCAAAATAATAATGATAATATACTCACATGTAACGTTAATGTTGACAGGGTCTGATTTCATTGTCCCCAGTTTGTTTGTAGCTTCACAATGGTATTCCCCACTCTGTGACTCTACAATCAACGTGATCTTATGTTCGGCCCCTCTTCCAATTTGTTTATTTTCATTTCCGAACCATGTGAAGTTGGGATCTGGACGTCCGTTGGCGACGCATTTCAGAGTCACAGATCCTCCCTCCACAACATCTGCAGGGTGTTTTTCAGCCTGTGTGTCTCTGGGAGCATCTGTGTCAACCAATACAATACAAGCAAAAGAGAAATCCGTCAACTTGTTGCTCACTCACAGAAATGAAATATGATAAACTGTTTATTTAGTACAAAAGATGCATCAAAGGTAGCTGCTCCAAAATGTTCTCATTCGTTTTTGCTACTATAAAGTACTGAAAAAATAAAGACCTTAAAGAATCCTTAAAGAAGGAGCATTTACAAGTAAAAGCCATTAAGTGAAAGTACAAAAGTGTAAATGTAAATATACAAAAGGTAAATAAAGTAGAAAATGCAGCAAATATGCAGAATGGGTGATTTTAATGATGTATCACTCATTTGATTAAGCCTGATTATTTTACTATATATTTATTTGGCTTACTTAATTGCACCAACAAATCATTTTCACTCTCATCTAAGTTGCTGTCGATCACTGGTAAAGCAGACATAGATAGACTCCATTTATAAACTTACATTCCACAGTCAAGCTGATATTTCGAATCAAATATCTGTCGCTGTCATCTGTCTGGCAGGAAAACTCCTCTCCGTCATGCTGCCAGTTAACAGTAAAACTGAGCGAGGTGCTCTTCTGATTTCTGCTCTCCTGTGGATGCGTTAGGTGTGAAGTCGGAGACCGTGGACTCGAACTTTTGATTACTGGGTTTAAACCACATGAACTCAAAGTGGAGCAAGTGAGCGTTGCTGTGTCGTTTTCCTTGAAGACGGGCGGTTGCTGAAAAGTGATCAGGCATGGATTGTCTGGAAAAATAAGAAGGACAATATCAGAAGAAATGTCGTGGCGAATTACTTCTGTTCACTATTTCTGTTCTAAAGAGGAATTAATTACCATTCGTTACTGAGGTGATCAGTTAGTAAAGCATGTGAGTAGCGCTTCAGTTAAAAGCTTTAGAGTGATAAATACATTTAATGCTCAGTTAAAACTTTGAGTCTTCCCAGTTAAAAAAAGCTGCATAAACATTATATTTTCTCATTCTTTGCTGTTATATTGTTGTAAAATTTTCACTTAACTTTTAACACCACGACCAATTATGTTTAAGAATATTCAAAAATGTAAACTTGACTTCAACCAACTCAAACATTTCTGCTTCCAGACCAGCTCATCTCTTACTGATTAATTAATTTCTATGTATTTTCTTAAAGTATATTTCAGTATTACCTTTAACATGTAGTATCACTGGGTCGGTGTACCACTTTCCTTCCCCATCAAATCTAAAGAAATATTTTCCATTGTCGGACTTTTTCAAGTTGCAGAGTAAAATACTGCTCGTTTTTGAGATTGTAAGATAACCTCCTGAAGCTGGCAAAAGAGAACTGATTTCTTTCACTCTGTCAGCAAAGTCTGTGCTGACCGGAATGAGTGACTTATTCATGCTGTAGATGACGGTGCCAATCAAAACTGTTTTATTCCACACTACGTCCTTTATCCAAAACCAGTGAGCACCAGCAGCTTTCACTCTTCCATTGACTCTGCAGCTGATTTCAACGCAGGATCCCTCTTTAGCTGTCAGGGACGTGGTGACCAGTTCAAAGTCACTACAAGAAACATCTGTGACGGTCAAAACACAAGTGGTAAAGTCAATTTAAGTGATTTACAATATTTAATAACAATCTCGTTAAAGTTTACATTGTTATCAAAGTGGAATAATAAATTCCTACTTTTCAATATTGCCAGAACCACCAACCACCAAACTGAGTGAGCTTTCATTGTTGCGGCACTAAAGCTTGACGTCTGAAACACAAAAACAAAACAAATGCATTTGTGCACATTATAACACCGTAGAACTGACTCTATTTTTAATCTGGCCTTTCTGCCCAGTATGCTTTTAGTCATTTATTCAAATCAGCTGTACTTCCTCTTTTTGTCCTCTTCATTTTAAGTGCTTTGAGTGGTTTTCCTTTCCTCCCTTATTTCAACATTGTTCAATTGAATTCTCTTGCACTTCAGATATATATAAGCTCAACTATCACAATTTGCAAAAGGGGAAAAGATTTTATATTGTCCAACATCTACTCACGTTAGAATCATTTCTAGGGAATTGTGTAAGTAGGGATCAACCATCACAACTTGCACAATGTTATTAGGTTTCCTTTGACAACTATGTCATCTATCAGCCCCAAACTTGGTTCTTAAAACTGTCAAAAGTATATATTGTGTTCTCATCATAAACAGTTAATACTTCGATTTCAAACAAGAAGATTATTTGGAAAAAAGTTGAAAGAATTGAATTATTCATTTTTTGTAAAAATCAACTCTCTCTAGAATTATTCATTGCACCAACTTAACGATTCGAATGAATGTTCGAAGACGTAGATGTCTTTCAGTTTTATTATGCACAGAAATATTTTCGATGGAAAGATACATTTAAAAAAAGCCTGTTCTTACCTAGCGTGATCCACTTATAGCACCATGTTGCACACACCCTTCTTCCGAAAGTAAATATAAGATCATGTAAAAGGAGTTTTCACAGTTGACCTAAAACATCTTAACATTTGCATGCCTCCCCATGCGAGCCAGACTTTTTTACCTACAGTCTGCTGCATGCATCTTGCTCTCACTTCCTTATTTTATGCTTTTGAAGTCGTTGTCCAGTCCAGGGAGGGGCTCAACTCTATTAAAGGCACTGAGCAACACAGGATTGGACATCTATTTGCAAAATGCTTAAATGACGTTTACATCGTCAATTAGAACTCCAAGCTCATCAAACCAGTCAGTTATTTCTCTTTATGGTGTAAATAGTGTCTTTCTCATGTAGCAAAAAAACAAGACATTCAGGAATCCTTTTGCAAACACGAAAAACATTTGATTTCACTTTCCCTCCCCGAGAGCAGCGGCTACAATCTTCTGGGCGTCAGCCGCCATCTCATCGATGGCGGCGTTCAGCGCCTGCAGCATGGCAGCAAAGGAGCGGCCGGCCGGGCGGGCGTGCCTGGGCATCGCCATCTCCACCAGCTTGGACGAAACCGTGGCCGAGTCCCTTTCTGCCGCCGCCAGCCGCGCTTTCACCTCCCCTTTGGTGACCCCCGCCGACAGAACGCAGGTCCGCAGCCCTTTGAGGCGGGAGGGTTCCGCCCCTCGCTGGCGAGCCAGTCGCTCGACCGACCCGTCGTCCAGGCACAGGGAGAGCTGTGCTTTGCTCAGAATCCGCACCGCCACACCGCAGTCCACCATGGAGGCCACGAAGGGAACGGGGATGGCCGACACCCCGCCGGACAGCGAGGCCGCCGCCCACACCAGCGCGTTGAATGCCTCCTTTTTCCGAGCGACCAGGCTGGAGGTGAGTGCCGGGAGAGCCAGGAGAAGCGCGTGGGCCCGAATGTCTGGAAGGTCTCCTTCCAGGTCCTCCAACAGGCCGGGGAAGTCAAACTTCTCCAGGGCGGAGGGTCGCACCAGGTAGACTTTAGGCGTGGCTACGCCCTGCGAGGTCAGCACTTCTAAACCGGCTCTTCTCTTTTCTTCCAGGTGCTTTTCGGTGCTTTTCGCCGAAGCCAGGAGGACAAAGTACACCGCTTGCCGGTGTTGTGAGCGGGCCTCGAGAAACACCTGCACGCTGTTGGGTGGGAGCGCCTGGTTGAAGGTGATGAAGACGGCATTGTAGCGGGCAAACTTAACCCTATCCATGTATCCCTCGGGCTCAAAAGGAGAGGTGGGTGGGACAGGCGGAAGGTCCCACAGGCGAAAGTCGGGGTGTTTGGGGTTCGGGTAGCCTGCCACCTCCTCCGGGGAAACAGGGGGCTGGGACGGAGCTGCTCCGTCGTCCCCAGAGCTGAGGCCATGGAGGGAGTTGATGAAGGTGGCCTTCTCGTCTCCGTGGTCCCCCATCACAGCTAGGTTGGTCCTACTGATCAGAAGATCCTCCACTGCATCCTTGACGTCTGATAACTTATTGTGGTCTATGGACTCTTTGAGGGTCTCAAGGAGGTTCAGGCTCCTGAAAACATCAGCCATTACTGTGAAAGGACAGAGATTGCAGTAAGAATATATCTTAACACATAAATATCGTGTGAATTGGATCATTTGCAAACAAAGCATTAAAAATTATGTACTTTACCGCAATGGTTATTGTAACAACATAAACATTAAAATGTCAATAAAAGTAGATCAAAGTGAAAGCTTTTCCAATGTAACCTTGCAACACAATCCCAGAATACATTTTAAAGCCAATTACATTTTTCGTGTACCTTGAAACGTGCCTTTCCACTACTGATGGGCATAGTGTTTAAACATAAAAGACATACACCCCTCTTGTCCAATGGCATTTGTGCTGGATTAAAGTAATATCTATCAAAATGTGAACACATCAGCACAGCCAGTACCTCCCATCAAAGGACATTTAGTGCCGACAGCAATTCATTCGTTCAATTCTAGTAAAAAAGTGAAACCCTCAAATGAAGGTTTAACGCAGTCCGTCACGGATGTTGTTCCAGTCCAACGCGACGCTGCACGTACTCACCGGGGGTCTGGAGGGGAGGAAGCCCAGCGGTCGAAGGGTTCTGGATGAGCAGCAGCGTCAGGTTGATCTATTTAAAGGTGTCGGCCCGGTGGAACGTTCTAATCCCGTTAGCTCAGCCTTAATCCAGAGGCACTTTCATGCACGCTGTGTGTAAACGTGAAGCTCTTTGCTTCCACGTACAAGGAAATTCAAGCAGTAGACGAAGATTCATTTTTAAAGGGGATTATTATCACAGGTCGGCTATTTTCAACAAGAAAGAAGTAAAGAAAGACAGGAAAGGATGCAGTACTGTATCAAGTAATGCAGTAATGTATCAATGGAACCAGCTAGTAACTTAAGGAATGTTTAGTACTTCATACTTTAGTTCCTCTCACTGTCCACAATGATGAGATAAAGTTGCCTTGTTGTCAAACACGTAAGGAGCAGAACACATTGATGTTTCCAAGTTAAGGGAAGTTACATCACTCTCGTTAAGGTTGTGTATTTCTCTACTTTCAACACATAACAAAAACTGAAAAAATGCTGTTGCTGTGAAACAATGAGATGATTTCCTGCATAGTCCTTTTACCATAAAAGGAACAAAGTCTTGTACTCTAAGTGATCCTCCAACAAAGCTGCACAACTTTGCATTTTTCTGTTTCTAATAAGAGGAACCCAGCATGCAAAAAGAAATCGAACACCTGCCAGATGCTATTTTAGCCTGACATCCTCTCACACAATGATTTACTGTCTTTTTCTATTCTATAGAGTTGCAAACTGAAAATCTCAGTATGTAAGTTAGTTTTTAAAAACGTGAATAATCTTGAACGCCAAATCTTTAAAAATATCTAAAGACAGATTTCCAGTGGACGTAAATCTTAACGTTAATTAGTCCTGTTTTTCTGAGGCAAAGGTGCAAAGTACCTCTAAACTGTTAATGGCTTTAAAAAGTCGACCACGTATGTACTGAATATAAATATATACACAACATTACTCGTCCACATAACTCCTGAATCCCTCACCGTCTAGCTTCCTTTCCTAAAGTTACAGTACTCAACCTCTCCCTTGTTGTGAGTCTCTGTTCCATAACATTCATGCAGTCATAAACCTCACAGAATCACAATTTGCACCTTAAACCTTCGACCATGAATAATGAAGGACATCTGTGCTCCACTTTCATGACCGTGAACTGAACAAAAAGGAGATGACCTCTATGACCGTTGCACAATCAATAGGGAAATAAACTGTGGTGGTGTTGGGGTGCATCTTGTGTCACTGATTAATTAGCTACACAGAATGTTCCTCCTTTTCAGCTTCAGCGTCTCAGAAAGAGCTTCTGCATTTGTATATGATGTGCTTAAAAATAGCAATAGTGTTTCTCAGTCCCTCTGTTAACTTCCTGTTCTCACATTGAGCTACTCATTTATTTTACATTTAATACATTGTTTATTTCTTCTCTCTGAAGAATGAGTGAAATAAAATGAAATAACCGACAACATTTTCATTGCTGGAAGGAGCTTTTATTTCTGTGCAATGTACATTCAGGCATCTAAGTTTGAATATTTCATATCAATAGAGGGCATTCAAACAAGCTTTTATGGTGTAAATGAGAGAAGTATTTGGGCTCCGGTGCCTTACCCTGCTCACTCAGTCACTTCACTTCATAACAAAGGGCACTTTGGTACAAGATGAGCTGCATTTCCCCTGCTGCTGCTGCCTGTCTGTCCTTCCTGCTTATTTGACTAATTCTACTGAGCATGTTTTTAGATATTTATTTCTCTTTCCTCGACCTTTAAAAAGCACTTATTACATACGTTTTACTGTTTACTGATGTTTTACTGTTTATGTGTCATTTGCACTTTCTGTAAAAGGAAATCCACCTCACACACAAACACTCAGCATCACATCTAAAACATGCATTTCTGCACTATATCGACCCCGTCGCTGAAGCTCACCCTGTTTATTAAGAAAAGAAGTCCCTCCATCGAGCTTCACGGCCCCTGACTCTCCCCCATTATTTCATGGACATTAGAGTAAACTGCAACATCCTCACCTCCACCCTCCTCCTTCAGCACACACTCTTCTGTCTCCTTATCTTCCCCTATGGCCTCCTCCTCCTCCTCCTCCTCCTCCTCCTCTTCCCGGCCCTCCATCACTTCACTGTCCTCAGCACCATCACTTTGCCTCTCCTCCGTTCCCTTGTTGTTGATCTCGGCGTACTCTGGATCTGGGGTCTCCCGCGTATCCTCGGCCCCTCCGGCACGCTTTGTTTTCACCAAGGAAAAGTTGATGTCCGAGTACTCCACCTCTCTGGGCTGCACGTCACCTTCTGGGCCGCGGATCCTGTCGCTTTCCGCTGCTTGATGAGGATCCATCTGTTGGTGAAAATCAGAAATCATTTGCATCGTAACACATGAAGCCCCTGCATCCAGGCAGCAACTGGTTTTACTTAAATCTGCAAGGTGTGAAATTCACCCTGAAACACTAAACTTATATAATCTGTAAGCCAACGAAATGATCAGGAATGTTTTTTAAGTGAGAGAAACTGAAGATAAACAATGGTAATGCATGTCAGGACTGACCTTTGAGCCCACATTTAACTAATATATTGTACACAGTAGTAGCCAGCTGTTAATATAAATACCAGTGGAACCGCTTGAGTGGTCACCATCTCCAGAGTCATTCCACCAGAGGTCTTCTGTTGGTTTCTGGGGAGAAAAAAGGTGAACAACCATTACTTTTTTAATCAAAGTCCCTTTTTCTTTTAAGGCCACAAATGTGATCTTCAATTAATCTTCAATTGTATTATCCCTCAACTGATAAACTTCACTTCATTATAACCTCTATTTAAAGTAATCGTAACTGTTAACAATTTATTCTGTCATTTACTGTGACCAACTTAACAGTATAGTTTGTTTATATAATTTATGGCTTAAATATAGGACAGTATATATTGTCACTTCACAGAAGAATGTTTAGGGTCAAACACCTACAAAGTCAACTGTCTTTTCTTTTAGTCTTGTTATGATCTATTTCTTGTGACCAGTTTTCCTCAGAAGTAAAACGGCATTCAGAATTGCCGAATTCACCTTTGTAAAGAAACAAATGTAACCTCGCAACACAATCCCAGAATACATTTTAAAGCCAATTACATTTTTCGTGTACCTTCAAACGTTATACAAGTAGTAAAAAAACATACCTGCAGCATTTTAGGGCCAAACAGCAGATGGTTGCTGAAAGAAGAATCCCGATGAAAAACGCAATGAGGACGTGCAGGCTTTTGAAGCTGATGAGAAATGAGGAAAGCAAATCTGGAATGCAGAGGAACAAATTAATTAAAACAATAACAATGTATTGCTGCTTCTTCATGTTAAAGAATAGTTGGAAAGATGATGTATTTAAATGTCATGTCGTGCCTGTGAGGGTCTGCTCTGCTTCCCCGGTCACATTGTTGCTCACACAATCACCAGCGGTTTGGTTACTGATCTTTGGAGAAACTGCAACATGTTTCAATCCAACATTTGTGGAACTTCTATTAGGAACTGATGCAGTTTGTACTGTTTGCACAGAGGTCAAAATGCAAAACATCGTTTTATGCTCCATTTAGACTGTAAATATAGAATATGTGAGGAATATTAGATTATATAAATATATTCATTGAAGCTCTTCTTACCTTTGACATTTACTTTATTCACATCTTAAAGGTTGGCATCGTAACTAGATATTAATAAAGATCCATACCTGTGGCAGCAGTGATGCGTCTCACAGAGAAGAGCAGAGTCGCACAGATGAGAACAAACATCCTGATTTGACGATGGAGACAGTCAGTCTCTTTTCCTTTAACAAGAACTAACGTTTAAACGTGGTCATTTAAGTCCGGTGCCGCTTGTTTCACGTCTCTTGGTCTGGTTCTCCTGCTCTCTTCTCACCACGCTGATCTCTGCCGAGCGTCTCTGAACTCACTCTTCCTCTTTGTCTTCGTTCCTCTTCGCAGAACAACTCATGTAAAGGAGGTTGAAAGGAAGGAAGTGTCTCTTCACACTGCTAACCCGTACCACATACAGTATATATATGTATGTATATGTGTAAATATATATATATATATATATACATACAGTATATATATAAATATATGTATATATATATATATGTATGTGTATATATGTGCGTATATGTATATATATATATGTGTATATATATGCGATGCCGCTGAGATTAGATGTATGAGCGAATCATCCACTTCAGGTGTGTCTTCCTACCCCTTCTCGGGGTAAACTTTGGCGTCGGCAGTGTGGCTGGTCTGGTCTGGTCTGGCGTGGCTGTTGCAGGGTCCAGTGAGGCTCAGCTTGTCAGGTCGTGGCGGTTTTATACTTTTAGGTAAGTTTCTGGCAATGTTGGTTATAGTTAGGCATCGGTAGCTGACGCTCCCTCTGTTTGCTGTAGTCAGCCGGTTGTCTGGCTGGAGGTTGCGGCCGAGGGAGCGTGGCTGCCGCATTGTGTGTGTGGCGTCCCACGTGCCGCACGGAGCGTGTGTGGTGTCTCTCCATTCGGCGTCATCGACGCCATCTGCCTGTCTGCCGACTGAGGCTGGAAGTGGGACAGCGTGGCCTTCAAGCCAGTGCACAGCTCCTTATGCGTAGCATTCAATTCCTACGGTAGGCTGTCTTATCTGTTACTGCATAGGTGTACATGGGCCTTATCCAGCGGTTGTATAGATGTCTCTGCTACCTCTGATTTGCAGTTAAAGCTGCGTCGTTGTGGTGCACCACTCTGGTGCTGGAGCGCTGAAGCTTCGAAGTCCTGCTGAAGCGGGCCTCTAAATATTGCGAGACCCTCCCACTGCTGTTCCGTCTGGGCTGTTCTTCTGCATTGTGATTTAATCATTCTTCACTCTGTGGGTGCGCCCGCCCGCCTGATATTGCGTTGCTAGTGGTTGCTTTTCTTTTGATGAACAGGAGATGTTGGTGCCACTGGTAGTAGTGACTGGCTGATCCCGGTGTTGGTGGTTCTCTTTATTTTTCTGTAGTGCATCTCGGTGTCAATAGTTGGTGTGTGGTTTGTTTTTTGTTTTTCACATGTGGTGGAACATTAGGCCATTTGACTAAAAATGTACAGTAAAAAGAAAGTAAGAAACATCTTGAGATAATGAGATGACTTCCTGCACAGTCCTTTTACCATAAATAGGAAGTGTTAGTGCAAGTCGAAGCACTCACACATACTGTAAGTGATACTCTAGCAAAGCTGCACAACTTTGCATTCTTCTGTTTCTAATAAGAGGAACCCAGAATGCAAAAATTGATAACATCTGTTTTAGATTGACATCCACTCACACAATGATTTCCTGTCTTTTAAAAAGAGTTGCAACCTGAAAACCTCAGTAAGTAAGTTCATTTCTCCACATGAATCAAATCTTAAATATCTAAAGGCAGATTTCCACTGGACGTAAATCTTAACGTAAAATAGTCCTGTTTGGATGAGGCAAAGGTGGTAAGTACCTCTAAACTGTTAATCGCTTTAAAAAGTATGTACTGTAAATAAATATATGCGTTCAACTTTTTGCAACCTTTTCATTGTATTCTTGTGTGTATATTTCAAATGGTTACAAACTTGACTAAGGACTCAAAATTATGTGGATCACATGTGGTTGGTACATGAGTTTTGCATGAAAAGACGTCAAAAAAGAAAGATGAACAGTTTGACCTGGTTCTCTTTTTTCTGGTCTCTTCTCTCCACAGTGATGTCAGCCGTGTGACTCCGCTCTAAACAAACTCTCCCCATCGGTTATCTTTTACCTCTTTCCTCTTTGAGCTGTGATGTCACGAGAGGCTGGGTCTGGGAAGGGAGGTACATTCACCAAAGATGGCTGTAACTGCTATGGCTCCATCTGCTGGTGGAGTTAGGAACCCCACTCCGAGCATCCCCCTCACACCTGAAACCCATCAGGGTATGACGACCTGAAGGCCTTTATAGGGTGGGGGACACACCATTGAGGGGAAAGAGAGAGACGAGCTGCAGGTTGGGCCCGATGCAGAAGCCCAGACCAATGCAGGAGGATTCCTGGAGACGGGAGGGACTGAGAAGACGAGGCATTATTTAAGTTTTACCGGCGAAGATCGACTGAAGCCTAAGTTGCACCTTTTTGACTACTGTTTTCTTTTTAAACCAAAGGGCGTGAATTAAACCTTTGTTTGCATTTTTTAACCTGGTGTCCTCGCACTACTTGAACCACCCCGGTGAGAGCGGCGCTGCCTCTCACGACATCACAGTGCAAACATTAATGCAAAGTATTGTCATCATGCAGTTACAACCTCACAGAATCACAATTTGCACCTTAAACCTTCAACCATGAATAATGAAGGACATCTGTGCTCCACTTTCATGACCGTGAACTGAACAAAAAGGAGATGACCTCTATGACCGTTACACAATCAATAGGGAAATACACTGTGGCGGTGTTGGGGTGCATCTTGTGTCACTGATTAATTAGCCACACAGAATGTTCCTCCTTTTCAGCTTCAGCGTCTCAGAAAGAGTTTCTGCATTTGTTTATGATGTGCTTAAATATAGCAATAGTGTTTTTTCAGTCCCTCTGTTAACTTCCTGTTCTCACATTGAGCTACTCATTTATTTTACATTTAATACATTGTTTATTTCTTCTCTCTGAAGAATGAGTGAAATAAAATGAAATAACCGACAACATTTTCATCGCTGGAAGGAGCTTTTATTTCTGTGCAATGTACATTTAGGCATCTAAGTTTGAATATTTCATATCAATAGAGGGCATTCAAACAAGCTTTTATGGTGTTAATGAGAGAAGTATTTGGGCTCCGGTGCCTTACCCTGCTCACTCAGTCACTTCACTTCATAACAAAGGGCACTTTGGTACAAGATGAGCTGCATTTCCCCTGCTGCTGCTGCCTGTCTGTCCTTCCCGCTTATTTGACTAATTCTAATGAGCATGTTTTTAGATATTTATTTCTCTTTCCTCCACCTTTGAATAACACTTATTACATACAATGTAATGTTTTACTGTTTATGTGTCATTTGCACTTTCTGTAAAAGGAAATCCACCTCACACACAAACACTCAGCATCACATCTAAAACATGCATTTCTGCACTATATCGACCCCGTCGCTGAAGCTCACCCTGTTTATTAAGAAAAGAAGTCCCTCCATCGAGCTTCACGGCCCCTGACTCTCCCCCATTATTTCATGGACATTAGAGTAAACATCGTCACCTCCATCCTCCTCCTTCAGCACACACACTTCTGTCTCCTTATCTTCCCTTATGGCCTCCTCCTCCTCCTCCTCCTCCTCCTCCTCCTCCTCTTCCCGGCCCTCCATCACTTCACTGTCCTCAGCACCATCACTTTGCCTCTCCTCCGTTCCCTTGTTGTTGATCTCGGCGTACTCTGTATCTGGGGTCTCCCGCGTATCCTCGGCCCCTCCGGCACGCTTTGTTTTCACCAAGGAAAAGTCGATGTCCGAGTACTCCACCTCTCTGGGCTGCACGTCACCTTCTGGGCCGCGGGTCCCGTCGCTTTCCGCTGCTTGATGAGGATCCATCTGTCGGTGAAAATCAGAAATGAGAAATCATTTGCATCGTAACACATGAAGCCCCTGCATCCAGGCAGCAACTGGTTTTACTTAAATCTGCAAGGTGTGAAATTCACCCTGAAACACTAAACTTATATCATCTGTAAGGCAACGAAATGATCAGGAATGTTTTATAAGTGAGAGAAACTGAAGAAAAACAATGGTAATGCATGTCAGGACTGACCTTTGAGCCCACATTTAACTAATATATTGTACACAGTAGTAGCCAGCTGTTAATATAAATACCAGTGGAACCGCTTGAGTGGTCACCATCTCCAGAGTCATTCCACCAGAGGTCTTCTGTTTGTTTCTGGGGAGAAAAAAGGTGAACAACCATTACATTTTTAATCAAAGTTTTTTTTAAGGCCAAAAACGTGATCTTCAATTAACCTTCAATTGTATTTTCCCACGACTGATCAACTAAACTTCACTTCATTATAAACTCTATTTAAAGTAATCGTAACTGTTAACAATTTATTCTGTCATTTACTGTGACCAACTTAACAGTATAATTTGTTTATATAATTTATGGCTTAAATATAGGACAGTAAATATTGTCACTTCACAGAAGAATGTTTAGGGTCAAACACCAACAAAGTTTATTTTAGTCTTGTTATGATCTATTTCCTGTGATCAGACCAGTTTTCCTCAGAAGTAAAACGGCATTCAGAATTGCCAAATTCACCTTTGTAAAAAAATAAAGAAGTTGATGAAGGAAAAGGACAGCAATTAATGTGAAAAAGAAGAACAGTTATGTAAGTAATAAAAAAACGTACCTGCAGCATTTTAGGGCCAAACAGCAGATGGTTGCTGAAAGAAGAATCCCGATGAAAAACGCAATGAGGACGTGCAGGTTTTTGAAGCTGATGAGAAATGAGGAAAGCAGATCTGGAATGCAGAGGAACAAATTAATTACATAAATAACAATGTATTGCTTCTTCATGTTAAAAAATAGTCGGAAAAACGATGTATTTAAATGTCATGTCGTGCCTGTGAGGGTCTGCTCTGCTTCCCCGGTCACATTGTTGCTCACACACTCACCAGGGGTTTGGTTACTGATCTTTGGAAATACTGCAAACAGAAAGAAAAAACTCAAACAAATCGAACAATAAAGTAAAAGAACATGAAGATCCTTCAGACTGCAGCCTACTTACACGTCACGGTTACTTCAGCAGCTTTAGTCACATTAGTGATCCTTTGCTCCGCTGTACAGACGTACTGACCAGAACACTCTGCTGTCACATTAGAGATGAGAAGAGTCGCTGCTCCACTCACGTGGTGCAGGACATTTTTGATTGGAAGTTTAGTCCAGGTGACACGAGATGGAGGGAAACTATCTCCACTGCAGGTCAGACGGAGAACATCTCCTTCTTTAACCGCTGTGTTTCCGCTGATCACAGGTTTCTTCATATCTTCAGGAAAACATTTTATACAAACTTTTAGAATTTGTGAACAGAAGATCTTTTTTTTATAAAACTATTATGTTGGTTGATGCCAAATAAGTAAGAACAAAAACTCCATTAAGACAATTTTCAAGGAGCATGAAAATCAAACAATATCTCTTCACTTTTATATGTTTTACAGCATTTGAAATTCATGACGCCACCGACTGCAAAACATACAACAAGATCACCGCTGATGAAAACCATCAACAATACATACTACATGTGGGAAAACCCTTCAGACATTACAGAGTAAAGGTGAGCATGAAGGTCAGTGATACTCACAGGTCACATTCAGAGTCTCCGTCTCCTCTGTAGTGATGTCGTTGGTGAATCTGACCTTACAGGTCACATCGGTGCCGTGGTGTTCAGCTGAAGGGTTAAAGGTCAAAGTTGAAATGTGTCTCCGTGTGACAGAAGTCAGGTTCTCGGTCTTCACAGCAGTGATGTTTCCTGTGATGTGAGAGTCCTTCTCTCCTGCTCCTCTCCACGTCCAGGTGATCTCAGGATCCGATCCAGAGCAGAGACCAGGAGCAGTGCAGCTCAGTGTGGTCTGCTGCCCCTCTGTCAGAGGAGGGATCCCCACTGTGGGCTTCTGGGTCAGACCTGAAGGGAGAGCAGTCAGTGAGAGGACTCAGGGGAGCAGCCTGAAGCTCAACACTCACTTCAATCCAACATCTGTGGAACTTCTATCAGGAACTGATGCAGTTTGTACTGTTTGACCAAAGAGGTCAAAATGCAAAACATTGTTTCATGCTCCGTTCAGACTGTAAATACAGAATATATGATGAATATTAGATTAACTAAATATATTGAAGCTCTTCGTACCTTTCACAGCGATGTTTACTTTTGAAGAGGATTGACGTGTTTTCTTGTTTCCGTCCAGTAATCTGAGCCAATAAGATCCAGAGTCTGACTCAGTGAGGTCATTGATGATGATGCTGCAGTTCTTCAGACTCAGGTCAGGCTGCAGCAGTGAAACTCGTCCAACAAACCGGGGCTGAGTTTTGTTGTTGTTCGTGTTGGAGTGAAATATCACGTCTGACTTAGCACAATTTTGTTTTGATGCTTCACATTTGTAAAACATCAGATGTTTGGGTGTAAAATTGGAAGTTTTGAAAGAACACGGTATGACCACACAGAGTCCAGCCTCTGCTTTTATTCCTCCTTCACTGAACGTGACACAGGATCCATTTTTACAGGGTTCCTCCTGCCACACTTGTGGACCTGTTGATGAAAACAGTGAAAGAAACTGTTTAAATCTTGAAGATTCTCCATGATATTTAAAAAATGGTGAGAGAAGGAAATACTTGGACATGGAAGTTTTTGTTTTATCAAACCTGTTCAGAATTAATATCTCTTCACACATAATAACTTTTCGTAAACAAGCTAATTCTATAAATTATATTAACATTTATCAAAGCAAACTATTGCTGTGTACTTTGTTCACGTCTTAAATGTTGGCATCATAACTAGATATTAATAAAGATTCATACCTGTGGCAGCAGTGATGCGTCTCACAGAGAAGAGCAGAGTCGCACAGATGAGAACAAACATCCTGATTTGACGATGGAGACAGTCTGTCTCTTTTCCTTTAACAAGAACAAACGTTTAAATGTGGTCATTTAAGTCCGGTGCCGCTTGTTTCACGTCTCTTGGTCTGGTTCTCCTGCTCTCCTCTCACCACGCTGATCTCTGCCGAGCGTCTCTGAACTCACTCTTCCTCTTCCTCTTTGTCTTCTACTTCGTTCCTATTTGCGGCACAACTCATTTAAAGGAAGTTTCGCTTCCTGTGTGTAAGAAATACATCATGTAAGTATATTCGGGGCGTTTTGTTGCTAAAGCCAAACTTAAATAAACCACTGATGTACATATGATACTATCTATTCATAGTAAATATCAGGTTGATAATGTGCAACTTTAACACTGAAAAATAAAATAAAGGAACAGTTGTCACGGTGTGGTTCACTTCCTGTCTTATTTTGTAGTTTTCTGCCACTCGTGTCCCCGGGTAACTTCACTTCCTGCCTTGTCTCGTCATCCCCTGTGTTCGTCTAATAGTTTCCACCTGTGTCCAATCACCTGCACCTCCCTTGTGTATTTAAGCCATGTGTCTCTTGTGTCACTTGTCGCGTCATTGTCTTTCGCCACGCATGTCTTTCGTCTTGGATCGCCGTAGTTTCTCGTCTGTGTGCTTTTGCCCCCGGTTCCTGTGTTTTTTGAGCTTTGACTATTAAAGTCTTTTGTTTTCCGCAAGTCTGCGTTTGAGTCCTGCCTTCCACCCGCAACCCTGACAGAATGACGCGACCAAAGAAGGGCTCAGCAGACCCGCTGCCAGACTACGGTCCGGACTACCTGGACGTAAGGAGTCCCTTCTGGCAGCGGAAAACAAACTGTGTTTTTGGTCCCAGGAGCTATCAGCTCGCCTGCCTCGAGCTCCGGGACCTCCTTAACCCTAGGAGGAGCAAGCGGAAGAAGCGATCTCCCGTTCCCGCTGGGCCGCCGCAGCGTTCTCCCGTTCCCGCTGGGCCGCCGCAGCGTTCTCCCGTTCCCGCTGGGCCGCCGCAGCGTTCTCCCGTTCCCGCTGGGCCGCCGCAGCGTTCTCCCGTTCCCGCTGGGCCGCCGCAGCGTTCTCCCGTTCCCGCTGGGCCGCCGCAGCGTTCTCCCGTTCCCGCTGGGCCGCCGCAGCGTTCTCCCGTTCCCGCTGGGCCGCCGCAGCGTTCTCCCGTTCCCGCTGGGCCGCCGCAGCGTTCTCCCGTTCCCGCTGGGCCGCCGCAGCGTTCTCCCGTTCCCGCTGGGCCGCCGCAGCGTTCTCCCGTTCCCGCTGGGCCGGCCCGACTCTCAGCCATGCCCCCGACCCGACCAGTTCCGGCGCCACGCTCCATGCCCCCGACCCGACCAGTTCCGGCGCCACGCTCCATGCCCCCGACCCGACCAGTTCCGGCCCCACGCTCCATGCCCCCGACCCGACCAGTACCGGCCCCACGCTCCATGCCCCCAACTCGGCCAGTCCCCGCTCCGAGACTCAGGCTCCCTCCCTCCCATCCCATGGTCCTCTCCCACCCTCCCGTTGGTGATTTGAGGGCCGTCTGGGATCCGGCCCTTGAGGGGGGGGCTACGGGGTGGGTTATGGGGGGGGCTGAGCCGCCGCCGATTGCGGAGGTGTTCCGTGTCCCCGAGCCGGAGCCGACTACGGAGGTGTTCCGTGTCCCCGAGCCGGAGCCGACTGCGGAGGTGTTCCGTGTCCCCGAGCCGGAGCCGACTGCGGAGGTGTTCCGTGTCCCCGAGCCGGAGCCGACTGCGGAGGTGTTCCGTGTCCCCGAGCCGGAGCCGACTGCGGAGGTGTTCCGTGTCCCCGAGCCGGAGCCGACTACGGAGGTGTTCCGTGTCCCCGAGCTGGAGCCGACTGCGGAGGTGTTCCGTGTCCCCGAGCCGGAGCAGACTGCGGAGGTGTTCCGTGTCCCCGAGCCGGAGCAGACTGCGGAGGTGTTCCGTGTCCCCGAGCCGGAGCAGACTGCGGAGGTGTTCCGTGTCCCCGAGCCGGAGCCGACTGCGGAGGTGTTCCGTGTCCCCGAGCCGGACCTCACTGCGGAGGTGTTCCGTGTCCCCGAGCCGGACCTCACTGCGGAGGTGTTCCGTGTCCACGAGCCGGACCTCACTGCGGAGGTGTTCCGTGTCCCCGAGCCGGACCTCACTGCGGAGGTGTTCCGTGTCCCCGAGCCGCCGCCGACGACTACTAACCCGGAGGTTTCCCGTGTCCCCGAGCCGCCGCCGACGACTACTAACCCGGAGGTTTCCCGTGTCCCCGAGCCGACGACGACTACTAACCCGGAGGTTTCCCGTGTCCCCGAGCCGACGACGACTACTAACCCGGAGGTTTCCCGTGTCCCCGAGCCGACGACGACTACTAACCCGGACGTTTCCGGTGTCCCCGAGCTGCCGACGACGACTACTAACCCGGACGTTTCCCGTGTCCCCGAGCTGCCGACGACGACTACCCCAGACGTTTCCCGTGTCTCAGAGTCTGCCATTCTAGAGACGTTCCGTGCCCTGCAGTCGCCGCTCCGGAGCCGGATTGGTGACCGCCCGCCGGGCCGACCCCCAGAGGCTCCCCGCCGGTCGGGCCGCCCGCCAGGCCGCCCGCCAGAGTTTCCAGGGTGGTCCGACCAACGTCTCTGGTTTCCCTCCCCACCCACCCCTTGTTCGCTCTAGTGTTGGCCGTCTGGAATTCGGCCCTTAAGGGGGGGGTACTGTCACGGTGTGGTTCACTTCCTGTCTTATTTTGTAGTTTTCTGCCACTCGTGTCCCCGGGTAACTTCACTTCCTGCCTTGTCTCGTCATCCCCTGTGTTCGTCTAATAGTTTCCACCTGTGTCCAATCACCTGCACCTCCCTTGTGTATTTAAGCCATGTGTCTCTTGTGTCACTTGTCGCGTCATTGTCTTTCGCCACGCATGTCTTTCGTCTTGGATCGCCGTAGTTTCTCGTCTGTGTGCTTTTGCCCCCGGTTCCTGTGTTTTTTGAGCTTTGACTATTAAAGTCTTTTGTTTTCCGCAAGTCTGCGTTTGAGTCCTGCCTTCCACCCGCAACCCTGACAACAGTAAAAAGGAGAAGTACGATGTGTTTCTGAGAAAATGTGACACCTTAAGAAACTAATACATAATCTAGCAACTCTACTTCTACACAGCAACGCACAATGTAACACATGCGTTTGCATAGTGGGGGCGGGGTGCATGCGAGTGACTTGTATTATAATGACAATGATATATTTGCAACAGTGTGGTTTGTATAGTTGAATATTTTAGAGCAGCGATTCCCAAAGTGTGGGCCCAATGGTGGGCCGCGAGAGGTCATTTACAATAAATAAATAAAATGTTTTTAATTTTCAATTTGAAAAGTTTGAAATTAATATCAAAATAATGCGGCACATTAGTTATGTGAAACATTAATTGATGAAGCACAAACTATTTAAACAAATAGATTATTAAAACAATAAAGCATGCTTCTACATTTGTTGAAGACGACCTAGAGAGTCACGTCTATTTATTTATTTTTAAATGTATTTGTTTATTAGACTTTATTGCCCCGTGCATCACCACTGCTGCTTTTCATCAAGGACACATTTGTCCCGGGAGGCTTGCGTCACACACGCAAGGACGCAAGGAGGTGTGAAAAGGCACGGGACACGCAAGGGGGTAGATGACAACCAGCTAAAACCATCATTTACCATCATTACCGGCACATTAAGAGCAATGCGTCCAGCTCGCAGACCGGTCTGTCAGTCTGAATCTGAATATCTTGCCAACTTTACCGAACTATGGAGGAGCCTGCGCATTTCTTGTATATCACATATCACATTCACAACAACCTCATTATTATTTTTTTTCAAAAAGTCGATCCGTATTGAAAGTTGGCAAGATATTCACAGATTCTGACTTTTTCTTTCTCGGTATTTTACAAATACGGACCGGTCTGCGAGCTGGACGCATTGGTCTTAATGTGCTGGTAATGATGGTAAATGATGGTTGTAGCTGGTTCTCATCTACGGTCCACTACGATCACCGAAGGGGGCGTTTGTTTTTTGACAACGTTTTATCTCATAATTTCGACTTTCTATCCCCTTACATTAGTGCGGAAATGGGCTTCTATAGTTGTGTGAATGCATCACTCCAGCCAATCCAAAGACGGGGTTTGGAACCAATCAGGTGTAGAGACCATGGTGACTGGCTCCGCCCCCTTACTTTCAGAAAGAAAAACAGCGAGCACGTAGAAAACACCTTTGAGCGCGAGCAGAGACTAACCTCGCGAGCGAGGAACTTCACGTTTTGCGAGGGGAGCAAATATCTCGCGCGAGATGAACTTTTGCTCGCGGAGGTTTGATTTACGCGCGCGCATCAACCTGATTTGCGCTCTCGAATTTTGACAGTGATTTGCCGCCGTAGCTGCTCTCCAGCCACGCCGCCTGCCAAGGGCCCCTTTTAGAATAACTTATTTTCCCCGTTAAGATGGTTCAGCTACTGTAGAGAAAAGGGCGCCGTCTCTCGCTCTTTAATCTCATGAAGTGCTCGGCAAGAACGACAGCTTTGCTTCTCCGACGCGCCCTGAAACAAGCTCCATATCTCACGCGCTTGAGCGCCGCTCAGCATCTCGCCGTCGTAGACGAGCTTTGGCATGTTTGGCAGAGCGCCTTGAGCGCCGTGTACAACCAGTATGGATCAACCGATTAACCAATCGATCCATGTATATAAAGCGCTCCGGATTATAAGGCAGTGTCGTTTGAGAAAATTAATGGCTTTTAAATGCGCCTTAAGAGTGCGGAAAATGCGGTATATTTACTTTAATACTACAAGAGGCGCCACATTTGACATTGTTTTGTTTGGCGGCGCCTTTTGTTGAATAACGACAGGCGGACAAGAGCTGCCGTTTCGAGCGAGAGCCCTATTGTTTCATTAATCTGTTCGTTTAAATAGTTTTCAATTCATTTTTCACATAACTAATGTGCCGCATCATTTTGATATTAATTTCAAACTTTTCAAATTGAAAATTAAAAACATCTTATTTATTTATTGTAAATTACCTCTGCCCACCTGCAGCACCTTCGCGGCCCACACTTTGGGAATCGCTGGTGTAGTGGATCTGAAACAACTGGTTACGTCTTAGAACACTTCCAAAGAAATGTATGGACTTAGGTTTGTCTTTTTCATTTCCTTCCTTTAATATGATTTCATTATGTTGCCATATGCATTTAGATGTCATTGTACAATTAATTAAACCTGGTAAATGTATTTGAAAGCATGAGTGAATTACGCAGAGCACGTGTGTTGCAAAAGTCCGGAGAGATGTGCATGATGACTGGATAAGATTAAACTGACTGTTTTGTAATCATGTGTATTTATCTCAAATATAGTGAATTGGAATTAAATCCCAGTCTATTATATGAGCCTGTTTTAAATAAATCCCTCTTCCCCCTTGTTATGAGTTGAATAAAAGCAAAATTTAAGCAAAATAAATGATTGAAGATTACATTTCAGTTGAATGCGTATTGAAAACTGACAGCGAACTGGTAAGATTGTTTATTATTACAAGCAGTGACAAATGTAAGTGAAAAACGTGTAAAAGAGATGAGCTCCTATTAATTTACTATTATATAATAATGTACTCAGCAGTGAAAGGCTTTAGGGAATTAGATTTACTTCAAAATAAACAGTAATGAATAATAAAATTGTATTTTTAGGATTTAAAGATGGATAAAAGAAGAAAGAACCACCTGATCATTCTAATCACATTATTTCTGGGCCACCTAATCATTGATACCCCAACTGTGATAAACACCCTCTCCAAATCAAATCATGTTATATTGGTCATGAATTAAAGAATATGAGAACATCAATCAAATATGTGGTAAAAATTAAATTCAAGTTGTGGGTTTGAAAAGCGCTTCTACTGATACGATCAATGAACTCACTAATTAAGTAAAACCAGAAATTACAATGTTTCAACAAAGATTATTTACAGTCATGCATTATGGGACTACTTTAATATTAATAACAGTCCAAAGCGGGATATAGATTACAGTTAAATCAAAAGGAGTCTAGGAACCATTTTCATGAACCTTCACGCATGTTGAAGGAGGAACAGAAGAACCATCTTGTTGATCGCTCAGTGGAAGCTGACGCTTCTTAGTTCAGAGGTCGAGCGATGACATCATACTCTGGGGATTGGTGGGTTTTCTGCAGTGACATGTAAGTTCTGTCCTCTTGGTTTGGCGTCACTTTTTTCCTTGTGTTCCTTTGGAGAGAAGAAAGAGTGAGACATGACGTGTTGTCTCAAGGTCTCCGCTGCATCGACGTAGTGATCAAAGAACCACATGATGAAGTAGAGACGTACCAGAGAAACATCAAAAGGATCATGCAGATGATATTCACAATGAGAGAAACAACAGCGATCACCATCCAGGGAAGCTCTGCACACGGTCCATGTTGATCTAATATTACAAATGACATAATGTAGTTTAGTGTTATTAAAGTTTACACAGTCAACCAGTGTTAGCTGTTAATGACAGACACCAAAAACGACATCAATTTATGAATTAAATAACTCAGAAATATTGAATCCACAGCAGATGGTGGGATTTCTATTAAAGGTGAAGGCTATGATTATATGTATTCTATTGGAATGGATAATTTCATCATAGTTCACATTTTCAAAACTTAACAAATTGTTCTATAAACAACAATAGAGTCTCAACTATCTCTGTGTGTGTTCACCGTCCTGCTCTCCTGAGGTTATGATGCTTAATGTGTGTTTCACTTAACGAACTTGGTTGCTGCTGAAATACTCAACATCAGTGTTGTTGTTGTTGTTGTTGTTGTTAGTGTGCTGATGACGGAATAATGTGTGAGTCTCCAGCAGCGGCCATGTGATGGTGGCTAAAGTAAAACACAAACACACAAACTTTAAAATGTTTGCTTCCCCGGTCATATTGTTGCTCACACACTCACCAGAGGTTTGATTACTGATCTTTGGAGAAACTGCAAACAGAAAGAAAAAACTCAAGAACAAAGCGAACAATAAAGTAAAAGAACATGAAGATCCTTCAGACTGCAGCCTACTTACACGTCACGGTTACTTCAGCAGCTGTAGTCACATTAGTGATCCTTTGCTCCGCTGTACAGACGTACTGACCAGAACACTCTGCTGTCACATTAGAGATGAGAAGAGTTGCTGCTCCACTCACGTGGTGCAGGACATTTTTGATTGGAAGTTTAGTCCAGGTGACACGAGATGGAGGGAAACTATCTCCACTGCAGGTCAGACGGAGAACATCTCCTTCTTTAACCGCTGTGTTTCCGCTGATCACAGGTTTCTTCATATCTTCAGAAAAACATTTTATACAAACTTTTAGAATTTGTGAACAGAACATCTTTTTTTATCAAACTATTATGTTGGTTGAAGCCAAATAAGTAAGAACGAAAACTCCATTAAGACCAAAAATATTCAACAAGGAGCATGAAAATCAAACAATATCTCTTCACTTTTATATGTTTTACAGCATTTGAAATTCATGACGCCACCGACTGCAAAACATACAACAAGATCACCGCTGATGAAAACCATCAACAATACATACTACATGTGGGAAAACCCTTTAGACATTATAGAGTAAAGGTGAGCATGAAGGTCAGTGATACTCACAGGTCACATTCAGAGTCTCTGTCTCCTCTGTAGTGACGTCGTTGGTGAATCTGACCTTACAGGTCACATCGGTGCCGTGGTGTTCAGCTGAAGGGTTAAAGGTCAAAGTTAAGCTGCGTCTTCGTGTGACAGACGTCTTCCCAGCAGTGATGTTTCCTGTGATGTGAGAGTCCTTCTCTCCTGCTCCTCTCCACGTCCAGGTGATCTCAGGATCCGATCCAGAGCAGAGACCAGGAGCAGTGCAGCTCAGTGTGGTCTGCTGCCCCTCTGTCAGAGGAGGAATCCCCACTGTGGGCTTCTGGGTCAGACCTGAAGGGAGAGCAGTCAGTGAGAGGACTCAGGGGAGCAGCCTGAAGCTCAACACTCACTTCAATCCAACATCTGTGGAACTTCTATCAGGAACTGATGCAGTTTGTACTGTTTGACCAAAGAGGTCAAAATGCAAAACATTGTTTCATGCTCCATTTAGACTGTAAATACAGAATTTGTGATGAATATTAGATTAACTAAATATATTGAAGCTCATCGTACCTTTCACAGCGATGTTTACTTTTGAAGAGGATTGATGTGTTTTCTTGTTTCCGTCCAGTAATCTGAGCCAATAAGATCCAGAGTCTGACTCAGTGAGGTCATTGATGATGATGCTGCAGTTCTTCAGACTCAGGTCAGGCTGCAGCAGTGAAACTCGTCCAACAAACCGGGGCTGAGTTTTGTTGTTGTTCGTGTTGGAGTGAAATATCACGTCTGACTTAGCACAATTTTGTTTTGATGCTTCACATTTGTAAAACATCAGATGTTTGGGTGTAAAATTGGAAGTTTTGAAAGAACACGGTATGACCACACAGAGTCCAGCCTCTGCTTTTATTCCTCCTTCACTGAACGTGACACAGGATCCATTTTTACAGGGTTCCTCCTGCCACACTTGTGGACCTGTTGATGAAAACAGTGAAAGAAACTGTTTAAATCTTGAAAATACTGCATAATATTTAATAAATGGTGAGAGAAGGAAATACTTGGACATGGAAGTTTTTGTTTTATAAAACTTGTTTTCAGAATATTTCTTCACACATTATAACTTTTCGTAAACAAGATAATAATATAAATGATATTATATTAACATTTATCAAAGCAAACTATTGCTGTGTACTTTGTTCACACCTTAAATGTTGGCATCATAACTAGATTATAATAAAGATTCATACCTGTGGCAGCAGTGATGCGTCTCACAGAGAAGAGCAGAGTCGCACAGATGAGAACAAACATCCTGATTTGACGATGGAGACAGTCAGTCTCTTTTCCTTTAACAAGAACTAACGTTTAAATGTGGTCATTTAAGTCCGGTGCCGCTTGTTTCACGTCTCTTGGTCTGGTTCTCCTGCTCTCTTCTCACCACGCTGATCTCTGCCGAGCGTCTCTGAACTCACTCTTCCTCTTCGTCTTCTTCCTCTTCTACTTCGTTCTTCTTCGCGGAACAACTCGTTTAAAGGAAGTTTCTCTTCACACTACTACACTACTAACCCGTGCTACATATATTTATATATATCTGTATTAGAAATACATCTTGTGTGTATATTTGGAGGGTTTTGTTGCTAAAGCCAGACTTCAGAGCATTGTTTCACAAAATCTTTATTCTACTGCAGTTTGTTCACTAAACAAGAAGAATTTAGCAGCGTTTTCTTTGGACTTATTTTCTCACAACATTAATTAATTAGATAAACCACTAATGTACATATGATTTATAATTAATTTCAGATTGATAACTTTGAGAAAATGTGACACCTTAAGAAACTAATAGTTAATCTAGCAACTCTACTTCTACACAGCAACGCACAATGTAACACATGCGTTTGCATAGTGGGGGCAGGGTGCATGTGAGTGACTTGCATTATAATGACAATGATATATTTAGTCTTTAAAGTGCGGGAAATATATGCAGCTTAACATTTTTGTTGAAAGAACATCCATACTTGTAACAGTGTGGTTTTTATAGTTGAATATTTTAGAGTCTGCCTTTCATTTGCCAGAGGCTGGGCTTACGACACATCCTGGCGTCTTTCACGCTGCTCCGTGTGGTGACAGGTAGGCTGTCGACCCCTCCGACCCACGCGGATTGTCCTGAAACGGCCTGACTGGTATATAGGGCAGTGGCTTTAGCTCCCTCCTCCAGCCATGGTAAGGTTTTCCTGTCTGCTTTGTATTGCAGGGCAAAAGGATCATTGAGCATCAGCACTGCACCAGCTAACCTGCCAGAGACCACTGCTGCTTTGCCTTTGGTGAAATTCACACTGTCTGGGTCTGCTTTGCCTTTGGCTGTGTTTACCCTGTTTCGGTTTGCTTTGTTTTGGCCTCCCCAGATTGCTCATTTTTGTGTTTCGCTGTGGGCCTCCCAACTGGGTAAAGACATATTTTAACTGCGTATGAGACAGGCCGTACTTATTATTTGTTTGGATCCTTTGTTTTCCTCATTTTGTGATTTCAGTAAGCTTTGGTTAAGCAATTTGTTTGGTGTTTTATTGGTATGGTTTTTGTTTAAATTTAATTTTCTCTTTCTGTATTAGTTTTGGTTTAATTTATTTTATTTTAAAGCTGTTGCTATCATCTCCCCCCCCTATTCAGGTGCTGAGTCTGCGGTGGTGGATTGGTGTCCCAGGTGGCTCTTTTGTTATGTTTTTGCATGTTTGGGTTTGCTTCATTTTTAGTTTTACGTGTGGTGCTCCTTGGGTCCCCTTTTTTTTGGACAATCCATTGTTGTAAGTCTCAGCCCTGATTGGTTCCCCCGTTGCTCGTCCCAGAGTGAGGTTTTTAAACAGTAAATTGAATTTAATAAAATTGCATTTTGTATTTTAAATTGTGTCTCTACCTCATTTGCGGCGAACTGGAGTGCATCCTTTTCTTTTGGTTGGGTGTAGAAGATTTAAAACAATTCCCTGGGTGAAATTCCCGTTGTCTGGCAACATTAGAATATTTAAACTGCCCTCACCAGCGTAGCTGGTGCAAGTTTAGGGATGGAGACTGAATTGCATGAACTGAGGGATTCAGTCGCTCCGCTAAGAGCAGATAATGAGAGGCTGAGACAGGAACAGGTTGCGACCGTGCGTGGTCCTGGTACAGCACCCTCAATTCCTCTTCAACCTGCTGCTCCTTCCACTACCAGTGCCTCTTTAACAGAGACTGTTTTTTGTACCCAGGGACAGGAAGTGTTCCATCTTTAGGGGAAAGTCCGGCATTGGGTTAGCCGAGTGGCTGGAGGAGGTGCAAGCCTGTATGAGAGCACGCCACTTGTCTGCATTAAATCAGGCGTTCTTTTTATACGAGATTGAGTATCCCCCCCAGTGAAGAGCGTGCAGACCCAGCCAAGATCATTGAGCTATATGGGTGTGCAGTCATACGTAGCATTGCAAGAGCCCTTTTTCTCCCGACGGCAACACGAGGGAGAGACTATTGCATTTGCATTAGCATTAATGGGCCTCATGACGTCTGTTAAGCAGCGTACACCTGGTGGCCTACCCAATGCAGAGGTTCTGTTACGTGACGAGTTTGTGGAGCACGTGGTGGATGGGTCGCTTCGTCGTGAGTTGAAGCGGTTTGCGCGCCGGCAGCCTGCTGCTACTTTGCTGGAGGTTAGAGTGAGGCAATCAGATGGGAACGAGAGGGCTTACCTGGAGGTTTTAGGGGTCGTAGCCATTCTGTCCCTTCTGTCTTCGGTGCTCAGTGTGTGGTCCAGGGCAGTTGCCAGGTAGGCATTAGTTCCGCTCAAGCCTCTGAGCTGTGTGAGATGAGGGAAATCCTCAAGTTGCAGCAGTTGAACGAACTGACTGAACATGGGCGGTGTTTGGGTCTCGTGCTTGGTAGATACAGGGTCTATGGTGTTGACCATCAGTCTCTTACTCACCAGCAGTTTAAGCCCTGGGGCCATAAGCGGCTCAAATCTTGTCACTGGCTCGAGCTCAGGGCCGCCAATGGCCTGGCCATCCATTACCTTGGTTATTTAGTTAGATGTGGAGCTTTGTGGTAAGCTACTGCCAGCTTGTGGGATTTTGGTCATTAAAGACCCCCCTGGAGGTGTGTCTTCACAGGTTCCCAGTGTTTGAGGGATGAATGTCATCCGCAGGTGCTATGGGGAAGCTTGTTATGCAGGCCCTCCAAAAAGGTGCCATGAAGCCAGTATTACAGCTGATCGGGGAGCAGGGACAGTCAAGATTCATGGTAAAAAGGCTTGTCGTACCCCAGGTGGCGTGATGAAAATTGTTGCTGCCACATGCTCAGAACGGTACTCTGGCACTACTGTGCTGTTTGAGTCCCTTTACTCTGGTCTGCCTGCCGGGCTCCTTGGTTCTCCTGCCCTGGTGTTGGTGGTGCGGGGCACAGCCTACATTCCCACTGTGAATGTAGGGTCCTCTGATATGCTGGTGTTGGGACCTTGAAGGAGGTACGAGTGGTAAGTCTACCCTCTGGGGTCAATGAGGTGCCACCTGTGGTGGCTACCGTGGCTTCTCAGTCAGTTTCCCCACTAGTGCCGGGTCAGATGGAAGGCCTGGAGTTGGATCATTTGCCAGCAGGAAGCACAGGGTGAGGTGAGAGTGCTTTTGGATCAGTTTGGGTCAGTCTTTTCAGCCCATGACGGGGACCTAAGTTGCACTGATATGATCTCCCACGAGATCCCGCTCTTAGATAACGTCCCTGTGCGGCAACGGTATCGCCGGATCCCTGTCACCATTTTTCGTTAACAAATCTTTTACATCCATGACTTAGACGTGACGAAAACGATCTTAAAAAATAAAAACTAAATCTATTCTAACTTTCGTTAACGAGACGAACATGTTGGTGGTTGACTAAGTCACGATACTTTTTCCCCCTAAATTCGCACGCAGCTAACAGACAGGAAAAGTACGGCGGATATTAAAGCGCCATGATGACGTTGTGCACAGACTGCGGACCGCGACGACTATTTTATGCTTCGGCGAGTTTGAATGTGGCTTCCTTAGTTTAGCTCAGCTGTCTCGGTATAGCTGACTGTTAGCAGGCTGAAGCCGGAGAAGGGACGGAGAAGGGAGTGGTTCGGGAAAGGTGCATAACGAGGCATGATCAGCCTCAGCTGATATTAATCAGTGTGTGTGTTTTGTTCTGCCTTTAAGTAGGAGAGATCCGGCGAGAGAGCTGGGCGAGGAGGCTGGAGCCGGTTGTGCTTGAAAAACCGATCAAATAAAGACTGTTCACTAAAACCCTCAGCCGCATCCTCATTATTCCGGGACCCCCACAGACCCACACGTTACAGTGGCGCCCGACGTGACTGGGGGATAGAAGCGGTGGACGACTAGCACCAGCAGGGGATGGCGGCCCAGCAGATTGTGGCGCTCGGCCAGATGATCGGGAACCTGGCGGTCATCCTGAGGGAGCAGGCGGACGCCAACCGACAGTGCCTGGGGGAGCTCCAGGCCCAGGTGGGGAGACAAGCCCAGGCGCTGGAGCAGCTGGCTGAACGGCCCGCGGCGGAGCCGCCGACGCAGAGGCCCGCGGTGCTCGCCACTCGAACAGTCTCGTGACGAGACCCTACGCTCAGCCTACGACCAAGTGATACGAATTGATGGTCATCTGGTGCGCCCTGACGCAGCGCAGTCATTTCCGGACTTTTCTTTGATTAGGGACGAAAAAACGCTATACCGGATAATGACCCGATTTTATTGGCCAGGCATCCAACGGTGAGGTCACGACCCTACAGGTTGCCTGAACACAAAAGTGGTTCGGAGGGAATTGGCCAGTATGTTGGAGTTGGGGGTAATAGAAGAGTCCAGCAGTGCCTGGTGCAGCCCCATCGTCCTTGTGGCTAAGAAGGATGGATCTGTACGGTTCTGCGTGGACTATCGCAGGGTGAACGACGTGTCACGGTTCGATGCCTACCCAATGCCCCGGGTCGACTAACTCCTGGACCGGCTAGGCACTGCACGTTTCTTCACGACACTGGCTTTTAAGTGAGGACCTGTTAAAATGTCATGAAGTTTGCTTCGCCGGTCATATTGTTGCTCACACGGGTGAAAAAAAAAAAAAAAGAACAGTTATGCAAGTAAAGAAAAAAAAAAAAAAGTACCTGCAGCATTTTAGGGCCAAACAGCAGATGGTTGTTGAAAGGAGAATCCCGATGAAAAACGTAATGAGGACGTGCAGGATTGTGAAGCTGATGAGAAATGAGGAAAGCAGATCTGGAATGCAGAGGAACAAATTAATTAAATACATAATATATTGCGGCTTCTTCATGTTAAAAAATACCTGGAAAGATGATGCATTTAAATGTCATGTCATGTGACACGACAGGTTTCATTTTAGAACAGTGGTAAAGTTCAGTCACACGTGACTCAATGTCATATAAAGCGTTACAGCGCCACCTCGTGAACAAATAGTTACATGCAACCAAACACCCTCAACAGTTTCTATTTGGGGAGAGTGAAACAATGACCCAAGAGGAGACAGGGCGGAAATAATAATCCACAAATCTTTATTTTAACACAATAATTAAAATATGTAAAAAGAAAAGCTAATGTTAAAATAGTTCACCCATGTTCATCACCTTTATTTACATTGTTCCAACAAAGTGATTGCTCCATCAGACAAAAACAAAATGTGCAATCTTGGTTTACATGAAAGTGACTTACATTTTCTTTATTCCATTATTAATAAAAGCTCACATGGAGTCACAAACGATTGTTAATTGGTAAACAAATACAACAAAACAACTCAGAACACACAAATAGTAAATCCTAAAACAATCAAGCAAACACAAATCAATAAGTCATAAGAAAACTAACATTTGTTTCTGCATTTCATCCATTTCAAGAGGAGCAAAAGAAAAGAGTCCATCTCTGAACTAATATGCATAATTTCACGTTCTTCTGACTGCTCGCCCATTGCTTGTGGAAGCAATGAAGGTGCTGCAGATGTCGGGGGTATTCCAGAAGGGAGGTTCAACAAACTGAGTCCATCCATCAATGGAGCCCCGATAGCACGAGTCACCACCAGTCACCATGACAACAGTAAATAAAAGATCACGCTATTTCACTGTGTTTGAGTGGGAGGTCCTTCTGCAGGCCTACGGTGAGCATAAGCATGTATTTCGCCACAATACAGCTGCAGCAGCGAAGGAGAGAGAGACTGCATGGGGAAAATCGCTGCCCGAGTCAACGCTTAAGTTTGAATGTACTGTTCTATTGACATAACATTTAACCGTAAGATCGTCGCAGCTTATAGTTATGAATATAAGTAGGAATGAAATCTGATTTTCATTTAGGTGCAATCCAACAGGGGGGAAAAAAGGACCTGGAAGCAGCTAAAAATGAAATATAAAAACATAATTCAAAAAGGGCATATATTGATAGGCTATGATTGCACCTCACTTTCTTTTTGATTCAGTTGTTTTAATTGACAGGCTATAAAACAAAGTAAATATTAATTCAGTGGCTACTTGAAATAGTAAATTAAACCCCTAATATGTTGTTTTTACAGGTATTTTCACACAATACCCCACTTAGGTATAAAATAAAAATGTGTCTAAGTGTCTCCTATCGAAGTCATTTAAAATGTGACGCCGTAGCCTACACCAACACTCATTAAAATACTAATTAAAAAACAAAGAAACTGAGTTTTGCTCAGCCAACAGAAAGAAGGCAGAGGCCCGAACCTGTCACCTCCCAGGACACAAGTGACTACATCAGCAAGTACACACTTCTTTTAAAAAAAATAAAACCAACATACCGTTCAAAAGTTTGGGGTCACCCAGACAATTTTGTGTTTTCCATGAAAAGTCACTTTTATTTATCAAATGAGTTGGAAAAATGAATTGAAAATAAAGTCACGATATTGAAAAGATTTGAAATAATTTTCATTTGAAATATTAATTTTGTTCTTCAAACTTTGCTTTTGTGTGAAAGGATTTTCTACTCACATAGTCCCCTTCATCGAGTGCAGGAGCAGTAATGGGAACATTTGTCCCATCTATGCATCCTATCACATTTGGAAGCCCTGCAAAATGACAGCTAATTAAGCTTCTGAGGTCGCAGCAGAATGTACATCATAATTTAAGAAAATATAATCTATGATTTCTACATCAGTCACCTGCAATCCTGTGGAATTCTTCTTTGATGGTTCTAAGAGGTTTGTGTCCGGGAAACACCAACATCACGGGTAACAGGCGCTTCAGTGCGAGGGGAACTTTCCTCACAGCTCTACAAACTGGTGCCTTGCCAAAGTGCTCTGCATCCCCGATGTTGTAAAGAAAACTACCATTTGCAAATAAACGTAGCGCGATGCATAAGATTTGCTCCGATGTGAGTGCACGTCCGGTGTGTGAGGTTGGTGATATACGGCCGGAGAATGTTAGTGAGATAAATGACACCTTGTGAGGAAAAGCGGTAGCGTTCTAACATAAATTCCTCTGGAAATGATAAAACGTCTAATCTGGGTCGGAAGACTCTCGCGACGTAAAGCATTTCTGATCACGACGGCGTCGATGTCAATTGGATTCGGTAGGAATGGGCAATCCATTTCTACCAGCTTCCTTCGTGTGGGAGGAGACGGTAGAAACTCCGGGTTTCTCATAGTAAACCTGCCAGCGAGCAGGTTACGCTCACAGTCTGTTGCCGTGGTGATTGACTCAGAGTGTCAGTTACCTCTCTATCTCTATCTTTCCCTGATCTCAGGGTTAACTTACTCTTGAGTTTTCACATAACCCGCTTTCTGGAACACCCCAGTCATGAGGCAGCGTTTTACTCAGAACACTCACCCTCTTTTCCCGACGTGTTCTGTTGGATTTTGAGGTTCTCTTTTGCTTCTCCGGTGTCGTTGCTTGCTGACACACTCGAGTCCACGTTGCAGCGTCGTGCCGGAGCCTTTTTTCACCCCCCTTTTCACCCCTGTGAGCAACAATATGACCGGCGAAGCAAACTTCATGACATCCTAAGTCAGGATACAAGATGTTTTTGTGCTTGCATCCCTGCATCTTCTGCACCGTGACCTTTGTTCTAAATACTACCACCTGAGGGCGCCAACATCTAAAGGTTTTCACACCCTACAATCCTAATTCTAAACATTTGAATCCATTGGTCCATCAAGAACTAAAGCAAATACTCTGATCCCTGTCTAACCCTGGTGTTTATCCCCCTCAGTTTCCCCCATATTCTCTCCTCATGTTGATGTTCCTTCCCCTGATTGTTTTGCCACGTGCTTGTGTTTTTGTTTCTGTGTCACCAGCAGTGTCCTCAGAGTCCCGCCCACTGCCACGCCTTCCTCCATTGACACAGCTGTGTCTCATCTTCCCGTCATCCCAGCCGACATGAATACCGCAGCTTTCCTCGCCTCCAGCTGTCAGTCCGTCCGTTAAAGCACGCCGGTATCTCGGCTCCGTGAGTGATTTCAGTCCTGCGTGATTCCGCAATAACCGCTTGTTTGTTTTTTCTCACTCTTGCCGTCCAGCGTCGAACCTCGGCTCTTCACCTGGCCGAGCAGGTCGCCAGTTCGTAGCAGCGACCTGCTCCTGCATCCGAGCCTCTGGTGTCACACAGTCGAGGTCCCCTGTCAGTCCGCCGCCTCGTCGCGCAGCGGCACAATCACCCTTCCGAGTGATGACGGATCGGAGCGCACGTGGCCGATTCCACTCGTTTCCTTTTTTCAGCCACTCACAATTGACTTGTGTGTCCTGTTGGGTTTTTTTGTCCTGCCGGAGAAAATAAATTCTGCTGTTGGATTGGTAGAAGCCGAGGTGGTCCCGCGTGTTGCACTTGGGTCCGTTTGCACATCGTAACAAATAAAAGCAGAGCTACCAGCTCTCTCGGTTTCGCCGTGTGACACACGCTTTTGATTGTTTTCACACGCACTCACGCCACACAACCAATTTCTCACGGCAAAAAAAAAAATTCTGATTTTGGGCCGAAGCGCGTTTGTTCCCTTTCAAACTCCCCGACGATAGATGGCGCTAAGGAGCGCATCTGTAAACCCTTTCGCTGCACAGACATCCTGTTTACCCCAAAGAGTCCCGAAGTTACCAACAGAATACGATTTTCAAACCGACACAACCGCGGGAGAAACTCCGGAGCAGCAAAGACTAAGGCACGTTAATGACATGTGGTTCAATTAAGTACTTTTTAAGGTTTTTTTGAAAAGTTGGCAGCTCTGAATACAGTGCGTTTTAGCTGCAGTCAAACATTAATAAATAAACGCCCATTGAGCTCGTCCCACAGTATCTGATGGCTATTTTAGGCTCACATACGGGTACACAATCATCTGTCTTTTTTTAAAGAATAGTTGCAAACTCGGGTGTTGAGTATGTAAATTTGTTTAAAATGGAAAAACAATTTAAGTAATCTTAATCCAAATCTCAAAAAATATTTAAAGGCAGATTTCCAGTGGACTTCAATCTATTAGTCCTGTTTTGCTGAGGCAAAGGTGCAAAGTACCTCTAAACTGTTAATGGCTTTAAAAAGTCAACCACGTATGAACTAAATATAAATTAATACGCTCCCCTTTTTCCAACCTTTCAATTGTATTCTTGTGAGTATATTTGAAGTAGTTACATACTTCACTAAGGACTCAAATTATGCTGATCACATGTGGTTGGTACATGAGTTTTTCAGGAAAAGACATTTAAATAGAAAGAGGAACGGTTTGACCTGGTTCTCTTTTTTCTGGTCTCTTCTCTCCACAGTGATGTCAGCCGTGGGACTCCGCTCTAAACAAACTCTCCCCATCGGTTATCTTTTACGTCTTTCCTCTTTGTGCAAACAACATTAATGCAAAGTATTGTCATCATGCAGTCATAAACCTCACAGAATCACAATATGCACCTTAAACCTTCAAACATGAATAATGAAGGACATCTGTGCTCCACTTTCATGACAGTGAACTGAACAAAAAGGAGATGACCTCTATGACCGTTACACAATCAATAGGGAAATAAACTGTGGCGTTGTTGGGGTGCATCTTGTGTCACTGATTAATTAGCCACACAGAATGTTCCTCCTTTTCAGCTTCAGCATCTCAGAAAGAGCTTCTGCATTTGTATATGATCTTCTTAAATATAGCATTAGTGTTTCTCAGTCCCTCTGTTAACTTCCTGTTCTCACATTGAGCTACTCATTTATTTTACATTTAATACATTGTTTATTTCTTCTCTCTGAAGAATGAGTGAAATAAAATTAACTAACAGACAACATTTTCATTGCTGGAAGGAGCTTTTATTTCTGTGCAATGTACATTTAGGCATCTAAGTTGAAATATTTCACATCAATAGAGGGCATTCAAACAAGCTTTTATGGTGTAAATGAGAGAAGTATTTGGGCTCCGGTGCCTTACCCTGCTCACTCAGTCACTTCACTTCATAACAAAGGGCACTTTGGTACAAGATGAGCTGCATTTCCCCTGCTGCTGCTGCCTGTCTGTCCTTCCTGCTTATTTGACTAATTCTACTAAGCATGTTTTTAGATATTTATTTCTCTTTCCTCCACCTTTAAAAAACACTTATTACATACAATGTGATGTTTTACTGTTTATGTGTCATTTGCACTTTCTGTAAAAGGAAATCCACCTCACACACAAACACTCAGCATCACATCTAAAACATGCATTTCTGCACTATATCGACCCCGTCGCTGAAGCTCACCCTGTTTATTAAGAAAAGAAGTCCCTCCATCGAGCTTCACGGCCCCTGACTCTCCCCCATTATTTCATGGACATTAGAGTAAACTGCAACATCCTCACCTCCACCCTCCTCCTTCAGCACACACTCTTCTGTCTCCTTATCTTCCCCTATGGCCTCCTCCTCCTCTTCCTCCTCCTCCTCTTCCCGGCCCTCCATCACTTCACTGTCCTCAGCACCATCACTTTGCCTCTCCTCCGTTCCCTTGTTGTTGATCTCGGCGTACTCTGTATCTGGGGTCTCCCGCGTATCCTCGGCCCCTCCGGCACGCTTTCTTTTCACCAAGGAAAAGTCGATGTCCGAGTACTCCACCTCTCTGGGCTGCACGTCACCTTCTGGGCCGCGGATCCCGTCGCTTTCCGCTGCTTGATGAGGATCCATCTGTCGGTGAAAATCAGAAATGAGAAATCATTTGCATCGTAACACATGAAGCCTCTGCATCCAGGCAGCAACTGGTTTTACTTAAATCTGCAAGGTGTGAAATTCACCCTGAAACACTAAACTTATATCATCTGTAAGCCAACGAAATGATCAGGAATGTTTTTTAAGTGAGAGAAACTGAAGATAAACAATGGTGATGCATGTCAGGACTGACCTTTGAGCCCACATTTAACTAATATATTGTACACAGTAGTAGCCAGCTGTTAATATAAATACCAGTGGAACCGCTTGAGTGGTCACCATCTCCAGAGTCATTCCACCAGAGGTCTTCTGTTTGTTTCTGGGGAGAAAAAAGGTGAACAAACATTACTTTTTTTAATCAAAGTTTTTTTTAAGGCCAAAAACGTGATCTTCAATTAACCTTCAATTGTATTTTCCCACGACTGATAAACTTCGCTTGATTATAAACTCTATTTAAAGTAATTGTAACTGTTAACCATTTATTCTGTCATTTACTGTGACCAACTTAACAGTATAATTTGTTTATATAATTTTTGGCTTAAATATAGGACAGTAAAAATTGTCACTTCACAGAAGAATGTTAAGGGTCAAACGCCAACAAAGTGAACTGTCTTTTCTTTTAGTCTTGTTATGATCTATTTCCTGTGACCAGTTTTCCTCAGAAGTAAAACGGCATTCAGAATTGCTGAACTCACCTTTATGAAAAAATAAAGAACAGTTATGCAAGTAATACAAAAAACGTACCTGCAGCATTTTAGGGCCAAACAGCAGATGGTTGCTGAAAGAAGAATCCCGATGAAAAACGCAATGAGGACGTGCAGGTTTTTGAAGCTGATGAAAAATGAGCAAAGCAGATCTGGAATGCGGAGGAATAAATTAATTACATAAATAACAATGTTTTGCTCATGTTACAGAATAGTTGGAAAAATGATGTATTTAAATGTCATGTCGTGCCTGTGAAGGTCTGCTCTGCTTCCCGGGTCATATTGTTGCTCACACAATCACCAGGGGTTTGGTTACTGATCTTTGGAAATACTGCAAACAGAAAGAAAAAACTCAGGAACAAAGCGAACAATAAAGTAAAAGAACATGAAGAACCTTCAGACTGCAGCCTACTTACACGTCACGGTTACTTCAGCAGCTGTAGTCACATTAGTGATCCTTTGCTCCGCTGTACAGACGTACTGACCAGAACACTCTGCTGTCACATTAGAGATGAGAAGAGTTGCTGCTCCACTCACGTTGTGCAGGACATTTTTGATTGGAAGTTTAGTCCAGGTGACACGAGATGGAGGGAAACTATCTCCACTGCAGGTCAGACGGAGAACATCTCCTTCTTTAACCGCTGTGTTTCCGCTGATCACAGGTTTCTTCATATCTTCAGGAAAACATTTTATACAAACTTTTAGAATTTGTGAACAGAACATCTTTTTTTATAAAACTATTATGTTGGTTGAAGCCAAATAAGTAAGAACGAAAACTCCATTAAGACCAAAAATATTCAACAAGGAGCCTGAAAATCAAACAATATCTCTTCACTCTTATATGTTTTACAGCATTTGAAATTCATGACGCCACCGACTGCAAAACATACAACAAGATCACCGCTGATGAAAACCATCAACAATACATACTACATGTGGGAAAACCCTTTAGACATTACAGAGTAAAGGTGAGCATGAAGGTCAGTGATACTCACAGGTCACATTCAGAGTCACCGTCTCCTCTGTAGTGACGTCGTTGGTGAATCTGACCTTACAGGTCACATTGGTGCCGTGGTGTTCAGCTGAAGGGTTAAAGGTCAAAGTTAAGCTGCGTCTTCGTGTGACAGACGTCTCCACAGCAGTGATGGTTGCTGTGATGTGAGAGTCCTTCTCTCCTGCTCCTCTCCACGTCCAGGTGATCTCAGGATCCGATCCAGAGCAGAGACCAGGAGCAGTGCAGCTCAGTGTGGTCTGCTGCCCCTCTGTCAGAGGAGGAATCCCCACTGTGGGCTTCTGGGTCAGACCTGAAGGGAGAGCAGTCAGTGAGAGGACTCAGGGGAGCAGCCTGAAGCTCAACACTCACTTCAATCCAACATCTGTGGAACTTCTATCAGGAACTGATGCAGTTTGTACTGTTTGACCAAAGAGGTCAAAATGCAAAACATTGTTTCATGCTCCGTTCAGACTGTAAATACAGATTTTGTGATGATAATTATATTATATAAATACATTCATGAAGCTCTTCGTACCTTTGACAGAGATTTTTACTTTTTGAGTGAATGTGAATCCATTTGCTTTCCTATTATTTACACCTTCAACTCTGAGCTGATAAGATC
Organism: Gasterosteus aculeatus; assembly: GCF_964276395.1. Taxonomy (NCBI): domain Eukaryota; kingdom Metazoa; phylum Chordata; class Actinopteri; order Perciformes; family Gasterosteidae; genus Gasterosteus; species Gasterosteus aculeatus. The sequence goes on along the minus strand of NC_135707.1, from coordinate 5,895,099 downwards.
CAGAGTCTGACTCAGTGAGGTCGTTGATGATGATGCTGCAGTTCTTCAGACGCACATCAGGCTCCAGCAGTGAAACTCGTTTTTTAAACCTGGCCTGAACTGTGTCGTTGTTCTTGTTGGAGTGAAATATCAAAACTGAATTAGCACATTTTGGTTTTAATGGTTCACATTTGTACCACAGCAGATGTTCGTGTGTAAAAGAAGAAACAGTGGTGAAAGAACACTGTATGACCACACAGAGTCCAGCCTCTGCAGCTATTTTTCCTTCTCTGACGGTGATACAGTATTCACCATTAAAACAGCTTGTTATTGATCCATCTGTTAATACAAACAGAGAAAAAAAAGGGTTTGGGTTATTTTGATATGATAATAGACCATTTCAGTTAAATAAAAGACGAGAGAAAGAAACAGGGAAAGGACGTGTTTAAATCTACATATTACTCCATAATATTTAATAAATTGTAAGAGAAGGAAATATTTGAATTATTTTTCTTTTATAAAAATGTTTCAGAATAAATAGTTCATTTTTGGCAAACAAGTATATATATATATATATATATATATATATATATATCCATCCATCCATCCATTGTCAAACCGCTTATCCTGCACACAGGGTCGCGGGGGGGCTGGAGTCCATCCCAGCCAACTTCGGGCGATAGACAGGGTCACCCTGGATTGGTCGCCAGCCAATCGCAGGGCGACACAGAGACATACAACCATTCGCACTCACATTCACACATCTACGGGCAATTTAAAGTCACCAATTAACCTGATCCCCAGAGCATGTCTTTGGACTGTGGGAGGAAGCCGGAGAACCCGGAGAGAACCCACGCAGACACGGGGAGAACATGCAGACTCCACACAGAAAGGCCACTGGGCGGAATCGAACCCAGGACCTTCTTGCTGTGAGGCGACAGTGCTAACCACCACGCCACCGTGCCGCCCTATATATATATATATATATATATATATATATATATATATATCTGTTGACATCTCACAAAGTGAGTCAACAGATGTTTCCATTGAGGACATTTATCAAAGCAAACTATTGCTGTGTACTTTGTTCACACCTTAAATGTTGGCATCATAACTAGATTATAATAAAGATTCATACCTGTGGCAGCAGTGATGCGTCTCACAGAGAACAGCAGAGTCGCACAGATGAGAACAAACATCCTGATTTGACGATGGAGACAGTCAGTCTCTTTTCCTTTAACAAGAACAAACGTTTAAATGTGGTCATTTAAGTCCGGTGCCGCTTGTTTCACTTCTCTTGGTCTGGTTCTCCTGCTCTCTTCTCACCACGCTGATCTCTGCCGAGCGTCTCTGAACTCACTCTTCCTCTTTGTCTTCTTCCTCTTCTACTTCCTTCCTCTTCGCGGAACAACTCATTTAAAGGAAGTTTCTCTTTATACTGTGCTACATATATATAAATATGTGTGTATAAGAAATACATCTTGTGTGTATATTTGGTGGGTTTTGTCGCTAAAGCCAGACTTCAGAGCATTGTTTCACAAAATCTTTATTCTACTGCAGTTTGTTCACTAAAGAATAATTTAATGGTGTTTTCTATGGACTTAATGTCTAATAACATGAATTAATTAGATAAACCACTAATGTACATATGATACTATCTATTCATAATGAATATGTTAATAATGTGCAACTTTAACACTGAAAAACAAAATAAAGGAACAGTAAAAAGGAGAAGTACGATGTGTGTCTGAGAAAATGTCACACCTTAAGAAACTAGTTCTGAAGTGATGAAACATTTAAACATTGACTTTCATTCTTTGAGACAGTTGATCATGATCATAACTATAAAGTACATGTTAGTGTGTCCACGTGTTCATCAACGTGTTAGTGTGTCCATGTGTACATCTGTGTGGGTCTAAATTTTAGTGTTTGTTTACATGTCTACGTGTGTGTGTGTGTGTGTGTGTGTGTGTGTGTGTGTTGTGCGTTTATCTGAGTCATGGCTGCTTCCTGACCTGCTCCAGCTGGACGTTCGTCGGTCGACTCTCAAACTCGTCCTGATGAAGTCTTCTCAGGCTGGAGAAAGACGGGGGAAGAAATGTGAGGACCATCATCACAATGTGAAGTGAAAGGAGCAGATTTGTGTTTGTCGACACCTAACCCCTAATTGCTCCCTGGGCAAATTCACGACCCCCTCTTAATTTAAGCTGACCAGCTGGCTTGACATCCAATGACTCAATTATGTTGCCACCCGTCCCTTAAGAGACGGGTGGAGACCAAACTCCAGTGCTGAGTGAGAAGCTGCGGGTGGTGGGGGTTAACGCGTCCACCATCTCCTGGATCACTGACTGCCGTGTCCTGTCTGAGGTGGTGGTCAGTGATATTGGAGCCCCACAGGGGACTGTCCGGTCTCCTTTCCTGTTCACTTTGTACACCACTTGTCAGGGATTGCGGGAGGTAGGACTCAGACGCAGAGTTAAAGATCACGAGGGACTTTAATTGTCAAAAAGGTTAAAGCAAAAGGCCAAGGGGCAAAACGGGAGACAGGAACTGCAAACGACGAGAGACAAGGACATGCGTGGCGAAAGACAATGACGCGACAAGTGACAACAGACACACATGGCTTAAATACACTAGGGAGGTGCAGGTGATTGGACACAGGTGGAAACTATTAGACGATCACAGGGGATGACATGACAAGGCAGGAAGTGAAGTTACCCGGGGACACGAGTGGCAGAAAACTACAAAATATAACATGAAGTGAACCACACCGTGACACCACTGACGTACAACTCGGCGGCATGCCATCTGCAGAAGATCTCTGATGACTCTGCAGTGGTGTACGAGGGACGGACGCGAGGAGTACAGGGCCGTAGTGGAGGACTTTGTGGAGTGGGCCGGTAGAAATCACCTAAGGAATACAAGAGCCTGGGTGTCTCATCGACAGCTGAACTGGAAGGCCAACATCAACGCCGTGTACAAAAAGGGGATGAGTCAACTCTTTTTCTTGAGGAAACTTCGACCCTTTAATGTGTGCACCAAGATGTTGGAGATGTTGTACCAGTCTGTTGTGGCCAGTGCTCTGTACTTCCCAACAAGAGCATCCTGAACAGGTGGTGGAAAGGAGGACAGTGAAAAACCTGTTGTCCATATTGGACAACCAGGACCACCCTCTTTACCACCTACTGCAGGGACAGCGGAGCACCTTCTCCAACAGGCTGATCCAGCTCCACTGTCACAAGGACGGATACAGGAAAACGTTCCTGCCAACTGCAGTAAGACTGTACAACAAGGCACTTCTGGCTAAATCCGTGTTTATTTGAACAACAACACTACTGTCTTAATTTAATTTTCTAATTTAATTTAATACATATTCCACTGTACATAGGCCTTTCATTTTATTTGATATGTTCTGCTCTGCTATTTTATACTGTACCGTGTATATATTGTGCATTTTTCATTTCGCACTTTATTGACTGTACTGCTGCTATTGCGGGGGGGTTAATGACATTTTTTAAGTAGCTCTATCTATCTAAAAATACCGAATCGTCCCGTATTTTAGAATAAAATAGCACATCCTGTCTTGAATGAATTCAGGACGGGGTTTGTCCCGTACTTTCCGAGTTGGCTTCTAATGCGGACCGAACAATCCCACCCAAATTCTGTGAAGACCTATAAAAAAGTCCTATTCAGCCCCTGATTGGGTAATACTCGCTGCCATCGTTGGTTTGATTGGCTACGAGCCTGAAACAAACCAATCAGAGTCAGAGGCGGGCGGGTCTCTGGACGGAGGTCGATTTGTCCCACTCTGAAGCGAAAGCGGATGCGGAGAGTGTGAGGAATCAATCTTAACACTTTAATGAAAACATGTTTAGGTTGTGATTTACCACCATTGTTACGTCATTGGGCCTGTGGTCATCGTAGGGTGACCAGTGCCTTGTCCGGTGTTACACCCCAACTGGTTTTTAAACCTACTGGTTTCCCAACGCGTGCGTGTGTGTGTTTACTCCACAGCAGCAGACGTGTCCGCCTGTTTGCTGATTCGTCACACATTTCACAAACAAATTGCCGAAAATCTTTTAAACGCATCACAAATGCATTGCAGCGTTTACGATTTTATGAGTGAGCACTACATCACAGCCACGTAGGGAGACATTTATTTAAGAAAATATAATAAAGGAACGATCGGATTGACCTGGATTCGAACCCTGAGGGCCAAAACATCAAAACACCAACCTGGCGGCTCTAAGTGAGTCAGTGAGCAAAAAACTTTGCCATTACGTGACGTTTACCACAGCCACTTACAAAATAATACAGTTAAGAAAATATATATTAAACAATTGATCTGACCAGGATTCGAACCCCATGGACCAAAACACTAAAACGATGGAAGGATGAGCGCACTATACGCTAGCAGGGGTCTTCAACGTTCTTCAGGCCGAGGACCCCCAAACTGATGGCGAGATGGAGCAGCGACCCCGATTCTACGGAGTTTGGTCCGCGATCTTTAGACGTGAGCACAAACGCGATCTGATTGGCTGGTGCCCGTGCAGTCATATTTGCATAGAAGGTGCTGTGAGTGAACCGGTCGGTGCCCATCTTGAGAGAGCTGCTGTGGGAAGCTGAATGTGTGTGTTGCGGACTGAAGGATAACGTCTTTTGGATGTTAGATTCATGTTAATTTGTATTTAAATTCAATTCTTATTCTGAAGACAATTTTTTTTTTTTTAATTGTCTTATTACCAAAAACTTTGCGACCCCCTGTTGAAGACCTCTGCGCTACGATGTGATGTATTTGGTGTTATCAATGTATTAAGTTGATCACATCAGGATGCAGGAAACCTTTTGGTGTAGTGGATCTACGTCTTAGAACACTTCCAAAGAAATTCATGGACTCAGATTTGTCTTTATTTCTTTCCTTTAATATTATTAATAATGTCAATATGTTGTCATGTGCATTCATGTGCATAGTCATTGTACAATAAATTAAACTTGCCAAATGTGTTTGAAAGCATGACCGAATTACGCAGAGCATGTGTGTATGCATGCCAAAGTCCAGTGAGATCTGCTTGATGACTGGATAAGATTAAACGGACTGCTGTGTAATCACGTGTATTTATCTAAAATATAGTGAATTAGAATTAAATACAGGTCTATGATATGAGCTTGTTTTAAAGAAATCCCTCTTGTTTAAGCAAAATAAATTAAGATTACATTTCGGTTGAATGCATATGTAATAGTTCAAATGGTTTGAGATAAATCCTGCTAAAATGGCTGAACTACGCCACCTGCTGTTACTAAGTGGTACATATGGACCAAAGGACAGGGAGGATTGTGGTAAATCCTCCATAGAATTGATGACAGAAACTGAGACAGGCGATCCACAATTTCTTTGTGTCCGTTGTGTTTTATCAGCTCCAGAAGCTGATATTAAACAGCCAGAAGACACCTAAAAGTGGTTACACTTATTGAAAACTGACAGCGAACGGGTAAAACGGTTAATTATTACGAGCACAGACAAATGTATGTGAAAGACATGTAGAAAAGAGATGAGCTCCTATTAATTTACTAATATATAATAATGTACTCAGCAGTGAAAGGCTTTAGGAAATTAGATATACTTAAAAATAAACAGTAATGAAAAATAAAATTGTATTTTTAGGATTTAAAGATGGATATAAGAAGAAAGAACCACATGATCATTTTGATCACATTATTTCTGGGCCACCTAATCATTGATACCCCAACTGTGATAAACACCATCTCCAAATCAAATTATGTTATATTGGTCATGAATTAAAGAATATGAGAACATCAATCAAATATGTGGTGAAAATTAAATTCAAGTTGTGGGTTTGAAAAGCGCTTCTACTGATACGATCAATCAACTCGCTAATAAAGTAAAACCAGAAGTTTCAATGTTTCAACAAAGATTATTTACAGTCATGCGTTATGGGACTACTTTAATAATAATAACAGTCCAAAGCGGGATATAGATTACAGTTAAATCAAAAGGAGTCTAGGAACCATTTTCATGAACCTTCATGCATGTTGAAGAAGGAACAGAAGAACCATCTTGTTGATCCCTCAGTGGAAGCTGATGCTTCTTAGTTCAGAGGTTGAGCGATGACATCATACTCTGGGGATTGGTGGGTTTTCTGCAGTGACATGTAAGTTCTGTCCTCTTGGTTTGGCGTCACTTTTTTCCTTGTGTTCCTTTGGAGAGAAGAAAGAGTGAGACATGACGTGTTGTCTCAAGGTCTCCGCTGCATCGACGTAGTGATCAAAGAACCACATGATGAAGTAGAGACGTACCAGAGAAACATCAAGAGGATCATGCAGATGATATTCACAACGAGAGAAACAACAGCGATCACCATCCAGGGAATCTCTGGACCGCGTTGATCTAATATTACAAATGACACAATGTAGTTTAGTGTTATTAAAGTTGTAAATAGTCAACCGGTGTTAGCTGTTAATGACAAGACACCAAAAATGACAAATTCATCAATAATACGTCACATTACAGCAGATGGTGGGATTTCTATTAAAAGTGAAGGCTTTTAATTCTATTGGAATGGATTATTTCATAGAACTTAACAAGTTATTCTTTAAATCCATCAATAGAGTCTAAACTATCTCTGTGTGTGTTCATCGTCCTGCTCTCCTGAGGTTATGATGCTTAATGTGTGTTTCACTTAACTAACTTCGTTGCTGATGAAATACTCAACAAAAGTGTTGTTGTTGTTAGTGCAGTGATGACGGAATACTGTGTGAGTAAACACACACACACACACACACACACACACACACACACACTGGTTAATTAAATAAATAACAATGTATTGCTGCTTCTTCATGTTAAAGAATAGTTGGAAAGATGATGTTTTTAAATGTCATGTCGTGCCTGTGAGGGTCTGCTCTGCTTCCCCGGTCACATTGTTGCTCACACAATCACCAGGGGTTTGGTTACTGATCTTTGGAGAAACTGCAAACAGAAAGAAAAAACTCAAGAACAAAGCGAACAATAAAGTAAAAGAACATGAATTCAGGAAAACATTTTTTACAAACTTTTAGAATTTGTGAACAGAACATCTTTTTTTTATCAAACTATTATGTTGGTTGAAGCCAAATAAGTAAGAACGAAAACTCCATTAAGACCAAAAATATTCAACAAGGAGCATGAAAATCAAACAATATCTCTTCACTTTCATATGTTTTACAGCATTTGAAATTCATGACGCCACCGACTGCAAAACATACAACAAGATCACCGCTGATGAAAACCATCAACAATACATACTACATGTGGGAAAACCCTTCAGACATTACAGAGTAAAGGTGAGCATGAAGGTCAGTGATACTCACAGGTCACATTCAGAGTCACCGTCTCCTCTGTAGTGATGTCGTTGGTGAATCTGACCTTACAGGTCACATCGGTGCCGTGGTGTTCAGCTGAAGAGTTAAAGGTCAAAGTTGAGCTGCGTCTCTGTGTGACAGAAGTCAGGTGCTCGGTCTTCACAGCAGTGATGTTTCCTGTGATGTGAGAGTCCTTCTCTCCTGCTCCTCTCCACGTCCAGGTGATCTCAGGATCCGATCCAGAGCAGAGACCAGGAGCAGTGCAGCTCAGTGTGGTCTGCTGCCCCTCTGTCAGAGGAGGAATCCCCACTGTGGGCTTCTGGGTCAGACCTGAAGGGAGAGCAGTCAGTGAGAGGACTCAGGGGAGCAGCCTGAAGCTCAACACTCACTTCAATCCAACATCTGTGGAACTTCTATCAGGAACTGATGCAGTTTGTACTGTTTGACCAAAGAGGTCAAAATGCAAAACATTGTTTCATTCTCCGTTCAGACTGTAAATACAGAATATATGATGTATAGAATGAAGATCTGCACTGTGTGTATTTATTGAAGCTCTTCGTACCTTTGACAGAGATTTTTACTTTTTGAGAGAATGTCAATCCATCTGCTATCCCATTATTTACACCTTCAACTCTGAGCTGATAAGATCCAGAGTCTGACTCAGTGAGGTCATTGATGATGATGCTGCAGTTCTTCAGACCCACATCAGGCTCCAGCAGTGAAACGCGTCCCATAAACCCGGCCTGAACTTTTTTGCTCTTCTTGTTGGAGTGGAATATCACGTCTGAATCCCTACATCTTTTTCCTAATGGTTCACATTTGTACCACAGCAGATGTTTGTGTGTAAAAGAAGAAACAGTGGTGAAAGAACACTGTATGACCACACAGAGTCCAGCCTGTGCAGCTATTTCTCCTTCTCTGACGGTGATACAGTATTCACCAGGGCAGCTTGCCACTGATCCATCTGTTAATACAAACAGAGAAAAAAAACGGTTTGGGTTACTTTGATATGATAATAGACCATTTCAGTTAAATAAAAGACGAGAGAAAGAAACAGGGAAAGGACGTGTTTAAATCTTCATATTACTCCATAATATTTAATAAATCGTAAGAGAAGGAAATATTTGGATTATTTTTCTTTTATAAAAATGTTTCAGAATAAATAGTTCAACACACATAACTTTTGGCAAACAAGTATATATATATATAAAATATATATATATATTTGTCCCACAGTTGCAAAATGAGTCAACAGATGTTTCCATTGAGGACATTTATCAAAGCAAACTATTGCTGTGTACTTTGTTCACGTCTTAAATGTTGGCATCATAACTAGATTATAATAAAGATTCATACCTGTGGCAGCAGTGATGCGTCTCACAGAGAAGAGCAGAGTCGCACAGATGAGAACAAACATCCTAATTTGACGATGGAGACAGTCAGTCTTTTTCCTTTAAGAAGAACGAACGTTTAAATGTGTTCTCTTCCTCTTCCTCTTTGTCTTCGTTCCTCTTTGCGGAACAACTCATTTAAAGGAAGTTTTGCTTCCTACTGCTAACCCGTGCTATATATATATACATATATGTGTGTAAGAAATACATCATGTGCGTATATTTGGGGCGTTTTGTTGCTAAAGCCAAACTTAAATAAACCACTGATGTACATATGATACTATCTATTCATAATGAATATCAGGTTTATATTGCGCAACTTAAACACTGAAAAATAAAATAAAGGAACAGTAAAAAGGAGAAGTACGATGTGTTTCTGAGAAAATGTGACACCTTAAGAAACTAATACATAATCTAGCAACTCTACTTCTACAGAGAAACACACAATGTAACACATGCGTGTGCATAGTGGGGGCAGGGTGCATGTGAGTGACTTGCATTATAATGACAATGATATATTTAGTCTTTAAAGTGCGGGAAATATATGCAGCTCAACACTTCTGTTGCAACTGCAATAACATCAATATTTGCAACAGTGTGGTTTGTATAGTTGAATATTTTAGAGCAGCGATTCCCAAAGTGTGGGCCCAATGGTGGGCCGCGAAGCTACTGAAGGTGGGCGCGAGAGGTCATTTACAATAAATAGATAAAATGTTTTTAATTTTCAATTTTGAAAAGTTTGAAATTAATATTAAAATGATGCGGCACATTAGTTATGTTAAAAATTGATTGATGAAGCACTAACTATTTATTCAAACAGATTATTAAAACAATATGGGGCAACGCATGCTTTTGCATTTGTTGAAGACGACCACGAGTCACGTCTATTTATTTATTTATTTGTTTATTAGACTTGCCCCGTGCATCACCACTGCTGCTTTTCATCAAGGACACATTTGTCCCGTGTTTTCCTCCACAACTTTGTGCACCTCTCGACCGGCAAACCGGCGTTTGCGGCGATCTCCCTCCGTGAATCCAACCCGCTTCTACAACCCGCCAATGACGGCTTGTATAAACGGTCATATTTATGCATTTCTTCCGACAAAAGCTCTTCAATCTGATCCGTTCTCTCATAAACATTCTTCGTTTTAATAATGGCGGTATCGGGCTATGAAAGCGGAAATGTGAGACTCCGTAAAGGACGTAGTTAGCGGACCAATCGCAGCCTGGTGCGCTGCGGGAGGCCTGCGTCACACACGCAAGGACGCAAGGAGGTGTGAAAAGGCACGCAAGGGACACGCAAGGGGGTAGATGACAACCAGCTACAACCATCATTTACCATCATTACCGGCACATTAAGAGCAATGCGTCCAGCTCGCAGACCGGTCTGTCAGTCTGAATCTGAATATCTTGCCAACTTTACCGAACTATGGAGGAGCCTGCGCATATCTTGTATATCACATATCACATTCACTACAACCTCATTATTTTTTTTTTTCAAAAAGTCGATCCGTATTGAAAGTTGGCAAGATATTCACAGATTCTGACTTTTTCTTTCTCGGTATTTTACAAATACGGACCGGTCTGCGAGCTGGACGCATTGCTCTTAATGTGCCGGTAATGATGGTAAATGATGGTTGTAGCTGGTTGTCATCTACGGTCCACTACGATTACCGAAGAGGGCGTTTGTTTTTTGACAACGTTTTATCTCATAATTTCAACTTTCTATCCCCTTTCTTTAGTGCGGAAATGGGCTTCTATAGTTGTGTGAATGCATCACTACAGCCAATCCAAAGACGGGGTTTGGAACCAATCAGGTGTAGAGACCATGGTGACTGGCTCCGCCCCCTTACTTTCAGAAAGAAATACAGCGAGCACGTAGAAAACACCTTTGAGCGCGAGCAGAGACTAACCTCGCGAGCGAGGAACTTCACGTTTCGCGAGGGAGCAAATATCTCGCGCGAGATGAACTTTTGCTCGCGGAGGTTTGATTTACGCGCGCGCATCAACCTGATTTGCGCTCTCGAATTTTGACAGTGATTTGCCGCCGTAGCTGCTCTCCAGCCACGGCGCCTGCCAAGGGCCCCTTTTAGAATAACTTATTTTCCCCGTTAAGATGGTTCAGCTACTGTAGAGAAAAGGGCGCCGTCTCTCGCTCTTTAATCTCATGAAGTGCTCGGCAAGAACGACAGCTTTGCTTCTCCGACGCGCCCTGAAACAAGCTCCATATCTCACGCGCTTGAGCGCCGCTCAGCATCTCGCCGTCGTAGACGAGCTTTGGCATGTTTGGCAGAGCGCCTTGAGCGCCGTGTACAACCAGTATGGATCAACCGATTAACCAATTGATCCATATATATAAAGCGCTCCGGATTATAAGGCAGTGTCGTTTGAGAAAATTAAAGGCTTTTAAATGCGCCTTAAGAGTGCGGAAAATGCGGTATATTTACTTTAATACTACAAGAGGCGCCACATTTGACATTGTTTTGTTTGGCGGCGCCTTTTGTTGAATAACGACAGGCGGACAAGAGCTGCCGTTTCGAGCGAGAGCCTTATTGTTTTATTAATCTGTTAGTTTAAATTGTTTGTGCTTCATCAATTCATTTTTCACATAACTAATGTGCCGCATCATTTTGATATTAATTTCAAACTTTTCAAATTGAAAATTAAAAACATTTTATTTATTTATTGTAAATGACCTCTCGCGGCCCACCTGCAGCATCTTCGCGGCCCACACTTTGGGAATCGCTGGTGTAGTGGATCTGAAACAACTGGTTACGTCTTAGAACACTTCCAAAGAAATGTATGGACTTAGGTTTGTCTTTTTCATTTCTTTCCTTTAATATGATTTCATTATGTTGCCATATGCATTTAGATATCATTGTACAATTAATTAAACCTGGTAAATGTGTTTGAAAGCATGAGTGAATTACGCAGAGCATGTGTGTTGCAAAAGTCCGGAGAGATGTGCATGATGACTGGATAAGATTAAACTGACTGTTTTGTAATCATGTGTATTTATCTCAAACATAGTGAATTGGAATTAAATCCCAGTCTATTATATGAGCCTGTTTTAAATAAATCCCTCTTCCCCCTTGTTATGAGTTGAATAAAAGGAAAATTTAAGCAAAATAAATGATTGAAGATTAAATTTCAGTTGAATACGTATTGAAAACTAACAGCGAACTGGTAAGATTGTTTATTATTACAAGCAGTGACAAATGTAAGTGAAAAACATGTAAAAGAGATGAGCTCCTATTAATTTACTATTATATAATAATGTACTCAGCAGTGAAAGGCTTTAGGGAATTAGATATACTTCAAAATAAACAGTAATGAAAAATAAAATTGTATTTTTAGGATTTAAAGATGGATAAAAGAAGAAAGAACCACCTGATCATTCTAATCACATTATTTCTGGGCCACCTAATCATTGATACCCCAACTGTGATAAACACCCTCTCCAAATCAAATCATGTTATATTGGTCATGAATTAAAGAATATGAGAACATCAATCAAATATGTGGTGAAAATTAAATACAAGTTGTGGGTTTGAAAAGCGCTTCTACTGATACGATCAATGAACTCACTAATTAAGTAAAACCAGAAATTACAATGTTTCAACAAAGATTATTTACAGTCACGCATTATGGGACTACTTTAATATTAATAATAGTCCAAAGCGGGATATAGATTACAGTTAAATCAAAAGGAGTCTAGGAACCATATTCATGAACCTTCATGCATGTTGATGGAGGAACAGAAGAACCATCTTGTTGATCCCTCAGTGGAAGCTGACGCTTCTTAGTTCAGAGGTTGAGCGATGACATCATACTCTGGGGATTGGTGGGTTTTCTGCAGTGACATGTAAGTTCTGTCCTCTTGGTTTGGCGTCACTTTTTTCCTTGTGTTCCTTTGGAGAGAAGAAAGAGTGAGACATGACGTGTTGTCTCAAGGTCTCCGCTGCATCGACGTAGTGATGAAAGAACAACATGATGAAGTAGAGACGTACCAGAGAAACATCAAAAGGATCATGCAGATGATGTTCACAACGAGAGAAACAACAGCGATCACCATCCAGAGAAGCTCTGCACACGGTCCATGTTGATCTAATATTACAAATGACATAATGTAGTTTACTGTTATTAAAGTTTACACAGTCAACCAGTGTTAGCTGTTAATGACAGACACCAAAAATGACATTAATTTATGAATTAAATAACTCAGAAATATTGAATCCACAGCAGATGGTGGGGTTTCTATTAAAGGTGAAGGCTATGATTATATGTATTCTATTGGAATGGATAATTTCATCATTCACATTTTCAAAACTTAACAAATTGTTCTATAAACAACAATAGAGTCTCAACTATATCTGTGTGTGTTCACCGTCCTGCTCTCCTGAGGTTATGATGCTTAATGTGTGTTTCACTTAACGAACTTGGTTGCTGCTGAAATACTCAACATCAGTGTTGTTGTTGTTGTTGTTGTTGTTAGTGTGCTGATGACGGAATAATGTGTGAGTCTCCAGCAGCGGCCATGTGATGGTGGATAAAATAAAACACACACACACAAACTTTAAAATGTTTGCTTCCCCGGTCATATTGTTGCTCACACACTCACCAGAGGTTTGATTACTGATCTTTGGAGAAACTGCAAACAGAAAGAAAAAACTCAAGAACAAAGCGAACAATAAAGTAAAAGAACATGAAGATCCTTCAGACTGCAGCCTACTTACACGTCACGGTTACTTCAGCAGCTGTAGTCACATTAGTGATCCTTTGCTCCGCTGTACAGACGTACTGACCAGAACACTCTGCTGTCACATTAGAGATGAGAAGAGTTGCTGCTCCACTCACGTGGTGCAGGACATTTTTGATTGGAAGTTTAGTCCAGGTGACACGAGATGGAGGGAAACTATCTCCACTGCAGGTCAGACGGAGAACATCTCCTTCTTTAACCGCTGTGTTTCCGCTGATCACAGGTTTCTTCATATCTTCAGAAAAACATTTTATACAAACTTTTAGAATTTGTGAACAGAACATCTTTTTTTTAATAAAACCATTATGTTGGTTTAAGCCAAATAAGTAAGAACGAAAACTCCATTAAGACCAAAAATATTCAACAAGGAGCATGAAAATCAAACAATATCTCTTCACTTTTATATGTTTTACAGCATTTGAAATTCATGACGCCACCGACTGCAAAACATACAACAAGATCACCGCTGGTGAAAACCATCAACAATACATACTACATGTGGGAAAACCCTTCAGACATTACAGAGTAAAGGTGAGCATGAAGGTCAGTGATACTCACAGGTCACATTCAGAGTCTCCGTCTCCTCTGTAGTGACGTCGTTGGTGAAGCTGACCTTGCAGGTCACATCGGTGCCGTGGTGTTCAGCTGAAGGGTTAAAGGTCAAAGTTGAAATGTGTCTCTGTGTGACAGAAGTCAGGTGCTCTGTCTTCACAGCAGTGATGTTTCCTGTGATGTGAGAGTCCTTCTCTCCTGCTCCTCTCCACGTCCAGGTGATCTCAGGATCCGATCCAGAGCAGAGACCAGGAGCAGTGCAGCTCAGTGTGGTCTGCTGCCCCTCTGTCAGAGGAGGAATCCCCACAACAACACTCACTTCAATCCAACATCTGTGGAACTTCTATCAGGAACTGATGCAGTTTGTACTGTTTGACCAAAGAGGTCAAAATGCAAAACATTGTTTCATGCTCCATTTAGACTGTAAATACAGAATGTGTGATGAATATTAGATTAACTAAATATATTGAAGCTCTTCGTACCTTTCACAGCGATGTTTACTTTTGAAGAGGATTGACGTGTTTTCTTGTTTCCGTCCAGTAATCTGAGCCAATAAGATCCAGAGTCTGACTCAGTGAGGTCATTGATGATGATGCTGCAGTTCTTCAGACTCAGGTCAGGCTGTAGCAGCGAAACTCGTCCAACAAACCGGGGCTGAGTTTTGGTGTGGTTCGCGTTGGAGTGAAATATCACTTCTGAATTAGCACATTCTTGTTTTGATGGTTCACATTTGTAAAACATCAGATGTTTGGGTGTAAAATTAGAAGTTTTGAAAGAACACGGTATGACCACACAGAGTCCAGCCTCTGCTTTTATTTCTTCTTCACTGAAAGTGACACAGGATCCATCTTTACAGGGTTCCTCCTTCCACACTGGTGATGAAAACAGTGAGAAAGAAACAGTTTAAATCTTGAAAATTCTCCATGATATTTAATAAATGGTGAGAGAAGGCAATACTTGGACTGTTTAGAATATAGAATATTTAGAATATTTCTTCACACATTAAAACTTTTCGTAAACAAGATAATAATATAAATGATATTATATTAACATTTATCAAAGCAAACTATTGCTGTGTACTTTGTTCACGTCTTAAATGTTGGCATCATAACTAGATTATAATAAAGATCCATACCTGTGGCAGCAGTGATGCGTCTCACAGAGAAGAGCAGAGTCGCACAGATGAGAACAAACATCCTGATTTGACGATGGAGACAGTCAGTCTCTTTTCCTTTAACAAGAACAAACGTTTAAATGTGGTAATTTAAGTCCGGTGCCGCTTGTTTCACGTCTCTTGGTCTGGTTCTCCTGCTCTCTTCTCACCACGCTGATCTCTGCCGAGCGTCTCTGAACTCACTCTTCCTCTTCGTCTTCTTCCTCTTCTACTTCGTTCTTCTTCGCGGAACAACTCGTTTAAAGGAAGTTTCTCTTCACACTACTAACCCGTGCTACATATATTTATATATATCTGTATAAGAAATACATCTTGTGTGTATATTTGGAGGTTTTTTTTTTGCTAAAGCCAGACTTCAGAGCATTGTTTCACAAAATCTTTATTCTACTGCAGTTTGTTCACTAAACAAGAAGAATTTAGCAGCGTTTTCTTTGGACTTATTTTCTCACAACATTAATTAATTAGATAAACCACTAATGTACATATGATTTATAATTAATTTCAGGTTGATAACTTTAACACTGAAAAATAAAATAAAGGAACAGTAAAAATGAGAAGTACGATGTGTTTCTGAGAAAATGTGACACCTTAAGAAACTAATAGTTAATCTAGCAACTCTACTTCTACACAGCAACGCAAAATGTAACACATGCGTGTGCATACTGGGGGCAGGGTGCATGTGAGTGACTTGCATTATAATGACAATGATATATTTAGTCTTTAAAGTGCGGGAAATATATGCAGCTTAACATTTTTGTTGAAACTGCAAGAACATCCATATTTGTAACAGTGTGGTTTTTATAGTTGAATATTTTAGAGTGAAACGTCCTTAAGTTCTAAAGTGACGAAACATTGAAACTTTGAGACAGTTGATTATGATCATAACTATAAAGTAAATGTTAGTGTGTCCATGTGTACATCTGTGTACGTCTATGCATCAGTGCGTCTCTGTGTGTGTTTAAATGTTAGTGTTTGTTTATGTGGCAGTGTGCAGTGATTGGTCCTAATAAGTGTCAGCTGGGTCTGGATGACAGCCAATCGCTGCATGACAATCCGGTATAAAGGCGGCCTCGGAGCACCTGTCTGCCTTTCATTTGCCAGAGGCTGCGGTTACTACACATCCTGGCGTCTTTCACGCTGCTCCGTGTGGTGACAGGTAGGCTGTCAGCAGCAGCTGACTTCTCTCCCACGTTGTCCAGCCAGTGCTCATTTAAGTGCTTTTGTGTCCTAGAAGCTCACTGGTATGGCTGCATGCTGCTCTCCACCTCGTGCACTCAATGTCTGCTGCTGGTAACTCTCGTGGTAGCGTCGACCCCTGTGACCCACGTGGATTGTCCTGAAACGGCCTGACTGGTATATAGGGCAGTGGCTTTCGCTCCCTCCTCCAGCCATGGTAAGGTTTTCCTGTCTGCTTTGTATTGCAGGGCAAAAGGATCATTGAGCAGCAGCACTGCACCAGCAAACCTGCCAGAGACCACTGCTGCTTTGCCTTTGGTGAAATTCACACTGTCTGGGTCTGCTTTGCCTTTGGCTGTGTTTACCCTGTTTCGGTTTGCATTGTTTTGGCCTCCCCAGATTGCTCTTTTTTGTGTTTTTCGCTGTGGGCCTCCCAACTGGGTAAAGACATATTTTAACTGCGTATGAGACAGGCCGTACTTATTATTTGTTTGGATCCTTTGTTTTCCTTATTTTGTGATTTCGGTAAGCTTTGGTTAAGCAGTTTGGTGTTTTATTAGTATGGTTTTTGTTTAAATTTAATTTTCTCTTTCTGTATTAGTTTTGGTTTAATTTCTTTTATTTTAAAGCTGTTGCTATCATCTCCGCCCCTATTCAGGTGCTGAGTCTGCGGTGGTGGATTGGTGTCCCAGGTGGCTCTTTTGTTGTGTTTTTGCATGTTTGGGTTTGCTTCATTTTTAGTTTTACGTGTGGTGCTCCTTGGGTCCCCTTTTTTTTGGACAATCCATTGTTGTAAGTCTCAGCCCTGATTGGTTCCCCCGTTGCTCGTCCCAGAGTGAGTGAGGTTTTTAAACAGTGAATTGAATTTAATAAAATTGCATTTTGTATTTTAAATTGCGTCTCTACCTCATTTGCGGCGAACTGGAGTGCCTCCTTTTCTTTTGGTTGGGTGTCGAAGATTTAAAACAATTCCCTGGGTGAAATTCCCGTTGTCTGGCAACATTAGAATATTTAAACTGCCCTCACCGGCGTAGCTGGTGCAAGTTTAGGGATGGAGACTGAATTGCATGAACTGAGGGATTCAGTCGCTCCGCTAAGAGCAGATAATGAGAGGCTGAGACAGGAACAGGTTGCGACCGTGCGTGGTCCTGGTACAGCACCCTCAATTCCTCTTCAACCTGCTGCTCCTTCCACTACCAGTGCCTCTTTAACAGAGACTGTTTTTTGTACCCAGGGACAGGAAGTGTTCCATCTTTAGGGGAAAGTCCGGCATTGGGTTAGCAGAGTGGCTGGAGGAGGTGCAAGCCTGTATGAGAGCACGCCACTTGTCTGCATTAAATCAGGCGTTCTTTTTATACGAGATTGAGTATCCCCCCCAGTGAAGAGCGTGCAGACCCAGCCAAGATCATTGAGCTATATGGGTGTGCAGTCATACGTAGCATTGCAAGAGCCCTTTTTCTCCCGACGGCAACACGAGGGAGAGACTATTGCATTTTCATTAGCATTAATGGGCCTCATGACGTCTGTTAAGCAGCGTACACCTGGTGGCCTACCCAATGCAGAGGTTCTGTTACGTGACGAGTTTGTGGAGCACGTGGTGGATGGGTTTGCGCGCCGGCAGCCTGCTGCTACTTTGCTGGAGGTTAGAGTGAGGCAATCAGATGGGAACGAGAGGGCTTACCTGGAGGTTTTAGGGGTCGTAGCCATTCTGTCCCTTCTGTCTTCGGTGCTCAGTGTGTGGTCCAGGGCAGTTGCCAGGTAGGCATTAGTTCCGCTCAAGCCGCTGAGCTGTGTGAGATGAGGGAAATCCTCAAGTTGCAGCAGTTGAACGAACTGACTGAACATGGGCGGTGTTTGGGTCTCGTGCTTGGTAGATACAGGGTCTATGGTGTCGACCATCAGTCTCTTATTCACCAGCAGTTTAAGCCCTGGGGCCATAAGCGGCTCAAATCTTGTCACTGGCTCGAGCTCAGGGCCGCCAATGGCCTGGCCATCCATTACCTTGGTTATTTAGTTAGATGTGGAGCTTTGAGGTAAGCTACTGCCAGCTTGTGGGATTTTGGTCATTAAAGACCCCCCTGGAGGTGTGTCTTCACAGGTTCCCAGTGTTTTAGGGATGAATGTCATCCGCAGGTGCTATGGGGAAGCTTGTTATGCAGGCCCTCCAAAAAGGTGCCATGAAGCCAGTATTACAGCTGATCGGGGAGCAGGGAGAGTCAAGATTCATGGTAAAAAGGCTTGTCGTATCCCAGAACGGTACTCTGGCACTACTGTGCTGTTTGAGTCCCTTTACTCTGGTCTGCCTGCCGGGCTCCTTGGTTCTCCTGCCCTGGTGTTGGTGGTGCGGGGCACAGCCTACATTCCCACTGTGAATGTAGGGTCCTCTGATATGCTGGTGTTGGGACCTTGAAGGAGGTACGAGTGGTAAGTCTACCCTCTGGGGTCAATGAGGTGCCACCTGTGGTGGCTACCGTGGCTTCTCAGTCAGTTTCCCCACTAGTGCCGGGTCAGATGGAAGGCCTGGAGTTGGATCATTTGCCAGCAGGAAGCACAGGGTGAGGTGAGAGTGCTTTTGGATCAGTTTGGGTCAGTCTTTTCAGCCCATGACGGGGACCTAAGTTGCACTGATATGATCTCCCACGAGATCCCGCTCTTAGATAATGTCCCTGTGCGGCAACGGTATCACCGGATCCCTGTCACCATTTTTCGTTAACAAATCATTTTCATCCATGACTAAGACGTGACGAAAACGATCTTAAAAAATAAAAAATAAATCTCTTCTAACTTTCGTTAACGAGACGAACATGTTGGTGGTTGACTAAGTCACAATACTTTTTCCCCCTAAATTCGCACGCAGCTAACAGACAGGAAAAGTACGGCGGATATTAACGCGCCATGATGACGTTGTGCACAGACTGCGGACCGCGACGACTATTTTATGCTTCGGCGAGTTTGAATGTGGCTTCCTTAGTTTAGCTCAGCTGTCTCGGTATAGCTGACTGTTGGCAGGCTGAAGCCGGAGAAGGGACGGAGAAGGGAGTGGTTCGGGAAAGGTGCATAACGAGGCATGATCAGCCTCAGCTGATATTAATCAGGGTGTGTGTTTTGTTCTGCCTTTAAGTAGGAGAGATCCGGCGAGAGAGCTGGGCGAGGAGGCTGGAGCCGGTTGTGCTTGAAAAACCGATCAAATAAAGACTGTTCACTAAAACCCTCAGCCGCATCCTCATTATTCCGGGACCCCCACAGACCCACACGTTACAGACCGGCTAGGCACTGCACGTTTGTTCACGACACTGGCTTTTAAGTGAGGACCTGTTAAAATGTCATGAAGTTTGCTTCGCCGGTCATATTGTTGCTCACACACGGGTGAAAAAAAAAAAAAAGTACCTGCAGCATTTTAGGGCCAAACAGCAGATGGTTGCTGAAAGGAGAATCCCGATGAAAAACGTAATGAGGACGTGCAGGATTGTGAAGCTGATGAGAAATGAGGAAAGCAGATCTGGAATGCAGAGGAACAAATGAATTAAATACATAATATATTGCGGCTTCTTCATGTTAAAAAATACTTGGAAAGATGATGCATTTAAATGTCATGTGACACGACAGGTTTCATTTTAGAACAGTGGTAAAGTTCAGTCACACGTGACTCAATGTCATATAAAGCGTTACAGCGCCACCTCGTGAACAAATAGTTACATGCAACCAAACACCAACAGTTTCTATTTGGGGAGAGTGAAACAATGACCCAAGAGGAGACAGGGCGGAAATAATCCACAAATCTTTATTTTAACACAAATTAAAATATGTAAAAAGAAAATGTTAAATGTTAAAATAGTTCACCCATGTTCATCACCTTTATTTACATTGTTCCAACAAAGTGATTGCTCCAACAAAATGTGCAATCTTGGTTTACATGAAAGTGACTTACATTTTCTTTATTCCATTATTAATAAAAGCGCACATGGAGTCACAAACGATTCTTAATTGGTAAACAAATACAACAAAACAACTCAGAACACACAATGAATTGTAAATCCTAAAACAATCAAGCAAACACAAATCAATAAGTCATAAGAAAACTAACATTTGTTTCTGCATTTCATCCATTTCAAGAGGAGCAAAAGAAGAGTCCATCTCTGAATTAATATGCATAATTTCACGTTCTTCTGACTGCTCGCCCATTGCTTGTGCAAGCAATGAAGGTGCTGCAGATGTCGGGGGTATTCCAGAAGGGAGGTTCAACAGAGTCCATCCATCAATGGAGCCCCAATAGCACGAGTCACCACCATGACAACAGTAAATAAAAGATCACGCTATTTCACTGTGTTTGAGTGGGAGGTCCTTCTGCAGGCCTACGGTGAGCATAAGCATGTATTTCGCCGCAATACAGCTGCAGCAGCGAAGGAGAGAGAGACTGCATGGGGAAAATCGCTGCCCGAGTCAACGCTTAAGTTTGAATGTACTGTTCTATTGACATAACATTTAACCGTAAGATCGTCGCAGCTTATAGTTATGAATATAAGTAGGAATGAAATCTGATTTTCATTTAGGTGCAATCCAACAGGGGGGAAAAAAGGACCTGGAAGCAGCTAAAAATGAAATATAAAAACATAATTCAAAAAGGGCATATATTGATAGGCTATGATTGCACCTCACTTTCTTTTTGATTCAGTTGTTTTAATTGACAGGCTATAAAACAAAGTAAATATTAATTCAGTGGCTACTTGAAATAGTAAATTAAACCCCTAATAAAATGTTGTTTTTACAGGTATTTTCACACAATACCCCACTTAGGAGACACTTAGGTATAAAATAAAAATGTGTCTATCGAAGTCATTTAAAATGTGCTCATTAAAATACTAATTAAAAAACAAAGAAACATTGAGTTTTGCTCAGCCAACAGAAAGAAGGCAGAGGCCCGAACCTGTCACCTCCCAGGACACAAGTGACTACATCAGCAAGTACACTTCTTTTAAAAAAAATAAAACCAACATACCGTTCAAAAGTTTGGGGTCACCCAGACAATTTTGTGTTTTCCATGAAAAGTCACTTTTATTTATCAAATGAGTTGGAAAAATGAATTGAAAATAAAGTCACGATATTGAAAAGATTTGAAATAATTTTCATTTGAAATATTAATTTTGTTCTTCAAACTTTGCTTTTGTGTGAAAGGATTTTCTACTCACATAGTCCCCTTCATCGAGTGCAGGCGCAGTAATAGGAACATCTGTCCCATCTATGCATCCTATCACATTTGGAAGCCCTGCAAAATGACAGCTAATTAAGCTTCTGAGGTCGCAGCAGAATGTAAATCATAATTTAAGAAAATATAATCTATGATTTCTACATCAGTCACCTGCAATCCTGTGGAATTCTTCTTTGATGGTTCTAAGAGGTTTGTGTCCGGGAAACACCAACATCACGGGTAACAGGCGCTTCAGTGCGAGGGGAACTTTCCTCACAGCTCTACAAACTGGTGCCTTGCCAAAGTGCTCTGCATCCCCGATGTTGTAAAGAAAACTACCATTTGCAAATAAACGTAGCGCGATGCATAAGATTTGCTCCGATGTGAGTGCACGTCCGGTGTGTGAGGTTGGTGAATATACGGCCGGAGAATGTTAGTGAGATAAATGACACCTTGTGAGGAAAAGCGGTAGCGTTCTAACAGAAATTCCTCTGGAAATAATAAAACGTCTAATCTGGGTCGGAAGACTCTCTCGCGACGTAAAGCATTTCTGATCACGACGGCGTCGATGTCAATTGGATTCGGTAGGAATGGGCAATCCATTTCTACCAGCTTCCTTCGTGTGGGAGGAGACGGTAGAAACTCCGGGTTTCTCATAGTAAACCTGCCAGCGAGCAGGTTACGCTCACAGTCTGTTGCCGTGGTGATTGACTCAGAGTGTCAGTTACCTCTCTATCTCTATCTTTCCCTGATCTCAGGGTTAACTTACTCTTGAGTTTTCACATAACCCGCTTTCTGGAACACCCCAGTCATGAGGCAGCGTTTTACTCAGAACACTCACCCTCTTTTCCCGACGTGTTCTGTTGGATTTTGAGGTTCTCTTTTGCTTCTCCGGTGTCGTTGCTTGCTGACACACTCGAGTCCACGTTGCAGCGTCGTGCCGGAGCCTTTTTTTCACCCCCCTTTTCACCCCTGTGAGCAACAATATGACCGGCGAAGCAAACTTCATGACATCCTAAGTCAGGATACAAGATGTTTTTGTGCTTGCATCCCTGCATCTTCTGCACCGTGACCTTTGTTCTAAATACTACCACCTGAGGGCGCCAACATCTAAAGGTTTTCACACCCTACAATCCTAATTCTAAACATTTGAATCCATTGGTCCATCAAGAACTAAAGCAAATACTCTGATCCCTGTCTAACCCTGGTGTTTATCCCCCTCAGTTTCCCCCATATTCTCTCCTCATGTTGATGTTCCTTCCCCTGATTGTTTTGCCACGTGTTTGTGTTTTGGTTTCTGTGTCCCCAGCAGTGTCCTCAGAGTCCCGCCCACTGCCACGCCTTCCTCCATTGACACAGCTGTGTCTCATCTTCCCGTCATCCCAGCCGACATGAATACCGCAGCTTTCCTCGCCTCCAGCTGTCAGTCCGTCCGTTAAAGCACGCCGGTATCTCGGCTCCGTGAGTGATTTCAGTCCTGCGTGATTCCGCAATAACCGCTTGTTTGTTTTTTCTCACTCTTGCCGTCCAGCGTCGAACCTCGGCTCTTCACCTGGCCGAGCAGGTCGCCAGTTCGTAGCAGCGACCTGCTCCTGCATCCGAGCCTCTGGTGTCACACAGTCGAGGTCCCCTGTCAGTCCGCCGCCTCGTCGCGCAGCGGCACAGTGATGACGGATCGGAGCGCACGTGGCCGATTCCACTCGTTTCTTTTTTTCAGCCACTCACAATTGACTTGTGTGTCCTGTTGGGTTTTTTTGTCCTGCCGGAGAAAATAAATTCTGCTGTTGGATTGGTAGAAGCCGAGGTGGTCCCGCGTGTTGCACTTGGGTCCGTTTGCACATCGTAACAAATAAAAGCAGAGCTACCAGCTCTCTCGGTTTCGCCGTGTGACACACGCTTTTGATTGTTTTCACACGCACTCACGCCACACAACCAATTTCTCACGGCAAAAAAAAAAATTCTGATTTTGGGCCGAAGCGCGTTTGTTCCCTTTCAAACTCCCCGACGATAGATGGCGCTAAGGAGCGCATCTGTAAACCCATTCGCTGCATAGACATCCTATTTACCCCAAAGAGTCCCGAAGTTACCAACAGAATACGATTTTCAAACCGACACAACCGCGGGAGAAACTCCGGAGCAGCAAAGACTAAGGCACGTCAATGACATGTGGTTCAATTAAGTACTTTTTTCAGGGTTTTTTGAAAAGTTGGCAGCTCTGAATACAGTGCGTTTTAGCTGCAGTCAAACATTAATAAATAAACGCCCATTGAGCTCGTCCCACAGTATCTGATGGCTATTTTAGGCTCACATACGGGTACACAATCATCTGTCTTTTTTTAAAGAATAGTTGCAAACTCGGGTGTTGAGTATGTAAATTTGTTTAAAATGGAAAAACAATTTAAGTAATCTTAATCCAAATCTCAAAAAATATTTAAAGGCAGATTTCCAGTGGACTTCAATCTATTAGTCCTGTTTTGCTGAGGCAAAGGTGCAAAGTACCTCTAAACTGTTAATGGCTTTAAAAAGTCAACCACGTATGAACTAAATATAAATTAATACGCTCCCCTTTTTCCAACCTTTCAATTGTATTCTTGTGAGTATATTTGAAGTAGTTACATACTTCACTAAGGACTCAAATTATGCTGATCACATGTGGTTGGTACATGAGTTTTTCAGGAAAAGACATTTAAATAGAAAGAGGAACGGTTTGACCTGGTTCTCTTTTTTCTGGTCTCTTCTCTCCACAGTGATGTCAGCCGTGGGACTCCGCTCTAAACAAACTCTCCCCATCGGTTATCTTTTACGTCTTTCCTCTTTGTGCAAACAACATTAATGCAAAGTATTGTCATCATGCAGTCATAAACCTCACAGAATCACAATATGCACCTTAAACCTTCAAACATGAATAATGAAGGACATCTGTGCTCCACTTTCATGACAGTGAACTGAACAAAAAGGAGATGACCTCTATGACCGTTACACAATCAATAGGGAAATACACTGTGGTGGTGTTGGGGTGCATCTTGTGTCACTGATTAATTAGCCACACAGAATGTTCCTCCTTTTCAGCTTCAGCGTCTCAGAAAGAGCTTCTGCATTTGTTTATGATGTGCTTAAATATAGCATTAGTGTTTCTCAGTCCCTCTGTTAACTTCCTGTTCTCACATTGAGCTACTCATTTATTTTACATTTAATACATTGTTTATTTCTTCTCTCTGAAGAATGAGTGAAATAAAATGAAATAACCGACAACATTTTCATTGCTGGAAGGAGCTTTTATTTCTGTGCAATGTACATTTAGGCATCTAAGTTGAAATATTTCACATCAATAGAGGGCATTCAAACAAGCTTTTATGGTGTAAATGAGAGAAGTATTTGGGCTCCGGTGCCTTACCCTGCTCACTCAGTCACTTCACTTCATAACAAAGGGCACTTTGGTAAAAGATGAGCTGCATTTCCCCTGCTGCTGCTGCCTGTCTGTCCTTCCTGCTTATTTGACTAATTCTACTAAGCATGTTTTTAGATATTTATTTCTCTTTCCTCCACCTTTAAAAAACACTTATTACATACAATGTGATGTTTTACTGTTTATGTGTCATTTGCACTTTCTGTAAAAGGAAATCCACCTCACACACAAACACTCAGCATCACATCTAAAACATGCATTTCTGCACTATATCGACCCCGTCGCTGAAGCTCACCCTGTTTATTAAGAAAAGAAGTCCCTCCATCGAGCTTCACGGCCCCTGACTCTCCCCCATTATTTCATGGACATTAGAGTAAACTGCAACATCCTCACCTCCACCCTCCTCCTTCAGCACACACTCTTCTGTCTCCTTATCTTCCCCTATGGCCTCCTCCTCCTCCTCCTCCTCCTCCTCCTCTTCCTGGCCCTCCATCACTTCACTGTCCTCAGCACCATCACTTTGCCTCTCCTCCGTTCCCTTGTTGTTGATCTCGGCGTACTCTGTATCTGGGGTCTCCCGCGTATCCTCGGCCCCTCCGGCACGCTTTCTTTTCACCAAGGAAAAGTCGATGTCCGAGTACTCCACGTCTCTGGGCTGCACGTCACCTTCTGGGCCGCGGATCCCGTCGCTTTCCGCTGCTTGATGAGGATCCATCTGTCGGTGAAAATCAGAAATCAGAAATCATTTGCATCGTAACACATGAAGCCTCTGCATCCAGGCAGCAACTGGTTTTACTTAAATCTGCAAGGTGTGAAATTCACCCTGAAACACTAAACTTATATCATCTGTAAGCCAACGAAATGATCAGGAATGTTTTTTAAGTGAGAGAAACTGAAGATAAACAATGGTAATGCATGTCAGGACTGACCTTTGAGCCCACATTTAACTAATATATTGTACACAGTAGTAGCCAGCTGTTAATATAAATACCAGTGGAACCGCTTGAGTGGTCACCATCTCCAGAGTCATTCCACCAGAGGTCTTCTGTTGGTTTCTGGGGAGAAAAAAGGTGAACAACCATTACATTTTTAATCAAAGTTTTTTTTAAGGCCAAAAACGTGATCTTCAATTAACCTTCAATTGTATTTTCCCACGACTGATAAACTTCGCTTGATTATAAACTCTATTTAAAGTAATTGTAACTGTTAACCATTTATTCTGTCATTTACTGTGACCAACTTAACAGTATAATTTGTTTATATAATTTTTGGCTTAAATATAGGACAGTAAAAATTGTCACTTCACAGAAGAATGTTAAGGGTCAAACGCCAACAAAGTGAACTGTCTTTTCTTTTAGTCTTGTTATGATCTATTTCCTGTGACCAGTTTTCCTCAGAAGTAAAACGGCATTCAGAATTGCTGAACTCACCTTTATGAAAAAATAAAGAACAGTTATGCAAGTAATACAAAAAACGTACCTGCAGCATTTTAGGGCCAAACAGCAGATGGTTGCTGAAAGAAGAATCCCGATGAAAAACGCAATGAGGACGTGCAGGTTTTTGAAGCTGATGAAAAATGAGCAAAGCAGATCTGGAATGCGGAGGAATAAATTAATTACATAAATAACAATGTTTTGCTCATGTTACAGAATAGTTGGAAAAATGATGTATTTAAATGTCATGTCGTGCCTGTGAAGGTCTGCTCTGCTTCCCGGGTCATATTGTTGCTCACACAATCACCAGGGGTTTGGTTACTGATCTTTGGAAATACTGCAAACAGAAAGAAAAAACTCAGGAACAAAGCGAACAATAAAGTAAAAGAACATGAAGAACCTTCAGACTGCAGCCTACTTACACGTCACGGTTACTTCAGCAGCTGTAGTCACATTAGTGATCCTTTGCTCCGCTGTACAGACGTACTGACCAGAACACTCTGCTGTCACATTAGAGATGAGAAGAGTTGCTGCTCCACTCACGTTGTGCAGGACATTTTTGATTGGAAGTTTAGTCCAGGTGACACGAGATGGAGGGAAACTATCTCCACTGCAGGTCAGACGGAGAACATCTCCTTCTTTAACCGCTGTGTTTCCGCTGATTACAGGTTTCTTCATATCTTCAGGAAAACATTTTATACAAACTTTTAGAATTTGTGAACAGAACATCTTTTTTTATAAAACTATTATGTTGGTTGAAGCCAAATAAGTAAGAACGAAAACTCCATTAAGACCAAAAATATTCAACAAGGAGCCTGAAAATCAAACAATATCTCTTCACTTTTATATGTTTTACAGCATTTGAAATTCATGACGCCACCGACTGCAAAACATACAAGATCACCGCTGATGAAAACCATCAACAATACATACTACATGTGGGAAAACCCTTTAGACATTACAGAGTAAAGGTGAGCATGAAGGTCAGTGATACTCACAGGTCACATTCAGAGTCACCGTCTCCTCTGTAGTGACGTCGTTGGTGAATCTGACCTTACAGGTCACATCGGTGCCGTGGTGTTCAGCTGAAGGGTTAAAGGTCAAAGTTAAGCTGCGTCTTCGTGTGACAGACGTCTCCACAGCAGTGATGGTTGCTGTGATGTGAGAGTCCTTCTCTCCTGCTCCTCTCCACGTCCAGGTGATCTCAGGATCCGATCCAGAGCAGAGACCAGGAGCAGTGCAGCTCAGTGTGGTCTGCTGCCCCTCTGTCAGAGGAGGAATCCCCACTGTGGGCTTCTGGGTCAGACCTGAAGGGAGAGCAGTCAGTGAGAGGACTCAGGGGAGCAGCCTGAAGCTCAACACTCACTTCAATCCAACATCTGTGGAACTTCTATCAGGAACTGATGCAGTTTGTACTGTTTGACCAAAGAGGTCAAAATGCAAAACATTGTTTCATGCTCCGTTCAGACTGTAAATACAGATTTTGTGATGATAATTATATTATATAAATACATTCATGAAGCTCTTCGTACCTTTGACAGAGATTTTTACTTTTTGAGTGAATGTCAATCCATTTTCTCTCTCATAATATAAACCGTTAACTCTGAGCTGATAAGATCCAGAGTCTGACTCAGTGAGGTCGTTGATGATGATGCTGCAGTTCTTCAGACGCACATCAGGCTCCAGCAGTGAAACTCGTTTTTTAAACCTGGCCTGAACTGTGTCGTTGTTCTTGTTGGAGTGAAATATCAAAACTGAATTAGCACATTTTGGTTTTAATGGTTCACATTTGTACCACAGCAGATGTTTGGGTGTAAAAGAAGAAGCAGTGGTGAAAGAACACTGTATGACCACACAGAGTCCAGCCTCTGCAGCTATTTTTCCTTCTCTGACGGTGATACAGTATTCACCATTAAAACAGCTTGTTATTGATCCATCTGTTAATACAAACAGAGAAAAAAAAGGGTTTGGGTTATTTTGATATGATAATAGACCATTTCAGTTAAATAAAAGACGAGAGAAAGAAACAGGGAAAGGACGTGTTTAAATCTACATATTACTCCATAATATTTAATAAATTGTAAGAGAAGGAAATATTTGAATTATTTTTCTTTTATAAAAATGTTTCAGAATAAATAGTTCAACACACATAACTTTTGGCAAACAAGTATATATATAGATATATATACCTATATATATCTATATATATATATATATAGATATATATATATATATATAGATAGATAGATAGATAGATAGATAGATAGATAGGATATATTTGTCCCACAGTTGCAAAGTGAGTCAACAGATGTTTCCATTGAGGACATTTATCAAAGCAAACTATTGCTGTGTACTTTGTTCACGTCTTAAATGTTGGCATCATAACTAGATTATAATAAAGATTCATACCTGTGGCAGCAGTGATGCGTCTCACAGAGAAGAGCAGAGTCGCACAGATGAGAACAAACATCCTGATTTGACGATGGAGACAGTCAGTCTCTTTTCCTTTAACAAGAACAAACGTTTAAATGTGGTCATTTAAGTCCGGTGCCGCTTGTTTCACGTCTCTTGGTCTGGTTCTCCTGCTCTCTTCTCACCACGCTGATCTCTGCCGAGCGTCTCTGAACTCACTCTTCCTCTTTGTCTTCTTCCTCTTCTACTTCCTTCCTCTTCGCGGAACAACTCATTTAAAGGAAGTTTCTCTTTATACTGTGCTACATATATATAAATATGTGTGTATAAGAAATACATCTTGTGTGTATATTTGGTGGGTTTTGTCGCTAAAGCCAGACTTCAGAGCATTGTTTCACAAAATCTTTATTCTACTGCAGTTTGTTCACTAAAGAATAATTTAATGGTGTTTTCTATGGACTTAATGTCTAATAACATGAATTAATTAGATAAACCACTAATGTACATATGATACTATCTATTCATAGTGAATATGTTAATAATGTGCAACTTTAACACTGAAAAACAAAATAAAGGAACAGTAAAAAGGAGAAGTACGATGTGTGTCTGAGAAAATGTCACACCTTAAGAAACTAGTTCTGAAGTGATGAAACATTTAAACATTGACTTTCTTTCTTTGAGACAGTTGATCATGATCATAACCATAAAGTACATGTTAGTGTGTCCACGTGTTCATCAACGTGTTAGTGTGTCCATGTGTACATCTGTGTGGGTCTAAATTTTAGTGTTTGTTTACATGTCTACATGTGTGTGTGTGTTGTGCGTTTATCTGAGTCATGGCTGCTTCCTGAGCTGCTCCAGCTGGACGTTCGTCGGTCGACTCTCAAACTCGTCCTGATGAAGTCTTCTCAGGCTGGAGAAAGACGGGGGAAGAAATGTGAGGACCATCATCACAATGTGAAGTGAAAGGAGCAGATTTGTGTTTGTCGACACCTAACCCCTAATTGCTCCCTGGGCAAATTCACGACCCCCTCTTAATTTAAGCTGACCAGCTGGCTTGACATCCAATGACTCAATTATGTTGCCACCCGTCCCTTAAGAGACGGGTGGAGACCAAACTCCAGTGCTGAGTGAGAAGCTGCGGGTGGTGGGGGTTAACGCGTCCACCATCTCCTGGATCACTGACTGCCGTGTCCTGTCTGAGGTGGTGGTCAGTGATATTGGAGCCCCACAGGGGACTGTCCGGTCTCCTTTCCTGTTCACTTTGTACACCACTTGTCAGGGATTGCGGGAGGTAGGACTCAGACGCAGAGTTAAAGATCACGAGGGACTTTAATTGTCAAAAAGGTTAAAGCAAAAGGCCAAGGGGCAAAACGGGAGACAGGAACTGCAAACGACGAGAGACAAGGACATGCGTGGCGAAAGACAATGACGCGACAAGTGACAACAGACACACATGGCTTAAATACACTAGGGAGGTGCAGGTGATTGGACACAGGTGGAAACTATTAGACGATCACAGGGGATGACATGACAAGGCAGGAAGTGAAGTTACCCGGGGACACGAGTGGCAGAAAACTACAAAATATAACATGAAGTGAACCACACCGTGACACCACTGACGTACAACTCGGCGGCATGCCATCTGCAGAAGATCTCTGATGACTCTGCAGTGGTGTACGAGGGACGGACGCGAGGAGTACAGGGCCGTAGTGGAGGACTTTGTGGAGTGGGCCGGTAGAAATCACCTAAGGAATACAAGAGCCTGGGTGTCTCATCGACAGCTGAACTGGAAGGCCAACATCAACGCCGTGTACAAAAAGGGGATGAGTCAACTCTTTTTCTTGAGGAAACTTCGACCCTTTAATGTGTGCACCAAGATGTTGGAGATGTTGTACCAGTCTGTTGTGGCCAGTGCTCTGTACTTCCCAACAAGAGCATCCTGAACAGGTGGTGGAAAGGAGGACAGTGAAAAACCTGTTGTCCATATTGGACAACCAGGACCACCCTCTTTACCACCTACTGCAGGGACAGCGGAGCACCTTCTCCAACAGGCTGATCCAGCTCCACTGTCACAAGGACGGATACAGGAAAACATTCCTGCCAACTGCAGTAAGACTGTACAACAAGGCACTTCTGGCTAAATCCGTGTTTATTTGAACAACAACACTACTGTCTTAATTTAATTTTCTAATTTAATTTAATACATATTCCACTGTACATAGGCCTTTCATTTTATTTGA
Organism: Gasterosteus aculeatus; assembly: GCF_964276395.1. Classification (NCBI taxonomy): domain Eukaryota; kingdom Metazoa; phylum Chordata; class Actinopteri; order Perciformes; family Gasterosteidae; genus Gasterosteus; species Gasterosteus aculeatus. The sequence goes on along the minus strand of NC_135707.1, from coordinate 5,864,027 downwards.
TATGTTCTGCTCTGCTATTTTATACTGTACCGTGTATATATTGTGCATTTTTCATTTCTCACTTTATTGACTGTACTGCTGCTATTGCGGGGGGGTTAATGACATTTTTTAAGTAGCTCTATCTATCTAAAAATACCGAATCGTCCCGTATTTTAGAATAAAATAGCACATCCTGTCTTGAATGAATACAGGACGGGGTTTGTCCCGTACTTTCCGAGTTGGCTTCTAATGCGGACCGAACAATCCCACGCGAATTCTGTGAAGACCTATAAAAAAGTCCTATTCAGCCCCTGATTGGGTAATACTCGCTGCCATCGTTGGTTTGATTGGCTACGAGCCTGAAACAAACCAATCAGAGTCAGAGGCGGGCGGGTCTCTGGACGGAGGTCGATTTGTCCCACTCTGAAGCGAAAGCGGATGCGGAGAGTGTGAGGAATCAATCTTAACACTTTAATGAAAACATGTTTAGGTTGTGATTTACCACCATTGTTACGTCATTGGGCCTGTGGTCATCGTAGGGTGACCAGTGCCTTGTCCGGTGTTACACCCCAACTGGTTTTTAAACCTACTGGTTTCCCAACGCGTGCGTGTGTGTGTTTACTCCACAGCAGAAGACGTGTCCGCCTGTTTGCTGATTCGTCACACATTTCACAAACAAATTGCCGAAAATCTTTTAAACGCATCACAAATGCATTGCAGCGTTTACGATTTTATGAGTGAGCACTACATCACAGCCACGTAGGGAGACATTTATTTAAGAAAATATATTAAAGGAACGATCGGATTGACCTGGATTCGAACCCTGAGGGCCAAAACATCAAAACACCAACCTGGCGGCTCTAAGTGAGTCAGTGAGCAAAAAACTTTGCCATTACGTGACGTTTACCACAGCCACTTACAAAATAATACAGTTAAGAAAATATATATTAAACGATTGATCTGACCAGGATTCGAACCCCATGGACCAAAACACTAAAACGATGGAAGGATGAGCGCACTATACGCTAGCAGGGGTCTTCAACGTTCTTCAGGCCGAGGACCCCCAAACTGATGGCGAGATGGAGCAGCGACCCCGATTCTACGGAGTTTGGTCCGCGATCTTTAGACGTGAGCACAAACGCGATCTGATTGGCTGGTGCCCGGGCAGTCATATTTGCATAGAAGGTGCTGTGAGTGAACCGGTCGGTGCCCATCTTGAGAGAGCTGCTGTGGGAAGCTGAATGTGTGTGTTGCGGACTGAAGGATAACGTCTTCTGGATGTTAGATTCATGTTAATTTGTATTTAAATTCAATTCTTATTCTGAAGACAATTTTTTTTTTTTTAATTGTCTTATTACCAAAAACTTTGCGACCCCCTGTTGAAGACCTCTGCGCTACGATATGATGTATTTGGTGTTATCAATGTATTAAGTTGATCACATCAGGATGCAGGAAACCTTTTGGTGTAGTGGATCTACGTCTTAGAACACTTCCAAAGAAATTCATGGACTCAGGTTTGTCTTTATTTCTTTCCTTTAATATTATTAATAATATCAATATGTTGTCATGTGCATTCAGATGTTATTGTACAATAAATTAAACTTGCCAAATGTGTTTGAAAGCATGACCGAATTACGCAGAGCATGTGTGTATGCATGCCAAAGTCCAGGGAGATGTGCATGATGACTGGATAAGATTAAACGGACTGCTGTGTGATCACGTGTATTTATCTAAAATATAGTGAATTAGAATTAAATACAGGTCTATGATATGAGCTTGTTTTAAAGAAATCCCTCTTGTTTAAGCAAAATAAATTAAGATTACATTTCGGTTGAATGCATATGTAATAGTTCAAATGGTTTGAGATAAATCCTGCTAAAATGGCTGAACTACGCCACCTGCTGTTACTAAGTGGTACATATGGACCAAAGGACAGGGAGGATTGTGGTAAATCCTCCATAGAATTGATGACAGAAACTGAGACAGGTGATCCACAATTTCTTTGTGTCCGTTGTGTTTTATCAGCTCCAGAAGCTGATATTAAACAGCCAGAAGACACCTAAAAGTGGTTACACTTATTGAAAACTGACAGCGAACGGGTAAAACGGTTAATTATTACGAGCACAGACAAATGTATGTGAAAGACATGTAGAAAAGAGATGAGCTCCTATTAATTTACTAATATATAATAATGTACTCAGCAGTGAAAGGCTTTAGGAAATTAGATATACTTCAAAATAAACAGTAATGAAAAATAAAATTGTATTTTTAGGATTTAAAGATGGAAATAAGAAGAAAGAACCACCTGATCATTTTGATCACATTATTTCTGGGCCACCTAATCATTGATACCCCAACTGTGATAAACACCATCTCCAAATCAAATCATGTCATATTGGTCATGAATTAAAGAATATGAGAACATCAATCAAATATGTGGTGAAAATTAAATTCAAGTTGTGGGTTTGAAAAGCGCTTCTACTGATACGATCAATCAACTCGCTAATTAAGTAAAACCAGAAGTTTCAATGTTTCAACAAAGATTATTTACAGTCATGCGTTATGGGACTACTTTAATATTAATAACAGTCCAAAGCGGGATATAAATTACAGTTAAATTAAAAGAAGTCTAGGAACCATTTTCATGAACCTTCATGCATGTTGAAGAAGGAACAGAAGAACCATCTTGTTGATCCCTCAGTGGAAGCTGATGCTTCTTAGTTCAGAGGTTGAGCGATGACATCATACTCTGGGGATTGGTGGGTTTTCTGCAGTGACATGTAAGTTCTGTCCTCTTGGTTTGGCGTCACTTTTTTCCTTGTGTTCCTTTGGAGAGAAGAAAGAGTGAGACATGACGTGTTGTCTCAAGGTCTCCGCTGCATCGACGTAGTGATCAAAGAACCACATGATGAAGTAGAGACGTACCAGAGAAACATCAAGAGGATCATGCAGATGATATTCACAACGAGAGAAACAACAGCGATCACCATCCAGGGAATCTCTGCACACGGTCCATGTTGATCTAATATTACAAATGACATAATGTAGTTTAGTGTTATTAAAGTTGTAAATAGTCAACCGGTGTTAGCTGTTAATGACAAGACACCAAAAATGACAAATTCATCAATAATACGTCACATTACAGCAGATGGTGGGATTTCTATTAAAAGTGAAGGCTTTTAATTCTATTGGAATGGATTATTTCATAGAACTTAACAAGTTATTCTTTAAATCCATCAATAGAGTCTAAACTATCTCTGTGTGTGTTCATCGTCCTGCTCTCCTGAGGTTATGATGCTTAATGTGTGTTTCACTTAACTAACTTCGTTGCTGATGAAATACTCAACAAAAGTGTTGTTGTTGTTAGTGCAGTGATGACGGAATACTGTGTGAGTAAACACACACACACACACACACACACACACACACTGGTTAATTAAATAAATAACAATGTATTGCTGCTTCTTCATGTTAAAGAATAGTTGGAAAGATGATGTATTTAAATGTCATGTCGTGCCTGTGAGGGTCTGCTCTGCTTCCCCGGTCACATTGTTGCTCACACACTCACCAGGGGTTTGGTTACTGATCTTTGGAGAAACTGCAAACAGAAAGAAAAAACTCAAGAACAAAGCGAACAATAAAGTAAAAGAACATCAATTCAGGAAAACATTTTTTACAAACTTTTTAGAATTTGTGAACAGAACATCTTTTTTTATCAAACTATTATGTTGGTTGAAGCCAAATAAGTAAGAACGAAAACTCCATTAAGACCAAAAATATTCAACAAGGAGCCTGAAAATCAAACAATATCTCTTCACTTTCATATGTTTTACAGCATTTGAAATTCATGACGCCACCGACTGCAAAACATACAACAAGATCACCGCTGATGAAAACCATCAACAACACATACTACATGTGGGAAAACCCTTCAGACATTACAGAGTAAAGGTGAGCATGAAGGTCAGTGATACTCACAGGTCACATTCAGAGTCTCCGTCTCCTCTGTAGTGATGTCGTTGGTGAATCTGACCTTACAGGTCACATCGGTGCCGTGGTGTTCAGCTGAAGGGTTAAAGGTCAAAGTTGAGCTGCGTCTCTGTGTGACAGAAGTCAGGTGCTCGGTCTTCACAGCAGTGATGGTTGCTGTGATGTGAGAGTCCTTCTCTCCTGCTCCTCTCCACGTCCAGGTGATCTCAGGATCCGATCCAGAGCAGAGACCAGGAGCAGTGCAGCTCAGTGTGGTCTGCTGCCCCTCTGTCAGAGGAGGAATCCCCACTGTGGGCTTCTGGGTCAGACCTGAAGGGAGAGCAGTCAGTGAGAGGACTCAGGGGAGCAGCCTGAAGCTCAACACTCACTTCAATCCAACATCTGTGGAACTTCTATCAGGAACTGATGCAGTTTGTACTGTTTGACCAAAGAGGTCAAAATGCAAAACATTGTTTCATGCTCCGTTCAGACTGTAAATACAGATTTTGTGATGATAATTATATTATATAAATACATTCATGAAGCTCTTCGTACCTTTGACAGAGATTTTTACTTTTTGAGTGAATGTCAATCCATTTGCTTTCCTATTATTTACACCTTCAACTCTGAGCTGATAAGATCCAGAGTCTGACTCAGTGAGGTCGTTGATGATGATGCTGCAGTTCTTCAGACGCACATCAGGCTCCAGCAGTGAAACTCGTTTTTTAAACCTGGCCTGAACTGTGTCGTTGTTCTTGTTGGAGTGAAATATCAAAACTGGATTAGCACATTTTTGTTTTAATGGTTCACATTTGTTCCACAGCAGATGTTCGGGTGTAAAAGAAGCAGCAGTGGTGAAAGAACACGGTATGACCACACAGAGTCCAGCCTCTGCAGCTATTTTTCCTTCTCTGACGGTAATACAGTATTCACCATTAAAACAGCTTGTTATTGATCCATCTGTTAATACAAACAGAGAAAAAAAAGGGTTTGGGTTATTTTGATATGATAATAGACCATTTCAGTTAAATAAAAGACGAGAGAAAGAAACAGGGAAAGGACGTGTTTAAATCTACATATTACTCCATAATATTTAATAAATTGTAAGAGAAGGAAATATTTGAATTATTTTTCTTTTATAAAAATGTTTCAGAATAAATAGTTCAACACACATAACTTTTGGCAAACAAGTATATATATATATATATATATATATATATATATATATATATAGATAGATAGATAGATAGATAGATAGATAGATAGATAGATAGATAGATAGATAGATAGATAGATAGATAGATAGATAGATAGGATATATTTGTCCCACAGTTGCAAAGTGAGTCAACAGATGTTTCCATTGAGGACATTTATCAAAGCAAACTATTGCTGTGTACTTTGTTCACGTCTTAAATGTTGGCATCATAACTAGATTATAATAAAGATTCATACCTGTGGCAGCAGTGATGCGTCTCACAGAGAAGAGCAGAGTCGCACAGATGAGAACAAACATCCTGATTTGACGATGGAGACAGTCAGTCTCTTTTCCTTTAACAAGAACAAACGTTTAAATGTGGTCATTTAAGTCCGGTGCCGCTTGTTTCACGTCTCTTGGTCTGGTTCTCCTGCTCTCTTCTCACCACGCTGATCTCTGCCGAGCGTCTCTGAACTCACTCTTCCTCTTTGTCTTCTTCCTCTTCTACTTCCTTCCTCTTCGCGGAACAACTCATTTAAAGGAAGTTTCTCTTTATACTGTGCTACATATATATAAATATGTGTGTATAAGAAATACATCTTGTGTGTATATTTGGTGGGTTTTGTCGCTAAAGCCAGACTTCAGAGCATTGTTTCACAAAATCTTTATTCTACTGCAGTTTGTTCACTAAAGAATAATTTAATGGTGTTTTCTATGGACTTAATGTCTAATAACATGAATTAATTAGATAAACCACTAATGTACATATGATACTATCTATTCATAGTGAATATGTTAATAATGTGCAACTTTAACACTGAAAAACAAAATAAAGGAACAGTAAAAAGGAGAAGTACGATGTGTGTCTGAGAAAATGTGACACCTTAAGAAACTAGTTCTGAAGTGATGAAACATTTAAACATTGACTTTCTTTCTTTGAGACAGTTGATCATGATCATAACCATAAAGTACATGTTAGTGTGTCCACGTGTTCATCAACGTGTTAGTGTGTCCATGTGTACATCTGTGTGGGTCTAAATTTTAGTGTTTGTTTACATGTCTACATGTGTGTGTGTGTTGTGCGTTTATCTGAGTCATGGCTGCTTCCTGAGCTGCTCCAGCTGGACGTTCGTCGGTCGACTCTCAAACTCGTCCTGATGAAGTCTTCTCAGGCTGGAGAAAGACGGGGGAAGAAATGTGAGGACCATCATCACAATGTGAAGTGAAAGGAGCAGATTTGTGTTTGTCGACACCTAACCCCTAATTGCTCCCTGGGCAAATTCACGACCCCCTCTTAATTTAAGCTGACCAGCTGGCTTGACATCCAATGACTCAATTATGTTGCCACCCGTCCCTTAAGAGACGGGTGGAGACCAAACTCCAGTGCTGAGTGAGAAGCTGCGGGTGGTGGGGGTTAACGCGTCCACCATCTCCTGGATCACTGACTGCCGTGTCCTGTCTGAGGTGGTGGTCAGTGATATTGGAGCCCCACAGGGGACTGTCCGGTCTCCTTTCCTGTTCACTTTGTACACCACTTGTCAGGGATTGCGGGAGGTAGGACTCAGACGCAGAGTTAAAGATCACGAGGGACTTTAATTGTCAAAAAGGTTAAAGCAAAAGGCCAAGGGGCAAAACGGGAGACAGGAACTGCAAACGACGAGAGACAAGGACATGCGTGGCGAAAGACAATGACGCGACAAGTGACAACAGACACACATGGCTTAAATACACTAGGGAGGTGCAGGTGATTGGACACAGGTGGAAACTATTAGACGATCACAGGGGATGACATGACAAGGCAGGAAGTGAAGTTACCCGGGGACACGAGTGGCAGAAAACTACAAAATATAACATGAAGTGAACCACACCGTGACACCACTGACGTACAACTCGGCGGCATGCCATCTGCAGAAGATCTCTGATGACTCTGCAGTGGTGTACGAGGGACGGACGCGAGGAGTACAGGGCCGTAGTGGAGGACTTTGTGGAGTGGGCCGGTAGAAATCACCTAAGGAATACAAGAGCCTGGGTGTCTCATCGACAGCTGAACTGGAAGGCCAACATCAACGCCGTGTACAAAAAGGGGATGAGTCAACTCTTTTTCTTGAGGAAACTTCGACCCTTTAATGTGTGCACCAAGATGTTGGAGATGTTGTACCAGTCTGTTGTGGCCAGTGCTCTGTACTTCCCAACAAGAGCATCCTGAACAGGTGGTGGAAAGGAGGACAGTGAAAAACCTGTTGTCCATATTGGACAACCAGGACCACCCTCTTTACCACCTACTGCAGGGACAGCGGAGCACTTTCTCCAACAGGCTGATCCAGCTCCACTGTCACAAGGACGGATACAGGAAAACGTTCCTGCCAACTGCAGTAAGACTGTACAACAAGGCACTTCTGGCTAAATCCGTGTTTATTTGAACAACAACACTACTGTCTTAATTTAATTTTCTAATTTAATTTAATACATATTCCACTGTACATAGGCCTTTCATTTTATTTGATATGTTCTGCTCTGCTATTTTATACTGTACCGTGTATATATTGTGCATTTTTCATTTCTCACTTTATTGACTGTACTGCTGCTATTGCGGGGGGGTTAATGACATTTTTTAAGTAGCTCTATCTATCTAAAAATACCGAATCGTCCCGTATTTTAGAATAAAATAGCACATCCTGTCTTGAATGAATACAGGACGGGGTTTGTCCCGTACTTTCCGAGTTGGCTTCTAATGCGGACCGAACAATCCCACGCGAATTCTGTGAAGACCTATAAAAAAGTCCTATTCAGCCCCTGATTGGGTAATACTCGCTGCCATCGTTGGTTTGATTGGCCACGAGCCTGAAACAAACCAATCAGAGTCAGAGGCGGGCGGGTCTCTGGACGGAGGTCGATTTGTCCCACTCTGAAGCGAAAGCGGATGCGGAGAGTGTGAGGAATCAATCTTAACACTTTAATGAAAACATGTTTAGGTTGTGATTTACCACCATTGTTACGTCATTGGGCCTGTGGTCATCGTAGGGTGACCAGTGCCTTGTCCGGTGTTACACCCCAACTGGTTTTTAAACCTACTGGTTTCCCAACGCGTGCGTGTGTGTGTTTACTCCACAGCAGCAGACGTGTCCGCCTGTTTGCTGATTCGTCACACATTTCACAAACAAATTGCCGAAAATCTTTTAAACGCATCACAAATGCATTGCAGCGTTTAGGATTCTATGAGTGAGCACTACATCACAGCCACGTAGGGAGACATTTATTTAAGAAAATATATTAAAGGAACGATCGGATTGACCTGGATTCGAACCCTGAGGGCCAAAACATCAAAACACCAACCTGGCGGCTCTAAGTGAGTCAGTGAGCAAAAAACTTTGCCATTACGTGACGTTTACCACAGCCACTTACAAAATAATACAGTTAAGAAAATATATATTAAACGATTGATCTGACCAGGATTCGAACCCCATGGACCAAAACACTAAAACGATGGAAGGATGAGCGCACTATACGCTAGCAGGGGTCTTCAACGTTCTTCAGGCCGAGGACCCCCAAACTGATGGCGAGATGGAGCAGCGACCCCGATTCTACGGAGTTTGGTCCGCGATCTTTAGACGTGAGCACAAACGCGATCTGATTGGCTGGTGCCCGGGCAGTCATATTTGCATAGAAGGTGCTGTGAGTGAACCGGTCGGTGCCCATCTTGAGAGAGCTGCTGTGGGAAGCTGAATGTGTGTGTTGCGGACTGAAGGATAACGTCTTCTGGATGTTAGATTCATGTTAATTTGTATTTAAATTCAATTCTTATTCTGAAGACAATTTTTTTTTTTTAATTGTCTTATTACCAAAAACTTTGCGACCCCCTGTTGAAGACCTCTGCGCTACGATATGATGTATTTGGTGTTATCAATGTATTAAGTTGATCACATCAGGATGCAGGAAACCTTTTGGTGTAGTGGATCTACGTCTTAGAACACTTCCAAAGAAATTCATGGACTCAGGTTTGTCTTTATTTCTTTCCTTTAATATTATTAATAATATCAATATGTTGTCATGTGCATTCAGATGTTATTGTACAATAAATTAAACTTGCCAAATGTGTTTGAAAGCATGACCGAATTACGCAGAGCATGTGTGTATGCATGCCAAAGTCCAGGGAGATGTGCATGATGACTGGATAAGATTAAACGGACTGCTGTGTGATCACGTGTATTTATCTAAAATATAGTGAATTAGAATTAAATACAGGTCTATGATATGAGCTTGTTTTAAAGAAATCCCTCTTGTTTAAGCAAAATAAATTAAGATTACATTTCGGTTGAATGCATATGTAATAGTTCAAATGGTTTGAGATAAATCCTGCTAAAATGGCTGAACTACGCCACCTGCTGTTACTAAGTGGTACATATGGACCAAAGGACAGGGAGGATTGTGGTAAATCCTCCATAGAATTGATGACAGAAACTGAGACAGGTGATCCACAATTTCTTTGTGTCCGTTGTGTTTTATCAGCTCCAGAAGCTGATATTAAACAGCCAGAAGACACCTAAAAGTGGTTACACTTATTGAAAACTGACAGCGAACGGGTAAAACGGTTAATTATTACGAGCACAGACAAATGTATGTGAAAGACATGTAGAAAAGAGATGAGCTCCTATTAATTTACTAATATATAATAATGTACTCAGCAGTGAAAGGCTTTAGGAAATTAGATATACTTCAAAATAAACAGTAATGAAAAATAAAATTGTATTTTTAGGATTTAAAGATGGAAATAAGAAGAAAGAACCACCTGATCATTTTGATCACATTATTTCTGGGCCACCTAATCATTGATACCCCAACTGTGATAAACACCATCTCCAAATCAAATCATGTCATATTGGTCATGAATTAAAGAATATGAGAACATCAATCAAATATGTGGTGAAAATTAAATTCAAGTTGTGGGTTTGAAAAGCGCTTCTACTGATACGATCAATCAACTCGCTAATTAAGTAAAACCAGAAGTTTCAATGTTTCAACAAAGATTATTTACAGTCATGCGTTATGGGACTACTTTAATATTAATAACAGTCCAAAGCGGGATATAAATTACAGTTAAATTAAAAGAAGTCTAGGAACCATTTTCATGAACCTTCATGCATGTTGAAGAAGGAACAGAAGAACCATCTTGTTGATCCCTCAGTGGAAGCTGATGCTTCTTAGTTCAGAGGTTGAGCGATGACATCATACTCTGGGGATTGGTGGGTTTTCTGCAGTGACATGTAAGTTCTGTCCTCTTGGTTTGGCGTCACTTTTTTCCTTGTGTTCCTTTGGAGAGAAGAAAGAGTGAGACATGACGTGTTGTCTCAAGGTCTCCGCTGCATCGACGTAGTGATCAAAGAACCACATGATGAAGTAGAGACGTACCAGAGAAACATCAAGAGGATCATGCAGATGATATTCACAACGAGAGAAACAACAGCGATCACCATCCAGGGAATCTCTGCACACGGTCCATGTTGATCTAATATTACAAATGACATAATGTAGTTTAGTGTTATTAAAGTTGTAAATAGTCAACCGGTGTTAGCTGTTAATGACAAGACACCAAAAATGACAAATTCATCAATAATACGTCACATTACAGCAGATGGTGGGATTTCTATTAAAAGTGAAGGCTTTTAATTCTATTGGAATGGATTATTTCATAGAACTTAACAAGTTATTCTTTAAATCCATCAATAGAGTCTAAACTATCTCTGTGTGTGTTCATCGTCCTGCTCTCCTGAGGTTATGATGCTTAATGTGTGTTTCACTTAACTAACTTCGTTGCTGATGAAATACTCAACAAAAGTGTTGTTGTTGTTAGTGCAGTGATGACGGAATACTGTGTGAGTAAACACACACACACACACACACACACACACACACTGGTTAATTAAATAAATAACAATGTATTGCTGCTTCTTCATGTTAAAGAATAGTTGGAAAGATGATGTATTTAAATGTCATGTCGTGCCTGTGAGGGTCTGCTCTGCTTCCCCGGTCACATTGTTGCTCACACACTCACCAGGGGTTTGGTTACTGATCTTTGGAGAAACTGCAAACAGAAAGAAAAAACTCAAGAACAAAGCGAACAATAAAGTAAAAGAACATCAATTCAGGAAAACATTTTTTACAAACTTTTTAGAATTTGTGAACAGAACATCTTTTTTTATCAAACTATTATGTTGGTTGAAGCCAAATAAGTAAGAACGAAAACTCCATTAAGACCAAAAATATTCAACAAGGAGCCTGAAAATCAAACAATATCTCTTCACTTTCATATGTTTTACAGCATTTGAAATTCATGACGCCACCGACTGCAAAACATACAACAAGATCACCGCTGATGAAAACCATCAACAACACATACTACATGTGGGAAAACCCTTCAGACATTACAGAGTAAAGGTGAGCATGAAGGTCAGTGATACTCACAGGTCACATTCAGAGTCTCCGTCTCCTCTGTAGTGATGTCGTTGGTGAATCTGACCTTACAGGTCACATCGGTGCCGTGGTGTTCAGCTGAAGGGTTAAAGGTCAAAGTTGAGCTGCGTCTCTGTGTGACAGAAGTCAGGTGCTCGGTCTTCACAGCAGTGATGGTTGCTGTGATGTGAGAGTCCTTCTCTCCTGCTCCTCTCCACGTCCAGGTGATCTCAGGATCCGATCCAGAGCAGAGACCAGGAGCAGTGCAGCTCAGTGTGGTCTGCTGCCCCTCTGTCAGAGGAGGAATCCCCACTGTGGGCTTCTGGGTCAGACCTGAAGGGAGAGCAGTCAGTGAGAGGACTCAGGGGAGCAGCCTGAAGCTCAACACTCACTTCAATCCAACATCTGTGGAACTTCTATCAGGAACTGATGCAGTTTGTACTGTTTGACCAAAGAGGTCAAAATGCAAAACATTGTTTCATGCTCCGTTCAGACTGTAAATACAGATTTTGTGATGATAATTATATTATATAAATACATTCATGAAGCTCTTCGTACCTTTGACAGAGATTTTTACTTTTTGAGTGAATGTCAATCCATTTGCTTTCCTATTATTTACACCTTCAACTCTGAGCTGATAAGATCCAGAGTCTGACTCAGTGAGGTCGTTGATGATGATGCTGCAGTTCTTCAGACGCACATCAGGCTCCAGCAGTGAAACTCGTTTTTTAAACCTGGCCTGAACTGTGTCGTTGTTCTTGTTGGAGTGAAATATCAAAACTGGATTAGCACATTTTTGTTTTAATGGTTCACATTTGTTCCACAGCAGATGTTCGGGTGTAAAAGAAGCAGCAGTGGTGAAAGAACACGGTATGACCACACAGAGTCCAGCCTCTGCAGCTATTTTTCCTTCTCTGACGGTAATACAGTATTCACCATTAAAACAGCTTGTTATTGATCCATCTGTTAATACAAACAGAGAAAAAAAAGGGTTTGGGTTATTTTGATATGATAATAGACCATTTCAGTTAAATAAAAGACGAGAGAAAGAAACAGGGAAAGGACGTGTTTAAATCTACATATTACTCCATAATATTTAATAAATTGTAAGAGAAGGAAATATTTGAATTATTTTTCTTTTATAAAAATGTTTCAGAATAAATAGTTCAACACACATAACTTTTGGCAAACAAGTATATATATATATATATATATATATATATATATATATATATATATATATATATATATATATAGATAGATAGATAGATAGATAGATAGATAGATAGATAGATAGATAGATAGATAGATAGATAGATAGATAGATAGATAGATAGGATATATTTGTCCCACAGTTGCAAAGTGAGTCAACAGATGTTTCCATTGAGGACATTTATCAAAGCAAACTATTGCTGTGTACTTTGTTCACGTCTTAAATGTTGGCATCATAACTAGATTATAATAAAGATTCATACCTGTGGCAGCAGTGATGCGTCTCACAGAGAAGAGCAGAGTCGCACAGATGAGAACAAACATCCTGATTTGACGATGGAGACAGTCAGTCTCTTTTCCTTTAACAAGAACAAACGTTTAAATGTGGTCATTTAAGTCCGGTGCCGCTTGTTTCACGTCTCTTGGTCTGGTTCTCCTGCTCTCTTCTCACCACGCTGATCTCTGCCGAGCGTCTCTGAACTCACTCTTCCTCTTTGTCTTCTTCCTCTTCTACTTCCTTCCTCTTCGCGGAACAACTCATTTAAAGGAAGTTTCTCTTTATACTGTGCTACATATATATAAATATGTGTGTATAAGAAATACATCTTGTGTGTATATTTGGTGGGTTTTGTCGCTAAAGCCAGACTTCAGAGCATTGTTTCACAAAATCTTTATTCTACTGCAGTTTGTTCACTAAAGAATAATTTAATGGTGTTTTCTATGGACTTAATGTCTAATAACATGAATTAATTAGATAAACCACTAATGTACATATGATACTATCTATTCATAGTGAATATGTTAATAATGTGCAACTTTAACACTGAAAAACAAAATAAAGGAACAGTAAAAAGGAGAAGTACGATGTGTGTCTGAGAAAATGTGACACCTTAAGAAACTAGTTCTGAAGTGATGAAACATTTAAACATTGACTTTCTTTCTTTGAGACAGTTGATCATGATCATAACCATAAAGTACATGTTAGTGTGTCCACGTGTTCATCAACGTGTTAGTGTGTCCATGTGTACATCTGTGTGGGTCTAAATTTTAGTGTTTGTTTACATGTCTACATGTGTGTGTGTGTTGTGCGTTTATCTGAGTCATGGCTGCTTCCTGAGCTGCTCCAGCTGGACGTTCGTCGGTCAACTCTCAAACTCGTCCTGATGAAGTCTTCTCAGGCTGGAGAAAGACGGGGGAAGAAATGTGAGGACCATCATCACAATGTGAAGTGAAAGGAGCAGATTTGTGTTTGTCGACACCTAACCCCTAATTGCTCCCTGGGCAAATTCACGACCCCCTCTTAATTTAAGCTGACCAGCTGGCTTGACATCCAATGACTCAATTATGTTGCCACCCGTCCCTTAAGAGACGGGTGGAGACCAAACTCCAGTGCTGAGTGAGAAGCTGCGGGTGGTGGGGGTTAACGCGTCCACCATCTCCTGGATCACTGACTGCCGTGTCCTGTCTGAGGTGGTGGTCAGTGATATTGGAGCCCCACAGGGGACTGTCCGGTCTCCTTTCCTGTTCACTTTGTACACCACTTGTCAGGGATTGCGGGAGGTAGGACTCAGACGCAGAGTTAAAGATCACGAGGGACTTTAATTGTCAAAAAGGTTAAAGCAAAAGGCCAAGGGGCAAAACGGGAGACAGGAACTGCAAACGACGAGAGACAAGGACATGCGTGGCGAAAGACAATGACGCGACAAGTGACAACAGACACACATGGCTTAAATACACTAGGGAGGTGCAGGTGATTGGACACAGGTGGAAACTATTAGACGATCACAGGGGATGACATGACAAGGCAGGAAGTGAAGTTACCCGGGGACACGAGTGGCAGAAAACTACAAAATATAACATGAAGTGAACCACACCGTGACACCACTGACGTACAACTCGGCGGCATGCCATCTGCAGAAGATCTCTGATGACTCTGCAGTGGTGTACGAGGGACGGACGCGAGGAGTACAGGGCCGTAGTGGAGGACTTTGTGGAGTGGGCCGGTAGAAATCACCTAAGGAATACAAGAGCCTGGGTGTCTCATCGACAGCTGAACTGGAAGGCCAACATCAACGCCGTGTACAAAAAGGGGATGAGTCAACTCTTTTTCTTGAGGAAACTTCGACCCTTTAATGTGTGCACCAAGATGTTGGAGATGTTGTACCAGTCTGTTGTGGCCAGTGCTCTGTACTTCCCAACAAGAGCATCCTGAACAGGTGGTGGAAAGGAGGACAGTGAAAAACCTGTTGTCCATATTGGACAACCAGGACCACCCTCTTTACCACCTACTGCAGGGACAGCGGAGCACCTTCTCCAACAGGCTGATCCAGCTCCACTGTCACAAGGACGGATACAGGAAAACGTTCCTGCCAACTGCAGTAAGACTGTACAACAAGGCACTTCTGGCTAAATCCGTGTTTATTTGAACAACAACACTACTGTCTTAATTTAATTTTCTAATTTAATTTAATACATATTCCACTGTACATAGGCCTTTCATTTTATTTGATATGTTCTGCTCTGCTATTTTATACTGTACCGTGTATATATTGTGCATTTTTCATTTCTCACTTTATTGACTGTACTGCTGCTATTGCGGGGGGGTTAATGACATTTTTTAAGTAGCTCTATCTATCTAAAAATACCGAATCGTCCCGTATTTTAGAATAAAATAGCACATCCTGTCTTGAATGAATTCAGGACGGGGTTTGTCCCGTACTTTCCGAGTTGGCTTCTAATGCGGACCGAACAATCCCACCCAAATTCTGTGAAGACAAATAAAAAAGTCCTATTCAGCCCCTGATTGGGTAATACTCGCTGCCATCGTTGGTTTGATTGGCTACGAGCCTGAAACAAACCAATCAGAGTCAGAGGCGGGCGGGTCTCTGGACGGAGGTCGATTTGTCCCACTCTGAAGCGAAAGCGGATGCGGAGAGTGTGAGGAATCAATCTTAACACTTTAATGAAAACATGTTTAGGTTGTGATTTACCACCATTGTTACGTCATTGGGCCTGTGGTCATCGTAGGGTGACCAGTGCCTTGTCCGGTGTTACACCCCAACTGGTTTTTAAACCTACTGGTTTCCCAACGCGTGCGTGTGTGTGTTTACTCCACAGCAGCAGACGTGTCCGCCTGTTTGCTGATTCGTCACACATTTCACAAACAAATTGCCGAAAATCTTTTAAACGCATCACAAATGCATTGCAGCGTTTACGATTTTATGAGTGAGCACTACATCACAGCCACGTAGGGAGACATTTATTTAAGAAAATATAATAAAGGAACGATCGGATTGACCTGGATTCGAACCCTGAGGGCCAAAACATCAAAACACCAACCTGGCGGCTCTAAGTGAGTCAGTGAGCAAAAAACTTTGCCATTACGTGACGTTTACCACAGCCACTTACAAAATAATACAGTTAAGAAAATATATATTAAACAATTGATCTGACCAGGATTCAAACCCCATGGACCAAAACACTAAAACGATGGAAGGATGAGCGCACTATACGCTAGCAGGGGTCTTCAACGTTCTTCAGGCCGAGGACCCCCAAACTGATGGCGAGATGGAGCAGCGACCCCGATTCTACGGAGTTTGCTCCGCGATCTTTAGACGTGAGCACAAACGCGATCTGATTGGCTGGTGCCCGTGCAGTCATATTTGCATAGAAGGTGCTGTGAGTGAACCGGTCGGTGCCCATCTTGAGAGAGCTGCTGTGGGAAGCTGAATGTGTGTGTTGCGGACTGAAGGATAACGTCTTTTGGATGTTAGATTCATGTTAATTTGTATTTAAATTCAATTCTTATTCTGAAGACAATTTTTTTTTTTTTAATTGTCTTATTACCAAAAACTTTGCGACCCCCTGTTGAAGACCTCTGCGCTACGATGTGATGTATTTGGTGTTATCAATGTATTAAGTTGATCACATCAGGATGCAGGAAACCTTTTGGTGTAGTGGATCTACGTCTTAGAACACTTCCAAAGAAATTCATGGACTCAGATTTGTCTTTATTTCTTTCCTTTAATATTATTAATAATGTCAATATGTTGTCATGTGCATTCATGTGCATAGTCATTGTACAATAAATTAAACTTGCCAAATGTGTTTGAAAGCATGACCGAATTACGCAGAGCATGTGTGTATGCATGCCAAAGTCCAGTGAGATCTGCTTGATGACTGGATAAGATTAAACGGACTGCTGTGTAATCACGTGTATTTATCTAAAATATAGTGAATTAGAATTAAATACAGGTCTATGATATGAGCTTGTTTTAAAGAAATCCCTCTTGTTTAAGCAAAATAAATTAAGATTACATTTCGGTTGAATGCATATGTAATAGTTCAAATGGTTTGAGATAAATCCTGCTAAAATGGCTGAACTACGCCACCTGCTGTTACTAAGTGGTACATATGGACCAAAGGACAGGGAGGATTGTGGTAAATCCTCCATAGAATTGATGACAGAAACTGAGACAGGCGATCCACAATTTCTTTGTGTCCGTTGTGTTTTATCAGCTCCAGAAGCTGATATTAAACAGCCAGAAGACACCTAAAAGTGGTTACACTTATTGAAAACTGACAGCGAACGGGTAAAACGGTTAATTATTACGAGCACAGACAAATGTATGTGAAAGACATGTAGAAAAGAGATGAGCTCCTATTAATTTACTAATATATAATAATGTACTCAGCAGTGAAAGGCTTTAGGAAATTAGATATACTTAAAAATAAACAGTAATGAAAAATAAAATTGTATTTTTAGGATTTAAAGATGGATATAAGAAGAAAGAACCACATGATCATTTTGATCACATTATTTCTGGGCCACCTAATCATTGATACCCCAACTGTGATAAACACCATCTCCAAATCAAATTATGTTATATTGGTCATGAATTAAAGAATATGAGAACATCAATCAAATATGTGGTGAAAATTAAATTCAAGTTGTGGGTTTGAAAAGCGCTTCTACTGATACGATCAATCAACTCGCTAATAAAGTAAAACCAGAAGTTTCAATGTTTCAACAAAGATTATTTACAGTCATGCGTTATGGGACTACTTTAATAATAATAACAGTCCAAAGCGGGATATAGATTACAGTTAAATCAAAAGGAGTCTAGGAACCATTTTCATGAACCTTCATGCATGTTGAAGAAGGAACAGAAGAACCATCTTGTTGATCCCTCAGTGGAAGCTGATGCTTCTTAGTTCAGAGGTCGAGCGATGACATCATACTCTGGGGATTGGTGGGTTTTCTGCAGTGACATGTAAGTTCTGTCCTCTTGGTTTGGCGTCACTTTTTTCCTTGTGTTCCTTTGGAGAGAAGAAAGAGTGAGACATGACGTGTTGTCTCAAGGTCTCCGCTGCATCGACGTAGTGATCAAAGAACCACATGATGAAGTAGAGACGTACCAGAGAAACATCAAGAGGATCATGCAGATGATGTTCACAACGAGAGAAACAACAGCGATCACCATCCAGGGAATCTCTGGACCGCGTTGATCTAATATTACAAATGACACAATGTAGTTTAGTGTTATTAAAGTTGTAAATAGTCAACCGGTGTTAGCTGTTAATGACAAGACACCAAAAATGACAAATTCATCAATAATACGTCACATTACAGCAGATGGTGGGATTTCTATTAAAAGTGAAGGCTTTTAATTCTATTGGAATGGATTATTTCATAGAACTTAACAAGTTATTCTTTAAATCCATCAATAGAGTCTAAACTATCTCTGTGTGTGTTCATCGTCCTGCTCTCCTGAGGTTATGATGCTTAATGTGTGTTTCACTTAACTAACTTGGTTGCTGATGAAATACTCAACAAAAGTGTTGTTGTTGTTAGTGCAGTGATGACGGAATACTGTGTGAGTAAACACACACACACACACACACACACACACACACACACACTGGTTAATTAAATAAATAACAATGTATTGCTGCTTCTTCATGTTAAAGAATAGTTGGAAAGATGATGTATTTAAATGTCATGTCGTGCCTGTGAGGGTCTGCTCTGCTTCCCCGGTCACATTGTTGCTCACACAATCACCAGCGGTTTGGTTACTGATCTTTGGAGAAACTGCAAACAGAAAGAAAAAACTCAAGAACAAAGCGAACAATAAAGTAAAAGAACATGAATTCAGGAAAACATTTTTTACAAACTTTTAGAATTTGTGAACAGAACATCTTTTTTTATCAAACTATTATGTTGGTTGAAGCCAAATAAGTAAGAACGAAAACTCCATTAAGACCAAAAATATTCAACAAGGAGCATGAAAATCAAACAATATCTCTTCACTTTTATATGTTTTACAGCATTTGAAATTCATGACGCCACCGACTGCAAAACATACAACAAGATATATTGCATAATATTTAATAAATGGTGAGAGAAGGAAATACTTGGACTGTTTGTTTAATAAAACCTGTTTTCAGAATTATTATTTCTTCACACATTGTAACTTTTTGTTAGATCATTTTATACATTATATTACATTTTATCAAAGCAAACTATTGCTGTGTACTTTGTTCACGTCTTAAATGTTGGCATCATAACTAGATTATAATAAAGATTCATACCTGTGGCAGCAGTGATGCGTCTCACAGAGAAGAGCAGAGTCGCACAGATGAGAACAAACATCCTGATTTGACGATGGAGACAGTCAGTCTCTTTTCCTTTAACAAGAACAAACGTTTAAATGTGGTCATTTAAGTCCGGTGCCGCTTGTTTCACGTCTCTTGGTCTGTTCTCCTGCTCTCTTCTCACCACGCTGATCTCTGCCGAGCGTCTCTGATCTCACTCTTCCTCTTCGTCTTCGTTCCTCTTTGGGGAACAACTCATTTAAAGGAAGTTTCTCTTCACACTACTAACCTGTGCTACATATATATAAATATGTGTGTATAAGAAATACATGCATATATTTTGGGGGCATTGTTTCACAAAATCTTTTTTTCTACTGCAGTTTGTTCACTAAAGAACCATTTAATGCTGTTTTCTTTGGACTTATTGTCTCACAACATGAATTAATTAGATAAACAACTGATGTACATATGATACTATCTATTCATAATGAATAACATGTTGATAATGTGCAACTTTAACACTAAAAATAAAATAAAGGAACAGTAAAAAGGAGAAGTACAATGTGTTTCTGAGAAAATGTGACACCTTAACAAATACGTAATCTAGCATCTCTACTTCTACAGAGAAACACACAATGTAACACATGCATGTGCATAGTGGGGGCAGGGTGCATGTGAGTGATTTGTATTATGACAATATGTTTAGTCGTTAAAGTGCGTGAAATATATGCAGCTTAACATTTTTGTTGCAGCTGCAGACACATATATTTGAGAAAGCGTTTTTTCATAGATGAAGAGTTTATTGGGAAACTTCTTAAAGTTGTGTTCTCAGAAAGTTCTCTGACACTTAGCGATCATAACTATATTTAGCTCTTATAAATTTAGTCTTTTTAGCTTCTGTACTCTTCATATTGAACAATCACAACAAACCTGCCCACATTGCTGAATGTACCAGAGAGGAAGAAACTTTGTTTTGTATTTAAAAACTAATGAGAACAATCCAAACAAAAAACAAAGAATGTGTTTAAGAAGACAAGTTGATTTTCTGAACACAATTAAATGCTAGGCTCTTTAACTAAATGCTAACTTACTTACAATATAATTCTAGCATGTTGATGTTTAGCATGTAAAACCTTTGCAATATTCCCCATGTTATTGTCAGCGGCCGAGGTTAAATAAATGTTGCCACTATGCCACCATGTGAATGAGCCAAGAGCCCGGAGTCAAATCACTAAACAAAGGTATGTTTATGTTAGTAAAAAGAAGTAATTCTACCTGCTAACTTTAGTCATAGTCATAGTTTCACTCGGCTGGTTACCCGTGCATTTTAGAATTTATTAAAAAATTCTTATTTACTTTTAAATCTCTGAAATGGTCTTGCCCAATCGTATCTTTCTGAACTTCTGCACCCCTAAACACTCTGATCTCTCAGGTCAGCTGACCAGCTGCTCCTGAAGGTTTCAAAAACGAGGCTGAAGCTCAGAGGGGACTGAGCATTTTCTGTTGCAGCTCCAAAATTATGGAACGAACTGCCTCTGCAGCACTTTGGGAACCTTTTGTGTTCATTTTAACTGTGCTTTAACTGATTGGATTGAACTGTACAGAAAAATAATATTTCTAAGGATGTGTTAGGTTTCTTTCAAAGAATTGGATCCACTAGTGAGCAAACCTTTTTCCTCTGGGGCCATATTGACTGTTACGCCTCCACCCCGGCTCGGGAGAGGAGGAAGGCGTAACTACCCAAGACCACGCCCACTGGATGATTATGAACCTGTATGCGAAGGCACCAGCTTGCTACCACAATAAGTAAAGTACACTGCTACAATGGATGGCTATGGTGGGTTTATTTCCCCTACAATAACAATACAAACAGTTCAACAAACAATTACACACAAGTACAAAGACACGGGATAGGAGGACTAACAGGTAACAAGGCCTGTGGAGTAGGGCGGTGCCAGCGGTCTGTCAAAGCAAAGAAACAAAACAAAGGACCCTGAGCTTCCCTAATCCTCTAAACCTACCTACCACAATCTAATCTAATTTTAAAATTTGACAGACGGGCCGGCCGGTTGGTTTTCATCACGCTGAACGTGTGCTCAACCACCTAAGTAGAGCCAAACAACACCAGCATCCTCTGTTTGCAAACTTGGCCTCGCTTAGTGACGCATAGAATTCAGCCAGGTTAAGAGGGTTGAACTTCTCCTTTGAGACGGCGTCACATTGCAGATCAATGAGTTCCAGTTCCAAGTCAACTTGGCTTTGAAGAATCTCTCATTTGTGTACATGTTCATGCACAAACTGATCTTTCCCTTGTAGCTTCATGTTCAGCTCATTCATGTGGTGTCAGTATGTCTACAGCAAAAGCAAAATCACAAAGTGAACCACACACATACAGGTGAGGACCTGTTAAAATGTCAAGTGAAGTTTGCTTCGCCAGTCATATTGTTGCTTACACGCTCACCAGGGGGTGACAACTGCCGGGCGGTGCGTGTGTGCGTGCGTGTGTGTTGTTTTTTTATTTCCCTTTATCTTCCGTCTCCGGTCTTCCTGTTAAAAAGGAAAAGTCCCGCCCCTGGCATTCTCCCATTGGTCCATAAGCCGCTGATTGGGTGCGCAGCTTGTCACTGGGGACGATTGGTAATTGGTAAAAAAAAAATACAACAAAACAACTCAGAACACACAATGAATCGTAAATCCTGAAAAAAAAATCAAGCAATCACAAATCAATAAGTCATAAGAAAACTAACATTTGTTTCGGCATTTCAGTCCAAGTTGCAGCAGCGTGTGGCCCATGTGATGCGAGATGGAGGAAAGCTCTCCACGCCACAGGTGAGATTCAGAGCGGCTCCCTTCACCACCGTGGTGCTGCCGGTAATTACAGGCGACCTCACATCTGTGAAGAAAATGATGAATCTCGAATCCTAATTATCAAGTCAGGATACAAGATGTGTTTGTGCTTGCAGCCCTGCATCGTCTGCACTGTGACCTTTGTTCTAAATACTACCACCTGAGGGCGCCAACATCTAAAGGTTTTCACACCTTACAATCCTCTAAACATTTGAATCCATTGGTCCATCAAGAACTAAAGCAAATAGTACAGTGCGTTTTAGCTGCGGTCAAACATTTAAGGTAAAAGGCCCATTGAGCTCGTCCCACATTATCTGGTGGCTATTTTAGGCTCACATCCTGTTACACACTCATTTTCTGTCTTTTCGAAAAAAGAATATTTGCAAACTCAGATTTTCAGTATGTAAGTTAGTTTAAAATCGAAAAATAATGAATTAAATAATCTTGAAATCCAATCCTTAAAAAATTTCTAAAGGCAGATTTCCAGTAGATGTAAATCCTGTTTTGCTGAGTACCTCTAAACTGTTAATGGCTTTAAAAAGTCAACCAAGTATGTACTGAATATAAATAAATACATTCCCCTTTTTGTAACCTTTTCATTGTTTTCTTGTGAGTATATTTGAAGTGGTTACATACTTCACAGAGGACTCAAAATGATGTGGATGAAATGTGTTTGGTACATGAGTTTTGCAGGAAAAGACATTTAAATAGAAGGAGGAACGGTTTGACCTGGTTCTCTGTATTCTGGTCTCTTCTCTCCACAGTGATGTCAGCCGTGTGACTCCGCTCTAAACAAACTCTCCCCATCGGTTATCTTTTACCTCTTTCCTCTTTGTGCAAACAACATTAATGCAAAGTATTGTCTTAATGCAGTTATAAACCTCACAGAATCACAATTTGCACCTTAAACCTTCAACCATGAATAATGACCGACATCTGTGCTCCACTTTCATGACTGAACTGAACAAAAAGGAGATGACCTCTATGACCGTTGCACAATCAATAGGGAAATAAACTGTGGTGGTGTTGGGGTGCATCTTGTGTCACTGATTAATTAGCCACACAGAATGTTCCTCCTTTTCAGCTTCAGCGTCTCAGAAAGAATTTCTGCATTTGTATATGATCTTCTTAAATATAGCATTAGTGTTTCTCAGTCCCTCTGTTAACTTCCTGTTCTCACATTGAGCTACTCATTTATTTTACATTTAATACATTGTTTAATTCTTCTCTCTGAAGAATGAGTGAAATAAAATGAAATAACCGACAACATTTTCATTGCTGGAAGGAGCTTTTATTTCTGTGCAATGTACATTTAGACATCTAAGTTGGAATATTTCATATCAATAGAGGGCATTCAAACAAGCTTTTATGGTGTAAATGAGAGAAGTATTTGGGCTCCGGTGCCTTATCCTGCTCACTCAGTCACTTCACTTCATAACAAAGGGCACTTTGGTACAAGATGAGCTGCATTTCCCCTGCTGCTGCTGCCTGTCTGTCCTTCCTGCTTATTTGACTAAAAAGCACTTATTACATACAATGTGATGTTTTACTGTTTATGTGTCATTTGCACTTTCTGTAAAAGGAAATCCACCTCACACACAAACACTCAGCATCACATCTAAAACATGCATTTCTGCACTATATCGACCCCGTCGCTGAAGCTCACCCTGTTTATTAAGAAAAGAAGTCCCTGAGCTTCACGGCCCCTGACTCTCCCCCATTATTTTATGGACATTAGAGTAAACTGCAACATCCTCACCTCCACCCTCCTCCTTCAGCACACACTCTTCTGTCTCCTTATCTTCCCCTATGGCCTCCTCCTCCTCCTCCTCCTCATCCCGGCCCTCCATCACTTCACTGTCCTCAGCACCATCACTTTGCCTCTCCTCCGTTCCCTTGTTGTTGATCTCGGCGTACTCTGTATCTGGGGTCTCCCGCGTATCCTTGGCCCCTCCGGCACGCTTTCTTTTCACCAAGGAAAAGTCGATGTCCGAGTACTCCACCTCTCTGGGCTGCACGTCACCTTCTGGGCCGCGGGTCCCGTCGCTTTCCTCTGCTTGATGAGGATCCATCTGTCGGTGAAAATCAGAAATGAGAAATCATTTGCATCGTAACACATGAAGCCCCTGCATCCAGGCAGCAACTGGTTTTACTTAAATCTGCAAGGTGTGAAATTCACCCTGAAACACTAAACTTATATCATCTGTAAGGCAACGAAATGATCAGGAATATTTTTTAAGTGAGAGAAACTGAAGAAAAACAATGGTAATGCATGTCAGGACTGACCTTTGAGCCCACATTTAACTAATATATTGTACACAGTAGTAGCCAGCTGTTAATATAAATACCAGTGGAACCGCTTGAGTGGTCACCATCTCCAGAGTCATTCCACCAGAGGTCTTCTGTTGGTTTCTGGGGAGAAAAAAGGTGAACAAACAACAAAGTCCTTTTTTTCTTGTGATCACACTAGTTCTCCTCAGAAGTAAAACGGCATTTAGAATTGCTGAATTCACCTTTATAAAAAAAAAGGACAGCAATTAATTTTAAAAAGAAGAACAGTTATGCAAGTAATGAAAAAAACGTACCTGCAGCATTTTAGGGCCAAACAGCAGATGGTTGCTGAAAGAAGAATCCCGATGAAAAACGCAATGAGGACGTGCAGGTTTTTGAAGCTGATGAGAAATGAGTAAAGGAGATCTGGAATGCAGAGGAACAAATTAATTAAATGAATAACAATGTATGGCTGCTTCTTCATGTTAAAGAATAGTTGGAAAGATGATGTATTTAAATGTCATGTCGTGCCTGTGAGGGTCTGCTCTGCTTCCCCGGTCACATTGTTGCTCACACAATCACCAGCGGTTTGATTACTGATCTTTGGAGAAACTGCAAACAGAAAGAAAAAACTCAAGAACAAAGCGATCAATGAAGTAAAAGAACATGAAGAACCTTCAGACTGCAGCCTACTTACACGTCACGGTTACTTCAGCAGCTGTAGTCACATTAGTGATCCTTTGCTCCGCTGTACAGACGTACTGACCAGAACACTCTGCTGTCACATTACAGATGAGAAGAGTCGCTGCTCCGCTCACGTAGTGCAGGACATTTTTGATATTACGTTTTTTGGAAAATTTTGAAGCATTTATGATGCCGCCGACTTCCCAACATTCAAAGTACGCCGTTGATGTTGTAAAACCAAACCACATTTAAATGAACCATCAACAATACATACTACATGTGGGAAAACCCTTTAGACATTACAGAGTAAAGGTGAGCATGAAGGTCAGTGATACTCACAGGTCACATTCAGAGTCTCCGTCTCCTCTGTAGTGATGTCGTTGGTGAATCTGACCTTACAGGTCACATCGGTGCCGTGGTGTTCAGCTGAAGAGTTAAAGGTCAAAGTTGAAATGTGTCTCCGTGTGACTGAAGTCAGGTGCTCGGTCTCCACAGCAGTGATGTTTCCTGTGATGTGAGAGTCCTTCTCTCCTGCTCCTCTCCACGTCCAGGTGATCTCAGGATCCGATCCAGAGCAGAGACCAGGAGCAGTGCAGCTCAGTGTGGTCTGCTGCCCCTCTGTCAGAGGAGGAATCCCCACTGTGGGCTTCTGGGTCAGACCTGAAGGGAGAGCAGTCAGTGAGAGGACTCAGGGGAGCAGCCTGAAGCTCAACACTCACTTCAATCCAACATCTGTGGAACTTCTATCAGGAACTGATGCAGTTTGTACTGTTTGACCAAAGAGGTCAAAATGCAAAACATTGTTTCATTCTCCGTTCAGACTGTAAATACAGAATATGTGATGAATAGAATGAAGATCTGCACTGTGTGTATTTGTTGAAGCTCTTCGCACCTTTGACAGAGATGTTTTTTTTTTGAGAGAATGTCAATCCATTTTCTCTCCCATTTTTTAAACCATTAACTCTGAGCTGATAAGATCCAGAGTCTGACTCAGTGAGGTCATTGATGATGATGCCGCAGTTCCTCAGACACACATCATGCTCCAGCAGTGAAACACGTCCAACAAACCCGGCCTGAATCTTGTTGCTGTTCTTATTAGAGTCGAATATCACGTCTGAATCAGTACAAAATCGTTTTGATGCTTCACATTTGTAAAACACCAGATGTTTGGGAGTAAAATTAGATATTTTGAAAGAACACGGTATGACCACACAGAGTCCAGCCTCTGCTTTTATTTCTCCTTCACTGAAAGTGACACAGTCTTCATCCTTGCAGGGTTCCTTCCCCCTCACTGATGAACCTGTTGATGAAAACATTGAGAAAGAAACAGGGAAAGAAGGTGTTTACATCTTGAAAATACTATTTAATAAATGTTGGGAGAAGGCAATATTTGGATTATTTTTGTTAATAAAACTGCTGTTTTCAGAATTAATATTTCTTCACACATGATAAACATCTTAAATTTTCTATATCTATCTAAATATATATATATATATAGACTCCCATAGTTGAGGACATTTATCAAAGCAAACTATTGCTGTCTACTTTGTTTACATCTTAAATGTTGGCGTTATACTAGATTATAATAAGAGATTCATACCTGTGGCAGCAGTGATGTGTCTCACAGAGAAGAGCAGAATGAGAACAAACATCCTGATTTAACGGCGGAGAACAAACGTCTCAACGTTCACTGAATGACTCAATGAAACCGGAGCAGAAACATTTAAATACGTGATGTTGCAGCTTCAAGCTTTCGTAGCCCCTCCCCCTCCGCGGCCCCCATGAATACAGAAAAAGCATCAGCACGTAAATGATGCCTTGTGCGGTTGGTATTTGTGATATATAAAGTAAGGTACCGCTTGTTGTCGAGTTCTTCCGCTCTGTTCTTCCTCTTTCTCTCTTCTTCTTCGTCCTCTCTGCTCTGCAATTATTTACAGGCTGGTTTGTCTTCACACTGCAGGCCCTCGTCAGCCAAACCACTCAAATGTGATCATGTGTTAATACGTATATATTTATAATCAATATCATGGTGATAATGTGCAACTTTGATACACAAAGGAACTGTGAGAAAGGAAAAGTACCATGTGTGTAACAAATATTTAATCTAGTAACTCTACTTCCACATATCAACACACAATGTAACACATGCATGTGCATAGTGGGGACAAGGTGCATGTGAATGATTTGTGTTATGATGATAATAATATATTTAGTCTTTAAAGGGCATCTTGACAGTTTTGTTGCAACAGCAAGAACATCTATATTAGGAACAGTGTGGTTTTTATGGTTTAATAGTTCAGTGTGCGACTTCTGTAAGTTGTGTTCTCAGAAAGGTCTTTGAAGTGATGACTCATTTAAACATTGACACTTTGAGATGGTAGTTTATGACTATTTCTATATTTACCTTGTTTGTGTTTATCGGCTTCTGTACTCTGCATATTGAACAATCACAACAAACGTCTCCACATTACTGAATGTACCAGAGAGGAAAACATTTATTTTTTGTAAATGAATGATGACATTTCAAACAAAAAACATGACTGGTTTGTGTTCTAGCATGTTGGTGTTTAACATATAAAACCTTTGAAATATTCCCTATCTTATTAGCAAGTTATCAGTTCCTTATTGGCAATAAAAACAACACATATCAAAAGCGCAGGTGAATATGAATGTAAATAGTTTTGGAGGTATTTGGGCAAATGAAGAAAATGAAATGTCCACCAGACGATGTCACCACATTAAATAAATGAATAAATGGTTATTCGGAGGTGCACCAGATTTTCATGGATATCCATCCAATAGGTGTTTAGACAATTTATTCAAAATCACACGCTGACCTGATGGCAGAGGGAGACTAAGAGAACCGAATTAAATGATACCCAACAAAAGGACACTTGAGCTCTCAGAAGCAGAGAGGATGGAGGTGTGAACACTGTCACTTCACCACGGGCGCAACGTGGCCTCTGAAGATCCCAGGACCCTTCATCAGTCCATCAGGTCTGTTCATCCCAGCGGCATGAGGGCAGAGGCGCTTCACCCACAATGCAACAGTCTTCAGATCTCAGACATGACATCCTTCACGCTGGAGTACACTGCAACCTCGTCCTCCTCGTCCTCCCTGATCCTCGACCCCCCCGACGCATTCCTCCCCTCTCCGCCGTTGTTTTCCATTTCCTCTTCCACTACTTTCTTAATTTCAGCGTACTCCGTCTTGGTGGCTTCTCGGCTCTTCGCTGCCCCGCTGAGATTCTTCCTTCTCAACAGAGAGAAATCGATGCTGGCGTACAGCACATCTTTGGGCTCGGCGTCGAGGTCCGGGGCTGCCGCCGCTCCCCATTCTCCTTCAGAGGACTCTTGGTAGTAGGTGTGATCGTCTTCCACTGCTTGAGCGCCGTTTATCTGTCAGGTGCAACGTAATGCATGAAACTCAATCAGCAGCTGCATCGCGAATCAAACACTGAAACAATCAGCTTGAATTTATGAAGTGAAAAAAGTATGTAGCGAGAAATGAGTCTAAAGCTCCATCATCTCTTCACTGGGTGGACTGCAGAGGGCCCAAAGGGAAAAGACAGCACAAGAGACCAGAGGTCCATTAGAGCTCAAGAATAGTCTGGGCTCCCTTAATCACAAAGATGGTGATCCCTCCATGGCGTGGTAATCCTCTGGGGACAACGACTCAAGCTTTAATCATTCAATATTCCCTCTTTTAAGGTCTAAACTATTTTAAAATGTGAATGTAATTTTAAGTCTGAATTACTCGTTACATCTCAAAGTAGAAAAACAAAAGGTGACAAATACCAGAGGAGCCACTTGACTGGTCACCATCTCATGAGTCTCATCCCGATTAGTAGAGATCTTTTGTTTTCTTCTGCAAAAAAATTCAAACCAGTGAAAAGAAAATCAACATTTATTGCGGCATTTCATCCAGAAACCACAGCCGGATTGAATCATTTGATTTAATTGTGTACCTGTGGCATTTAGTGGCCAAACAGCAAAAGACTGCCGAGAGAAGCACCCCAATGAAAAAGGCAATGATGACCTGCAGCCATGGATTTATTCCCGAGGACTGATCTGCTTTCAAGAGGAGCAAAAGAAAAGAGTCCATCTCTGAAGTAATATGCGTCATTTCACGTTCTTCTGACAGCTCGCCCAATGCTTGTGGAAGCAATGAGTGCTGCAGATGTCATGAGGCAGCGTTTTACTGAGAACACTCACCCTCTTTTCCCGGCGTGTTCTGTTGGATTTTGAGGTTCTCTTTTGCTTCGCCGTGGTCGTTGCTGCTGACACACTCGATGGAGGTGCCCACGTGGTCTCTGAGAGTCAGCGTGCTGTGGACCGTGTGGCCGGACACGGTGGTGACCACGGAGTACTCGCTGTGGTTCTTCAACAGCGGCCAGGTGATGGAGGGTAAGAGAAGCCCCTCGCTGACGCACACGCAGGTCAGGACCTCCGACCGAACCTCACACCTGGAGCGGCTTAAGAA
The DNA here is from genome assembly GCF_964276395.1 of Gasterosteus aculeatus. NCBI lineage: Eukaryota > Metazoa > Chordata > Actinopteri > Perciformes > Gasterosteidae > Gasterosteus > Gasterosteus aculeatus. The sequence goes on along the minus strand of NC_135707.1, from coordinate 5,834,346 downwards.
CCTCGGAGGCCCTGAAAGAGCACAAGCAGAATCCCAAGTTTCACAAAGCAAATCACCGCGTGAGGTGTGAGCGTGCACGTTGAGTCCAGTCTCCACCTACAGATCACTGTGACGTCAGCGTACGTCGTCACTGTCCTGTCCAGGTGTTGCGCTGTACAGGTGTACCGTCCGGAGTCTTCTGCCGCCACATGCGGGATGACGAGCGAGGCGGCCCATCCGGTCCCGTTTTGCGGGTCGGCGTCGAGTCCTCGTTCAAGCGTCGTGCCGGAGCCAAATGTGGCCCATGTGATGCGAGATGGAGGAAAGCTCTCCACGCCACAGGTGAGATTCAGAGCGGCTCCCTTCACCACCGTGGTGCTGCCGGTGATTACAGGCGACCTCACATCTGTGAAGAAAATGATGAATCTCGAATCCTAATCAAGTTAGGATACAAGATGTGTTTGTGCTTGCAGCCCTGCATCGTCTGCACCAGGCACGTGCACAGACATTTTGAGGGGGGGCAGGTGCTCAAACCAAAATATTAATAAAGAGATAAAAAAAAAACACAGTATGATATTTTCAACTTATCTATTCATTTTTGTTAAAAACTAACTAAATTTATCTCATTGAATAAATACATGAATTACAGGCAAAAACTGACAAGGCCATATTATACTTAAGTAATAAGGTACTCGAGGCGAGGCAGTACTTTATCGTTACTCACTGTTTGTGACAAGAGTTGAAGCATAAGCAGCATTACACTAATAATACACCACAATATACCTCAGCAGACTGAGTCATGTAGCTCAACTTAAGACCTGTCATTTCAACAATGATATTGAATTAAACAAAACTAGTTGCCTGCCTGTATCTCTCTCCTTCTCTCTCTTCATTGAACATGATACACATCAGTAAACAGCTGGACAAGCCTTTAAAATCACGGATTTTCAAGTTTTTTGTTTGTTAATTTTTTAGGCGACCAGTTGCGACTACTATTTTCAGCGGCGCTAATGTGGTTAATTCATCACCAAACAGCGTCGTTACCTGTTTGTCCGACGAAGGAGGGAGGCGAGGGGGAGTGGGGGGAGTGGCGGGGAGGCAGGGCTCGTGAGCTTGTTGGGGCGAAATTCTCGCAAGAACTCGAATAAATGCCCCGTCAGATATGAAAACACATTTGGATTGATGACAGAGAGAGTAATTTATATTCTTAAACATTGATGAATGAAGAAAAAATTGTGCTCCAGCAGGAGGGGCACTTTTCTCACCCAGGGCAAAAGGGCAAGTACTTGAGCCCCACCAGGGGTTTATCTATGCACGTTCCTGGTCTGCACTGTGATCTTTGTTCTAAATGCTACCAGCTGAGGGCGCCATCATCTAAAGGTTTTCAGGATCTACAATCCTAATTCTAAACATTTGAATCCGTTGGTCCATTAAGCTGGATTCAAACATTTAAGGAAAAGCAAAGTCACTCGTTTAAAAGAAGGAGCCACAAATGTTCTTAATTACAACAGCTGAACTTTGTACTTACATATGACTTTTACATCAACATCTTCCACCAGAGTTTGATTCAGATATTCGGCTGTGCAGATGTATCGTCCAGAATGTTCTGGTGTCACGTTAAAGACGTAAAACGTGCTTATTCCACTCTCTCTCTGCATGAAGGTCCCAGTGTTGTTCTGCCAATTTGTGTCTGTTTCATTCTGCGTGTTTGACTCAGGAGATTTTGTCCACGCGATGAGAGATGGAGGGAAACTTTCAACCCCGCAGGTCAAGTTCAGAGTCTCGCCCTCCTTCACACTTGTGATCCCGCTGATGTTAAAATCCTTCACATCTACGATAGAGAATGACATCGTGTGTTATGAGAAAATGAGCCGATCAATAGAAACCGCTTATCATAATATATCTTTTTTAAGTAAATCATTTATTTTATAAAGAAAGTCCGAATAAGGTCAGGTCAGAAAACATTTGACTCCGATAAGAAAATAACAATCAATGCATCTCTACTATTATATGCAGTGTTAAAGCCGCCAGATATTCACAACTTGTGAAAAAACTTTAATTTAGCACAGCTCAGGAAAACATGAGAAATGATATCAGAGCACTTCTCCAAGAAAACCCTTTGGACATTACAGAGTAAAGGTGAGCATGAAGGTCAGTGATACTCACAGGTCACATTCAGAGTCTCCGTCTCCTCTGTAGTGACGTCGTTGGTGAATCTGACCTTACAGGTCACATCGGTGCCGTGGTGTTCAGCTGAAGGCTTAAAGGTCAAAGTTGAAATGTGTCTCTGTGTGACAGAAGTCAGGTGCTCGGTCTTCACAGCAGTGATGTTTCCTGTGATGTGAGAGTCCTTCTCTCCTGCTCCTCTCCACGTCCAGGTGATCTCAGGATCCGATCCAGAGCAGAGACCAGGAGCAGTGCAGCTCAGTGTGGTCTGCTGCCCCTCTGTCAGAGGAGGAATCCCCACTGTGGGCTTCTGGGTCAGACCTGAAGGGAGAGCAGTCAGTGAGAGGACTCAGGGGAGCAGCCTGAAGCTCAACACTCACTTCAATCCAACATCTGTGGAACTTCTAGCAGGAACTGATGCAGTTTGTACTGTTTGACCAAAGAGGTCAAAATGCAAAACATCGTTTCATGCTCCATTCAGACTGTAAATACAGATTTTGTGATGATTTTTATATTATATAAATACATTTATGAAGCTCTTCGTACCTTTGACAGAGATTGTTACTTTTTGAGTGAATGTCAATCCATTTTCTCTCTCATAATATAAACCGTTAACTCTGAGCTGATAAAATCCAGAGTCTGACTCAGTGAGGTCATTGATGATGATGCTGCAGTTCTTCAGACGCACATCAGGCTCCAGCAGTGAAACCCGTCCCATAAACCCATCATGAACCTTGTTGCTCCTTTTGTTAGAGTGGAATATCACATCTGAATCGCCCCATCTTCTTCCTAATGGTTCACATTTGTACCACAGCAGATGTTTGGGTGTAAAAGAAGCAGCAGTGGTGAAAGAACACGGTATGACCACACAGAGTCCAGCCTCTGCAGCTATTTCTCCTTCTCTGACGGTGATACAGTATACACCATTAAAACAGCTTGTCACTGATCCATCTGTTAATACAAACAGAGAAAAAACAGGAATTTGGGTTATTTAAATATTCTAATATAGACCACAATGTTTAATTAAATATGTTTCTTATAAATGATGCAGAAAGGTTTCTACTGTTCTTATGTTATGTTTCATATAACTGGAAGCAGCGTTGGTCAGACAACATAACATCATTTCTTTATTTAACTAAGCTTCTTTATCCATGAATAATTTGAAAAACAAATATCCATTTAAATAACTACTTAGTCTGAGTTTCCATGTGTGCAGGAGAACTAAAGACTTGAACTTGACCTAAAAGCATGTCAGGAAAACAGACATGTACCGTTATTGCTCTGTACTTTGTTCCCACTTGTCTAATGTAACACGATTATAATGAGGACGCATACCTGTGACGGCGCTGTTGTCTCCAACAGAGAACAGCAAAGTCGCCCAGATGAGAACAAACATGGTGATGCTCGATGACTGAGAGAGTCAGTGTCGGCCTCCACAGGAGCAACGTTGCACTGAAGCTGCAATAACCATTAGAGGAAATGAAGCAAAGGAAACTCCACAGCTGACGGCACACATCTGAATGCAGGATGTTGCATGTTCAACTATTCCATAGTTGCAACATCTGTTCTCAAAAAGATCTTTCGTACGGTAAGTGAAGCCTTTTGCCACAATATACACAGCAACGTGTAGCTGAACCTTTTAATGAATTCTCCACCAGCTGCGATTTACACAAATGAACACGCCCAGTCCACCTTCACTTAACCAGCACATCCAGTAGTGTACAAAGACAAATGCAAGCAGGAGCCGGTTCAACAGGTTACGTTTACAGTACAAAAAGGTCGGTCAGAAATAAGTAGAAATGTTGCTCTTTACCTTTCCCGTGTGGCTCTCCTGTTCTCTCCTCTCAGCAGTGATTACTGGAGTGCTCCTTGCTTCAACTGACTCATCCTCTCCTCCCTTCACTCGTTTTCTCTGTTTGTGCAACAACGATGTTTCAGGAAGTTTCCCCACAGCGCTGAGCAGCATTTTCCCTCTCCAACGACGACAGGCTTTTATACTTATACATCTCATAATATCACCATACGTCTATCATATCACTAGAAAAGTATATTTTGATTTGTACCTTTTACATTGAATGAGAAGCGTTTTTGTTTACTTCTTTTTTTTGGAAAATCCCCCCGACTGAGGCAATGTAAAAGTTTTTGAAAAGGGAAGTTGTGAAAATGTTTTTTCTATTCCAGAGGAGTCTTGAGAAACCACCAAACCATTCGAAGCACTGAGCACTGTTTTTACGTTTTTAACTGTTAATATTGAGCTACTATGTATAGCTTCTTTAATTGCAAATTAACATTGTTTTAATCTTGTATTAAAATTCTTACTCATGACAAACTAAGACGGCGGCACGGTGGTGTGGTGGTTAGCACTGTTGCCTCACAGCAAGAAGGTCCTGGGTTTGATTCCGCCCAGTGGCCTTTCTGTGTGGAGTCTGCATGTTCTCCCTGTGTCTGCGTGGGTTCTCTCCGGGTTCCTCCCACAGTCCAAAGACATGCTCTGGGGATCAGGTTAATTGGGGACTTTAAATTGCCCGTAGATGTGTGAATGTAAGTGTGAATGGTTGTTTGTCTCTGTGTAGCCCTGCAATTGGCTGGCGACCAATCCAGGATGTACCCCGTCTATTGCCCGAAGTTGGCTGGGATGGACTCCAGCCCCCCCGCGACCCTGTGTGCAGGATAAGCGGTTTGACGATGGACGGATGGACAAACTAAGACCCCAACGAGTCCAAAGAAATATCCACTTTCAGCATTACACCATTCAAAATGTATGCAGCAACTTAGAAAGGACTTCTGCATATTTATATTTTTTCTTTGTCTGTATAGTTATTGAATTTAGTTAATGTAGTTACTATCCATTTGGCGTTTGCCATATATATCTCCATATTAATAACAATCAATTGTGAAATCTTGATATAAATTAGGCTAAATTAAACCTCGTGGCTGCACATTGTAAAGTCAATGTATCCATGTCTATGATGTGAATTCCTGGGCGTTAAATGTTCATCTGGTATTTTCTGTCTTTGAAGTTTCTTAATCTGATTATTTCCTCTCCTTCCTTCTCGGTAGTTTTTCCTCTCTTTGCCTCTCTGCGCCTCCACAAGGTCTCCTGTCTTCTCTCATGTTCCATCCTTGTCCCCTACCTCTCTCTCTCTCTCTCTCTCTCTCTGATCTGAGAGGGTGCGTGCAGGTGGTGAGCTGAGAGCGTTGGCGTGTTTTATGTCGGTTTTGGCAAATAATTGACAGCTAAAGTCAACGTTGTGTACGCGTTGTGGGAATGTGCACTTTGAATGTATCTGCATCTTTTCGGAGTTTGCAGGACGGCGTGCTGCACGCCGCCATGGATTTCGGCAGGCTGACGGGGAAGCACGGCGTGAGGATCGCGCTGAGCCCCTCGTACTCGGTGGAGGACTGCAGCCTGGCCGTGGGGAAGCTGGTGGGCCACCGCAGCGTGAAGTCCGCAGCGCGCATGAACAACGCGGTGGTCATCTTCCTCGACAGCGTGGAGAAGTCGGACGCGGTGGTGGTCAGCGGGATCGCGGTGCACGGCGCGCTCGTGCCCGTTCTGCCTCTCTCCACGCCGGCGGTGAGAGTGACGGTGTCGAACGTCCCCCCGTTCATCGGGGACGAGGCTCTGGTCAAGGAGCTGTCAAAGTATGGGAAGGTGGTGTCTCCCGTAAAGAAGGTCTCTTCGGGGTGCAAGTCCCCGCTGCTGAGACACGTGGTGTCACACAAAAGGCAACTCCTCATGGTCCTCAACGACAGGACCAAGGAGCTCAACCTGATGTTTGGAGTCGAAGTGGAGGACTTTGTGTATGTGGTGTTTGCCACTTCTGACAATATGAATTGTTTCAGGTGTGGCAGGAAAGGACATCTCGCCAGAACATGTCCGGGAAAGGACTCTGCCGAGAGTGCAGAAGAACGAGGTGTGGAGGATCGGGACGGTCAGGGAAGACAGGAGAAGACAGGTGGGGTACAACAGGAGGGAAAGGAGGGACAGGAAGAGACAGGTGGAATCAAGCAGGCGGCTGAGAACGGACAGCAGGGGACTGGTGGGGTCCAGCAGGGTGGGGAGGCGAGTGATGGGGGCCAGGAAGGGACAAGTGGAGGACAAAAGGTAGGGCGAATGTGTGGGGAGCGGACAAGTGCAGTCCAGCGGGAGAGTGAGGTGTGTGAGAGGGGAGAAGATGGGGGGCGTGGTGGAGTCCAGCCGGCCCGCCAGGGGGGCGACAGAGTGACTGAGGGGCTGATTGAGGCCCAACAGGTGGGCCAGGTGAGTGTGGGGGTGAATGAAGAGACAGGTGGTGTCAGACAGCTTAGCCATGAGCGAAGGGAAGGTGTGAGTGGGGCTCAACAGGTGGTTCTGGGGGGTGAAGAAGGGCAGGAGGAGCTGGGAAAAAGTCAGGAGACACGTGCTGAGGAAATGCGCTCTGAAAGCAGCGCCGACGACATGGAGGGGGAGGAGAAGGAACGTAAAGCCCCCCTGAAGAGAAGGAAGACGAGGAGCAGCGGAGGAGCCTCTCGAGCCAAGAAAGGGTCAGAAGACAGAAGGAGAACAAGAGGGAAAGCCGGTGAACCCGGGATCTCTACTGACTGGGATTCCACTGACAGCGCCTCTTCTGGTGGGACAGTGACCAGCAGGTACGGGGTGGGGAGAGTGAAGCTCTTCCTGGATGTAACAAAGAATATGAAGGGGGTGGACATGGAGGAGTATTTTTCTGACCTAGAGAAGTTCTCTCGCACTGCTTGGAACGGTGTGAGCAAAAAGGGTAGTGGGAGATACACCCAGCAGGAAGTCTTCCGGATGAGGAAGATCATCCTGAAGATAAACAGGGGAAGCGAAGGTGCTTCTGTGGACTGAGAGCGGCGTCCATCCGGTGGAGGAGGATCCTGGCCGGCTGATGCAAGAGGAGATGCTGGTGGGGAATGACTGAGGAGTGGAGCCAGCGTCTAAATCGACGGGCAGCTCAAGCTTTTGAATTTTTCAGCGTTGTCGTGTACGTGACATGTTTGTGCGTTTTAAAAGAAAATAAAGGTTTTTCAAAAATCAAAAAAAAATCTCTCTGTATCGTTGTGAATAAACACCTGATAATGAAAGAAATGTTGGTATTTTCTCAAATACAGTGAATTAGAATTAAATCCCTGTCCCTGATATGAACCTGTTTAAATGAAATACCTTTCCCCCCTTTTGTTCAGTTGAATAAAAGGCAATGAGCAAAATAAATGATTGAAAAAGACAATTTGGTTGAATGCGTATTGAAAACAGACGAACGTAAAATTGTTTATTATTACACTGACAAGTGTATCCAAAAAATATGTAGGACTGAGATACGCTTCTTTTCATTTACTATTATAATAATAATGTACTACAGCAGTGAAAGGTTTTAGGAAATTAGATATACTTCAAAATAAACAGTAATGAAAAAAAATTGTATTTTTAGGTTTTAAGTAGCGACTTACCAGATAAAAGTGACATTCAGGCAACAGACCTTTTGAAAGTACTTTTTTTAAAAATGGATTAAAGTGTCACGGTGTGGTTCACGTCCTGTCTTATTTTGTAGTTTTCTGCCACTCGTGTCCCTGGGTAACTTCACTTCACATGTCTCTCGTTCCTGCCTGCCTTTTTTCCCCCCTGGTACCTGTATGCGTTTTTGCCCCTTGGCCATTTTGTGTTGGAGTTTATGACTATTAAAATCTTTTTGTGTTTTGACGTCTGCATTTGAGTCCTGCCTTCCCACGCATCCGTGACATAAAGAAGAGATAAGCACCTGATCACCTCATTTCTGGGCTTCATTGATACCCCAACTGTGACAAACACCAACTCCAAATCAAATTAACATTTTATTGGTTATGAACAAAACAAAATTAGAACCATAATCAAAAATGTGTTGAATATTATAATTAAGTAAAACCAGAAATTAAAAAGTTTAAACATAGATTTTTTTTAATCATCCGTTATGGGACTACTTTAATATTAACTGTTTCATAGGTGCTTTATGTTTCACATTATAATGTATAGGTACCAAATGTGCCAGTAAGTCTAATTTGTTCAAGTTCAATATTATTTGGGCAATATCTTCATAGTTCTGAGTAGCAGAAATATCAGTCATATTAGGAAAAATAAATCCTTATTATAACATAAACATGCAATCAAATGCTCCTTGGTTCATCAAATGTAAACTAACAACATAATATAAAGATTATAGGGATATAGATTAGGTAAATTAAAAGAAGTCTAGGAACCGTATTCATGAACCTTCACGCATGTTGAAGGAGGAACAGAAGAACCATCTTGTTGATCCCTCAGTGGAAGCTGACGCTTCTTAGTTCAGAGGTTGAGCGATGACATCATACTCTGGGGATTGGTGGGTTTTCTGCAGTGACATGTAAGTTCTGTCCTCTTGGTTTGGCGTCACTTTATTCCTTGTGTTCCTTTGGAGAGAAGAAAGAGTGAGACATGACGTGTTGTCTCAAGGTCTCCGCTGCATCGACGTAGTGATCAAAGAACAACATGGTGAAGTAGAGACGTACCAGAGAAACATCAAGAGGATCATGCAGACAAACATCAAGATGATATTCACAATGAGAGAAATACCAGCGATCACCATCCAGGGAAGCGCTGCACGTGGTCCATGACCTAATATTACAAATGATACAATGTAGATCAGTGTTATTAAAAGTGAACACTCAATGGCTACAATATGAACCATTCAACCGGTGTTGAAAATGAAAAGTAACATCAATTTACCAATGGTTTAACTAAAAAATATTGAAATCACAGCAGATGGTGGGATTTCTATTAAAGCTGAAGGCCATAATTACACGTATTCTATTAGAATGGATTATTTAAACATTGTTCACATTTTCAAAACATCCACTCAACAGATTGTTCTTCAAGTCCAACAATAGAGTCTCAATGATCTATGTGTGTGTTCAACATCTTGCTTCATTGAGTTTATAATGCTTAATTTATTTGCACTTGAATGAATGAATGAATTTATTTTTTTCGAACATGTATAAAAAGGGAGAAAAAAGATGTTACTACTCGTACACACAAAGAAAATAGAAATTATTAAAAAAAAAAAAATAGAACAACAAAGAGCTAAGACACAACAGAAAAAAAGAAAACTGTTCAGAAAAAAAAGAGTGGAAAGAAGCATGACACTTCAAATAAGTAAGAACAAAAACTCCATTCGAACACAATATATTAAAGAGGGCACATGCAAATCAACAATGTCTCATCACTTTTTATTGTTAATATAACATATAAGTTTATATATCTTAGAGCATTCCTAATGACGCCCTCGACTTCCCAACATACAACAAGAACACCGCTGAGAACCTTTTGACAAACCATCAACAATACATACTACATGTGGGAAAACCCTTTAGACATTACAGAGTAAAGGTGAGCATGAAGGTCAGTGATACTCACAGGTCACAATCAGAGTCACCGTCTCCTCTGTAGTGATGTCGTTGGTGAAAGTGACCTTACAGGTCACATTGGTGCCGTGGTGTTCAGCTGAAGAGTTAAAGGTCAAAGTTGAAATGCGTCTCCGTGTGACAGAAGTCAGGTGCTCGGTCTTCACAGCAGTGATGTTTCCTGTGATGTGAGAGTCCTTCTCTCCTGCTCCTCTCCACGTCCAGGTGATTTCAGGATCCCATCCAGAGCAGAGACCAGGAGCAGTGCAGCTCAGTGTGGTCTGCTGCCCCTCTGTCAGAGGAGGAATCCCCACTGTGGGCTTCTGGGTCAGACCTGAAGGGAGAGCAGTCAGTGAGAGGACTCAGGGGAGCAGCCTGAAGCTACAGACTATATGATGAATATTAGATTATATAAATATATTTATTGGAGCTCTTCGTACCTTTGACAGAGAGGGTTACTTTTGAAGATAATTTATATGTATCAGTTTGTTCATTCAGTAATCCGTGTACTCCGAGCTGATATGATCCAGAGTCTGACTCAGTGAGGTCATTGATGATGATGCTGCAGTTCTTCAGACTCAGGTCAGGCTGCAGCAGTGAAACTCGTTCAACAAACCCGGGTTGAACTTTGTTCTTCATGTTGGAGTGGAATATCGTGTCTGAATCAGCACATTTTTGTTTTGATGGTTCACATTTGTAAAACACCAGATGTTTGGGTGTAAAAGAAGAATTGGTTTTGAAAGAACACGGTATGACGACACAGAGTCCAGCCTCTGCTTTTATTTCTCCTAGACTGAAAGTGACAAAGCCTCCATCTTTACAACGTTTCTCCCCCTCCAATGATGAACCTGTTAATGGAAATAGTGAGTAGGAAACATGGAAAGGAGGTGTTTTGATAATACTCAGTGATATTTAATGAGCGGTGAGAGAAAGCAATACTGTTTTTTAAAACTGCTGTTTTCAGAATTTGCATTTCTTCACACTTAAAGTTAATTATTCTATGAATTATATATATCTCTATATGTACATATATATTTGTCCCAAAGTTGCAAGCTGAGTCAACGCATGCTTCCAAAGAGGACATTTATCAACTGTTTCTGTCTACTTAAATGTTGGCATCATAACTAGATGATAATAAGAGATTCATACCTGTGGCAGCAGTGATGTGACTCACACAGAAGAGCAGAATGAGAACAAACATCCTGATTTGACAGCGGAGACAGTCAGTCCCTTTTCCATTAACAAGAACAAACGTTTAAATGTCAACTGAATGAGCGGACCAGAAAAAACGAAATACGTGATGTTGCAGCTTAAAGCTTTTTTAGCCCCTCCCCCTCCGCGGCCCCCTTGAATACAGAAAAAGCATCAGCCCATAAATTATGCCTTGTGTGGTTTGTATTTCTGATGTATGAAGGTACCGCTTGTTGTCGAGTTCTCTTGCTTTGTTCTTCTTTCTCTCTTCTTCTTCGTCCTCTCTGCTCTGCAACTATTTTCAGGCAGGTTTGTCTTGTGTGACCTGTGGCAGCAGTGATGTGTCTCACAGAGAAGAGCAGAATGAGAACAAACATCCTGATTGGACGGCAGAGCCAGTCAGTCTCTTTTCCTTTTAATAAGAACAAATGTTTCAATGTTGACTGAATGACTCAATGAAACCGGAGCAGAAACATTTAAATACATCATGTTGCAGCTTCAAGCTTTCGTAGCCCCTCCCCCGCCACGGCCCCCATGAATACAGAAAAAGCATCAGCACGTAAATGATGCCTTGTGCGGTCGGTATTTGTGATATATAAAGTAAGGTACCGCTTGTTGTCTTCCGCTCTGTTCTTCCTCTTTCTCTCTTCTTCGTCCTCTCTGCTCTGCAATTATTTACAGGCTGGTTTGTCTTCACACTGCGGGCCCTCGTTAGCCAAACCACTCAAACGTGATCTTGTGTTAATACGTATATATTTATAACCAATATCATTTTTTTTAATAGCGCTTTACTACCCAAAGACGCTTTACAATGACAGACAAGAACAAAACCAGACAAAAAAAAAGAAAGAGAAACGAGCAGATAAACAAAACAGACTAAAATAAAAAAACTTAAAAATGGAACTGGAGAAAACTGTGCGGAATGAGTCATGTAGGGGTCAGCATTTGAAGGCGAGTTTGAAGAGATGGCCTTTGAGGGATTCAGGGTGTTAGCATTGGCGGACCTGAGGCACTGGGTTGGGGCGTGGAGGGGGAGGAGGTCTGAAAGGTAGATCGGGGGCAGGCTGTTTAGGGTTTTGTTGGTAGTAGGAGTAGCAGTAAGAAGAGCAGTCTATCCTGTATTCCACCGGGTTTCACAGCGCCGGGTGGAGTTGAGCCGTTGAGCGTCGGAGTTCTGAACATATTGGATTTTGTTGAGGATTTTGTTGGGGGAGCCGTAGACAGTAGTCGAGTCTGGAGGTCATGAGGGAACGAGTGGTGTTCAGGGCAGCTTTGTATTGTTGTTGGTGGAGTTTGAAGGCACGGAGGTGAACAGTGAGTCCGGTTTTGGTGGCAAAACGTTCCCGTTGACGGCCGTGTCTTTTGAGGTGACGAAGTTGGTCAATGTTCCAGAGGGCAGAATGGGTGAAGGAAACGAGGTTGGATTTTTTTGGGGGGGGCGATGACTTCAAGACAGGAGGAGAGTGTATCATTGTAGTAATTAACCAGGACAGTGGGGGAGGCAGTTGGAATAGGGGCAGATGCAGAGACGGTGGCAGCTGGGGTGAAGAAGAGCAATGGGAGGTTCATGGACTTGAAGATCCAAAATGTTATGGTGCAATTCCGCTTGACATTGGGGGGTGGTGATGGTATGTCCAAGGTGATAGCCAGGTGGTCAGAGATGGTGATGTCGATGCTGGTTAGACTGCTGATGGTAATGTGTAATGAGTGTCCTTTTTTATGGGTGGGAAAGTCCACATGTTGGGTGATGTTGAAGTAGTTAAAGATGTCGAGGAGTTCTGTAGAGGTTATGGAGTCAGATGAGTCGACGTGTATGTTAAAATCACAGAATAGCAGAATCAACGGTGAGATGGCGCAGAGTTGTGTGAGAAATTGAGACGGATCAGAGGGGAAAGCAGGGTTGGGTTTTGGTGGGCGGTAGATTCCTGCATTAACCAGGGGTTTGGGACCAGACAGTTTGAAAGCAAGCTGTTCAAATGAGAACTGAGAGTTTTAAACAAGATAATTTATTGTCATGCGTTATGCGACTACTTTAATATTAGTTGTTTCGTAGGTGCTTTATGTTTCACATTATAATGCATAGGTACCAAATGTGCCAGTTAGTCTAATACTCTAAGTTCAATATTATTTTGGCGAAATATTCATGAACCTTCATGAATATGGTTCCTATTATCTCATAATCATCATCCTAACCTTATTATCTCATAATCATCGGTGCAATCAAATGCTCATTGGTTCACCAAATGTAAACCAATTGTAAAGCATATTCATGAACCTTCATGCATGTTGAAGGAGGAACAAAAGAACCATCTTGTTGATCCCTCAGTGGAAGCTGATGCTTCTTAGTTCAGAGGTCGAGCGATGACATCATACTCTGGGGATTGGTCGATTTTTTGCAGTGACATGTAAGTTCTGTCCTCTTGGTTTGGCGTCACTTTATTCCTTGTGTTCCTTTGGAGAGAAGAAAGAGTGAGATATGACGTGTTGTCTCAAGGTCTCCGCTGCATCGACGTGGTGATGAAAGAACAACATGATGAAGTAGAGACGTACCAGAGAAAGAGGATCATGCAGATGATATTCACAATGAGAGAAATAACAGCGACCGCCATCCAGGGACGCTCTGCACACGGTCCATGACCTAATATTGCAAAGGACATAATGTAGATCAGGGGTTCCCAATAGGTCGATCGCAATCGACCAGTGGATCACGAAAGCAGTGCCAGGCGATCGCCTGCCATTGATGAAAAAAAATTAAGTCACGTCACGCATGCGCAGTCAACCGCGGGAGCTAACGGACAACTAACTACTATCACATTCTCAAAACATCAGCTCAACAAATTGTTCTTTAAATCCAACAAAAGAGACAATGGTTCAATGTTTCCACCGAGCGGTACGGTACGAGTCGGGTCGGTACCCTTTTATTTGTGTCTCCACTGCCAAAGGTTGAGAATGGTGCCAAAAATCCAAACCGTGCCTTACCACCACTTTTTGGGTACCCTTCCGTTGGGGTACCTGGCACAGTTGTTTGGTACTAAAGGGTGGAGCTAGACTCACTGCAGATGGCAGTTTGATTGATGAAACGTTGATTGGTTGAAAGTGTGTCGTCATTTGCGCGGGCCGCAAGGGGAAAAACAACACACGAGGTGCCTGTAATTTTGTGGTATATGTAGTGTGGTGATGACAGATTACTGTGCTAGTATCCAGCAGCGGCCATGTGATGGTGGCTAAAGTAAACCTTCACTGACAGACACACACAAGCACATGTGTGGACCCCCCAGTGAACCTCACATGTAGAGCTACTTAGAAACTTTCAAAAAATAGGCAAGACTATAATGTTGGTTGTGGGTTATAATGCTGAATGTATGTTGCACTTCAAATAAGTAAGAATAAAACTCCATTCGGACACAAGATATTAAAGAGGAAGCATGGAAATATCTCTTCACTTTCTAATACAGTTTATATATCTTAGAGCATTCAAAAATCTATGACGTCACCTACTGCACAACATTCAAAAGAACACTGTTGATGTTTTAAAACCGTCAACAATACATACTACATGTGGGAAAACCCTTTAGACATTACAGAGTAAAGGTGAGCATGAAGGTCAGTGATACTCACAGGTCACATTCAGAGTCACCGTCTCCTCTGTAGTGACGTCGTTGGTGAATCTGACCTTACAGGTCACATTGGTGCTGCGGTGTTCAGCTGAAGGCTTAAAGGTCAAAGTTGAAATGTGTCTCCGTGTGACAGAAGTCAGGTGCTCGGTCTTCACAGCAGTGATGTTTCCTGTGATGTGAGAGTCCTTCTCTCCTGCTCCTCTCCACGTCCAGGTGATCTCAGGATCCGATCCAGAGCAGAGACCAGGAGCAGTGCAGCTCAGTGTGGTCTGCTGCCCCTCTGTCAGAGGAGGAATCCCCACTGTGGGCTTCTGGGTCAGACCTGAAGGGAGAGCAGTCAGTGAGAGGACTCAGGGGAGCAGCCTGAAGCTCAACACTCACTTCAATCCAACATCTGTGGAACTTCTATCAGGAACTGATGCAGTTTGTACTGTTTGACCAAAGAGGTCAAAATGCAAAACATTGTTTCATGCTCCGTTCAGACTGTAAATACAGAATATATGATGAATAGAATGAAGATCTGCACTGTGTGTATTTGTGGAATCTCTTCCTACCTTTGACAGAGATGTTTATTTTTTGTGGGAATGTCAATCCATTTTCTCTCCCATTTTTTAAACCATTAACTCTGAGCTGATAAGATCCAGAATCTGACTCAGTGAGGTCATTGATGATGATGCCGCAGTTCCTGAGACGCACATCAGGCTTCAGCAGTGAAACACGTCCAACAAACCCGGCCTGAATTTTGTTGCTGTTCCTATCAGAGTCGAATATCACGTCTGAATCAGTACAAAATCGTTTTGATGATTCACATTTGTAAAACACCAGATGTTTGGGTGTAAAAGAAGAAACCGTTTTGAAAGAACATGGTATGACCACACAGAGTCCAGCCTCTGCTTTTATTTCTCCTTTACTGAAAGTGACACAGGATCCATCGTTACAGTTTTCCTTCCCCCTCACTGATGAACCTGTTGATGAAAACAGTGAAAAAAACAGGTAAAGGAGGTGTTTAAATCTTGAAAATACTGATATGATATTTAATAAACGTGAGAGAAGGCTGTTGGGCTCCCACTATAACGTAAAACCAAGGCTGACTTTCGATGGCAGTGTTCTACTGCAGGACATAAAAACCCCTGAAAGGAATGTGCCTTCCCACCTAGGTGTGATTTCTCTCTCTGGGTGAAACAAAAAGATCTGATTGGCCAAGCCTCAGACACCACAGGGGTCCCCCTGGTGTGTTTTGTGAGTTCCCTCTCTCAACTTTTTTCCCCAAACTAGCCTTGGCCAGCGCAAGGTTAAAGACAGTCTCTTTCAAATCCACATCTATCTGAATGGACTTGCGTTGATGCAAGGTTAAAGACAGTATCCCTCAACGCTTTCCGCCCTGACTCTGGTCAGTGTAAGGATGGGACAATAGAGCCTCTTCAAATCCCTTTCCGGACTGGCTTCAGGATTAAGGATTGAGGCCCCTCTGACCATTTTCTAGCTGCTCCAGAGAAGTTCTGGCTGGCCCGGTCTTCACTTCTGGCCCAAGCAGCTCCCCAAGAAGCAAAACTCCTTCTGCCCCCTTGGATACCGCTAGCGTGTTACAAGACCACAAACAGCTTTTGTGCCACCGAGAAACCCAACAGTCCTCGTGATTCCCAATCAATCCCCACAACAAAGGACCGATTGGACACCACCGAATCGTTTTGAGTTTTTCCTTGTTCCTTTGATTTCTAATTTACTAACACACACATACACCTGTCCCCACATATAGAGTTACATACAGACAGAGGATTAACTGTGTGAGGAACACACGTGATGTACAAACACAGCCTGCTAGCAACACCTCTGCCATGTGGTCGGTGGCTTAAGGCTGGTGCATCCTTCTGCGTCTTGTGTCGACGCACTCGTTTCAATTCATGGTTCAGAAAGGCTATATATATATATATATGTGTGTATATATATATATATATATATATATATATATATATATATACACACATATACACCTATACATATGTATATATATATACATATATATACACACATATACACCTATACATATGTATATATATATACATATATATACATGTACATCCATACATATATACATATATATATATTCTACTAATATGTGTATATATACATATATATAAAAAATTCCCAACAGTTGCAAAGTGAGTCAACAGATGCTTCCATTGAGGATATTTATCAAACAAACTACAAGCAAGCTGTCTACTTTGTTTATATCTTAAATGTTGGCATTATACTAGATTATAATAAGAGATTCATACCTGTGGCAGCAGTGATGTGTCTCACAGAGAAGAGCAGAATGAGAACAAACATCCTGATTGGACGGCAGAGCCAGTCAGTCTCTTTTCCTTTTAATAAGAACAAATGTTTCAATGTTGACTGAATGACTCAATGAAACCGGAGCAGAAACATTTAAATACGTGATGTTGCAGCTTCAAGCTTTCGTAGCCCCTCCCCCGCCACGGCCCCCATGAATACAGAAAAAGCATCAGCACGTAAATGATGCCTTGTGCGGTCGGTATTTGTGATATATAAAGTAAGGTACCGCTTGTTGTCTTCCGCTCTGTTCTTCCTCTTTCTCTCTTCTTCGTCCTCTCTGCTCTGCAATTATTTACAGGCTGGTTTGTCTTCACACTGCAGGCCCTCGTTAGCCAAACCACTCAAATGTGATCATGTGTTAATACGTATATATGTATAATTAATATCATGGTCATAAACTTTGACACTATAAAGGAACTGTGAAAAAGGAAAAGTACCATGTGTGAGAAAATGTGCGTGTGAATGATTAGTATTATGATGATAATATATTTAGTCTTTAAAGTGCATCTTGACAGTTTTGTTGCAACAGCAAGAGCACCTATATTAGGAACAGTGTTGTCAGGGATGCGGGTGGAAGGCAGGACTCAGATGCAGACTTGCAGGAAACAAAAGACTTTAATAGTCGAAAGGGTCAAAAAACACAGGAACCGGGGGCAAAAGCACACAGGCAAGAAACTACGGAGAACGCGACAAGTGACAACAGACACACATGGTTTAAATACACTAGGGAGGTGCAGGTGATTGGACACAGGTGGAAACTATTAGACGATCACAGGGGATGACGGGACAAGGCAGGAAGTGAAGTTACCCAAGGACACGAGTGGCAGAAAACTACAAAATATAACATGAAGTGAACCACACCGTGACAGTACCCCTCCCCCTTAAGGGCCGACTTCCAGGCGGCTCACACTAGAGCGAAACAAGGGGTGGGGGGGGGGGAGGGAAACCCGAGACGTTGGTCGGACCACCCGGGAAACTCTGGCGGGCGGCCCGGCGGGCGGCCAGACGAGCGGGGAGCCTCTGGTGGTCGGCCTGGCGGATAGGCATTTGGCCGGCTCCGGAACGTCTCTGGAATTGCAGGCTCGGGGACACGGGAAACGTCCGGGGTAGTCGTCGTCGGCTCGGGGACACGGGAAACGTCCGGGGTAGTCGTCGTCGGCTCGGGGACACGGGAAACGTCCGGGGTAGTCGTCGTCGGCTCGGGGACACGGGAAACGTCCGGGGTAGTCGTCGTCGGCTCGGGGACACGGGAAACGTCCGGGGTAGTCGTCGTCGGCTCGGGGACACGGGAAACGTCCGGGGTAGTCGTCGTCGGCTCGGGGACACGGAACACCTCCGCAGGCGGCTCGGGGACACGGAACACCTCCGCAGTTGGCTCGGGGACACGGAACACCTCCGCAGTCGGCTCCGGCTCGGGGACACGGAACACCTCCGCAGTCGGCTCCGGCTCGGGGACACAGAACACCTCCGCAGTCGGCTCCGGCTCGGGGACACGGAACACCTCCGCAGTCGGCTCCGGCTCGGGGACACGGAACACCTCCGCAGTCGGCTCCGGCTCGGGGACACGGAACACCTCCGCAGTCGGCTCCGGCTCGGGGACACGGAACACCTCCGCAGTCGGCTCCGGCTCGGGGACACGGAACACCTCCGCAGTCGGCTCCGGCTCGGGGACACGGAACACCTCCGCAGTCGGCTCCGGCTCGGGGACACGGAACACCTCCGCAGTCGGCTCCGGCTCGGGGACACGGAACACCTCCGCAGTCGGCTCCGGCTCGGGGACACGGAACACCTCCGCAGTCGGCTCCGGCTTGGGGACACGGAACACCTCCGGAGTCGGCGGCGGCTCAGCCCCCCCCTTAACCCACCCCGTAGCCCCCCCCCCTCAAGGGCCGGATCCCAGACAGCCCTCAAATCACCAACGGGAGGGAGGGAGAGGACCACGGGATGGGAGGGAGGGAGCCTGAGTCTCGGAGCGGGGACTGGGGCGTCGGGGTCATGAGTCTCGGAGGGGGGACTGGCCGAGTCGGGGCCATGGCTGAGAGTCTCGGAGCGGGGACTGGCCGAGTCGGGGGCATGGAACGTGGGGCCGGTACTGGTCGGGTCGGGGGCATGGAACGTGGGGCCGGTACTGGTCGGGTCGGGGGCATGGAACGTGGGGCCGGTACTGGTCGGGTCGGGGGCATGGAACGTGGGGCCGGTACTGGTCGGGTCGGGGGAATGGATCGTGGGGCCGGTACCGGTCGGGGGCATGGCTGAGAGTCTCGGAGCGGGAGATCGCTGCGGCGGCCCAGCGGGAACGGGAGATCGCTGCGGCGGCCCAGCGGGAACGGGAGATCGCTGCGGCGGCCCAGCGGGAACGGGAGAACGCTGGGGCGGCCCAGCGGGACGTCTGTTACTCCTCTGGCCAGGGCTCCTCTTAGGATTTAGGAGATCCCGGAGCTCGAGGCAGGCGAGCTGATAGTCCCTGGGACCGAAGATGCAGTTCGTCTTCCGCGTCTGCTGAGCCCTTCTTTGGTCGCGTCATTCTGTCAGGGGGTGCGTGTGGGAGGCAGGACTCAAACGCAGACTTGCGGGAAACAAAAGACTTTAATAGTCAAAAGGGTCAAAAAACACAGGAACCGGGGGCAAAAGCACACAGGCAAGAAACTACGGCGATCCAAGACGAAAGACAAGGACATGCGTGACGAAAAACAATGACGCGACAAGTGACAACAGACACACATGGTTTAAATACACTAGGGAGGTGCAGGTGATTGGACACAGGTGGAAACTATTAGACGATCACAGGGGATGACGGGACAAGGCAGGAAGTGAAGTTACCCAAGGACACGAGTGGCAGAAAACTACAAAATATAACATGAAGTGAACCACACCGTGACAAGTGTGGTTTTTATGGTTAATATTTCAGTGTGCGACTTCTGTAAGTTGTGTTCTCAGAAAGGTCTTTGATGTGATGACTAATTTAAACATTGACACTTTGAGATGGTAGATTATGACTATTTCTATATTTAGCTGTTAAATGGCTACTTGTTTGTCCTCATCAGCCTGTATACTCCTCATATCGAACTCTCACAAGAGAACCTGTCAATGTTACTGATGATTCCCTTCCAAACATAAACAAGTGTGTTGTGTTTATAATAAGCTCAGTTGATTCTTTGAACACATACAAAAGGGAATTCAACTGTGAGTTCCTAAACACAAACATTATCAGGGTTGTAGAGACAAATTGCGTACAAACATTTTATCAATTTGAAAAAACAGTCCATTGAAAAAGCAGAATAACTTTTTTTTCCAAATACATTCATGAATGAAAGCAAAAATGAACAGTAATAGAATATGTGTTGAAAATTAAGTTCAAGTTGTGGATTGAAAAGCACTGGAACTGATACGATCAATCAACTCGCTAACTAAATGAAACCAAAACTGACAAAGTTTTAACAAAGATTACTTTTTCTGTTTCGTAGGTGCTTTATGTTTCAAATTATAATGCATAGGTACCAAATGTGCCAGTTAGTCTAATACTCAATACTTTAATATTATTTTGGCAAAATATTCATAGACTGATATATAAGTCGTATTAGGCAAAATCATACATCTTAATTATCTGAAAATGCTCATTGGTTCATCAAATGTAAACCAATTGTGAACCATTTTCATGAACCTTCATGCATGTTGAAGGAGGAACAGAAGAACCATCTTGTTGATCCCTCAGTGGAAGCTGATGCTTCTTAGTTCAGAGGTCGAGCGATGACATCATACTCTGGGGATTAGTGGGTTTTCTGCAGTGACATGCTAGTTCTGTCCTCTTGGTTTGGCATCACTTTTTTCCTTGTGTTCCTTTGGAGAGAAGTAAGAGTGAGACATGACGTGTTGTCTCAAGGTCTCCGCTGCATCGACGTAGTGATCAAAGAACAACATGATGAAGTAGAGACGTACCAGAGAAACAGAAGAGGATCATGCAGATGATATTCACAACGAGAGAAACAACAGCGATCACCATCCAGAGAAGCTCTGGTCCACGTTGATCTAATGTTACAAATGGCACAATGTAGATCAGGGCAGTGGTATAGTCTACGTTATAAGAGAAAGAGAAATTGCTCTTTGTATATTTGGATAGACTTCTGCGCAGTGGGACCAAAACCCAACAGCTTACAATCACGCAAACTATCACACAAATGGCACCATTGTGTCCTAAAGAGTTTTTATATGCATAAAGACAATAAATCAATACAGACATGTACAGAAAGGGGTTTTCCAGTGATTTCTGAGAAAGAGGGCGGTCTGACAGGTGATTTATACAGAGGAACTTTCTGAGCAATTACTGAGAAAGAGGGCCGAGTTTAAGGGGAGTAGTTTCTGAAAGAAGTAGACAAAAGTTCAAAGGGGGGAGGGGGGTGATGCAGTGTTTCCTCTACTGGTGACTTTGAAGCTAAACACATGTAACCAGTGTTAGCTGTGAATGATGGACACCAAATATGACATCAATTTATCAGTTATGGAAGGTGTATTTTCTATTAAAGCCGAAGGCCGTAATTACACACATTATATTGGAATGGATTATTTCATCATAGTTCACATTTTCAAAACAAATTGCTCTTTAAATCCAACAGAAGAGACCTAATGATGATTGTCTCGGTGTGTGTTCACCGTCCTGCTTTCCTGAGGTTATAATGCTTAATGTGTGTCGCACTTCCCCATCAGTGTTGTGATTGACAGTGTGGTGATGACAGATCGTGTGAGTCCCCAGCAGAGGCCATGTGATGGTGGCCAAAGTAAACCTTCACTGACAGACACACACAAGCACAGGTGTGGACCCCCCAGTGAACCTCACATGTAGAGCTACTTAGAAACTTTGGAAAAAAAGGCAAGACTATAATGTTGGTTGCGGGTTATAATGCAACCATGGTAACTGGTTCCAATGTAATGTGTGATGTAATCGCTTATGATTTTGTTGTTTTTTGATTTTTTTTTTCCGTGAGAAATTGGCGGGAGTGCGTGACTAGAGACCGAAATGCGTGACTGACACTTGAGAGTGACGGATTCTGCGTTGGTTGGTTGGCTAAGTTGCTAGCTTAGCTTAGCTTAGCTGAAGCTAATGCAACCTCATCAAAGGTTGACAGCCACTCTGCTAGTGATAGCACTTGAATAATCTTGTTGCAGATAATGTAGAGCAATAGACATTTTTAAAGCTAAATCAATGAATTGCGCTCAGTTATAATTGTTGGAGAAATAATATCACACTGCCATAAAAAGTTAAATCCGATGCCCCTCAGATGTTTGTTTGATTAGCTTGAAGACACACAGGCCGCCTTTACGTTACTCACTAGAAATAAAAACAATATAACACACAGAGTATAATAAATAATCAATACGCCGATAGCCAAATAAGACATTTTCTTACCTCCCACTTAAGTTCCTGATCTTATGATCCAGGGAACTTACCAAACTCACTTAAAAGACCTCTTTTTTATTTTATTTTTATTTTTTTAGAACCCTTAAATGTTCACAATGTCTATGTGTAAGCGTCCGATGAAGGCACGACTGACGGGGGAACAGTTTAGTCCACTGTCCAAGTCATTTACATCCCTTTGGCAGGTATGCAGTGTACTGCCCGGGCATGCGAGGTATGGAATGTGAGTGCTCTCCTTCATGTATGTGCAATGTAATTGGCCTGGTGGCAGCGCTAGGCTTGCACCACGCAGCCAACAGGGCTAAGATGGTAACAGGGTGACAGGGGCTTGGCCGGTGAATGAGAGGGGTTTGGGAAGATGCCAGTGTCATGGCGGTTTGGGTGGATGAGTTTAGTCCTCCACTGGGAGAAGGACCACCAGTCTTCTCACGTCTCTCCTGATAACCGTCATGGGCAGCGAAGAACTCCTCTTCTTCTGGCCACCCGCCAGGGATACAGGAATTCCAGCCCACGTTGCGATGTCAGCGTCCCTAACGATCCCTTTACTGTCAGGATAAACTGTCAGAATCCGGCCCAGGCGAAACTGCCCTCTCATAGCATTTGGGTCAGCAATCCAGACGAGGTCGACGACTTTGACGTTCCTCTCCGTCCGGTGCCACTTGTGTCGAATGAACAGATTTGGGCCTGCTAGTTCCCTCCACTTTGCCCAGAACCGGTCCACTCCGATTTGAATAGCCCTCAGACGACGCCAGGGATGAGTGTCTAGGTCAAGCCCGCTGGTGTCTCCTCCAAGCGATGCTCGACCCAGTATGAGGGAGTTGGGTGTAAAGTACTCAACAGAGTCCTCCTGATCTTGAGCTCTGGCATCAATTGGGCGTTCGTTTGTCAGGTTGGCTGCCTGATAGAACACAGTTTGGAGCTCCCCCCATGTGAGGGACCCTGTAGTTCCTCCTAGGCTTATCAGCGCCTTCTTTAAAAGCTTCACAGCTGCCTCCGCAGCTCCATTCCTGTGGGGTGCATCTGCAGGGTGAAAATCCCACTTCCATTCAGTCCCGTTCTTAGCAGCTACATCTTCTATAGACGCAGCCTGCAAGCAAGCCAGATGTTTATGCAGCTCATGCAGAGCCGACTTGGCCCCAATGAAGTTGGTGCCTCTGTCGGACCATAGTTTTCCTGGATGCCCCCTCAGAGCAACAAAGCGGGAGTATGCTTGGAGGAAACTTTCTGCCGACTGGTCATCGGTGAGGTCCGCATGGACGGCTCTCGAGGCCATACAACAGAAAACAATGCCCCAGACCTTCTTGCTGGTCCTTCTTTTAACCGCGTCTTTCACCTCGAAGGGGCCAAAAAGGTCGAGGGTCGCATTTTCGAACGGGCTTGCTCTACTGGTACGCTCTTGAGGGAGATCACTCATTACTTGCTGGCACGTCTTTGCTCGTTTCTTTCTGCAGGTGACACAGTTGTTTAGCGCCTTCTAAACTGTTCTTCGTCCCTGCATGATCCAGGCTTTCCTCCTTGTCCGTAGAAGGGTAGAGGCAACACCTTCATGGTTTTCTTCATGTGCCTTCCTGGCCAGTAGGGTTGCAAGCCACGACTGGCATGGGATCAGCGGTACAGTCACTCGATCTTCATCCCAGCATTGGATTCTCCCTCCGCAGAGCAAGAGTCCTGTTTTTTCCTCTTCCTGGACAACCAGGCGATCCAGGGTTGCGTCGTGGAACTCAACCCCACCCTGAGCTTCGAGAGCTAGATCTTTGAAAGCTGTTGCTCGTTCTTCCACAGACAGGCATGGTCTTGCCTCCCACTTTGACCGAACTGGAGCCTGGCTGTTACCCGGCCAGATTCCTACTGCTTGTCTCACCCAGGCGATGCTCCCACACAACCGTGCAAGTGAGCTGAACCGCTGGGGGTCCACAAGGGGTACAAGTGCAACACTGGTTGGGCCTGACCCTTTCCTGGGCTGGGCTCCTACTGTGACCAGTCCCATGAATGCCTTACTCCGAAGTCCCCCGATCTCAGCAACCGAGGGGGTTGATCTCTCTGGCAGTTTTCACCGGCCATTCTGACTCAGGCAACTTCAAAAATTCTGGGCCTTCCTGCCAGACAGATCCTTCAGCAAGCTCCTCCGGGGATGCCCCCCTTGTGATGAGGTCAGCGATGTTCAGTCTACCTTCGACCCAGTTCCAGCTATCTACTGATCCAGCCTTTTGGATTTCTCCAATCCGGTTTGCAAAAAGTGTTTGATAGCCATAGCTATCCTTCTGGATAGCTCCCAAAATTGTCTGACTGTCGACAAAAGGAATCCACTGATCGACCTTGATGTAGCAGTGCTTCTCGAAGTATGTCTTCAGGCGGGATGCAAAGACAGCCCCGCACAGTTCTGCTTTAATGACATCACCTTTCTCGTCTAGAGGAGTGAGCTTGCCCTTTTATTCAACCAGCTTAACTGCAACTGCATCTTCTGTCTCCCACCGTAGATAAAGAACAGCGCTGTAGGAAGCTTCACTACCATCGGAAAATGTGATTCCCATTGGGCGGCCTATGGCTCCATGAGGTGTGAGACTCCTGTTGAATCTGAGTTGGCCACGTCTCACATTCTGCTCAAAAAGTTTTATTGCAGCTTCTTGAAGACGTGGCGAAAGAGGGTCGTCCCAGGTGTCCTTGGACTGATGGTCTCTTCCTGCTTCCTGAAAGGATTCTCTTACGAGCATCACTCCTCGTTGCTTGCCGGGTGAGGCCAGGCCGATGGGGTCATAGAGCCCTGCGATCTGACTCAGCAGCATGCGTCGAGTGAGAGGGTCGGGGGTGCCGCCTCTGACCTTATCCCCTCGTAGATCCAGACCGGTCCTCATCTTTCCTCGTCTCCTTGAGAGGTTCACAGACGTCAGCACACAGAGTTTGTCAGATTCGGGTTCATATTCCAATCCCAATACCTTATTCTCCTCGTCCCGCATCTGGTTGGGTCTTGGGCTCTGTTGACCTGACATTGCTGGGGTCAGTGGGTTTCTCACTCCTCCCACTTTGGCCTGTCAGGGCCCAGGGCTTGAGGGAGAAGCCACCTGCTCTTAGGATTTTTTCCACTCCTTCGGTCATCCTAACCAGAGTTTGGAGATCATTATGCGATGTTAGAACATCGTCCACATAGCAGTCCTCTGTCAGAATTCTAGCAGTCCTCTGTCAGAGTCCTCTGTCAGAGAAAATGAACATTTTCCACATGTGTATGCAAAGAAAGAGCTTTATTAACAACACACAAACAACTACATACAAAGTGAGGATCTGCCCACAATTGGGTAACGGCAGTTTAAAAACTACAGCTCAGTAAACTGTCCGTTTGCCTCCTTGGGGTTGTAGACCGTCACTGGCGCCGTGTTTTCCGAGGCAGGTCTGTTGTGCAGGCGCCTAGTGTGCGGGGCTCTCTATTTCGGAGTCGCCTCTAACCAGGACTACACTCAGAAATGGCGGCGACCGTACAATCCACCCCGAGGCCCCGCCAACAACGCCATCCTCTCCGTCCGATGTGAGCTCTACGGTGGCGGATTTCCAGCGTTCCACCTCGTCATCAGCCAGCACACTTTGTCTCGATTCCAGCAGCTGTAAAAACAACAATGAATCAGTACTGTACGATGCGTATGGACACAAAACATCTATCAATGCACCTGAAAAAAAGTCAGCAAATAAACGCTGACCCTCTTTCTTCTCGCTCGACTCCGCGCTGAATCCTTCACAGCTTCCTTCGCTTGAGTGTTCCGGCTGGGAAAACCTGAAGCTCCTGAGTACCGTCTCAAAATACGTCTCACAGGCGGCTGGAAAACAATTAAATGAGTGTGGTATGAATAAAAAAATCAAACACAAGTCACAGTAACATTTAACAAGGAAGGAGAAACAGTAAACGGCATTACTTACACACAATGACGTCGTCTAAATCTGGACTTTTCCCGGAGCAAATACGAGGTCACCGTCTCATTATGAGGCGAGATTAGTCTGTGAAAACAAAATGTACAGTTATGATCGGTATCCATTCTATGGTATCTATACGTATATATTTCCTTATACTGCAGAATGAAAGCATATTCTTTAAAGCTGACCCTTGCTCCGGTTCGTGGCGCCTGTAATTCGTCTCGGAGTTGTGAAGACGGCGCACCGCTTCCTGTAAACGACACGGCAAAGAAAATACACTTTAATAAAGCTGTTTCTGCTCACTTGTAAGGCTACTGCCTTTATTCACAGTACATGAATGGAAATGTGGCCTAGATTTGTTCTACTTCCGAACAGACTGACATAAAAAGGGGAAGTCTGTAAATACACACAACACTGCTGGAACATTCTTATATTGCACCAATTCAAGTCAAATTCCTCTATTTGCCACAAACGTGGCAACAAATTGTTTCGGATCTGATGTCGGCTGATCTGATTCTGAACAGCAACGCATGATACTCTGCTGTCAGTGTGTGTCAAATAAACTTTAATTTCTTCTTCTTTAATAACGTCCAAACCAAACATTAATACTAAAATAAACACGCATATCCATAAATGTCACATTATCCAATGTTAGGCAAATGCTAATGATGGCACTATCAAATTTCCTACAGAACAACAGCCTTTAATCCATTACTGACACTGACAGTTCCAACACTGTGTGTCATAACAATAGGAATATCTCTTTAAATGTAGTTCAAATAATAGTTTTCATTAGGGGGCCTTTGCAATGCTCCACACAGACTTGCTTGAGGCTCTCTGGAAGACATTTTGAGCACTTCATGAACCCTTACTGTAAGTCAGCGTTAGATGCTGACTTTTCCCGAGGAAATTATCAATGTCATTGCAACGTGACGTTAAAAACGGTGAACATGTGAGGGCGTAACAGACAGTTCTGTTCAGACAGACAAATATATTGATAATTGCTCATTTATTAATAGTTAATTTTGTCATTCGGGTTATTTTGACTGGGCGGCACGGTGGCGTGGTGGTTAGCACTGTTGCCTCACAGCAAGACGGTCCTGGTTTCGATTCCACCCAGTGGCCTTTCTGTGTGGAGTCTGCATGTTCTCCCCATGTCTGCGTGGGTTCTCTCCGGGTATTCCGGCTTCCTCCCACAGTCCAAAGACATGCTCTGGGGATCAGGTTAATTGGTGTGTGAATGGTTGTGTGTCTCTGTAGGTAATTTTAACTCGTTCCCGTTCTAATGCCCAGCATTTCAAGCCATCACACACTGGGCATTTCATGGGCCTTCTTGAATACGATGAACGGACGCCCCCTAGTGGCGACACCTGCTGGTCGTTAGACACTACACACGTAAGAGTAGAATAGAAAGTTCTTATAGTAAAGACAAGAATAATAAACTATGATAATATCACAGGTTGAATATGCATCTATCTCACAATAACAACATCAACTACCTTCCCCTGCACTACAAACGCAACAACAAAAGGCAATATCATTACAGCGCATCTCTAATGTTTACGGCCCTTTAACGTCTACATCTGGGACGCGGATGAAACACTGAACTTTTTATTGAGCGCTGTGATCCAAAAAACACAGAACGGACGTTAACTGTTTCAGTCTGCGAGATTGAATTGTCTGGCAACGAGCATGTTGTGTTGCGAGCCAACTTTTTACACACTTCCGCTTTCGTATGTACGCTCAGAATGTGTGTGCGGTACGCAACAAACCGTTCACGTTGGTTCCGTATTGATGAGTCTTTCGTTAATTTGATTTCAATGTAAACGAGTGTTATTAATACGTACAAAATCGTTTTTTAAAAGAACATTTGGTTTTTAAACTCCCGTAAATATAAAAAAAAGCTTTAGCTTAGTTAGTTTGTTCGCTGCGCGGACACATACGAACGCTATGCCGGGACGCCGTTGCCATGACAACTCAAACAGAGCGCACGCACGTTCCGTTAGCAACGCATCGAGATTTCTGTAGCGTTAACTGAAGCATACACACACGCTTCTGTCAATAGTTCACACAATGGCTACACCATCTGAAACTCTCGTGAAATACGACCCCCCAGTTTTGGTCAACAAAACCGACATGAAATCACGAAAGGTGAGTTTCCACGATGGCAAAGGCACAAAGGAGAAGCGGTAATGCAGGCCTGGGAAACTTTGAATTAACGTTAAGCCAAAAATAGACCATTCTTAGAAAAGGAGATACGTCTGTAAACTGCTAATGAACACCCACCCTGCTCCATCCCCTCAGCCCACATCAGAAGCTGCCGAAGCCCCCGGGCAAGGCATTCAGGAGATCCTCAACCGCATCTTTCCGCCGAGGTATAACTAGCTCCTACTATCAACAAAACATCATTCAACAAGTGCAAACCACACTCTCATTGATCCGGGCCTCTGTCATCACAGGGAATGGATGGAGGGGAATCAGCTGTGGGTGCAGCAGGTGTCCAGCGCACCTTTCACCAGAGCGGACATCATTCAACTGGAGGAGCTTCTGGACAGGAGGCTGCAGCAATCGCAGGCCAGAGGAACAGGAATCTGTCCTCAGCGCACGGCGCTCTCCTTCCAGTGCTTCGGTGGGCAGGATCACTGTGGGGAAGCAACGACAGGCCAACGATTTACCGATTTACACGCAGGCGGCGCATTCAGAGATAAAGGAGGCGCATAGTTAGATTTGTAAACTATCGGGCTAAATGGACCTTTGAACCATGTCTCCACATTCCTGATTGTTCCGCTTCTTTCAGATGAGCTGATCAGACAGGTGACCATCGAGTGCGCTGAGAGGGGGGCGTTGCTGCTGATGGTCAGGGATCAGATTCAGATGACCTTTGGTGTGTACCAGGCCCTGAATGAGGGCAGCATGGCTTTTGGAACCAGGAAAGCGTTGCAGGCCGAGCTGGGCAAGGCTGACGAGGAGAAAACTGTAAGGACATTCAGAGGCTTTGCCGCTGTTTTTTTATGATGATTTTACCAATTTAGTTTACAAAATTTGTTATTTTTGCTTCATTTCTATCGTATAGATCGGTTTTATTGTTGTCGAGCTTTGTTGAGTCTCCCTGTTGATTTTATGGCCTTTTGCTGTTTGTTAGTCTTTGCTTAAGTGACTTCCAAGTGTCTTTATTTCTCATTTCTAGATTTCTGATCTGGAGGAGGAGAACCGAGACCTAAAGAAGCAACTGAGCGATTTGACAGCCGACAATGAAACTATTGAAAAGAGAGAAAACGAACAGCAACGAATGGAGAACGAGAAGCACGCCGAAAAGATTCAGGTCCTCACCAAAGCAAATGAGCAGTTCAGGGTGAGGTTTCTTTTCAATATATACAGTATAAATATATAGCAGCAAAGTCGTGACGCCGTCAGATTGTTATAATTGTCTTTCTGCTTGTCTTCCTGTTCAGAACAAACTGGAAGGGATCATTGCAGCGAAGACGCAAAACATTTCCTAATGAAACATGGAATTAAATCTTTGGCTTGTTAACTTTTTTCTGCTTTAGTTAAAGCATTAACTTCTGATAGTCAGTCCAAGAGGTGATGGCTGAACACAACTTTCTTTAACTCGTATAATCTACAAATGTGTTCAGTACATTGTTCTGATACAATTCTACGGTTGTTCTTTCACAGAAGTTTCTCAACTGTAATTCAGTTTTTTTTCTTTTGTCCAGATCGAAGGTGAAAAAAATGATGCAATATTAAACAGACAAGTAAACAGGTGACCAATGTTTGGCCAGTTTTGGCAATTGTCATTCAGTATAGTAGTTCAGTACACACATTCAGTCTTTTCCTGGTTTTAAAAGCTGCGTTACAATAAAGGAATGGCCCTTTTTATTATTCAATAAATCCAATACGCATACAAGTGTTGTGGTATCAAAGCCTCTTTATTGGAAAATTAGTACAAAGTCTTGCTTTTTTTTTTAATTTGTGTGTTACAAACTAGTAAATAAGTTACCTCCACTACTACAGCCTGCGTAGTGCGATGCAAGTCGATGAGGGGACGAGGATCAAGGAGCAGACCGGGGGGTTCAAAGACATCAGCTCGGATATTCCAGAACAGAGAATTTGATGATACAGAATCGGATTTCTACTTGTAAATAAAAGTTAAATATCTGCTGCTGTTGTCAGAATCCCGACGCAGGAAATGTTCCTTTTTCTTTTTCCTCAAAGGCCGAAAGAAGATCACGGCTGCATCCACAGACTTTTGATATGGATGAATGAAAGCAACCGGATGGAGAAAACAGTATGAAGCAGCAGAAACAAACAGCGTTTACTGAAAACAAATTGAGCAGATTCACAAACTGACAAAGGCAGAGTCGCTGAATGTGATGAACCAAAACATTCAAAACAGCTATAAAGATTCAAATGAAATTGCGTAAACAGCCTTCACTGCTCCCAATAAAAAGAACCGTTCAACATGGTGGGAGATATTTGAATTTGCTTTAGATGAGAATCAATACCTCTCATACCCATCGAATGATGTAAAAATGATAATTCACTATTTTTGTAAAGATTAAGACTAGACAATATGAATTAGTGCGCTCTCAGGTTGCTATGTTAGCGGCTGGCTGATTTACTCGGGTTAGTAGTGCATTCAAATAGTGTAAAGAATATGTAGTCATTGTTTTTTTATGGATTTGTTCTTCACTACATTCGGTCAGCGCAGATGCAGATTATGGATAATGGTGAGGAAACACGTCCTGTATGATTGTGTTGGGGGGGAAAAAGAGTCCAAAACCTGATGTATTACATTCTTTCAGCAGCCCTTCAGAGATAAAAGTTAAAAGTACCGACTGGGGTTACAAAGGAGGTTGGCTTTTTAACTAGAAAAAGCTCAGACACACATATATTGTTATTAGCATACTCACCGTCTCCTGTTTCACTGAGTGGCTGCAGGAAGAGCGGCACAGGTTGAAAGATAAACGACACACCAGCGCACTGGGCGGCGGCTTTGTCATTCGATGCCGACATGAAAATCCACGACTGGTTGAACCAGCGACCTTAAGCGGCAAGTCAAAATAAAAATCTCTAAAAAGGGAAAAAATTATTTAAAAAATACGACAGCCAATGTAAACATGACGTCAGCTAATGACGGCGCGTGCAGAACAAAAAAACAAAAAAAAAGTATTCTCATCCAAAATTCAAGCAGTTTAGAAAATGGAGGTAGCCTGATGGAGGCGTAGCACGCAGGGGCCCCTTGTACAGCATCAGTGACCCCTGAATCAGAGGTCGGCGAGTGGGGGGGGGGGGGAATAAACGGAGGAACTTCTTCTGCTACAGCCTCCAAAACCCCAACAACAACATCAAACACTTCAGTGTTTCCAGTTCAATATCACAAATAACTGTGTCATAACCCCCCCGTCCAACAGACAATCACCACCTTTCATTGTTTTAGTCTTGTTTAAAAGCCGGGATTAGCCATTCATAAAACAACCGTTATTAAAAAATGTCGCTAATAAATAATAGATTTATACATATAAAAACAGCCCCCTATGGAGGTTTTACTTTATACAGTAATCATCACTCATACACACACGTAACCAATCCGTTTGTGTTATGCCTTAAAAAGGGCGTAGATTCAATCATCTCCCAACACACACACACACACAAACAAACGAACAAACAATTACGGCGCAGCTCATTCCGACAGGTCGTAGACCAGTAGAGCTCACTGTAGCTGCACTTCACTTTTCTAGCGAAAGAGGCAGCAGGAATATTCACAAAAAAAGAAAAAGAAATATCTTCCTCTCTGGGCAGGTGGGGGTCACAGGGAAGCCCCACCCGTATAAGCAGCATAGAGGGCAGAGCCACAAGACAAACACACATTTAAAAAAAATTAAAAGTAAGCTAACGGTGGATCCTCTCTCAGTGAGAAACATCCAGCTTTACTTGAACCTCACGACCCTCGTAAATGTCAACGTTTAGGTTTCAAAGGTTTGTCACCATCACATCCTCCGATAAAACGCAGCACGTTGTACAATCAGTCCTCAGCTCCTTTTCTCTCAAGTTTCATATGCACGAGGAAACCGCTCTGGTCACCGTGTCGCCTGTGGGTGACCGAGACAACAGAAAGTCAAAGTGACAA
Organism: Gasterosteus aculeatus; assembly: GCF_964276395.1. Taxonomy (NCBI): domain Eukaryota; kingdom Metazoa; phylum Chordata; class Actinopteri; order Perciformes; family Gasterosteidae; genus Gasterosteus; species Gasterosteus aculeatus. The sequence continues at coordinate 5,802,209 of NC_135707.1, read as the reverse complement.
CAACCGCTGTCCGTTCGTCCATCGCCCCTCAGTCTAGTTTTTCCAGCACCGAGGGAACGTACACCAGGCTGAGCTCGCTGCCAAAGTCACAGATGATGGCGGCGTTGTCGAGGACGAGCAGCTGCCGGACGCCCTGGCCGTCGCTGCTCTGGCCCAGGTAGACCGTCTGCAGCAGGTCGCCGAAGTTCAGGTCCCAGAAGGAGACGCAGCCCTGCCCCCCCGTCACCAGGAGAGACTCTGAGATCACTCCCAGACTGGCTCCGCAACCCGCCTCCTGGTGAGCAGAGGGCGAGGCAACAAGTAGAGCAAAAAAACAAGTGTGAGTGGGAAATAGAAGGTTGGCTTTAAAAAAATAAAAAAATAAAAATAATATATATATATATATATATATATATATATGGATATATATATTCACAAGCCTGAGAGAACCTGCTGTACACTGTACCTGCTGTATGGAATAGAGCTTGATCCCAGTGCTGCGGTCCCAGATACAGATGAGGTCATCGAGGCCGGAGCTGATGACGCAAGACGTGGTGCAGACGAGCGACGTCACGTCGCCACGGTGACCGTAAACATGGCTGACGCGACTCCCCGTCAGGACGTCCCACAAGCAGATGGCGCCGTCTTGACCGCCACTCGCCAGAACCATCGTCTGAAGGAACCAGATGTCAGAGGACATTCTTTGACTTTTTTTGACACACAATTCTATGACTTGTATTCTATTACATTTCACAGTACAATGCACCAACTCGTCCTTACATCGAATAGAATGTTCTGACGATATTCGTTGTAGTACAGAATGTCAAATAACATTGTGGACAAAAGTCAAAAAGTATGCTCTGAAGAAAAAATGGTAATAAAACTAGTTACAGAAAATGTCATAGGACAGCATCAAATTTCATTGGAAAATTCATAATGTATCAAGTTGAGAAATGTCTTTGGAGTCATAGAATAATATGTACAACAGTATAAAAAAAACACTGAAATATGTAAAAGGATATCCCAAAAATTGGTTGAAAAACCAACATAGTATAGCATGCCAACAAACCTACTGCACTAGTATGTCAAAAAATGGGATAACGCATGCATAGTTTGTAACGTCGCCTTAGAAGCGGCTCCATCACTCACCTGGTCTATGTAGATGGCTGTGATCCCTCCAGAGTGACCCTGCAGCGTGAAGAGGCAACACGAGTCCTCCAGGCGATAAACCTGATGAATTAAACCACACGGTGAGAATCTACGACGCAAACACAACCGTCATTTGTAGTAGTTGTTGAACCGGTGACATCTGCGACTTACCCGGACGGTGTGGTCCTGGCTGCCGGTGACGACCCGCCCGGCGGCCGCCCGCAGCACTGTGATGGGCTTCTGGTGAGCGCACTGGACCGAGCGGGTCAGCTGGCAGCTGATCACATCTTCGCTGCTGTAACAGGGGGAGGGGGGCATGCTTCCTCGCCCGGGGGCACCTGGAGGAGGAGATGAACAACCTTTATCGGCCATTTCTTCTTCCCATCTCATCACTAATTTAGAGGAATCCGCTATACGTATCTATTATCTAATCGTTAATCCGTTCATTACTTAATGACTCAATTTCAATTTCAATGTTGTTGTTTTTTCTTTTTACAAAAACCTTAAAATATCAAATTTAGGAACAATGTAAAAAAAGAACGGCTCAAAAAATGTCACAATAATGACATGTCAGTTCCCAAGAGGGTTTCTAGCTGCATGTTTTTGCAACATTTCTGCAACAAAGGATTCATTTTCATTAAATCTTCAATACACAAGTAAAATGTTTCTGTCCATCACGGCTTCCCAGTGCCGAAGGACCCAATGATATTCAGTGACTTTATTTCATATCAGTAATGTAAATATTCTTATGTAAAATTAAAAAATTGGGGAAGTTGCAACCAGAGAATGTTTCTGCTAAAATGTTTCCGCTGTGCTCGTCCGTACATCAACGCTTACATGTCATATTCAGGTAATTAAAGCCACATTGCAAATTCAATTTGAATCCAAAAATACAAGCGGTAAGAATTCACAGACACGAGACACAAAGGAGGTTTGTACTGATGACAAATGAAAAACAACGATGTAAACGAAACAGGTCTCGAGTCCCACCTCTGTACTGCAGAAGACCCGGAGGTTTGTTTATTTCAACAGTGAAGAAATCCAGAGACCCGTTCAGGCGAGCTGCCACGATTCTGGGGAGGGAAAACACGGAGGGTAATTTAGAGTCACTTTAAAAAGGTGCAAAGTTTGAGATCTGCCCACGATTTAAGTTTAAATGGAAAAAAAGGACAAATTCCAGCTGTATTAGAAGGGCAGTGAAGGACTAAGTATGCATCACTGCAGTAACAGAAGTGTGTAAAACTCAGATAAGTAGTGCATGGCGTAAATATATAGATATATCTATAAAAGATGCGAGTATATTTGCTTGTTTCACCTGTTGTTGAGGAAGGCGAGAGCTGTGATCCCAGAACCGCCGTCTTCATTAATGCAACGTAACGACCCTTCGACCGCGTCCCACAACTACCAAAAATTAGGTTGAAACATTTTCATCACGTTGTGTAGCATTGTGTTCATTCATGTTCTATACAGAGCAAAAGAGGAGGTAGAGATTCCAGACGCATGGCGACTTATGATACCAGATAGTTTTCAACATTATGCATTTTTTTTTAAAAAGTCTTTGTAGCTGATACATTTTATTATTGGTCAATAATGAGAACCTTCATGTCAGATCACAAGATCTACGGAGGTGCCACAAACTCAAAATTCATAAATGTCTAACCAAGTAAACTCTCGCCAAATCTATCATCATCATTGCTCATCATCATGAAAAAAAAACAAACAAAGAAAATGTATTTCCCCCACCTCCAGTTTACCGCTGCTCCTCCCAGCAGCTATCAGATTCCCTCTGAGCTCCATGGCCCAGACGGAGCTTTCCCCGTCTGCGCCTGCCTGCGTCCCCGCCGCCGAGGCTCTTTCTTGGGTTGAGAAGACGGCCACGTCCCCTGTGCTGGGTCTCCTCTGGAGCGACGCCCCCGTGGGCGGCGAGGAGGATGCGGAGGAAGGAGAGGGGTAGGCGGACGGCGAAGGGCGCTCGTGCTCCATGTAGGCGCGCTCCACCAGACCTCCGAAGTCGAAGCCGTGCCTGGGCGGGGTGCAGAGGTGGGAGGGGGGCTGGGAGGCGAAGTTGGTGTCGATGAGCGGGGTGAGATCGGGCTGGTCGCCAAACAGAGTCGGCCAGGCGGGGGCGGCGCGGCGCCTCAGCGGGTAGACCTCTTCCTCCGACGGTCCGTCGCAGCCGAGGGAGGGGCCGAAGCACTCCGGCTCCAAGGCTCCGCCCACACCGTCCCAGCCCTCACGCGGCTCCCAGCAGCCACCGCTGCTGCTCCGTCGGAGCCTGAGGAGAGTTAACCGGCGCAGTTAGCCGCGGGGCACCGTCGGAACGTGCCGGGATAAATCAATCTGGCTGATATCATTGGCGGAGGTTGAGAGGTTTATATGTCGGACGGCGCGCAGAAACATGTTTCAAGGTAGGAAGCTACTGAGCTAAGTAACTTTCTCCGTTCACCTCAAAACAACATCGACAGCGCGACGCGCTTACCCTTCATTCGGGATGACAGTCAAACAGTCGCCGGTCTGAGTGTCCCAAACCCGGATCTGTCCGGCCAGGCAACAGCTGGCCAGCAGCATCCCGTCACTGGCCAAACACTCGATGTCCTGAGAGACAGAAATACCGGAGAAAAAAAAAAATCATCATCTCCACACTGTGGGGCAAGTAGGTGTCCATAAGCATCACAGAAGTTGGTTTCTTCTAAGCGGATTGGAAGAAGAATCCACATTATCAGCCGGCTTCAGTGATGAGCATTCCCTTGTTTAGGTGCTTCTAATATTACAAATAGTTATATAATAGTTAAATAATAACGGCTGCTTTTGTGTGAATTAACTAGAAGTTTGTGTATTACTCGTGAATGTACAGAAAACTGCACCACTGAGGAAAAGAAACCACTGAAGCGTCTTTTATCTGTGACGTCTGCAGATTCCTGGTTCGCATTAACGCGGTGGACTTCAGGGGTAATCGGCGTGCTTTCGGGGCCCCTCTCACCATGCTGTGGCCCCTCAGCAGCAGCGGGGAGATCTCGCTGACGGGCGGCGAGTAGCCGTAATCGTCACAGGGCAGGTCACCGCGGCGCCGGCGGCCGTGAGCGACGCCGTTCTGGCCATAGTTCCGTGGGCAAAGAACGCGGTAGAGGCAGAAGAGCAGCAGAACCAACAGGACGCCCGCCGCCAGGCCCAGAGCCGCCACCCTGGATGGAGGAGAGAGGGGGGAGGGGGGGGGGGGGGCAGAGAGGGGGAAGAAGGCTTTCATATTATATAATAAGATAAATATTACATTTTCATCCCAAATAATTTGTCTTTTTTTTCATGACATCTTTTGACTCAATATATTTTGAGTGTCTTTTCCACAATTGTTTTAGCTGTTTTTTCTACCTAATGTATATATTTTTTACCTATATTGTATATTTTGATCTTTTTTTCCCATGCCATTTTTTGCCCCAAACATTTTCATTGTTAATTTGTTTTAACTATTTTCAACATATTTTGACATTAAAAAAAGAGGCTTTCAAACGCCCCTCCCAGTTGATGCCCCGCCCCCTACGCCACATCAAGGTCAAAAGTCTGAATGAGAAAAGAAAAAATAAACGCGAAAAAAAGATCTGAAAGTGAAAAGATTTGAATCTGAAAACATAAAATCTGCAACCGAAGAATACAATACACAGAATATCAAAAAATATATGTGAAGATCGAAAAAAAATATTTTATTCAAAAATATATATATATAAAAAGCACTGAGTCAAAACTAATTTTCGTCCACTTATTTTTATTTTGAATATATTGTTGTATTTTTCAATGCTAAACAAGAAAAAGTTTAGGTTCACCTTTATTTTTCAAATGATCAAAACTTTTGACTTCATAAGGGTCACATGAGAGTGAGTATACCCATTAGAGCTTTAAAGGAAGCCTCCTCCTGCTGTGGAATGTGGCAAAACCGTGATGGTGAAACCCGGTGAAAGAGTGGGACCTACTCTGCCTGAAATACAGGTCCTTTAAAAAGCCTTTTCTCTGCAGAAACTAAAACACACCTTTACAACACAAAGCTACGAGCCTTGGGCTCGATCTTGGGAGCTGAATGGTCGTTAAACAAATGCCAATCAAACACAGGGTTCCATGTGTTCTTTGACTGGACTCTGATGTTTTATCACTGGTGTTGCTTCACTTATTACCTGATAACTACTGATCTCATGCCATGAAATGTGTGATTAAACTAGTACTACCTATTACTATTAGGAGTAGAACATACAAGAACGGCGCCCCGCTATATCAGATGCAGCGGCAACTGTATCAGTCTGCACTCCTTTTGTTATCTTTCAAAGCACAAAGCCAGTACAAACCGTACCCTGCGTGTAGCGACGGGGACGATCTAATCTCACCTCTCACTCACTCGTTCCCCCACTACAGCTGGGAGGAGTCGACGTGAGCGACGGCTAAACTAGAGATGCACAGACACTATGAAGTTATGTTTTAAGTGGAGCCTGAGACACGTAAAAATAATGATTCCTGTCATTTCCGCACAGTGAGGCATAGAACTTATTATGCAGTCTATTAAAGTCACACTGGTTTCACTGGATCGGTATCGGCCGTTACACAAAGCCCAGATGTCGGTTAAGACAGAAACAAAGTCTAGTTTTGGGATTCACTAACAAAGGTAATAAAATCTCATGTTTGCAAGAACCATAAATCAGGTTTGCACGCAGTGCCTAGTTGTGTGTCCGGTTCTTCAGCCTTAAATGATAGAACAGCTATATTATAATTCTTGCGGTTGAGAAACAACGAGAGGCGCAGTTAAATATTATCTATCTTATCAATTCATCTGCAGATTATGTTCATAATTAATCGTTTGGGCTGTTCAACTGAACCAGCTCTTTTCTAAACAATTTAAAAAACTTGAGTTGTGCATATTCATCACACAATTATTGTATTGTTTTAGATAGATTTCAGATTATTATATTATAGCATTTTTAAAATTTTACTGTGTGAAAAAATGATGCGCTTTTACTTTTTAATATTTTACATTTTTTATATTTAAGTTTATTTGAGTACTATGAAAGGAAAAACATAATATCATTATTATTATTATTATTATTATTATTATTATTGTTAAATACAGTTCTGGAGGGTGATGTGCAGAAAGCTTTAACAATTTGAATTTGATATTTGAAAAAAGTTGCAGTCATGCATGATATCCAGTGTTTTGCTGCAAAGTGTTCCTCTCAATGCCACTACAGCTCACTTTTATCACACTGGCCTTCTCAACCCTCGGCTGCCACTTCCCCACGTGAAGGTCACGACCCTAACCCCGACCTCAGCTGATAAGACTTCCTATCTGCTGTCCAAAGATGAGCCGAAAAAGAACTTGGCCTTCTATTTCGCAGTCAAGGTGAAAACACTTTGCATTATGCAACACAGTGAAAGCTAAACTCTTTTACATGTTGCTGGTAAGAAGGGGAGGGGGCCACCAGCCTATTTGTCCTAAATTCCCCGGTGGAGGCAACATTCTGTAAACAAAGGTTAACTACATTTTCAAGTGTATCAACAAAGGAATGTAAATCCACATGTGGAAAATCCTGTTAAATATGCAGTTATGCCGCAGTCGACGACTCTTGGTTGCCAATTTTCACAATAATTCAATAATCGCACAAGCATTCGCTCCGAACAAAGCTCAGAGACGAGCGGGCAAATTTCAGCCCTCAACGGCACGAGAAGGAAAATGTGACGTTAATTTCTCCTCCTTAAAGATCTCGTGGAGAGAAAACATTTTCTCAGTCTCTTCGTTATCGTCAGATGAGACAACAATCGGTCCAGAGACACTTGACACAGTCCACGAAAACAAAGAAGCAGCTTTGATATTCTTTTTTTTTTGTCTGTGTTTTCTCTGACCAATCAAAAGCAAGCAAATATCCAGTTTGTCATTATTCTCTGGCTGTGTTTCATAAGCGTTTGAGAGCCCAACGTGACCTCGATTCCATGTGGATTTTGCCAAAAAAACCCTGAATCATTTCAATACATGTATAGTCAATGAAACCTATTGACATTTCAATCAATCTGGTCCAAGCAAACATCGAGTAGTTCCTTTGTCTCGATCTCTCCTGCTGTTACTAGAAAGAACAAGTAAGTGAGTCAGAGTCCTCGCCGTGTGCTGTCACTCGTTTTTATTAATACTTTGTGTAATCTGGCCTTTTAATTCATGGAGGAAGTGGCCGTTAAAAAAAATGCTATACTGTGCCGACCTCCTAATGAAGACTCAAACTAATGGTTCAATAACCTTGGAGCCCAAGGCCAGGGACCTTTTATTGCTCTGCTGTATTGGTTTTGTTTTAACTAGGGACAGATTTCCAGAGAGATATTTATTAATTTATGGCAGTCTCAAAAAGAAACACTACAACGGGATTCAGTGCTGTAAACCAATAGAAACATCTGGACTCTTTCATAGGCACCGTGCAAACTGATTAAACCCTAAAACAAGAGTTTACAAAACTATCACAACAGATGTATTAAGAAATAACCGCATTCTGACATATTTGAGTGTATAATTATTCTGATTCTATTCACAAGCAGACAAGAAGCCTCCTAAAAAGGAGCTACCGAACCACCGGCGTAAATACTCCTTCAAATTGGATTTAACGGACATTTGTGTGTGTGTGTGTGTGTGTGTACAAACTTGTAGAGGGTGAGGTCCGTCTGTAGATCGGCAGACACTTTGGGAATGGATGGAGGGGGGTGTCTGGTGTCCTGAGGGTGACGCGTCTCAATGGCCTCTTGAGGGCTCAGGTGAACAGTGACGGGAATGACGGGCAGGATGCTGATGTACCTGAAACAAGTAGTGAAATTAATACAGACCTGATCACAATCCATAACAATCCAAAAGCCATAACCCTAATTATTTAATTTCACTCTCAAAGTAGTGCTCTGTCCTGTTTGCATTAAAACACATTTAGTTTCTTTATACAATGAAAAATGAAATATAAAACATAAAATGTGATTTTTGCTTTCAGTGTTGCATAATATCAATCCACATATTGTAACCGCTTTGTAAATTCATTTTATTAATTCATTTTATTTGGGGTTTTAATCGGGTTTTCACAATATTTGAATGAGCTGTTGTAGTTATGGAATCAGACAGATTGCTCACTTGCTGCCACACACCCACCTCTTGGCTAAAGTGATGTTGTAGTAGCTGAAGAGCGACGGCCAGTGCCGGAAGGAGAGCCTCCTCCAGCCCTCCTCGTCCTCCGCCCCCCACGTGATCTGGGGCACGGCGGGGGGCGGAGCCTGGGCGAGGGGCCCCGTCCTGGCGGAGGCGCGGTGGTGGCCCTGGGACTGGTTCTCCGGTGAGGGAGTTGGATCCGGTGGTTTGATGGTGAGGGTACTGGTGGGATCGCCTCCACGGAAGACGGGCGCCACTCCGAGGTGAGGGGGCAAGCCGCCCCCCCCGGGATCTCCCAGGGGGCTTTGCTCGGACACTTGTGCGGCCAGGTAGGCGCGTATTCCCGCTGGGTCGGTGTAGACCAGGATCCCAATCCAGATCACCGTGCCGACCTGGAGAAGACGCAGACGGAAGGACAGCGGCCGGTCAGTTGAGATGAGATTTCTGCTTAAAATGGAAACTTCTCCCGTTCTTTATATTGACCAATCACACTGTTTATCATACACTTCTGCTCGGGCGATCTTCTCACCATGATGATGCGCTGGGCCAGGCGCGTGCGAGCCAGGAAGTACACCACGCGCAGCCTCTTGGGGAGCCGGAGGTTCCTGAAGGCCGGGGTCTGCAGGGTGATTGTGTGGGGGGAGGGCCGGGGGGGAGGGGGGACCTCTCGCGGGCGCAGCGGGCCGGGCTTTGTCGGCGGCAGACCTGCTTCGGCCGGCAGGCGGCGGTTCAAGTCGGCCAACTGGTGTTAGGGACGGGAAGGATATTGCCACACATTTAACACGACTTATGATGCTAATGCTCATTTAGCTGCGCACAGAGCTAAACACAAATGAAAGGTTTCCCTGTGTGTGTGACTAGTTAGAACGTTTTAGTTATCCTCATGTTTATATACGAGATTTGGGAATTATATATATATATATATATATATATATATATATATAATCTGAATGTACTTAGGATGGAAAATGTCTGTCGGTGAGTTCTCACCTCCATGCGCCGAATGTCTATAGACAGCACTGTTGTGAAGAAGAACATCTGCAGGAAGAAGTCAGACACCAGCCCGACTACAGCAAACAGACAGAACTCCTGCAGCACGAAGACCAAATGTCAGCAATTCCAACTTTAACAATACGGCACATTGACTCCGATAGCTCCAATACTTTGGGATTTAGCGCCTCATGTGATGAGAGAACACCACACAAAGCTCAGTGTGAGAAGACTCATTCACATTGTCTTATGAACACTATTATTTCTGGTACCTGGATAGCTGGGACCAGCGTGAAATATCCAATGAGGATGATGCAGAGTTCAGTGGCCATGTTCTTCATGATAGACCAGCTCTCATTACTAAGACCTGTAGAAGAAGAAAGCACCAATATTCAGAGCTAGGGTTTGTATTCTTCTTCCAAAAGATTTCTATAAAAAAGATCAATAAATCAAATGCTCTTAACATTTCAGTCCACCTGAATGAAACGAGCCGCCTATCAGACTTCATCCTTACCCTGAGCGATGCGGAGTTTGACCTCGAGGTCGACGGGGGTCGACACCACAGACTTGGTGAGGACCAAGACGTTCTCCAGACCGATCACCACAACCAGGTAAGGAAAAATCTCCCTGCACACAGAAAACAAAACAAGATTAGCTTATCTTTCTCTTTAGATCCTCTACTTACATCTTTGGAAGTGTGGACCTCGATTTTATAATCGGCATCGCTGTTATGTTTGATTTTCACATGCTTCACATCAACTGTAGCCTATTGCCATTTTAGCATGGTTTGGTACCTACGTCTTACATACAAAGTATACAAAGCAAATTTGTCCGTGTGTGCTTTGCATAACTCGTCAACCTGACCGAGCAACGTGCAGTGTCGGCAGTGGTGGAATATGGACTCGCAACGAGTTCAATAATAATAACCATTGAATAAACAAAGGCAGTGGCTCATTGACTGCAGATGCCTCCTCCCGCATGTTGGATCCACTAACGTGAGAACAAGCGCCTTCTTCACTTTCCTTAAGTAACGGCAGTACAATCAAAGAACCAATCTCCCTATCACTCAAAAACGGTTGTGAAGAAAAAACATAAACGAAGCAGAACAATATCTGCTGTCTACTGGGAATCCCCCCCCCCCTCCTTTCTGTTGGAGCGTACAGGGAGATTAGCTTGACAGCAGAGTTAAGCTTGTGCTGTAGAAGTATATAACTGGGTCACAAGAAGAGTCCACCACTCTGCATGTTACACCAGACGCACTAAACATAAACACACCCCTTACAGCCACTTTATCAGGAGCCATTAATGTGGACTCCACCACGGGTTAGCGGGCACCGTAGCTGCCCTGCATAGCTTGTTTGTATTGACCTTGATGAGCGTTATTTCGAACACGCAGTAAGAACACGCTCGGCCCTGAGCGGACACGCGTGGATCTTGGTCAGTGGTTGGACCGCAGTGTGCCTTGGTCACGCCACAAAGTCCTCTTTCTAATAATCCTCAAGTGATTGGACGACCATTAAATGTCAATAACGCTACATTGCCGCCCCCCTCCTGAAGCCCCGCCCCGTCCATACTATTCCACCGACTTCTCCGCCCACTTGCTGGAAACATTAACACAGATCCACGTGAAAGTCAATGCAGAGGAAGTCCGTAAGCCGGTATGCGTGTTTGTGTATGTGCGCGTACAAGTGTGTCTTTTTTCGTGAACCCGTCCTTGTTTCAGTTAAGAGATAATAATGATGATGATTAACAGGACACATTTGAAATGTCAACAGAGCAAAACAAGGGCTGAAAACATTTATGTTGAAAGACGCATGTTGACCTTTTCCGGATTTCGGCGGAAGAGTTGACACAAGGTTAGCAGCACTTTTACACAGAGCCGCTTTAAAATAAATGATAACAGTTATAAGCTGCTGGTATTCAGCAATAGCTTAGCACATTAGCCTGCTAATATTGGCTACTTAACACTGAATGAAATGAAGTGAGCAGAGACTGAAGGGGCTGTCATGAGCCTTTCTCGTAATGGTCACAAACCAAAGAATTGGACACGTTCACATCACTTTAAACTCACAGGCCCCCGAGGAAAAATTCTGTGTTTGTTTTGAGAAAGCACAAGTCGCTGCAACAACCGGGGGCTCTCCAGCTCAACCACAGCTGGTGGCCACCCGAAATTTGAGGCGTTTTGCAATCGCGCAGTTCTCTTGGAGAAGAGAAGAAAAAAGAAAAAAAAGCGGTTTGTTCTTACCCTCCGTTGAGCGTGGGCGTGAGTCCGAAGAGCGTGCACAGTCCCACCGACATTAGCAAGGAGCTGAGGACTGTGACCACAGCGGCCAGAGCCAGACCCCACTTTGACTTCACCATGTCGATCTTACCTGCAGAGAGGAAAGAAAGGACATGAGGACGGGAGATTATAGCAATGCATTGTGATCTACTGTGCTGGCTTTTTAAAAGAGACCTTTTCTGCGGCCATGGTCATTACTGGAGTTCTAATCAATTCTGTGAAGGGGTTTTCATAAAAGTTGGCATGGAAATGTTACCAAAGTGAAGATTTTAGATGCATGTTAATGTATCAATAATTAATAATAACAAATCTATTACCAAAATCCACTTTTGAACTTGTTTCAACCTGAAACCTGACTAAAATTAAAACCATTAATCTAAATTCCTCTTTACCTTACTCAAACTATTTTTAGGCTATCAAAAAGGTTTTCATTGAACCATTCATTCTGAAAATTCATAGATCATAAAGATACAACTACTTAATTGTTCAAATGTTCTACTTAAAATGTGTAAAAAGGGTTTGAATATGATTTTGTGTAATATTGATATGCATGACTTTGTTTGCCTTGCTGCAGCGTACAGAATCCCTGAGTGAGGATTAATCCCTGCACCAGACAGGAACAACCACGGCACACAAAAGACCCCGAGGGGCACGAGTCTGGATCTCTGGCACATTTCAAAGATCAAGCGATGTGTGAACACCAATTAAAAACAACAACAGAGGGACTGACGTGTGGAGAAGTAGATGTAGGCGAACAGGATGAAGTAGGTGGTGACGAGGGGGACGAGCTCGGCGATGCCAATCTCCTCTTTAAAGTGGACGTGGACCATGTGGTCGTCCCTCAGGCTGCAGTTGGCTGACGGGTGGAGCTGCTTCAGACGGGCCCGCAGGCCGCCCAGGAAACTGGACGCAGACATCTTCATCACCATCATCACCAAAATTAAAAGCGGTACCGTATAGTAAATGTAACTCACCTTGCGTCGTAGGTGGACAGCACTACGGTGATGGTGTAGGTCACCACCCTCTTCCTGTTGTAGTGACTGACCCCCGTGTACTTCCCAGGGACACCAAACAGCAAGTCTAGAACACACACATTTATTAAACCCATTGCTGCTGGAGCATGTATTGGTAATCTGATGCAATTAATCTGCTTTAAAGACAAATACATTCTAGATCAAAAAATAAAAACCATGAAGACAAAGCAACACAATTAAATGGACTCAGGCTGTTTTAACAGAAATAAGCAATGTCAACGTTGTGTAGCAGTATGGGAAACCATGCAAACACATCAAAATAGAGAAAAATAACCAGTCAAAATATCTTTAGAAAAGCAGTTTTTAAGCTGCAGAGCACTAAATTGGTTTAATGAAGGCGTAAAGCAATATGAAAAGATATTAATATTAGATGGAAGCAACAGTTTGTTAAAAGAAAAGTAGAACTAGATGCATCAAATCAGATACAACTAGTCACATTAATACAGGTAGCAAATAATCCTTTAGCACATATTTCAACCCAATCCAGTGCAAAATAAGCAAAGCCATTGTAGCAATAGAAGTCGATGTTGTGAAAGACGTTTAGGTGCAAACTGTACACGATCAATTCAAGTCATGGGTCAAGGCGTGGGTCTGTACACAACAGCATTCCTGGTCACAAGCACACGTGAACTCTGCCTTACAGGGACCGTCTGCCTGTGATGGCGGGCGGGACTCTTCACCCTTTCAAATGTACACACTATTTATGATATTTTTATCACATTAATTCGGAGGTGAGAAAACTGTCATCTAAGCCACTAAATTCCTGAACTGACAGAACAGTTGATTCCTTCATTCTGGTGGCTTTTAAGCGAGAGGTGATTATATTCTAATGCATATTCTCCAAGTAATGCATACATTGAAAACAGAATTTTGTGTCTGTTAAAATCCTGCTATTGAATATTAAACTTCCACAAAGCAAAGCAAGCGAGGGTGCGTGCAGGCTGGCGCCGCCTCCACCCACCTCGCAGCGTGGCCGAGGTGTGCAGGCCTTTGGGCTCGTGCTTCTGGATGGTCTTCAGGAGGTCGGGGTCCAGGTCGAACAGCTCCCTCTGGTTCTGCCAGTAGTTGCCGGGGGAGACGAGCAGGCAGCCGTGCTCGGGCAGCACCGACTGCATCCGCCGTAACCCTGGAAACAGGTCCGTCACCTGGAGACACAGCGTCTCCAGACTGCGAACCCCGGAGCTGACGGGAGGGCGAGGTGGGGAGAGCGGGAATTAGTATTTGACGATGATATGAATCTTTCATTGTAATCAGGCAAGTATGATGCACAAGTACAACCACTTTTAAACTGTTTATTTTTGAAGGCAAATAATCAACTTATTCAGTTTGTCCTGCAGAAGAATGGCAATTGAGAGGGTTTGAAGATGTGGGATACCGTCGGCTGCTCGGTAATGGAGGTTGGACATTTTGTTGGCGTTTACCCGTCAGAGTGGACGTGGTTGCGGATCTCCTCCAGCAAGCTGAAGGCTCGACCCAGCGGCGACCGAAACACGTCCACCGGCACCAGGCTGCTGTCCCACGGAGACACCGCCGCTTTCACCACTACCTGCTGGATGTAGGCGACCGGAGGACCCCGGTACTGCAGTGCGCGCACAAACACACACACACACGCACACGGTCACTCCCAGCCCCCTGCAAATTAAAACTACTGCCATCGGGTAAGTGAGCCGCCGCTTTGTGTCCATCTTTCATTATTCATGTGCCCCTCCATCTTTGCCTTGTGCCTAGCATGCGGTTCAGACTTTCACAGAGGGGACAACGTTGTGACATTTTGGGGCTCCGATTTCAGGTCACAATCAGTTGCAGGTGGGGAAGGTTGAGATTAAAAAGAGCTGAAGATATTCTATATATATGTGAACGCTTTCTTTCCTTCTCTTACCCAGTCGGGCCGTTCTCCGAGGTCTCCCTGAGGCTCATGGGAAGGGACGCTGTAGTCTCGCACCCCTGTGGTGTACTCCACAGGACCCGTCCCCGGGAGGGGCAGCCTCAATAATGGATAGCTAGGGGAGAGATGGGAAGGGGTGGGGGGGTCATATTAGATAAATGAAACACAATGGTGGGAAAGACTGAACCACTCAGTCAGCCGTCTGTTTTAAATTCCATTCAATTATTCTTTCCAGCGCTGCAACATTTGACCCCTGAACACATCATTTAGGCAACAGTTCGGACGGAACAGCTTATAACCAGTAGAATAATTGATACGCTCATGCGTGTTGTGTGTGATGTGCTCACAAGGCAACGGCTTCAGAGAACCCGACACCTCCGGCTTTTCTTGAGAGATTAAGGGCTACCTGGAGAGGTCCTTATGTAACACGTTCCCTCAAAAGACCAAAGCAACCTCATTTCTACCTCCGTCTAACTTACTACGATAAACAAAGAGGATTATATAAAGATATATTTGCATTATCTGGAGGACAGATTGGGAGGTTTTGCTAAATGATCTCAAAGCTGGGAATGTAAGTAATAAGTATTTGCTGAGTCACGTTATCACCTGCCAGTGCATTGTCATTCTCTGCTTATTCTTTTCTTCTAATTTGCCCGTCCGTTGGAATACAAACTTAATTTCTCGCTCACTCGGTTTTCATTCCTCCCTCCCAGCCTCCCTTCCCCACTCTGCAAGGTCACTGTACCTCCACAAAGGCCTCTTTTGTGCGCAGCCAGCCCCCCTCCTGACAGACAGATGGAGGGACAGGCCTCCCATTCTCACCACGGCCCATTTTCTCACAACCCTTTTTGACATCCCCATCCTCAAGCGATTTTCTATTTTCTATTTTTTTATGCTTTCACTTTACAGTGGTTGGCCACGCATATGACCCCCCCCGCACCCCGCCCTCCGCCGTCCGCCCCCGACCGCCCGCTGCAAGGTGCCGTGAGGGCGGCTCGCAGCGGGTGCGCGGGGCGGTCTCACAATGCCTCCACCAGAGGACTCGAGCTCGAACTCTCTGAACCGCGTCCTCTCTTCTGACCAGAGCAAAAGTAGAAAACGTGCGTGTTGTGAGTGAGGGTTTGTGTCCTGGTGTCGGCGGGTGGGAAAGAGGGGGCGGGGGGGGGGGGGGGGGGGGGGCAAGTGCAGATGGCCGGTTCAGACGAGCAGAGCCGGGAGACTTGTCTCAACAGTCGTTTCCCATTTCACTTAAGGCTGTCGATAGCATGATGACCACATGACAACACGCTAATCTCTCCACTGAGAGTTTGGGGGCACAGATCGAGCACCAGGACAACGGTCGGTTGCTCTCAAAGACGGAATCTGTTCAGTATCAGATACTGCTCACTAATCAGACACCCAAATATTTTATCCCCCGGCATTGGTGAATTGTGAGCACATTGCAGCGTTCTTCTGAGAGGTGTTGAATTCCACGCACACAAACACTGAAAAGTTCTTTTAACCCATTTTTACATTTTGCACGGGGAGCAATTAAAGGTTAAGTGTCTTGCTCAGGGACACTTTCGACATGGAACATGGGGCAGTCAGGACTCGAACCACCAACCTTGTGCTTCCCAGCACACCCTCCCTACCCCCTGCGCCACGACGACCCGACTCTAACCAGATGTCCTTCGATTCTGGCCCCCCGCCAATAATACCGCTGGGTATCGACCCAGAGATAGTGAATAATGAACCTTGACCTGAATACTCAAAGATTCTCTACAGAGAAAACTAAAATAATACCCTTAAAATTTGTCAGAAAAAACAGAGACGAGTTTTAACAATCTGTACGGTAACACCACTTTACCAAAAAGCCATTTTTTGAAACTTTAAATGAACCCTGTAATTAGTTTACTTGGCGCCCGGAGAAACCAAAGGCGGCACCTACCAGCAGGTGAGGATGCTGGCGGAGGTGAAGAGGATGATGGGTACTGGGTAGGAGGCACACAGCAGCCCGTGGCGGTAGAAAGCCGCCGAGATCTTGTCCCTCAGCTGCTGGCGCAGCGTCATCCTGGTGGGCGGGGTCAACTTCCGGCCATTGGGCAGGCCTGCGCGGCCGTGGACGGAGCGCCGCGGGGCATCCAGGGACCTGGAGGTGGAACACGAAACTCCAACTGGTCACTGAAATTCCTCCTTAACGTTTGGGAAGCGTTACATTTACACAAAATATATCTGAGGAAGAGTGTTTTAGCTATAAGAGGTAGAGGGCGTCTTTGGTTATACACCTCAGCTCAATACATCATGAAACAATCAGTGATTTGTCTAAATGTGTTGCGATGCCCACGAGCAGGGACGGAGAGTTGATTATAGCTAATGTTTACATCTAATAACTGTACATACACGTGTAATCGGGTTCCATTATTCATAAAAAACAAACATCTACTTGCATTTCATGAGGGGACACGCATGCACTCATAGGCCCGTTCTCAAAGTGAAGCTCTGTCCTCATAGTTAGTAACGTACTCCGCGCTGAGTGAAGGCGTGTGATTCAGACCGGCTCATACAAGTCGCACGACTTTGACAAAACGGCTCTTTCAGCACCCGGGAAAGGCGTGGACACGCCTTCGGCCCGCTAAAGAACACGCAACACCGGCTGAGCACCCTGACGGATGCAAGCAGATTCGTCATCGGTCACACACCTGGGGGGGGGCAAGGAGGGGCGGGGGGGGGGGGGGGGAACAGGTTCACCAGTTAAAGACCGTTTGTTAACTGACAGTTGATTGATCAGATTTCCACAGAGAGACAACAGCAGCTTTTGAATGAAGTCTTTCAAGAGAAAATGAATCAATGCACAGATTAGCAAACATATGTATGTATATATTTTTGGCGCAGGGGTAGAGAGGGTGCACCGGGAACCGCAAGGTTGTTCATCACATTAATATAATATGACTAAACTTGACAGTCACTGAATTAATAACATTTCATTGGCTTCCCAGATGGGACTCAAAACTATACATCATCGTGGCAGCGGAAGAGCTTCGACATTGTTTCCCAGCTGGTAATAAAACGTGAGGTCTTTGACGGGTGACTTCCTTCAGGTTCCCTTATGGACCATCGCCTCCCTGTTTACTCAGCGTTTACTCAGCACGCCGGTTCAGCGAGCCCGAATGTTTAACCGGCTGCTCCCGGTACACGCACCGCCGCTGGCTCCTACAAACCGCTGAGCCTCGGCACCTCTGTGCATGCAAAACGTGCCAAAACAACAACAACAACAAGCTCACAGCTCGGCCCCTGCAATACGTCCATCGAAAGCAGCCTGGAGCCGTCGTGGGACCCTACCTGCTGACGGGAGACCAGGTGAGCTCTCGGGCACGCAGCCTCTTACACCCCCCGGAGGGTTTTTTAAGCTTAAGCGGTGCAGTGAGAGTGAGGTTAACGTAGCGCTCCCCTCTCCATCCACGCGCGGTGTGCGACCGCTCGGCTCGCCCTCCCGGGAGCAGCGGAAACATTCCCCCGCAGGACTTGGGCCTCGGGAGTCCCTTGATCTGCGGTTATAAATACACGGCGCAGCTATAAACACACAACGTGTGTTCGGCACAAGTCAAAACAGGCTTTGAAGCGACTCCATTTCCAGTACACGCCTCCATCTCTCTGCCAGGTGTCTGGTGCCGCGTGTTGCAGGGTTACATCAGTGGAGCACCGGGCACTGATTTGGCAAAAAAAAAAAGGGCTCAGCAGCGTATCCGTCAGTATACTAATCCGGGACTGAGCCGATCGGAAACCCAACAAGCAGGGCTCAGGGCTCAGGGCCAGCCCTCCTCGCCCCAGGCTGAAACCAAACAAGCAACAAATAACATGTTCACGACATCATGATGGAAAATGTCTCACCTTAATAAATAACATCCTGACAAAGAACGCTCTATTCCGGTGCCACGTGAGGAGCCTGCACCCTTAGACGCAAAGAAAAACACAGCTCGAGACGGGATGGGATGGGGCCACATTTCCACCACGGATTTGGTTTGGGAGATTGCTAGTAGGACTCTGCAGCGGTATTGAGGGAAGGGGGGGGGCCCACATGCCTTCAATACTACTGTGAGCAAAGTGTTGCACCAAGTTTATGGATGAGCTGAATCAAAACTCTTTCAAAAGCAGACAGTATGCTCAAAAATGTCTTAAGAGACATGGTTTAAAAAATATATATTTTTGTATATATTTTTTAAACACAGGCTTACCTCTTTTCAACACTCGCAAGAATGCTTAATTTAAAAGCGTCTCCAGGGCTCAAATATTCCAATGCCATGTCAGCTATTTTATGTTTCACGTACAAAACATCTTCCAGGGAAAAACGGATGGCAAACACATTTGTTTAACCAAAACCCCAAAACACTCCAGAGGGCGCGTAGGCTGCGTCCATTCGTGACCGGATCAGAGATTCAATTCCATGGTTGCATAATGTGAAAGCACGCTCCTCTGATCAGGGACTCCCATTAGTCCTGCCGTAAGGACGAGCGGGTGTGGATAAGCAAACGATTCCTGCAACGCCGCCTTTTACAACGGGAGCTGATGGCAAAAAAGGGAAATGCCCCGTCAATCAGTAACCATAAGATAATGGGGAAGGAAATATAACACGGAGTCCGTTTCCACGCAATGATCTCTTACAACTTAGGAGGCAAAAAAAAAAAGTGAGTTAATATTTTTGATTGTCAAGATCTGCCGGTTGTAATGGAGATATTCCTTAACTGAATATGACAATTCTTCTCCAGCCACATGAGACTTAGAAGTTAGACAGCAGACACGCGGAGGGATGATGGGCGCTGATGCAACCCTGTGGCAACATCACCTTCCAGGAACCAGCTGAGTGGGCCCCTCGAACCAGGGGCCTCCAGGAGGGTCCAAGGATCGCTCCTCAAAGAAACACTGTCAAAGTGGGTGTTTACTGGTGTTATGAGGAGGACTTTTGACAGGGCAGGATTTACCTCTAGATTCCCCTTGAGTAAAGAATAAACTCGATCCACTCTTATTCACATTAAGCACAAAGCATTTCTCAGTTCACATCAGCTCCAAAACAGCCCACAACCCTTTTTGACAATAATTCAATCATTTAACAGGAGATGGTGTAGAAACCACTGGAGCCGGAACATGCAAATAATAAGTAATCACGGATTTAGCGCTAATATGCACAAATATGCAAAGACAACACACGAGCAGAGGCATCGCCGTTAGAGTCGACTGGACTTGTATTTTCAATGAACGAACCTTTTTCTTTTTAGAATCTGCTGTCAAGCGTTGCTAGCACGTTAAGTGACGTTAGTTACCGTTAGTGGAAGCGGTCAGGCTCCCGTATCTCGAAGAGGGTCCTTGTTACATCAGATTTTAAAACGTTGTAATATCAGTTTCATTTTAACTCACGTACTCCCAGAATAAGGGATGAATTAAGTTAATGGAAAATAGAATGAAGGACAAAATCCGGTTGAGGCTACTCGTTAGCCCGCTAACGTTAATTGTAGCTAGCCGAGAGCGTGTGTGACTTAACGTTAGCTAGCGTTTGTTGATTTACCAAAGTAGCTAAACAAGACTCTTTAACCAGATCATTTAAATTAAGACATTAAGGGTTCATTTCGTTCAGTCCAACAACTATATATGCCCATACAAATATGACATTACTTCCAATTAGTTCGCCTTTTCTGTGCCTGCAAACAAGTTGTGATGGCACCCAGCTTAATGCTAAAATACATAGAATGACAGGACCCAGCTCGCTATGTTAGCCCCAAATAATACCTGTGAATCAATCAATAAATGTGGCGCGAAATGAAGATGAAGAGATTGTATACAATAAGGCAAAACACCTGCTGAACCTGTCACGGTAAAACCACTGGAATAATCTGAGGCGAACAACGCTGCCAAACAACGCTAAAGTTAGCTAGCTTTAACGATGTTAAAGTGATACAATAAGGATTCATTTATTAGATGTCTGAGGATGTACAAGACACAACTGGGAGCCCATCAATAAAACCTCGCGGCTGTTGGCAACAACTCTCACTGCTTAACATCGTGGGGGGATTAACCAGCTCCCATGCTCTAAACAGCCACGGAGCTAACTTTCGTCACATTAGCCTATTTAGCTAATGCTAACGCATTACAGCTTTCGCGCACACACACACACACACACACTTGCCTGGGAGAACTTTAGCGCTCCTCAGATGATAGTCGTTGCCGTGATGCTCCTGGTTAAAGTCACCTGCAACCGTCGTGGTATTCCTTGGCTTTAGCAGGTTAGCTAAAGGCTTTCTTTTTTTTCCGCCTCGGACGCTTGGCATGCGAGGAGCCGCGTTTCAGACCTACCGGTTGTCAAACGGCAGGCAGACCTTCCACTGCGACCTCTCGCCCGGCAGCGCGATGAGCGGGGAAACGGCGCCTCCTGGTGTGCACACCGTGTAATGACAACGTTTTACAGGACACCCACTCAGTGCTGAGAACAATCCTCTCATGTATTCATTGTTCATTCATGCATCATTGTGCAGCCAAATACCAGCACTCCCTTTGACCAATGTGTTTGTTTTGTTTCGTTTATTGGGGGGGTCTATTAAATATCCACTCGACATAGTCACAGATGCATTTAAAAACATACGCACAAAAAAAAAAAAAAAAAAATCAGTTTGCCGTAACCAAATATTAACAATGGCGTGAGTTGAAAGTTATAACTTCAGTAAACCAGCAACAAAAACCAAAACATAATTGTCATTTTGTTTTTGCTTCACTTATTCAAACAGCTCAATTTAAAATAAAATGTAAGAGACGTGGGCAGAGTTTCCGAGGTCTGGAAGCAGGCGATGAGCTGGCAGGATTACATCGTCCTCCAGACTCCAGACAGTCTGGGATCCAGGCTGAGCCCGCGAACAATGGCGGGCATCCAAAAGTAAAGCCTGACTACGGTTGGTGAATTCTCTTCGGATCACAGACTACTTTTGGCAGCTTAACAACCAGCTTGTGTTGTCTGGTGATATCGAAACATGATGGTCGGTTGTCACGTGTAAAAGAGACAAAAGGCCAAACGGGAACGCAGGAAAGGTGAAACTAGAGAACAGCGCTCGATGTCCCGGGAGCAAAGAAGGAGGCTCCTTTGTCGTGGACTTTGTACTGAAAGAGTTTCTTCTGTTTGTACTGTTCATCGCCTTGTCTCCTCCTCCAGCACACTTCTACCTGAAAACAAGAAACACCACTGGTTTACACACATCATTATTCTTGAATATGTTTGATTTGCATTCATCCCTTACAGTATTTACTGCATATAAACAGTACGTAACCTATAACAGACTATGTGAGTCACCATTTTCGGTCAGTTGTTGATACTATATAAGCACTGATTTAAACCAAATATGAATACTTTAAGGCAAAATCCAAAAAACGAATTCCATTATTTAATCTAGGTTATTCACGACACAGGAAATTATAAATTTGGTCATATTTGAATGAGTGGACACCAAAAATTAAAACTGAAACCATGAAATAATGAATTGATCACCAAATGAAGCGAAAATGACAAAAAAATCTAAATGTTTATCGTCTTCCATAAAAACTCTTGGTTGGACAAAAGTCATTAAGCTTTAAAAAAGGAGGAAAAAAAATCAACTGAGGGAATGAGTCTTTCATGGCGGCACCGTCCTCGGCTGTGCGCAGCATCCTTGGACCATGGTCTGAAGTGTGAGAACATGCATGCTCGACCCGAATCCCACTCACCTGGCCGTGTATGTCCCTGCAGAAGCCGGTGGGGAGACCCTGTACCTGAAGAGTGAGGCTGCACTGGTGGGTCAGGCCCCTCAGAAGCCTCTCTGAGCCTTCATCGTCTCCGTCCTCCTCCTCCTCCCTCCGCCCATCAGAGCGCGCCAGCATCACCACGTTGCCCTGCCGCCGAGATCAAAGTTACGTTCAGAAAACAGATAACCACGACTGATGGCGGCACAATGACAGTAAAAGCTGACCTGTAGCTGGGAGCAGACGGTGGCTCTGCAGTAGTGGCTGAAGTCCAGCGCGGCGCCGGTGCTCACCCCCAGACTCAGCAGCACACTGAGGTCGTCCACCAGCAACACCGGGGGCCCCCACTCCTCCCCACCGTCCGCCTCGCGTCCCCCAACGCCAGAACTGGTCGCACCGGACCGGACAAACTCGTAGAGACTCTTCAGGCCGACGGCAGGATCCCTGGAGAGGAGGAGGATGAAGATACCGAGGGAGACGGGAGGTCAAACTGGCACATTTGGTCTGGAAAATTGTTGGGATTGGTGACCAATACACTCAAATAATTACAATATTTACAAATAAACAGTGATAAACAGTGATGCTATAATAAAATATGAGTCTGTACAGGTAAGAAAATGTGGCTGTTTGTGTGTACCTGAGGAAGTCCATGGCACGAGTTCCAGTCTCGGTGTCTTGAGGAATTAATACAGAGAGAGACTCCTTCAGTCCCTCCAAGAAAACCAGTTGACCCTTTTCCTTGGCCTGTGTTAGACTTACACCCTGAGACAAACACAATTCCGACAGGGATCAACACAAATAGAACGCCATCACAGCACCAGGCTTAAGGCTCGATAAACCCAGTGAAACCCGCTGCATTTAACAAATTAAACAGAACACGTGGTCATATATACAGATACAATCGGATTCAATCTCTGCCGTAACCTTACAAGTAAAAGAGAAAAGCGAAGTAGGCTCATCTGCATTGTTAATGTTAGTTGTAAGCCACTCGAGTTAACTACTGGAAATCAAACTGCGAGAGACCAATAATGACGGTGAAATGGGTGTGATTTTAAAGAGGAAGAGACAGATATTATGTTGTTCAGATGAATAAATAAGTGTGAATGTAAACGATGACACTGTACTCATCACTCAGGGTGAGCATCAAATGAAGAAGCACACAGGACTCACCAGTCTCTGACCGATGGCGCTGTAATGGTTGAAGGATTGAACCAGACCCAGAAAACACACTTTGCAGCGTGCTAGGATACAAAATAAAAAAAGAAGAGATACAGGGAGACAAGGATACAGGGAGAATGAGACATCAGCTGTAGCAGACACGAGTCTCTCTCGTTACTGTAATACTTAAGTTAACATTGACCGGTGAACTCACCTCGTAGGTACAGAGACAGAAAGTGGTGAATGAGGAAGGAGGCATCACTCTGTCTGTCCGAGAGCAAGATAAATTCCCCCTGTAGAATAACGTCACCGTTATAGACTTTGTGTAGCTGCTTTGTACGCATGTGAAACAGCGTGTACATTTAGTCCTCACCTGTGTGAAGCTGTCGGGAGTTGTGTTCAAGATACTGTTGAGCTCTGTAAACATGGCTAACTTTAACCTCAGGAGCTAGCCTGACTGTAAATACTACGTTAACTAAACAGATTGTCAAGAGAGCTAAAAATAGCGTTAGGAAAAAGGACTTGTCAGCGGCGATTAATGTCAAAATGTGCGCTGTAAGACATAATACACAAGTCAAAAAGCGACGTTCATGTATCTGCTTTGCCGGTTAATTTCACTGCTTTCCTCTGAATTAGCTGCTGTGCTAACTGCAAGTAGCATGCTAGTGAGCAAAGACAAGGAGAAGCCAGACAGGAGGTCTCACTATGCACGTGCTGGAGCCAGTAGCGTCTTGTTGTAAAATAAATAATAACGTAACAACATTATTTTGTGCAAGTTTTGTTGATTAAGGGAAGCATAACAAAAAAGGGAGAA
Source organism: Gasterosteus aculeatus (assembly GCF_964276395.1). Classification (NCBI taxonomy): domain Eukaryota; kingdom Metazoa; phylum Chordata; class Actinopteri; order Perciformes; family Gasterosteidae; genus Gasterosteus; species Gasterosteus aculeatus. Next base: position 5,778,047 of record NC_135707.1, on the reverse strand, counting down.
GAATTCAAAGTTTGTTTTTCAGAAACAAAACAGCCAGAGCGATGTGACAGAATGGTTTCCATGGTGACAGCTGTGTGCAGCTGTCTTAATAGAAGATCTTTGCCTGCACATGGTAACTTCTTCGATGTGTTTCCGTCTTTATTAAATACAGACAACGCCTCCTACCGGTAGTACCCATTACAGGGTGACAACGGAATGAACATCTTTTGATTTTAATTGAACCATTTATTTGGCTTTATATGAAGTCAGCAATGAAGGAAATATTTTCATTTCTATTGTGCCACATTTGGTCTTGAATAAACCTTTAATGCCTACCTCAAAAATCAATGTAGTTTTTGTACTAATTAACATTCTTACCTAAAATCTGCGTGCCAGCATCCACAACATCCTCTTTTGTGCACTTCCTCTAAAACCTCGAGGAATTCTTCTGAGATATTTTGTACCAGGAAACCAAATGTCAACCTCTTGCACACCATCACTTTCCTTTGGCTTTCATATTGATTCATTATCACGTTATTAAGTAGTAAGTCTTTCCCTGTGTTAGAGAACATGTTAAAAACAATAGACGGAAAAAAAAATTCCGTCTGACTTCGCAAAACCCTCCTTTATAACCAATAAATCCTATACAGTATCTTCCTATAAAAGAGGGAATATGGAATCATTGTACTTATAACACAGGAAAAAAGCAGCATTTAGAAATTGAACAAAGGAATAGTTACTAGTCTATATTTTTGAACCATCGGCCTGTGGATTTTTGTTTCTTGTTATTTTCTTCCACTGCACAAGCATCACTGATCGGGGTGCACATCACGGTACGTTTGTGTTGTGTTTCAAGCGTTTAATACAGAGCATTTTTATATTCAGCTCTATTAGAGATAATTTGAAAGTAAACAGGGACATTAGAGCAGCTATAATAGACATAATAACAATGTCTCAAATAACAGCGTGACATCTGCGTACTGCCACAATCAATGTATTTATTGAGTTGTATCGGTAGTTTCACTTACTAAAGCTCTCTGTACCGCTATATTTCAGTATCTAAAGCTGATGATCATTGATGATTGATTCCAACCAAAGTGTAGTACGGCTCGGCATTCAAGCAGAAAATCTTCATAAAATGTAAAGCCAGAACAGCTGTAAACAAACCTGTTTAAAAAAAAATAGAAGATAACATTAACAACTGGTTTTGTTTTGAATCAGCAGATGGCACTGTGTCACTTTTACTGAAAATGTCATACACCAAAAGCACAAATGCAATCAATTTACATTTTATTCTTTAAATACGTTCCATATTTTCCTTACTAAGCTTCCACAAACAAACTTTTAGAAATATCATCCCTGAGCTGCTGCACTGCAGTTCAGCTCAAAATCTGTTTGAGTAATTACACCTGCCTGGATCCTTCCCATCACTGTTGTTTCTGCGTTGCAGTCATATTGCCGAACCTTATTTGTTGGATCCAAAGATACTTCAATATGTAGTATATAGGACTCCACATTTTTTAAAATTAAATAACCCTCTTTTGACACGTCTTTAAAATGTCATTGTAGTGATGCTTTGATAGTTATGTATTTTGCCGCTTCAAGTAACCGATATAAACAGCAGTTAAAGCAATTAAAGCCGAGAGGGAACTTTTACCCATTTTACCCACAAAACAATTATTATCCAGAGCTGTGTTTGTGTCACGTGATGGGAAACAAGTACAACATCCAGTAAATGTCTGGCTCGGTTTTAGTCTTTACTTAGTGGTGTTTAAGCCGCTAAATGTTATTGCACCACTTTTCTCTCTACTATGTCCGTATGCCATTTGGTGCTCGGCACGAAGCATGAATATATATATATCTGTCTGGAATTCTATCAAGAATTTATTAAGGTTATCAGGTCTTTGTCTGTGACAGGGGGGATGAAAGCGCAGAGACTGAACCAGAAAAGTAAAGCGAGAGGCAAAATGCAGAGCTGAAGGTTGGTAAAGACAAATGACATGAGTCATGTGATACTTCAGGTGATGCAACCTTTTAAAATAAAACATAATATTTTGATGCAAAGCTATGAAATACTGGTCAGCGTAACTCCGCAGGTGACCATGTGTGCGCTGCACCCGGGGGTTTTGATCACTAAAAGTATAATTGTATAAATTTCAAGTTCTCTGAATAATAATCTATATGGTAACTCTTTTTGCAGGGATCGATAACGTATCACGTAATAAATATTGAGAGTATCAGAGTACTGATGTGTGAGGAGAGTAATGGAGAACAATCCAGTGGGCTGCCATCGACTAGTCGCTTGGCAAACCGCCTGCTTGCTCTATAAATGTCGGCGCAGACACACAAATGTACAAATTAAACAATCTGTCGTTGTGGTTTTACACTCCTGACTCCTGCTGTGCCTGAAATGTTCCCGAGCGAGACCCCGAGGCTCATTGTCACAATGCAGCAAGGAGAAATGCTCCTCATTCACAATTCATTCATTGGAAAAGGGCATTATTTCTTCATTTTTTCAGAACACCAAAGTCTGATACAGAATATGAACAAATATTTTCAAATAAAACCTTCAACGTTTTGAAAATGGCAACAACTTCTGAAGTTAAAGCATCGTAACAATTGAGCATTTTTTTCCTGAGGTCACCAGTGGCCATTCATGTGTTTTATTCTCATGTATACGTTTTTTGGAACATTTGACAGCTGCCACTTGGTCCATGTTCGTCCCATCCACAGTACCGTACTGTTCCAAGAAAGACACTTTGAACACCTCTGTGGTTTCAACCTGACAAACCACACATATCTCCCTGGGCAACACAACTTGTCCTCGAAAAGGCGCTTCCAGTACACGGTGACCAAGTGCAGCGCGTGCATTCACGAGACGAGCTTCGAGATGACAGCCGGGACGAAGGCATGAATGAGTAGCGCATCACCGCGGGCCGTAGGGGTGCAGGTTCCGCGGCCCGGACCTCTGGTGCCCGTTGATGGCTGAGGCCTGCGGCTGGCGGCTGGCGAGGGGGCCGCAGACTGAGCAGGGCGGCGATGGAGGGTACGAGTCGTCCTCCCACGTCACCCCTCGGCCCTTGGCTCTGCCGGGGGTCCCGACGCGGGGCCCGTTGGCGGCTTGAGGTTCGGGGTTTGGCGTCTTGCAGAGGTAGACGTCGTAGCAGGCAAAAGGGCCCCCGGGGGACCTTAACTTGGTCCCTTTGGGGAGACGGAACTCCAGGTTGATGGTCACCTTACAACGCAGGAATGGAGAATGCATGAACGAATCATCGGGGGGGGGAGACGCACTGACACTTGGGGACGTGGGACGTGTGCAGATCAACAGCTATTTTCTTACGGACAAACAATTATCAACATTTCCTGAAGCCAAACGGTTTGGTGGCATCGCTCTGAACCCGATGCCGAACCAGTCACTCATTCCTACATGGTGCAGAATAGAGAGACAGTGTGTGTCTGTGTGAGTGTGTGTGGGGGGGGGGGGGTACTTCAAAGTAGGATATATGGGTCCTGTTCTGATCAGCAACATTCCTCAGAGCCTCATTAGTAAACTAGACGGTGCCAGAACGATTCATTTAGACTTTACCCCCCCGGCGCCCCCTCCATTGCTCCTCTCCTCTTTCCTCTTGCTTTCACCCCTCCTCTGAAGGCCTTTTTGCTTGTGTGCGTGCATGCGCGTAATTCTGAATTAAGCTGGCTCTGATATGTGTCTCTATATGTTTTGCGTTTTTATATGTGGAACAAAGGACAGATTTAAATGTGAGCATTGTGGGTTAATTCGAGCATTTTCATACGTACGTTTTGCACATATACATGCATGGCTTTCTGTGTGCGTGTGTTTGCCCCCCCCTCCCCCCACACTAATTATCATGCACTACGCATCAGCCAATCACAATGGGCTCTTCGGGATGCCAACACCATCATTCCACCACATCGTCAGCCAATCACCGGCTGCGGATGAATCCCAAGTCCCAGCAGGTTGGACTCGGAGAGAATCTCGACACGCATCCACCATGTTTAATTTACTACATTCTCCATTTTATGACAAATTTCACTTCTACTTCTTTACATTTATCCTGTAAACATCTGAATGGTTCGAGTGTTCCTGCTGCGACTTCTCATGAGAGCGGTCGGACTGGAATTGCAAAAACAATGAGCTCAAAGGCAAATAAACTGACAGGAAGTGCTGCGATGAGGTTTTTTCACGTCCTCTATTTGTGTGTTGAAGAACTACAGCGGACTACTAGTTACTAACATGATAAATTATCATCTCTTAATCTGTTTGTGTGTTTGAGTGTGTGTGTGTGTGTGTGTGTGTGCGTGTGTGTGTGCGTATGAGGAGGCATAGAAACCCAGAGGTCACCGAGTTTGTCGCTCGTCTGCTAAGACTCGAGCATCAGAATGGGTTTCCATGGCAACGATGCCCTCTTCTGTCTGAAGATGCATTAAAATCCCCGGCAGCAGCGGATACGTGAGAATGAAAGACAGAGAGAGGGAGAGAAAGGAGAGAGAGAGAGAGAAAGGAGAGAGAGAGAGAGAGAGAAAGGAAAGGAAAATGTTCACAACGTACACACACACCCACGGAGGGTCAATGTGTCCTTTTGACTGCAGTAATAATGACATCTGGGGCTCACTATGAGGGGCTCACGTTCATGCCTCAAAATTAGTTCTTTTAAAATCTTTCTTTTAAAACTTGATAATCATTCACAAGTTGACAACAATGCTTTGTGATATTTGGCACCTCCTTAATAATTCATAGAAAGCCCTCACAGCAACATTACTATAAAAGTGAGAAGAAGAAAAAAATCTACAGCTTTAGATCCTGTTAATGTTGTGTGTCCTGATTTAAGTTGATATGTAGGTGTACCGCTATCAACAATTATCAGTGTCATCTGATCTTTGCGCAATTTATTTACAATAAGTTGAATTTAAGATACTGTGAGGTTGCAATAAAGAAGCCGTGAAGAAAACAGAGTGTAGCTCTTCCTACAAAACCCCTTTTCTCACTCATTTGGAGTTTAAATGTATTTACCAGAATATTAAAGGAAGGAGACAAGGCGAATACCCGCAGAGATGTTTCACACCAAAGATATCGGCAAAATGAAACGCAAAAAAAAAAGTTCATTGATCCTGCATACACGCCTCACAGTGCAATTTACAGCTTGCTTCAGCGGGTGTGAATGGATGTAACTCGCTCTACTCGCTTCACTTTGCCACATTGCTCTCACAGGGGTGACGGCACCTCCCCCACCCTGCTTCACTTCTTGCTGTCGGTAATGCAATGCCCACTTGTTGCCATGGCGCCACTGGTACTTCTGGGCTTGCTTGTTTCCTTTCATAGGACCCTCCTATAGTGTATGTATGTGTGTGAGTGTGCATGTGTGTGAGTGTGCGTGTGTGTGTGTGTGTGTGTGTGTGTGTGTGTGTGTGTGTGTGTGTGTGGGTGGGTGGGTGCGTTTGAGCATGTGCAATCATGTGCTACTGCATGTGCCAACTTCCACAAGAGTGTGTTTGTGTGTGAGAGGCTGACAGGAATAAAAGAGGGTGATAATCACTGTTACTGCTGTTTTCGTAGCTCGCCTATCCTCAGTTTCCTATTCTTGATGAGTCTTTTCATCTACATACTGGGGGCAAAATTGCCCCCTCCCACCCCGCCGCCCCCAGGTCCTTTTATTCATTTGAAGAAAGAGAAGTGCACCCAGACCTTCCCCTCACCCTCCATCCATCAGCAGCCCTCCACCCTGGGAAGGATCCCCCACAATAACACAGTTTAACCCCTTGCTTTTTCTCAGTGATCCAAAGGAGAAACCCGACAAAGGGCCGGCAACACTGCAGCCTCACGTGAGACCCATTCAAGGTCGTTTATCACATGGGGGAACAGGTGTGTGTGTGTGTTGGCACTTCTATCCTTGTGGGAACTGATTTCTGTGAGGACTGCCTTCGCACGCAAGTGTGCAGGTAAGAAGAAGTGGTTCAGACTCGAGACGCAACACCGGCCCGAGCCGTAGAACATGGGGGAACTGATACTTCAAAACGACGGGACCCCTTTAAGACCTTAGATTACCAATTACTGGAGATTTGATTTAGAATCGTCTTGATTTGAGACTTGACTTGATGAGGCTTCTCATCAAGAAGAAGAGAAAATGTGTGTGTGTGTGAAAGAGAGTGACGGTGAGTATGGGAAGCTGACAGCTGCTTTGAACATGTATGAATGCATGTGTGTGTCTGTGAGTGTGTGTATGTGTCTGTGCGGGTGTGCTCCATTGTGCCAGCTCGGCATCCTGAATGGAACAAAAAGCTCTTTTGAGCAGATCTAAAATATGTGTTGGAGGTGTTTGTGTTTGTTTAGGTGTGTGTGTGTGTGTGTGTGTGTGTGTGTGTGTCATCATATAACTTATTTTCTAAATGTCAAATATTTTTATATTCCCATAAATTAAAAAACTACTAGAGCCACTAATTCTAAATGTAATAAAGTATTCAGATCCATCACTTAGTGAAATCAACAATAAATGAAAGTACTTGCAATGCAGGTAGTTATCTCTATGATAGTGTTTGATAAGTTGGAATGCATGAATGTAGTTTTGTAGAAGAACAAACAAGCATATCATGTAATTACTCAATAAACATAAATCAAACGTGTACTTGAGTAAAGTACTATACCTATTTTATATAATAATTACGCATTTTTATGGGTATTTTATATTGTTTCTTTTGTTTTAGGTGTGTGTCCGTAGTATAAAGATGTATCATGTTGTTTCATATGCTGAATTGGATACCTGATAAACATTCTTTCAATAATAAACTGTTAAAAGAAATTGTGGTGATTAAACTTTTTTTTAGTTTACGTAATTCAATTGTCCAACTGCATTTACCTAAATAGTTTCATGACGTGTGTTTGTGTAGAGTTACACGCACTTCCCACAAAAAATATAAAAGATCTGCAACGCTGCTTCCTGTTTGTGCCACTTTGAAGGCACTTCAAACGACATGTGTCACAAGGATATGTTCCCCTGTTAATAAGGAGCACGGGTTGAAGTGTGAATGTGTTCCGATGGAAACAGCAAAGCATCTCTGCAGGCAGGAAACATGCAGAGGCAGCAGACCGGTACCTGGTGTTTGCCGTCATGCTTTATGTGCTGCGAAAGGGGATTTTCTGACAGTAGAGCAGCTGTCGACTCTGGAGAAGGTCAAACTCAGTCCCGTCGTTTTAAACCATAAAAGCACCTACTGTATTTGAGAGCTTTTGGAGATCCATGTAGATTTATATCTATTGATCGAATCTGTACTGAAAGGTTGCATGGATGTGCTCCACTGTAACCTTCTGGTGTAATAAACTAAATTACTATTGTTGTGTCAGAACCATGTAGTTCAAAAATGCCTGCTGGTTTTGGTGTCGTAAATCCAGGGTTCTTTACCTCTCCACCAAAACACTACGCGGCCTGTGTGATATTTTGATTAGGAATATATGCAACGTGTTAACACAAAAACGGCCATACCGGATGTAAAATAGATTATAATGTGCTAGTGAACTTTAACCTGAGTGTGCATGAGTAAGCAGGGAGACACATTTTTGACAAGGTTGTAAGAAGCTGCATTCAAAAGCCATGCAGAGTGTCGGAGTAGAGGGGGATAAAAGTGGGGCGCCACGCTGAGGAAAACACAGGATCCACAGAGGTCATGTTAAAAAGGTTTATTTCAACAACTGTCTGAATCGCTTATTCTGTTCAAAATCCCAAAAAAGTACAAAAAAACAACAAAAAAACAAATACATCAAAGGATTAGAAATCACATCAATGAAAACCAAGACACATTGTGTTGCTTCTTTTGAAATCAATTCAAGGATTTTTTTTTCTCCAATATTTATACATACTCACTGGATTAGTCAGACAAACATCAAAACCTCTCAGTAGTTTTTATCTTTTTTTTTACAATGACGTTTCACGTACGTTTTAAACTTCTGTATGATTTCTTTCTTTTTACAAAATACACCAATGCAGGCAGGGGAAGGTGTGTGTGTGTGTGTGTGTCTGTGTGTATACATATACGCATGTCTTTGTTTTCATCTTTTCACTGTATGTGCGTGCTTCTTATGTGCGTTTGTATGTATGTGTGCGTGTGTGTGCAGGTTAGAGAGATAAGGGAGAATAAAGTGACAGCGACAAGGGGGAGGGGCAGTGAAACGAGGGGCGTGAGTGGATGTAAGAGGGGGTTGCAAGGCGGCGGCAGGGTGAGATTCGTTGGAAGGGGGGTTACTCTAAGCAGGGGCGCTATTGGCGGCAGCAGTGGTGGTGTTGGTGGTGTTGGTGGTGGTGTACGGTGTGTTTTTTGCAGCAGCAGCCTGGGCCGCTTGGTGGCAGTTTGGCCGTGTTGGAGACGGTTGTCGACCAGGGTTGGTATGCTGGTACGTTGGTTGGCAGGCTGGTTGGTTGGTTGGTTGGTTGACCCGTTGGTGCCCCCGGCACAATTGGACGGGGAGCAGCGGGGGATTGTTGGGGTTGGAGGGAGGTTTGGGGGCGCACCTTTTGTCGTTTTCAGTGTTGTGTCGTCAGGTTGCTGGGCTTGTTTTGTTTTCACATCATGTTGTTCTGCAGTGAGTTTACCTCCGAGGAGTTCTCCTCGCCCAGGACCTTGTGGTTCTCGTGTTTGGGGGTCAGGGAGTTGTGGATGTTGAGGGAGTCGTCCTCCTTGGGCGCGGCCTTCACCGGGTCCTCCAGCTTGTTCTGGGAATTAGGATCGTCCTACCCAGGCGAGAGGCGGAGGCACAGGTGGAGGTGGAAGGAAGAAAGTACAGTTAGAACCACAACAAACTATCGCATGTTCACGTGCAACTTTGAACCTGCAAGGTGCAAAAACTGCAAAAACCTTTTTTTTATTTTTAAGCCTCCGGAGGAAACTCAATCATTCCGATGGGTTTCCTCCAACGCAACGTTCATCTTTGTGGAAAGCCACCACATCAATATTGGACGATTCTGCACCTCACAATTCAAGTCCTTCCTTGCATTCAATGACAGATCAGGAAGCAATATGTCCTTAATGGAAGGAGGCAAATAAGTAAAGAGGGTTTTGATGCAGAAGAGCAAAGTACTCATCCTATCAGAGACCTGCAATTTGTCCTATTATTAACTGCTACGACGATGCTTTTATCACTATAATCCAGTTCTTTTCCCAACCCACAAACCTACCTTTGTTGACAGGGGCAGGTATTAAGCATCGGACATAGGAGTCGTTGTTATTTAATGTAATTCAGATGTTTTTTGCAGAATTGCCCAACATTGACCTTGTGACTTAAGATAACGAAGACGACCTTTGGCTCTTCTGTAGAAGCATGAATTTCATGCACTTCCACCGTCATGCTTTAAAGAACCACACCAGTGTCTATGTACTGCGTTCCAGTCAACTGGGAGGCAGAACTTTCCCAGTTCAAATGACTGACTGTGGTCAGTACACACACTTTATTTCCCCTGAAGATAAACTTGCCATATACTACTTATGATGTTAATTAAAGAGATGACTTTTGGTTGATGGGGAACCATTTACAATGAGCGCTTCCTTTGTTGCATGATGCAGCAGAAGCTCATTCTTTGAAATGTAAACACGCGCATCTATTATTCTATCATTCATATTCATAGCGTTTGGTTCCCATTCATTTCTGAAGAGTGTGAAAATCAAAGAGGAGATTTATAAAAAAAATGTTGGTTTCGTATTGTCTTTCAGATATATTCTTTTATATATAAGACAATTTGACATGTTACAGTAGAAAAGGCCCAGGTGTTAAACAGGGCTGATCCCATTCAGCATTCATAGGAATAAATATCTCATGAATAAATTTGAGTCATATTAATTTCAAAAACAACTTTCTTAATTTTTTTTCCTCAGTATACATTGTAAGCATGAGTTTAGGGTCTCAATCTCCAGTTTCAAGTCGCTTTTCAATCCAGCATGATTTTCATTTTGTAAATGATGGACCCTTTAGCCTCAGAGCACAAAGCAGAGGATGCTTCAGGACGGGCCGTAAATCTTTGAACTCAAGGCTTCATGGCGTTAGTCCACCAACCGATAGGTAACGCAGTGATGACTCGATCCACTTTGTACACACAGTCTACGGCTGCAGGCCTCGTAGAGAAAACATGCTTCAGTTTAACGGAACAATTCTACAGGAACACCTGTACTTTCACAGATCTAAATATCTGCTTTCAAGAAGACTTTTAGGAGTCCTTAAAAAAAGAACAGAACATGAAGGATATCGGGCCTGGTTTCTAAAACAGCAGCATTGTCTGAAGATGTTGAGAATCGTTGATTTGTCACAAAAGGGCCTAAAACACTGGTATGATCCTTTAGAGACCGCCAGGATGCAGCAACAAGTGCAATCAAATATTCAACTCGACGAAAGTTGCAGCTTTTGCATTTTTACATCAAGCAAAACCAGTTTCCGGTAGCAGCCATTTCAGATGTTTGGAGGCATCGCTGTTTTCATGCTCCACTGGCAGGTTACGTTTGGTTGAGGACACAGTGAGGTGAGCTGCATGAGCGACATACCTCCCCTCCCAACCCCCCCCCCCCCCACCCCCCCCCTCTGCTTTCAGGCAACCCGGGAAGCGCATGCACATCCACATGCATCAATATGCCCCCCTCCCCGTACAGCAGCGATCGCTCAATGCAGACCTCCTCCTGCTTCACCTCCTCATGGAATTTACCTTCCCAAAAGAAAAACAAAAGAGAAATAAACTCTCTCCATCATGGTACCACCGTCATACATACCCTAGGCAGTCGCTGGGGGGGGAACAAAAATAAATACGCTTTTTTTTTAAAGAGCTCAATCCAATCCATCTGAATTTAATTAAGGTCAGAGGGAAGAAATTGATTGCAAGTCCATTACAGCGCGGCTTCTCAGCCTCTTATCCCCATTAATATTGCATGGCGTCATCGACACGAGGCATCCTGGGGCGCCCGTCACACACACACACCCTTTACAGAGACGTCTGTCGAGAAGGACACATTCATTCGGACACACACGACCCGAGGGCCCTTTGCCATTAGCAGACACGCACCTAATTGAATGTTTTTGCGTTTGAATTCAATGGCACTTTCAGAAAGGAAGAGCAGTGAGAGCATTTACCCGCTGGCTGCTGGCCTAGATAGTAACTTCAGGCAGGACGTGTGGATACGTCACTTCCATGGTTACGGGATAGGGGCCCTCTGTCCTCCCGTCAGCGTGAAACTGGAAAATGTTTTACGTTTATTTTGCGAAGGTTGAGGGTGGGTGGGGGAGCACGGGCAGTGGGCGGGGGGCACATACCACGGGGACTTTAGAGCGGGTGTCATTTCGAAAAGGAAGTAGGAACAGAGATAAAACAGGGTTTTGATGGTGATGATGATGGAGGCACACGGACGGCTCCTAATGTCCTTTTAGCGTTTTCATTGGGCTGGTGAGAGTGGATTTGCTTAAACAGTATATCAAATACTTGACCTGCGTTACCTCAACGCTGTATTTCTCTCATGCCTTAACGATGATACAATAGAAAAACATTTTTTAGTGAAGTAAAGGGCTGAGTGTCATTCAAAAAATCTCATTCTCACTACCTCACAGAGACAGCTGAGCTCTTTCTATTACTCTTCTCTTAGATGAAGATTTTTTTTAATTCTTCGTTCCCTACGGAGGTTTTCTTTAGAGTTAAAGGTTACACCGGTTCAGTAATTGATGTAGAAATGGAAATTTTGTGGGTGAGGAATTCCTTTTTTAGGTGCTTTGTCACCAATAACTCAGCATAATAACATAAATGAATAAGAAGCGTTAGGATTCATACCAGAAGGGAAAACATGTCTGCAATCTGTTAACTGGTATATATATTTTACATGAGATTAAAGCATCTATCTAGTGAAATGCCCAGTGGTGTTTGTGCGTCTTGTTGGATTAAAAGAGTCTGGATCAGTATACTTCTTCAGCTCGCTGCATGCTGCTGAGTAAATATGTTTTGGATTTATATTGTTTTGTGACACGTCTGTGTCTGTTAGCTTTAGTGTTTGTTTTTCATGCTCGGGTGCAAAAGCTTCACATTAGAATATTTGCACTGGTATGTGTGTGAGTTAATATTAGCCCCGATGCACCGCTCTCTCCGTGCATGTGTTTATATACTGGTTTGTGGTTTGTTTGTGTTGACATATTGGCTCTTTTTCCATTTTTCCTACATTTGTGTGTTTGCATTTCGTGTGCATGTATGTGTGACAGGGAAGAGCAATAAGGAGACGAGGGGGACCAGTCAGGATTTATGGTTGTGGGACTGGCACAAAAATGGATCTCAAACTGGGAGTTTATGAAGGACACATCTGTGTGAATAGCTCCATTGATAACATCTGGACATAACGTGTGTTACCAGATAATACGCAAGTTTATCATTGTAGGAGAGTATTGTGTATTGTGCAACTCGAAGGCTGTTCCTTCTTTGAACAAACTGTTTGCTTGGTAAACAGCGAAAGCCACAGTGCTGCTTATGATGACCACAGAAAACCTACAGAAAACCGCCACGTTTCAAAGACCAAAGAATAAAAATGTCATACATCTGCACACTTAGTTATCTCTCTTAAGTGTTTCACCGGAAAAGCACAAAAAAAAATGAGAGACAGAGAAGAACTCACACTATTTAATAGCTTGGTCCCAGTACTTTATGTTCTCACTACATAAAGAATGAACATTTTTAAATTAGGGGGAAACTTTAATTAATTGCTAAATATATAAATCTACCTTTCAGCGAGAGCAGATTCAGCCGATGGAAATAAGGTCCTTTGGGAGATTCATTTTCTGTACTGAATTTATTTAATATCAACAAAACACAATCCCATTTCAGCGTAGAGCTGCAGTGGAAACCATGTGGCCGGTCAAAATAGAGGACAAGAGGGTTCAATCTACCACAGCGAATCGAACAGAACGCGTTTCTATAACCGCTGGGAAACAGAACTGCTTTTTGTGGTATTGTTAGGAAAAGACTGGCGTGTGTGTTTGTGTTTTTGTGTGTGCAGGTCGGCTGCGTGTGTGTGTGTATGGGTCAATTTCTCTGTAAATGCTTCTTTGTGTTCGTGTGGATGTGCGTGTGTACGTTGTCTGGACTTAAATCAAGGTCCTCACAAGGTCGTCGGTTTTGTGCCGTTTTTTTGCTTCATGTCTGTTTGTGATTGGATTGTAATTTTACCACATGATCGTCATCTTCAATGTGTATTAAAGGATGATTGAACTATTTATTTTTTTGCACTTCTGTGTCTTTTTGGGTGACAGACGGCTGACCTGTTGCATTGTAGACCCAACTTGAGTCCTTACAGCTTTATTTTACCGATTTGACTCATTACAAGAGACGGCATTTGTAAGATCCCACTGCACGCAAAGTAAAAAAGGCCGAGGGGAGAAGTCTCCGATGCAGCTGTCAATCAATGCTCAGGAAGCTCATAACCTCCAATGCAAAGGACACGTCACGGCATCGGATACGCTTCTCGGAAACATTTGAGGTTGAGAAATAAATGAATGGGCTATTTTGTTTTAGAATTCAGCGTAGTTGGAATGTTTCAAATGCCAGTAGGAGCACTACGCTGACAATACTCAGCTCTGAGTGGTGGCCGATTGTGTGGGGATCTGTGTCTCGTCTTGATTTCGTGACGTTTTATATATTTTTATATTTACCTATTTTGGCGGTGGGGGGTACAACTCAGATGGGTCCACTGAGAGTTGAGAGACGGTGATTGACAGGGCCACAGTAACAATGAGAGAGCTGTTTGGGTAGGTGAGAGAAGAGGTGGGGGTGGGGGGAGGTAGGGGGGGAGCGGCACTATCTGACATTTGGGATTAGGTCTTACCTCGCAGTCGGACTCCTCTTTGGTCTTACACTCCCAGGTGTATCTGCTCATGGTTTTCTAAGAGGGAGGGGGATGGGGCAAAGGGTTATACTCCTCAAAACCATACAAGGCATCCTCAGAGAAAGACAGAGACAGAGAGAGAGAAAGAGAGAGCGAGGGAGGACGAGGAGAGACTCATCGATGTGGACGGAGAGAAAGAAGACGTGTGGGAGACGATACGGAGAATTTAAGTAGCGAGAGAGAGGAGGCAGACAGGAAGAGAAGCAGACAGATAAAATAGACAAGAGAGAGATCGAGAGTTGGAGACCAAACGTGGGAGAGACTAAACTTCCTCTCAGACGTGATATTCTCAGCTGGACGCAGACTCTCTGTCCCATATTAGCACAGTACATACAGGTTTGGATACTTCTGGATGGGGACAACCGTCTTGACACAGACGCTGGGCTATTAGTCAGGAAGGGAATTGAGGTTATTTGATTTATTGGCGGTGTTTTTGTTGGCTTTTTTGTGTGTGTGTGTTGGGGGGAGGGGGGGAGGGTTTTGGTTTGGTGGAAACCGTTATGTCTAAAATGAGTTGTGTAAGTGGCTGGAAGATGTTTTAGAAAGTCAATCCGGGCTGAATAGTAGTCGGAAATCTTTTTTTGTTTGTTGAGGAGTGTGCCTTTTGTGGACTGTGCTTAAGAAAGAGTTACCGCCAAAAACTGTCTCACCAAATGGATCACTAGGGTTGAGGTTTGATACCATTTTATGAAATTTATCGAATCTATTTAATTTTAGCTTTCATCATGTTTGTTTCAGATTGTTAATCTAATCTTTTAGTCGTCTGTAGAAAGGTGACGCCAACCTTCACGCACCTAAGCCTTCATGGACCATTTGCTCCACATGCTGTTGGTCTGGATTCTTCATTCATATTTTAAAAAGTTACTGGAAGTATCAATGTTAACAGATTACAGCTGATATACAATTTGTTGAAAGCAAACCCAACGCTATTTGTTACAAAAAGGTAACCTGCAGTTTTTTTGAACTTAAGTTCATTCAGTTGCTGCGAAACACACAGAGTCAGTTTTCCTTCCTCATAAAACATTTGCAAAACTGCATTGTTCGCAAGCTCGCTATCTTCTTGCCTTCCTGGGCAGCACAAATGTGTTTTATTGACTTGCAAGTGCCGAAACATACCAAAAGTATTTACGACTACTATATTCCGTCCAGAGGATGACTCCGTTTTTTAGGGGGCTGTGAAAGGTGTTGCGTTAGGAAGTTGACCTTTTTTTAAAGATGTTATTCGGAGGTGATGATGGAAGTTTTTTGTAATCCCTTCAGGATTTCTTGTCTCTCAGGGTAGTGAAAATGGTATTTGGTAGAGTGGGCGAGGCCTCTAAAGGAAATTGAGTTAAAATGAGAGTTACAGAGAAACGACTAGTAGCTGCAGCGTCACAGGTGAACAGAACTACTGATGGAGCTGTTAGAGGGTGGTACCAAATCCTGAAAACCCCTGGAAAACAAATCAAAACAAACTCAAAGTGAGTTGTAGCGCTCGAACTACCCATGCCGCTACAACGATAGCGCAGCCGCTACTAGCTACCCATGCTTCAGTTAGTGAGGCACCTGTCGGCTCTCGGGCCGCTGCAAGTAGGGGAAGGTGGGGGTGGGGGGAGGGGTTGCATCCCAGGTGTTTATCCTGATCACCCCAACCATTTCTCCCAAATATATACCCCACACCTCTAGCTTACCTGTATGTGGCATCAATCCTTTCCCTGCCTCCCCCCCGGAAACAAACAAACAAACAAAATGAACCATTTTGGACCAATTGTGGCAGCCCCGCTCACCTCCCCCACCTCCCCTTTTCAGGATAAACAGGTTAATACAGATTTGCAAAAACAAATAGCGAAGCGGAGCCGCTACGGCTGACATGACCACTGGGATGGCGCATGTCGGCGAGAGAGCAGGGATGCCATGACACACCGATGCAAAAGGTGATCGGAGAGAGAGAGCAGGTTAGAAAGGGACGGGGTGGGAGGGTCGCAGTGAAGGATTGTGGGAGTTTTCTCTTGGAAGGGGGCTCAAGTTTAAGCAGGGGCGGTTTGTTATCTGCACTGTGAGAGCCGTCCGTAAATGTTCAGTCTGTAGGCTTTGAGGGGGGAATTTAACCTCTAACCTCGGCTGCTCCAATTTATTATGAGCAGTTAAGAAATGTGTCAATGGTTAAATTGGTTTTAAAAAACAAGGCCTTCTATATATGGTTATATCCTGATATAACACATAAAATATTTTTAGATATTTAGATGAAAGTATAAAAACCACTCAAATGTGTATAATATTATACAGTGGACATCATGTGGTTTTATTTCTCATCCCTTTGGATCACCGCCATTCGCTACTTGAGAAAACTCCCGCCATCCTTTGCCCCGCTCCGACCTCGCCCACCCGCCCGTCCTGAGCGTTGCACACCTATCAGAGACTACTCATGCCCATGCATTAGGAGGGGAGTCAGGGGGCACCGGGCAGGGTTTGCAAGGGGGAGATGCAGAAAAAAGGGGTGAGAGAGAGAGGCGAGAACCACGTTACCTGACAGATAATGTTATCATAGTAAGCCAATGCACGGGCATGAGGGACGTTAGGAGGGGTGTCGCACAGTTTCCTTACATTTGGGTGGGAGCCCTCAGCGATGGTGGACAGCGAGAAATTATCATTGTGCTGCTCCGATGAAGGCCGGTACTTACTGCTGGGTGTCGGAGGATGGAAGGGGGGGTGGGGGGGGGGGGGGGGTGATGGTGGAGATGAAGATGGGTGAAAAGTGGAGAAGGATTCAATATGAACAAAAAACAGAATTTGGAGGAAAGGATGAAAGGACGATGATGAGCAGAAGGACGAGACAAGGGAACGAGATGACGCAAAAGATTTTGGGGAAGATAGGGAGGAGGACAGGGAGACGCACGTGGCATTGACATGTGGGGATTCACAAGAACCCAACGGGTAGACGTCGAGGAGACGGAAACAGACAAGTGAAGAGACAGTGACACAAAATGGAACCCAGTAGAAGAGAGGGAGGACAAGCAGGGCAAGAAAAGGACAAATTTAGGGGGAAAAGATTACATTATTGAAGTAAAGACAAACAAACGGGGGAAAAAAAGAAAGGAGGGGGGAGAAAAAAAAAGCAATAAGCAGCATTAGTCACAGACGGAAAGTTTTCCAAGAAACAAGACATTGTATCTGTGATGCAACAGACTAATAAAATAAAACAACCGTGAGACCCGGACCTCTCAGTGTTATACGCATAATGTAGAAACATCTCTGATGATGTGTGCGCTACAGATACAGACTCTTCCCTCAGCTGAGGTTTGTTCACCTAAAACAGTGGAAATAAAACACCGAACAGGCGGAACGCATTCAAAAGGCATTAAAAAGCGATCCAAATGAGCTAAAAAGACCACTAAGGGAAGTTAGTTCAGAGGTGTAACAGCTTTTGCTTTGCGATACCCGGATACACAGATTCGAACATTATCTGAATAATGTCGCTCAAGGTTTGTACGCACAACGCGTACAACACAACGAAAGGCTGATAATCACAGGGGAGAAACTATTCGCAGTATTCCGTAACAGACGCAGGTGTTCCTTTCACCTCCTCGCAGGTACATGTTCGCAGTCACACTGATCTCTCCCCGTAGTCGTACAAACCCTTACTTAAACGTCTCGCTGTGCCTCTCCCCCTCCTCCCTTCACCTCGCCGTCACATCCAGAGTCAAAGAGCCCGCCATCTACTTCCTACCCACAAAAAAAAAAGCGCCATTTCTCTGATCTTCACTCGAGTTCCATATTAATATTTCATGAACATTGTGACAATCAAAGGCGACGAGAGAGGGAGACCGACAGAGATCGTGTTCTCCCTTCTCCACTTGTGATCTCAAAGTTGAGCGACACCTTTGGACTCTTCCAATCCCAATCTCAACTCAAATATAGTTGTCTCATGACACGTTCCATGTGGGGAAGGTCTAGACCGTATACTCGTAAACATTCCCCCTAAGGTGGCAAAGAAGAACAAGAAGAAACCTGAAAGTGAACCTGGATGCATGTAACTGATCGACTGATCGACCAGCTAGGAAGGAATAGTCCCTCACACGACATCAGGCGCCAACGTCCAATTTAATCAGGTGCCTAACAGAAAACGTCAGTAGTGGCGTTAGATAAAAATCAATACAAAAATGCTTTTTACATTTACATGAAACAGATTCATGTCTTTGTTTTAACAGCTGGAATGAGAGATTCCTCCCTCCTCTTCCTCATCTTTGACCAGGGTGTGGGGTCCAATCGCGACTGCGGCAGAGAGACGCAGCGGCCGCGATTAATTGCAGCAGATGGGGGAGTGTGGGCGTCTCAGTATTCATCAGCCGTCATACACACACACACACACACGCACACGCACGTACGCACACACACACTCTTCTGAATGTGAGATTCTTTCCTCTAATAGCTCTCTTATTCCTTTCTTCTCCACTCTTCTCCTGCAACAGTTTCTCCCTGACTCCCCCCCATCCCATCCTCCCCCGTTTCATTCTGCTCTCCTTTCTTTTACTCCTGTCTTCTGTTACCCTCTTCCTCCTCCTCCTCCTCCTCCTCCTTTCTGCTCTTTGATTTCTTTTAAGCCGACCACTTGATGAGGCTGTGTTGTCTCTTTCATGCTCCACACTGCCCATAAACACACACACACACACACACACACACACACACACAGCCCTCGGGTCGCACAGCTGTATGTAGGTCAACTCCACCTCCCCCTGTTTCTCCCTCCCTCCCTCCCTCCTCCTGTTCAGACTGCCCTACTTTCAGCTGGGTCCAGAGTACCAATGACATCACCCTTTTCTCCTTTTTTCTCTCAAAATATCTGCGAGCGAGGCTTCTACTGACTGCACCGTTCTTCCTCCTCGCCCTCCTCATCCTCACCATCCATAATTTCCTCCACCACGTCAAGCGTGACAACCTTCCCTTCGTGGGGCTAAACGCAGTCGCAGGATCTGCCGTGCAGAATTCAGTCCTCCGCTTCACGTCCGAGGACGCTCGATCGCCGGGGCTGCTGCTCATCCGCGGCGGCGCTGTTGCTAGGGAGACCAATGTTGAGATGCCGGCGAAGGCAATGCCGAGCCGAAGCCCCTCCCCTCCGCACAGCCCCCTTTAAACATTCAATCCAACCCTTCAATCCGTCTGTCACTCTCGTGGTCATCTTTTCTTTAATAAATATTGCCTCCACCTCCCACTCAGCCACACAAAGACAGGATTTTTAGGTTTCTTCAAACCAGTTTCTGCGCTTGATGGCACATTTGCTAGAATTATGATATCATATCAAATACGTGACAGTTAACAGTTAACAGCACTTTTTTATGCCAATCAACATTCATGGAGGTTAATCTTAAAAAACGCCTGAGGGATGATTATTATTTTCACATTAATACATTATCTCCATCCTCACATCATCATTTATGTCTATTGTTACCTTAAAACAAGTTAAGAATTAACTTAAAGTTACGATTGGGTGTCAAAAGAAGATCAAAAGAAGAAGAAGGCGGCAGAGAGCAAAGGAAGGATGGTATTTTTTATCAATTGCAAACACTAGAAAATGTCCTCAGATGAAGCAGATCATTTCCTCATCATGTGACCCCTGTTAAGTCATCCCAAACTCCCGTTCAGGTAACACGTAAGATTAAGAGTCTAAATTGCAGATAGAGCATGAGCTCAAGGTTTATCCCCCATAATGTGATGAAATATCCACATAATTCAAGGCTTTCTCTGTAAACAGGCGTGAATAAAGCCTCCTGTCAAAGAACCAACCAACTTCAGACATCCCTTCGCCCAAACTCACCTGCGCTTGCGTAGCTTCTTGTTCTCCGTCTTGAGCACGTGAAGCTTCTTGGCGAAGCACACGATGATCATGAAGAGCAGCAGGACCACCAAGGCCGAGGCGCCCACGGCCAGACACATCACCTGGAACTCGGTCGCCACCGAATCGCAGCGTGCGCCCTTGTGCCAGATGTAATCCTGGACGTTACATCTGATGGAGACGGGGACGGGGGACGGGGGACGGGGGGGTAGAGGACAGGACAGGTGAGATAGGGATGGTTTTGGGAGGAATCAGAGAGGACGAGGGGTGTGAAACAAAAGGAGGAGAGGGGACAAAAAGAAGAAAGGGGTTCACGGTTAGTCGGGTGAAAGCGCGTCTCGGCGACCACACAAAATATTGGCGGTGAACTTTGTGAGTAAGCGAGTCAGTGTCTGAGTTCATTGATGGGCAACGTCTATACATTTGTCTTTTAAGTATCATCTGACATGCTGTTTGTAGCACTAGAACCACCACTGCAGCAAACACGTTGGCTCCGAGCAACATGTTTGTGAATATTCAGGATATCCTTCCTGCTCCGGATTATATCCAAATTACTTTGGTGTGCAACCTTCAAAAGAAAAAAAAAAAAACCTCTCAAACATCCCTTTTTTCCCTTAATGTTACATAAGTCCTCCGTGCTATTGTGCAGTAATCAACCGCAGGCGTGTAAGCAGGATGGAAGAGTCGCTGGCAGGTTTCTGCAGGCCGCTTTGTTCATTGGGGACATTCATGTGATTTTGTGTGACTGAGAATAGAAAGTGAAAATGAAAAAAGAAGCCGGGGCCTTTCCTATAGCCACGTGCACGGTGTCACACATCATGGACGACGTTTATGCTCTAATAAGATCTTTCACAATGCACACGGGCATCAAAGTGTAAATTACGGGCACATTGGTGGATGCACACACAAACCCACACACACACAGACACACAAAGCCGCCATCTGAGTCCCGGACTCCCTGTTTCGAGAGGACGGTGTGCGTCTGGGGACAGACAGGCAGATGGCTTTGTCTACAGACCTCCAAGCTGCCGAGCGGCGCCGCGTCGCTGTCACACGAGCGGACGGAACGCGTGTCCGCGTTACTCCTCATTCCCGTTAAAAAAATACCAGATTTAAGTCGGAGTCATTTGACACCACCCGGGAACACCTCCATCTTTGATGAGCACACACAAATTTGTATGTTTGAATGACGGATGTAGTCATTGTATGTAACACATATTTAAGACAAACAAAAAGATGTATGAGGGGGGAAAAGTTACGAATAGCATTTCAGTTGTTTTGCGACAGGCAACCTGTCAGGATCCGTTGGACATTTTTTCTTTCACAACATGTGATCCATCTCAGATCACAGCTGGTGGTCCTCTCATCAGTCTTTAGCCTTTCTTGAAACTGAAGTGATTGGTAGGAGAAATAATTATATATATAGTAATTATAACTCACCAGCCAAATCTATTAAATCTATTACGACAGACACTGTACAATCAAAAACGCTGCTGATATTCTTATTTTATGTATTTGTCATATACACCAGAGCAGCCGCGGGTCAGGAAACCAGAACAACCACATCAGCTTTAATTAACCAATGACAAAGCAATTAACTGTTCTCGTCCTCCCTGTCTTTGTCACACTTGGACATTGCACCAACACCCACACGGGAAGTGCGGAAGGTGGTGTATGCTCCCTACATGCTAAGCAGGCTCCTCATTACCGACCCGCTTCCTGTCTCCTTGTTGAATCCGTCACGCTTTTTTATTCAGCCAGCCGAAGGAAAAATCGCTGGCGACCCGCCGGAAGACATTTTGAGAGTGGGCATATGTGAGAAAAAGAGAAGGAGAAGACTTGAATGCACTCAAAAACCTCCGAGCAACCCGCGCCCGCACAAGAGGTTTATGTAAGTCATAGATGGAGGGAGGTGGGGGGGGGGGGGGGGGGTGCAAATAGAGAGCGGTAGAGAGAGTAAAGTGAAAGGGAAGCATGGAAAAGAAAAAAAAAAAGAAAAAAAGGCAAGCGAGCGAGGATGTGCTGGTCGTTATGGCAACCCGGCCGAGTGGCAAAACGGAGCAGATGCGGCGCCGACGTGTCATTCCATCGCACGCACGCGTCCTATCAGTCGTCCACGGGGACGCGGCCTTATTTTCTCCCACAGCTTTTCTTTCTTCCCCTCCATTTCCCTCCTCCTTCCTCCCTCCCTCTCGCTCCGGGACGTCTTTAAAAATCTCTTTGCTTGTTCACCTCCCCATCTTTCCTGCCTCCTGCACTGTTTGCCGAGCGCCTCCAGCTGAATCATGTCTCTGCTTTCAGTTAGTGCAACTGATTTTTTTTTTTCTTCGTCTCTTTCTCTGGCGGTCTCTGGAAATCAGCAGTCCGAGATGAATGTTCGGGTTTGGCTTTAGTTGAAATAAATGAGAAGGGGACTAAATTGTGCTAACAAGCAATGGCTGGGCATCCAAAGCCCGACATATTTTATCCCTCTCCAAGCCATAGAGCTCCACTCATCCGGAGAATACGCAGCCTCGCTTTGTGGGGCGAAACAAAAACGTACTGTGAAAAAAAAAAACACATTCAACAGAGAAAACTGCATCAGCATCACGATGTGCAACCAAGACCTGAAATGCAAACAAAATGAATGCAGCGGGTAAAAACTGCATATTTTAGCACGTGGGAGGATTATTTTAGCATTCTGTGTCTGGGGGTGCAGTTAATCACTGACATGTTGATGGAAAAAGTAAGCTTTTAGCGAGCCTAATGTTAGGTGTTTGTTAGCTGAGGCACTTAACATAATACTACACAGCTTTCATCAATATGCTGCATATTGTGTAACAACAAAGAGGAACTCACGGACACCTACGTTAGTCTAAAACCGCCATTTGGACAAAACGTTAAACATACTGAGTGACAGCGTCCAATCGTTTTCCCGTCATTCATGCTGATGGTTCGCTTCTTTTTCCGTAAAGACTCATTTTCTGCTTCTTTTCTGCCTCTTTTTTTTCCTCCTTGTGCCCCCAACGGCAGTTTTTTTGGTACGCGGTAAACTTTACTGTGACCGCACACAACGTTCATATAGAGTCACTCCAACATGCAACCTGCAAAGTGACTGGTCAGAAGAAAGATTTCTTCCAAGAATTGTGTTTATTTTTCAACCTTGTTCCTGTAATACATTTCATGAGCACATTTGTAAACAAGGTTCCTGCAGATAGCATTGCTGTTAGGAAACCAGAGATATTAATCTCCTGCCGGAAATAGTCGAGAGTTACATTTGGACATTATCCGTTAAGATTTGGAACAAAGTGCAAGAAGCTGACACGAGAGGAAACCGCTCTTGGCTGAATTCTTGAGGACAGCTTAAGGATTGGATTTCCTTCTCTGGAGAACTCTTGAGTCCAGAGCAGCTGCACAAATCATATAGGAAAGTAACAAAATAACTTCATCGTCAAACCTCTTATCAACGTTAAAAGCACAGATCCCTCAGGCTGTGAGTGTCGCCCGGCCTCCCTCGTCCCCCCCTCTTCCCTCTACAACCCATCATTATCTCTGACGCCGCGGCTCACTGAAGCCGCACTTACAGCTCTGTCGCATCCCGACAGGAACACGGCAGAATTAGCTCCAGGGCGACCCGAGCCACAAGACAATGGGCCAACGAATCATCTCCATATTTACCTGATTAGGACGGCTGGCAGGGGAGAAAAAGGGGGCAAAACAACGACAAACCTTACAGAGGCTTACCCCCCCCCCCCGCTGTTATTGATGACGAATAATGAGCAGACTTGTGAAAAGGCCAATTTAATAAGACAGAGCGGTCAGTTGGTTCGGGGCTACAGGCCTCCAGAGAACAGGCGGTGCAATGTTTGATTTGGGAAAAATAAAAATACTGACATCTGCTCCAACACCAGAATCAACGCTGCTTAAAGTAAGATTACAGTTTTTTTTTTTATTTAAAATACACTCTAAATACAGCTATCCTGGTATGCATCATGAATGTGATTTACAATCTTTTCCTAAACCGACCCAAGATGTTTTGTTGACTAAACTCCAACTAAATGGTTCCTTGTGACAGAAGTTTATTTAAAAAAAACATGTAAAAACGTCAATTTTGCTGGACATACAAAAAACAAGAAGTCATTTTGTTGTAAGGAAGGTTTTAGTGGAGCATTTAACAGCTAAATAGCCAGATATTAAAGGTAGCAGAGACAAAAAACAGAGCTAAAAGGAGACAGAGTTTTACTGTCGATGTGTAAATAAGCAGCCGCCTACTAACAATTTTGTATATATATTCCTTTGGACAAAAGGTCCATATGGACCAAGACCAAGCAGAGGAGATAAATGCATTTCAACGAGGTCTTTGGAAGGTCAAAGGGAGAAGGAATAAACCTTTCTTCCTTGAAGCGGTGCATATATTTTCTTATGCAATAACTGCAGAGAGTGGAAGAAAAAAGCGAGTTAAATATGCTGCGGATTAAAATGCTGCAGAGGACTCTGAGAACATTTTTGGAGAGTTTGGGACATAAAACACCTGCTACTGAAACAAAAGCTTCCACTGACGAATGACAGCGAACCTTCTCGTTAGAAGGGGAGGGCAGCCACTGGTCAGGATTAAAAAAATAGATTTTATTTTGAAATCCCGGTAGATAAATAGTTGGTGGAACACAGAGAGTTGATCTCATCTGACTAGATGACTCATTGGGGAATTTAATAAGGGAAGACGGAGGAGAGAAGTTTATAGTTGTGTTGCTTCAAGAAGAGAAAGATGCCTGAATAGAGACGTCACTGCATGATTTAACCCTCTGCAGGATCAGCTGGTTTCATACATTCTAAATGTCTAAATGTCTCTGTGTTTTGCAGTTATACAAAATAATTGCTATTCGCTCAAGCCTCCTAGTTCATTTGGCTTCTAAAACTGTTAAAATAGAACAGTATAAGATTATTTTGCTAAACATGTGCAACTAATAAAAAAGAGTCGTAAGGAGGCTTTACTTTACTTTAAAGGTTTCAGTTGTTTTCAGACCCACACTGGCTTCTAAAATTGTATTCATGGTAATGAGAATAAACATTTGGCTTTAATTGTGAAATCGAACTAAACTGTCCGGGGATGGTTTTGATATCAGTCTAGTGAGGTATTTTAATGGTGTTTTCCTTTCCAAACGCACATTGTATCATGCTTAAAAAGATCATTCCTTGCATCCTTTTAACATTTGTGTTTACTACGAAACGCAAGTTAAGCAATCAATGATGAATGATCAATCAATGATCAAAGAATGATCAATCAATTCCACACAAAGGGGCACACAGCTTATTCATTTAACGCTGGTATTGGCCGATATTCGAAGCCTGGGTATTGGAGTCGGGATCGGTACTGAAACAGCTGGATTAAAACATTCCTTGAGTCCAATTGATCAGACAGGAATGCCAGAGCCCTCGATTCAAACCACGACAGTCATGTTTACGTGTCGTTATTTTAGAGATGGCGAGACAGAGCGCTGGATGAAATATTCCCCAGAGAGCGCTCACGGCCCGATAAACTGCGAACTCTAATTAGCGGTGAAGCAGATGTGGCCCCGACCTTCACAGTCACCACAGCCGTCGGACGGGAACACACCATTTAACCTGACAAATAGATGCTCGCGTTGCCCTCAGGGAGACCGACACGCTGAGAGATGCAGCAATAAAGTATGAAAAATGGATCCAAAGAGGTTGTGCCACTCCTGTGTGCATGCAGACACATTTGGTGATTATGTTGAATATTTTAGGGGTTAATCACAGCAGAATGTTAACAGAAAATCCAGCCTCACCCACATAAAGATCAAGAATAAAAAGACATTTCTCTCTTTTTTGATATGTGTGTGTGTGTATATAATGTATTTGTATATGAGTTACTCTTGAGTAAGACAACAACTAGCAAAAACAGGTGTAAACAGGACTACCTCTAAAAAAACGGCTGTGTGTATGTGTGTTAGTGTACGTTTGTGCGTTTGTGTGTCTTTTGTCCGAAACCGACCTACAGTTGTAAATTTGTGTTTGACCTTTGGCCTGATTGTACGACCGTGCACTTTTGACTTGGAAGTAATCCCTAATACACACATAATCCTGCTTGCGTGTGTGTGTGTGTGTGTGTGTGCGTGTGTGTGTGTGTGTGTGTGTGTGTGTGTGTGTGTGTGTCTGTATGCGTGTCTGTAAATAAGTACATGAGTGTGTCCACAAAGTGGTCATGAAATCTAAAATGGATACAATCTGCAGTTTGTGCTGAAAGCTTCCCTTAATTACATCAAGCTGCAGCACACACACACACACACACACACACACACACACGTACGCACAAGCTCACACGCGCACACTAGTAAACTGGACCTGGCTCTGCCGGGCCGTTTCCATGCTGGCGAGCGTTTTACGGTTGTGACTCATGGTCTCACTCAGTTTCTCCTCCACCCCGAACTCCTTCCTGTCCTTTTATTTCCTGTTCATAGCTTCTCGCTCTCCTTTTCCTCCTCTCTTCCCTCCCGCTGCTTACTTCCCTCGCTCTATTTATCTCTCTCAACATCTGACTTCTTCCACCATCGTCTGTGGTCCTCTCCTTCAAACGCACCCCCGCCCCCAAACCCCCTTTTCTCCCAGTGTGGTCGTGCAGCTCCGGAGGAGGGAGCGATTTACGACGTTGGGGCTGTCAGATGCTTTTAGTCAGCGAGACGCTTTAGAGAAATACATCAGTGAGATGGGCTGGCTTAAGTTAGAGGAAAGGAAATATCACAGAATAAAAAGGGTGTAAAGGTGTTTTTTGGGGTCCGTGGAAGGGAATATTATAGACATTGTTTTATGATAATTATCAAAAATAAACAGCGATTTTAGAAGTAATAATTCAACTATTTAGAGTATCACTTCAGTTCTCTGTCACAACCTCAACAAAACCATTGAAAGGAGTTTTTAAACTAGTGAAAGATAAACTTCTGTCCTCACAGGATACCAAATGTTGCTGGATTCTAATTCCTTCTTTTTTCGTTGTTGAAGATATTAAACAAATTGTCTAATTATATGAATCTGAATTATATCCCTTAACGTTTTAATTTATGAGGTATTTGATTATGATGACCTACATTTCAGGAAGCCATTTGTAAAACATCAATAAACATATACATTGATGGATTGGGAACCAATAATTAACCAGTATTGAGTGGATTGATCCAACTCTAGGTCCATCAAATATATAAGTGTCATACTCATCAGGTGCAACTTCCCAACAGCCATCCAGATAATGTTGTGGACAAAAAATCCAAACCAATTATTGAACACTGACAAAGTTATATATGTGATGTACAAATAATCACAAATTCTTAATTCAGTATTTAAAACAGTTATAATTTGTGCAAAAACAACTTTTGTTAAAAGTTATTTGACTGAAGCAGCGACTAATACACACTCTACCTGCTGAGAGCCTCAAGGCTAACATGCAATCGTGTTTCATGGACATTTCTCTGCAGGTACATATTTCTGCCTGCAAGAATAAGAGAAATGACAGGCTGGTCTGAGGTCAGCAAATGGCGGTTCAAAGCGGGTCATGTGCTTTACTGCAAAGGCCTAAAAGGTCCCAACATTCATCCCGTTGTAATTGAATTGGCCTGACGTATGAAGCTGCTCCAGTTCAGCTGCACGCACACAAGAACTCACAAGTTTCATACACACACACACACACACACACACAGTCACAGACAAACACACACGGGCGCCTTAACATGTGCAATCAGACACACAACCGTGGCTGCAAACACACACACACACACACACACACACACACACACACACACACACACACACACACACACACATAGAGAGGAACATATTGGTGCTCATCTGTGCCAGCGCTTCATTGACCCACATTGCAATTATTGCCCAGCAGTAAAACGCCTCTCAGCCTCTCTCACTTCGGCCCTCACGATTCTCTCTCTGCATCTGCATCACGGCTACGATCTGCTGACCGAGGCTCAAAATCTGCCCCTAATATTTGGATCATGTTGTCCGCTTAGCAAGATTTTAAACATTTTTTTTTTTGCTGTGTGAGCATTGCTCCATTTCCCTCTCAGCCTTCGGCGGTGGGATATTTCCTCCATCGTCTCCAATCAGGAGGCCGATTGTACTGATACATACATTTGCATGTTAATCCATGCAGCTGTCGAGAAATGTACGTAATATCTTTTATATTTTGAAGTGCGAAACCGGCGTTCTACGTGCACAAAAAAAACACCTCAGAGCGGCATTGTCGTTAACTTTTGAAGGAACAGAGATTGCAAGAGTCAATAGTTTGTAAACCGTGTTGTATAATCCACTTTCATTTAATCTCTATATTTAAATCACATTATTTCATTTTAACTCATTTGTAGAGCCTCAAATCTGCCCCTGGAAGGCTTCACAAACTGTGCAGCATTTCAACATTAAACAATTTTAATCTAAAAGTCAGACGGGGAGTGACTCCGCAGTGCTGTAGCTTCTAAATAGCAGGTCTGACGGCGATCACGTCACACTCTCCTAAATAGTATAAACAGCATCAATTCCGCCGAAATAAAGTATTACAAATCATGAAATCTATTGGAATCTATTGAATCCACCTGGGAGAATTTACAGCATATTTTCATAAACAATTCCCCTTAATCCCTTTGACTCTTGACCGACCACCTAGATTCGAACCCATTGGATCGGGTACTGAGGAACGTCATTACGGGAGTCCATGGCCAATGCCTGGAAGGCGGTTCATGAAGTCACGAGGGTCACTGCGGTCGTGGATTTGCTCTTAACATAACGCGTCTTTGTGTACAGTTTGCATGGCAAAGGAAAAAACAAATCTCAGCAGCCTTTATTGTTTAAAGTTAATTCTGTGCTTGAGCTTTTCCACATGTTCCCGAACATTAAAGCAGAACACTGGAGCAGCTCTATAAATCTAGAGTGTCAGATGACACAACATATTATTTTGAATAAAGTTGTTGAACTGCTTCTCATTGATAATACATGAAAATGAAGGACACGGACAAAGCCGAACGCAACTGCAATACTTTGTTTTATGAAAGTTTTAAACAAGGAACAAGATTTGAAAAGAATCTTAGTTTGAACTTTCATTTACAGTCTTAAGGCAAATTAACGCAACTAATAATACATTAGGTAAACCCATAAGGTGGTGTGAGCTAGAGGTACAATTTTCTTAGCTCTTAGATCCTTAATTGTGACATTTCTGTGAATCTGCCCATTGAAAGGTGATGCTTGATAAGACGAGAGCACTTGATGTCACCATTGTAACCATTGATACAAGTGACATGATGTTTACATCATGAAGCACCAAGTCCAAATTGGTTGGCGATGTTTTTCTGATGTCAAATTTTTAATCTGATGAAAATTGAGCGAAGTAATGAGGAGGATTTTTAATCAGTTATTCAGATATATATCGATAACTACAACCTAGAAGACTTGGATGATTTTGTCCTGTGCATTGTAGCTGCAGAGTATTCTGTGTATTTGTGTCTTCATACCTGCAGAAGACCCCCGTGCCCTCCATCAGGTAACACTGCCCCCCGTTGAAGCAGTAGTTGGGCAGCATGTCGCAGGGCGAGCGGCAACTTCCGTTCACCATCTGGAACCCGACACGGCATCCGCCCATCCCGTCTGACCCCGTGTTTGGCGCCGCAGCTCCCCCTCCAGGAAGCGCCGCCCCCGGGATGAAGGAGCCGGACCCCGGGACCCGTGGCTTGGGTCGGGACCCGGCGGAGAGACGGAGGTCGTCGTCGCTCTCGTCGGTGGTGGTGCTGTAGGTGTACTCGTCGGCCGTGGGGGACACGCCTTCCTCGTAAGGCGTGAGGTAGTCGTAGCTGTCCGGCATCGCCCAGGAGGTCGTGTCACCTCCCTGCAGCTCGTGTTCCAGCGATGACGGAGAGGGCGGGGCTAGGTCAAGGCCACGGCCACGAGACGAGGGGTCGAAGAAGTCGACGTGGAGGACGTCGGGGCCAGCGGGGTTGGTGGGGGCTGAGGGCGCAGCGGTGGTGGTGGTGGTGGTGGTGAAGAGGCGGTCCATGTCGAACACGGCCGTGTCCTTGGCGTGGATCCAAGGTGGGTCGGTTTGCGGCGGACGCTCTACTCCTTCCTGCTCGCTCTCCATGACGTCCCGGTGTGGGTTGCTCGGCAACAGGTGCTCCGTCTCAGCCGAGTCGGGGCTCAATTGGGGCGGAGAGGCGACGGAAACTTCCTCCAACGCGGGTACCACCGCTTCGCCGAACATGCCGCTGCTCTGCTCGTCCTCCTCGCCGGCGCGGGCGACCCGGCCCGCCTTTGGGGTCGCAGTGGCGGGACTGGCCGGGCTGCTCATCGCGGTTACCGTGGCGACGGCCTCGTGCACCTTGAGGGGCCCCTCCTCCTCACTGAGATGGGAGGTAATATTGGCCGCGCGGTCCGGCTCGGTGGCGTTGGTGCCGACAACGTTTCCTACGAACGCAAAGAAAAAGTGTTCATGGTTATTTATTTCACACCTTAAAATGTGAATTTATTCTCTATCTTAAAATATAAATCAATCTCATACAAATCTCTCTGTATTTGTGAAACCCTGAATGCATCCATGAGCCACTCTGACCGAAACGCACTAAAATGTTCTCTACTAAAGAAACACAGCGGGGAGAGAACTTCAGCTAATTTAATGAGGTGAAAATGTTCCCGCTTGGGAGAACAGTTTGTATCGATCTGCTGAGGGAAAAACTTCAAGCTGTCAAATGGGCTCCAGGTATTGGAAAGCGTTGCTTATTAGGGAGACAGTAAACCAGCTGGGGGTTTTAAACCAATCAGAGATTTTATCAATAAATTGCAGATGTTGGATGTCTGCGATGTGGCGACATATATGTTCAATATCAAGTGTTCTTTTGCAATGGAGTCAACGTGAGCCGGATTTTGACACATTGTTCCCTTTGGATCCGAGGTAATGATATTCTTGTGTAATCTAATAACATTTGTATGTGCTGCTACACAGATTTAGCTAAAGGAAAAAAATGTCCCACTGTGCTCCCTGCAGTAGAACCCCCCCAATGATCCTGCACAAACTACGACATCAGAAGATGCAGCAACTGTTTCTATGAAAAATTCATCAATTGAGGGGTTGAGAATAAACCTGAACTACAGACACAGACGTTTACACACACAATCACCAACTGGTTCAGTTTCCCTCTTTCCAAAGACATTCTCCAACCCCTTGCTTCATGACCCCGTTGGTCCACTGCTACACGATGACATCACAAGTCCTCTCTGCATTACGAGACAGACAAAGTGGGCCAAAAGGGCGGAAAACAAATTAAAACGAGACGTGATTGGCCGTACACTTATCCCTCGGTCGATTACTTAATCCCAAGGCGGCTCGTTGAGTCATGAGAAGAGCTGCTCTACGGCCGCTCCTCCTTTGGATTAAAGGAATAATACACTAATGTACTCCAACGCAGAGCAACCGGGATTATGGATTACGGGGTTGGAGAGGGAGGGATTCGGGAGACTTTGGGGGGGCCCTGAAAGAGGGGAGGAGGGGGGTCGATGATCTTAAGGAGACAAGACAGCGTCTCGACGATTTTGTGAGCGAGCTTTTGACATGGAGGAGACGATCCTTCACGCGGTACACGGACGCCTCTATTCGCAGTGCTACTGCAATTCCCACGATGCATTTGGTGAAAAAAAATTAAAAAGCAGTACACCTATTTGTAGATAAATCCTATTAACTTTAACTATTAACGATAAAAAGAACACCATTTGTCAGTAGCCTCATCGAGTTCACGTTTACATTTTGGATTCACGTTTCAGGGGTTGGGGGTTGAATCCCCACCCTTATCACCCATGGTGAACCGTGTAGTTGTGGTATTAGTGAGGAGCTTGGTAAACAGCCTCCCCCAAATGGCATCTGCAAGGACCTTTGCGGACCGGAGATAAGCTGCGATCATGATCCTGTGGGATTTTAATCTGTCCATCACTTAATGCCTCCTCGGCGAGGAGGGTAGTTCATTGTGTATTATGATCAGCAGGACTAACAGGAAACCATCTTGAAAGATGACAGCAGTTTAAGCCAATGAGTCTATTTTATGTTCGTTTTAACACATGATATTTGTAATGAAAAAAATGATCATCCTTATTCTTGGCCTCATAAGATTTTCTTAAATGGAAGAGGAGGATTTCCAGAAACTCTTCTCTACTACTGCATTTAAATCTCCTGAGATTATAAAACTCAAGATACAACTTCACATATTTGTTAATTTTTTTCACAATTGGTATTGGTAATACATTCTTCAATTTCGTAGCCAGAAAGACTGAAAAGTGAAAATATGTCTGTGTAATGCAGAGCGAGGATACTAGTTTTTTTTCTTCTTCTTAGACAGACACATTTTTGGCTTCTTATTAGACTGATAGAAGTAAAGCGGGGAGTAAGATTCTCCCAGGATTCCCTGATGTAATCATCAGTAGACGCAGCTGTGGCCGGTGCAAAACTCAAACTCCTCAAATAAACAGATCTCGTTTGCACAGCACATCTTGGCTCAGTTTGTCTTTTCCATTTTAAAGAAATTAGTTCTGTTTGAGAGTGATAACTTATCAGATGTAATAACACACGTCCGCCCTTGAGGAAGACAGTGGCTGCTCCTCCTGCCAGTGAAGAGCATGTGCCAATGAAGGACAGTGGTCGATGAAGAGCATGTCTGCAGGGAAAAATCCGCACTCACTTTACACTGATGTATTTTCCTCATTAATGCATGGAGAAAAACGTCATCATTAGGTGGGAAGCTGACACTTAGGCCATGAGGCGCTTGACAGGTGCACGGCCTCCGTTTGGCTTCTTTTTGGCGAAGCTGCAGCTAGCCGTGTCTTTGCAGCCGAGGTCGTCCCGGGGTTAATCCTTGCGGCAGTCCCAGAATTCATTTCTGGTTCACACGAGCACATAAATTACAGGCTTTTCTGTAACCACACGTAAGCATCTTACGCACTGGATGCTTGAGACCAGGAGGACCTCAGACCTCACTCCCTCCCAAACACGCGTCCTCACGGCTCGTCGGCTTTGTCTCTCCCTCGTGTTTTCACATCAACGCACAGACCTGGTGGCAAAACACTCGCTAGGTAAAGGTCTATTTTACACACGTGCGCGGGAAGCTGCACACATCAGGGCTCAGGTGATCTGCTGAGAAGGGAGACCTCAGAGGTGTCAGTCTGCAGCAGCCTCACTGTGCATCTCCAATTAAGCCCAGTTGTCTCCCTTTCGCGGCCTCGTTGGTTTAATTGGACTAACGAGAAGAAATGTTGTGACGGACATCTGGTTCAGGAGCTCTAGAAAGTAAATTTCTCAGCGTTGCACAAAGCCCAAAAGATGCCAAAATAAAGTCTTTATGTATCTAGGTGGAACATATTCTTCCTCATGATATTATTTTACAGTTTATGAAAGAAGTTTACTACAAGAAAAAAATGTTTTTCTTGTTCAGATCATTTGGGTTGTGCAGAAAGTATACCTAACCTCATTAAAGGCAGTAATACTTTAGCAAAGAGAGGTTTTAAACAAATTCAAGGCCTCATATTTTTCATTTCATACTTCAATTCTGTTTTGCAGAGAGATTTTTCATAAACTGACCAAAATGCCACTAAAGAGAGAAAAACATCGTAAAAAAATAGGAAAATTACTGCTTTACCACTTCTTACTTTACAGAATGAATAATTCATCCGTGGTTTTCTTTGATAGTAGTATTATGTAGGATACCGTACACTACATTTGATATTAAATGGCAGCCTGGAACCCAACCTCGCACAATGAAGTGCAGACTTTCCTCTCTTTGGTTGCCAATGAATGAATGTCCCGTTAAACACAATGTTTCACTCCATGTTGCTATGGCGACCAACTAAGAATTCACAGAGTTGGTGCGATCCGTTCTGGAACACAAAGTCCAGAAAAGTTCTGACGCCACAAAGTGATTCAATAAAAGAGCAAAACGGGTTGTTTCTAAGAGCATTTAAGGCAAAAACCAACAAGGACCAGAGTTAGACTCCTGGCAGGCGACTCGTCAGCTAGCGGGGTCGGGGTCCGGTCGAGCCCACAAAACTGATGGAATAAAAGCGCCTTTGTTTGTTTTCCTCCCACGTATCATGAGATAATCAAATAGTATTACATAAGACGATTCCTCAAACTGCACGTCTGTTTATATTTGTGTGTGTGTGTGTGTGTGTGTGTGTGTGTTTATGTGCGTGTTGTCGTTCTGCCAGTATCACCCACTGGTAATTGGGTTGGCCTTCAGCTCCTCTGGTGAAGGGTGTGCATGGTCATAATGAGAAGAGTTTGGCTTGTATTTCTGTATGTGTGTGTGTGTGTGTGTGTGTGTGTGTGTGTGTGTGTGTGTGTGTGTGTGTGTGTGTGTGTGTGTGTGTGTGTGTCTGTGTGCATGTGTGTGTCAGACTGATTGTTTCGGGGTTGATGGCACCTCGAGGCCAAGTGCTGCTAGCCTGCGCTGGCGAGCCGCCGACCCTCGGCCCCTCGCCTTTTGTTCAACCCAGACCAGTTTAGGGAGCGGCGTGCAGGAATATGGTGGGCGGGAGGGGGACTGTGACAAACCGTAAAGAAGAACCTGATTGGTTGTGACAGTTAGGGCCCGCCAGTCAGTTTACTGACCCAGACAGGACGGAGAAGGGGAAAGGTTGGACGCGGGATGGGAAACAAAAGAAAACTATTAGCTCCCGTAGAAACAATATTTATGCACTATACTATATGCGCTATATTTATCTGTTTATCTATTTATCTGTTATCGGTTTTATATATATTTAATGTACATTGTATATATTAAGCAAAAGCCTCTTTGACTCAATCTCATTGATTTCAGCGTCAAATACCGGCACCTCAGGACAACCGCACACACACACACACACACACACACACACACACACACACACACACACACACACACACTTCTGTTTTTTCATTCGCTCACTTGGGAAAAATCAATGTTAACGCTGAGCGAAAGTATAAAAACGCACCATTTTTATACCTTCGCTCAACGGTGCTCAATAACATAGATATAAGGAGGAAACCCGAACATCTGCCTTCGGCTAATTGAAAACCTCTGCAATGACACCACCCCCTCCCCCTTTTCTCTAAGCATTCCTGTCTCTTTTTTCTCCTTCTATCACATAAATCCCTTTCATTTCTTACTCCACAGGTGGTGGGATAGAGAGGAAGGATGTGTTGCCATAGAAACGCTCTCGGCCTCGCTAGATGAGATCTGCATCGGCAAATATTAAACACACAAAAAAAAAAGTCATGCAACACGACATAATAACCTGTTTTAAACTGAAGAGCTATGCATTTATCAGGTGGAAAGACGTGCATCTTGTGTGTGTTTGTGTGCTCGGACATGTGTGCACACATGCAGGTGTTACCAATAATGCATACAACACATTACATGTTAAGTGCATGCATACTGTATGTGTGTATCCATGCATTTTTTTACACTGTGTAACCTGATTTTGAACTACAACTTAAAATGACACAAACACACACAAACTCTCCCCTCTTACACTAGTATTTTTCTCAATTAATCATTAACGAAACAAATATATTTATAGAATTACAGAAGACTCCAAATGAACGAGAACAATATATATATATATATATGGGAGGACAGAATGGTGATATGTCAGCAGCAACAGCAGAAGAAGAAGAAGAAGAAGAAGAGGGCTGGGGAGGCAGCACTGAGAGGGGAGGGGCGCTCGTGTGTGAGCATGAACTCAATGACTCGCTTCACCAAGGACACGCTGACATGAAGACGCACCGTAGCGAACACACACACACACACACAGATAGGTGCAAGCCTACCCACAAAGAAAAAAAGATGTGCTTCATATTCCATCTTCCATCTTTTTTTTCACCGTGTCTCTCTCTCAGACACACGCACACACAACCTGAACACACGCGCACAAACATGTAAATTACTGTTCAAGGGCACCCAGAGTTTGAGAAGAACGCCAACTCAGCAGCGCTAAAATAAAAAACACAAAAAAGCCAACACACCACTGTACATTAATTGTTTCATCCTTCAAGGACCGAAGCTGTCAGGCCGCACGTGAAACTTTTTGGCGGCCCGTTCGATGACCTTCTGCACCTGCGGCGAGGACGGCGACAATGACACACAACTGTCACACCTGTGGGTCGGAGAGGCGGCGAGAAAAAGCACCTGGACACAGACACCGATGATGAGAAACATCTGCACCAAGCGACACCTCCTTACAGGTGCAGTGAGTAGAGATTAGGGGATTTATTGCAAGAATGGAATATGTTATGTGTTGTCATTCAATTGAGGAATTGTTGAGTTTATATTAAAATGAGTATTTACATACACACAATATATGTGTATGTAAATATCTACAGTTGCCCAAAGAAGAAAACAACAAAGCCTGATGGTGTCTAACTCTAAATAGATCATAATTTACTTAATAAACGTGCTGTATTGAAGAACACTTGAAACTAGCAGAGAGCATTAAGTCATGATCGCAATGTTTACAATGTCCAAAAAAAGAATACAAGTTTGAGATACTCGCATTGGCATTGGCATTGAACCCCCCTGATTTATCACACAGAAAAGTTTTTAAAATAAAAAGAAACCAATTCATTAAGGGTACTGGAGTCATTATTATTGATCGAACCGAGCTCACTTTACAATCAGCCTTTAAACTAAGAGGTGGGGTTAACGACCATAGTGACACATCA
This sequence comes from Gasterosteus aculeatus, assembly GCF_964276395.1. Taxonomy (NCBI): domain Eukaryota; kingdom Metazoa; phylum Chordata; class Actinopteri; order Perciformes; family Gasterosteidae; genus Gasterosteus; species Gasterosteus aculeatus. The sequence goes on along the minus strand of NC_135707.1, from coordinate 5,741,640 downwards.
TCTTGTTTGGTTGCAGCGCTTTTCTGTCGTTGCTGCGCTGCATCACATCTGCCCTTCTTGGATGTTAAATCCGGATTCAAAACAGTATTTGCACTGCCGACAGTGAAGTGAGTTCATCTGCCAAAAACTCATTATGTAGATATGACGAATACACGAGTACCAACAATGATATCATCTACAGTTTAAAGCTGGTGGATGATGGACTACATTGACAGTGGGTGTGAACACACACACACACACACACACACACACACACACACACACACACACGTGTATGGTCAGTAGGCGTAGAGCCACCAAACTTGGCCAATCCAACCAACATTTTCGGGCCCTAATTAAATTCAAAGCGCGAAAGACCATTTTGGCGGCGATCCGACGACACTGTTCCGCCAGCTGAGCCGGCGTCAGTGGATGGTGTGCGGTTTCCATGACGACAGGGAAGGCGCAGGGGAGAGACTTGGAAGCCATTGTTCACCCATAAGCAGAGCTGCAGACGGCATTAATCGCTACCGCTGGTTTGCTATTGACTTCTGCACATGCGTTTCTTTAAACGTCTGGATTGGGTTAGCAGCGGAGTCACGGAGGGAGGACTTTGGCTGGAAGATGAACCCACTGCACATCAAAGATAATGTGCCAGCAAGCAGATATGTGTCAGCAGGCCAGAGGAGGAGGAGGAGGAGGAGGGGGGAGACGAAGGGCATCAAAGAAGATTCACCAGTCCGTCGTCACCTATCTACCAGCTCAGCCGTGCGTGGGGGTTTAGGGGGGGGAAGTCGAGGACAGGAGGGGCGGCCACACGGATGGAGGAGAATTGCAAATGGCCACCGGAGGAATAAAGCCCGATGGGTAATGACTGACGCCGTTCCAGTCGGGGCGATTGGCCTCGGCGGTCTGGGCAACATTCACAGATGTGGGGCGAGCTGCCGCTGCCCCGCTTCACCAATGAACCCAAACAAACTGTGTGTGTGTGTGTGGAAAGAAGGGGGTCGGGGAGGTGGATTAGCCCTGGGGGGTTTTAAGGCGTCTGCACCAGATCTGCCAACCTCTTTTTCGTTAAATATCCACCTGAGCTGTCAGAGACAGCCTTCCAGCTGCAGCATCAACGAAAAGGGACACAATTATTCCTGAAGCGGAGTTATGAAGCGCTAATGAGCGCTCAAAGGTGAGCAGATGTGAAGACAAGATATATTTATTTTTCTGATTTCCTGTATTGATTTCGCACATATTGAAGATTTCTCCATATTTCTTTTTGGCAATCGCATGAATCTAATAATGCCAGCATGTCTGCGAGCTTGTACACCGATCGGGTCCAGGATGAAATATTCCTGCAACTGCTGAACGGATTGCTTTGGAAGTTTTCACAGACGTTCATGTTCCCCAGAGGATGAATCTCCGAGTCTTCCTCTGGCCAACAGCTACAGAGAATCCGAGGCATCACCACGCAGAGCAAAGAAATACTCCAGCGCATAAACATCATAAAGGCAAATTGATGCTTTCACACTTAAATTCTTTAAGAGACTATAACAAGAGGCCATCCATCTATACATCTATTGATCAGCTACACCCGTTAGACAGACACATAAGTCCCTTCCTGCATTTGCTGCATGGGCGACAGTGTGAAACTGGTCACGTTTCAGGTAAAATTACTGTACGATTGTGTTCTGAGTGAAAGCCGGAGCATTCGGGTAAAAGCATTCAAAAGCCATCCCTAGAGGTTGCATCGACGCCGCCTGGTGTTTCAGAGGAAAATGTTCTCAAACGTATTGCGTTCGTGTAAAGCAAAGTCAATAGAGAAACACCTGCAGGCTGAAGAGAGTCACTGCTGAACTGAACCTGTGTTCTTTGCCTGGAGGAGGGCGGAGAACCAGGAAGACAACCAGCGCCGGCCCGAGGAGAAGTTTAATCCCTAACAACCTCAAACCATACACTGACTAGGAAGTAGACGTGGTCATCGCAACGTCGTCCATTGGTTGGTTGAGTGACGGTTTGAAGACAGGAGTTCGGCCCCATCTTGGATTACGTCCATCGCCATGTTGTTTTTTTGTCCCGACCAATAAATGGAAGTTACCACACTTGGAATGCGAAGGAGTGAAGTGGAAACGCGGTGTACCGCTCCGGGGGAGACCTGTCAATCACAGGACTCCCGCCCTAAAGCACCCCCGGCTTTAGGTCTATTTGACTCTAAATTGACAATTAGTTACTAGATGAACATCATGCTGAGTTGAAGAAGACTTGAAATTAGAGATTTAGCCTACAAACCGCCAAATAATCTCCCAAATGTGCATATATTCATCCTGTGATTGACATTTCACATGTTACATTATACCTGAAGAACAAATGCACTTGTTCCGAGAAAAGAAGAAACCCTCATTTAATTTGAAAGGAAAACAGAAGCGGCTGAAGACAGAAAGGACCCACACTGATCAGTGATCCACATCCTTAAATATTTGGCTCGTTTCTCTTGGATCTTCCACTGCTGGACGCTTTTACCCTCTTCCAAACTCCAGATTAAACACAAATGAAATGAATGAAAATATCTTTTTTTTTCAAGGGGGGGTCACTTCGATTCTAAATCACACTGCATGAACGGCAGCCAGTGCCATGAAAAGAATCGGCCAGATTATATCGGATTATAACGGCAGACTGATTTCATCCCGTGCACGTTCCTGCATTAATAATCTGACAGTAATGTGGGCCGCTGTGCGCAATGAATCTTAGACAAAGGGATGGCGAGCCAGAGGACGAGAGCCTATACGTGTCTTTGTTTTATGTTTACCCTGGTGGGGTTCTCTCTCTCTCTCTCTCTCTCTCTCTCTCTCTCTCTCTCTCTCTCTCTCTCTCTCTCTCTTTCTCTGTGTATCAGAATGTCCGTCCAGATCCCCTTCATGAATTATTCATAACCCCCCCCCCCCCCCCGGCCCTAATCCTCGCCTTTGTGTGGCTGTGGCGGGGATCTGGTTTACTGCGTCGGGCTGGACGCTGTCACTGTCACACATCTCTGTGATTCCTTCTGCTGGGGCTTCAAATGCCGACGACAATAGCTCGTGTTGATTTAGACGTCTGATCGGCTCTTAAAATGTCCCTGTAAGCTCTTATCCCTTCGGTTAGTGCAGCGAGCTGAATGCTGTCTTTTTAACCCCCCCCCCCATCCCTCCTCCCAATGCTGTACAATCAGAATGTCTGTAATAAAAGCATCCAGGCAGTCGTAGGTTCATATGATGGATATTGTGATGATATCATTACTCATTTGACTGTGTAATCGTATGATATTTCATCTTTTGTCCTGATTCTACAGTGTGTGGCTCTGGTGTCCAGCGGGTTCACGTTGACCTCATTGTTACCTCCTATGTGTCTCTGTAATGTCCGTAAGGGCTCAGATTGTCTACTTGTCTCTTCATTGTGACCCAGTTTTGTTTTTTGGCTTCAGTGTCATCTGTAAAATTGTGTGTACTAATTGGTCAATCATGACACGTGTGTGTCCCTTATGCATTCATTGAAGATTCTTATAAAGATTTGAATAATCTTGATTTTGATATTTAGCCAATGTTTGCTTTACTATCCTTTAAAAAAATGTGTTGTATTCACATTTTTGAGAGCTGATTCTCCTTAATCTGTTTTTTTTTTCTATTCCGTTTCATTGACCGTGAATTCAATAGAACGTGTAGAAGAATGTCACAGAATAATCAACCCATACCAGTTGAATATGAGATGCCTTCTATCATCGAGCCTCACTGACCTCCACTCGGACTGTGGAAGTGGGTTCAGGTACCTCGAACCCACAGAGAGGAGGTGCTGCTGCAGCCACCAAACAATTACAAGAAATCAAGCTTTTTTTTTTCTTTCACCGTTAGGGGCCGTTTCTTACCGTGGACCGACAGCGGGACCAGGTGCAGAGCCAGGACGCACGACAGCAGCGTTAGTCTCCAGCATCCTGTGCAAAAGCTCGCCTCCTTCCCCTGCATCCTCGCCGTGCAACGATACAGCAATATTATGATGTGGAAAGAAAAGGGGGGGGGTGGGGGGGGGGTCCTGTTCTAATAGTGATATTGAGAGTTCAAAAAAATGGCGTGTAAAAAGTAATCCGGTGGTGTGTTGGATTGGTTGAACGTGCAGTCTAGACTCCAGCCTCGCTGCGCTGCGCCTCCATCGCCGCTCGGTCTCAGCTGTCTCCTCCGGTCCGTCGCCGCTCCGCGCACTCGGCTCACTTAAGCGCACTGATGTTCGGCTACGGCTCCATTGCCACAGAGCGGCGAGGCGAGGGTGGGGGTGGGGGGTGGGTGGGTTCGGGTGGGGGCGGAGAAGGGGGGTGGTTCGGTTCGTCTTCGTTGGGCTCGGTCGGACTCGGTGCTTTTGGGCACTTCAGAGGGGAACAAAACGCACGACGGAGTGCAGCGCGCGCGGAAGCCTTCTCATCTTCTGGAGGGAGGGGGGGGGGGGGCAAAAGGAGGGTTGTTTGGTGACCCCCACCCGCCCCTTTATCCCTCCTCCCCGCTTTTCCTAAGACGCGTCCCTCCTCCTCTCCATCTTTCCTTTTCCTTAGAACTTGTTTCTCTGTTTTAGTCTTTTAATAGCAAAAGAAACTGTTGTCCTCTTTGCTCCATCGGCGGACATTTTCTTCTCATCTTCCTCTTCAACTTTCTTTAACTCTTTTTAAACATTTTACTTCCCTTGTTTTTTTTTGCAAAACATGTTCTTCCGATCCCCCACCGAAAATCTCACCATGGTCCAGACGTCTTCTTCTTCTTCTTCTTCTTCTTCTTCTTCTTCTTCTTCTTCTTCTTCTTCTTCTTCTTCTTCTTCTTCTTCTTCTTCTTCTTCTCCTCCATTCCGTCCGTCCGTTTGTTTCAAACTTCCATCCATTCTTTCATTTCCCCAAACGATTCCTCATAAAAATTGTCAAACCCTTTTCCTCTCCTAACTCCTGAATCCTTTTTACCACCTTCTCCCTCTTTTCCAGATGTTTTCTCTTACTGTTTTCTGCTTTTGTTCTCATCATAACAGCAGTTATGATAGTACTTTTTTCCACCCTGCTGCTCCTTTCCCACAATGTTTCCTAACCATCTTGTTTCCTAAGCATCCCTCCTTTCCTCAGTTGTTTCTCTTTCTCAGACTTTTTTCATATTAACTTGTTTAATCTTAAACAACTTTTTAAAATCTTGTTTCCCGTTTATCTGGATTAGAAAAGTTTGTCCTCTCTCCTACTTACAAATACAAAATATCGTTTCCTTTCTATTCCTCCTCCTCCTTTACTTCCCTCCTCCATCCGTCTCCTTCCCCCCTGTCCCCTTCCCCCAAATGTCCCTGGAAACACATCACTCCGCCTCGTCCTCCAACTCTTATCTTCTCAAACTTTTGAGTCATTTTCATCTTAGTGTTGGTGCACACAAGGGAAATCGGTTTATTTTCAAAGGAGATTAACCTCCGTGCATCATCGTGTGTGTGTGCGTGCGTGTGGGTGTGTGCGTGTGTGTGTGTGTGTGTGTGCGTGTGTGTGTGTGTGTTTCAGAAGCAGTTTGCGGTTATGTAATAACAAAGTGTTGTTTGATGCCGTCAAAACAACAAGCTTTGTATAATGGCAAGCAAACAAAAGAGGGGAGGAGGAGGAAGGGGGGTGTGGGGTGTCTGGGTGAAAGAGAGGGGGGGGGGGGGGGGCATTGGGGAGGGATTGGGGGATGCACACGGGGATGAATGCCCAAGGGCCCCAAGTGGTGGGGGTCGTGGGCATTCTTACACACACACACACACACACACACACACACACACAAAAAGCATAAAGAGAGAGTGGCTGGACAACAGGAGATGTTTGTGTCTCTGTGTATCTCTGTGTGTGTGTGTGTGTGTGTGTGTGTGTGTGTGTGTGTGTGTGTGTGTGTGTGTGTGTGTGTGCATGGTTGTTGATGTGTACATGTGAGAAAAATTGCAATGCCAACAAAATCAAATCCGAAATGTTTAGTGGAATAGAAGAAATGTGTTCGCCGAATTGTGAAAAGTAGGTCAAGTGGACATTTTTGGTGGCTTTTTTTAAAATCACATTAAAAAATGGTCCCTTTTCTGGCAGAGGCGCACACGTCTTTCAGCGCACACGTCTTTCAGCACACGGAAGACGGCGTGTAAGTGTGTACAACTACCGTGCACCTGTTATTCGTCTTTCTGCCCCCAAACAACTGGCAGCGTATTCCTCATGAGCACAATGGGATCACATTGCAAATGATGACCTTCCTGCTCATTCCTGCTTTTATCTGGTTTCACTGGACGATTGTTGTTTTTTAAATCTATTTCTCGGTGTGATGCCGATATGAGCCGACGGCAGCGCTCACAGAGACAATAACAGAAGTCATGACATCTGTTAGGAACTTTCAGGGCACATTTCCTCCGGTGGCGTCGTCCGTCCAACCGAACCAAACCAACCTCTAAACACAACGGTTAAGAGACTTCATCACTCCTTTCAACTTCATCAAAGGTGGTGCAGACCCCCTCGCATTTCACAATAAAAGCTCCATGTATACACAGCCCTAATTCTATACGGCCGTGGGGTGTGTTCCAGTATTTAATTAATGTACAGCTATGCTGCCCGATTGAGGGTCACGCGCTGTTGTTGTGACCGTCCAGACCGTTTTGCTCATATTAAATAGGGTACAGTGCTCATCAACACATGGATTAGGGGCAATATAATCCCTCTTTTTTGTTTAAAAAACATAAAGCCACGCCTTCCCCCCCACCTTCACTTCCATTTGCATCGGATTCAAAGATGTTAAAAGGGGGGTGTTTGGCTCCTTTCCCAATGACAAGTCTTTTTTTCACCTTTGACTTCACAAATGTGCTGTAAAAGCTGGTTTGCAGACTAGAAAATGCCAATTTGTTGTACTTATATGTCATGCCTGAAAGAGTATTTGCTCTTTCTTCAAACTCTGTGACTAATTTGTACTTACTGCAAGAAACATATTATTTGATCTTTTTTTTTTAATTGATTAAAGGAATAGAAAAACATGAAGCAAAGAACCACTTCTCTTTTTCATTTGCCAGAAAATAGGGGAGAAAAAGCAGCGGCTTGGACCCATTACTTTATGAACAAAGCTCTCTCATGGATAGTTTAACTATTTTGTAAGAGCTTTTCTAGCCAATCACAACAAAGCCGGAAAGAAACAATAAAGCAGCGGAAAGATAGTTTTTTAGTTGATGTTAACACCTGCACAAGATAGATTAACTATACACCTCTTATATCAGAAAAGAGTGATCTGTTCCTGGATCAAATTTCTGCCAATTCAAAATTATTCAGGCATTCACCCACAAACACAATACACCGGTGTTCAAGTGAAACAGCAGACCTGCAGTCATTTTATGACCTATATGCATTTATGTATCATCCGCTCTGCCGAGAGGCTGATTGGCTGCAACCTGCCGTCTCTCCAGGACTCGTTCGCTCCCCGGACCCTGAAGCGTGCTAAAAAGATTGTAGGCATAGCCTTATATTTTATTTTATTTTGTTGTCTCTGTATCTGTCTTGTTGTGCATTGTCTAACTGTCTGCTGTTACGCACCAACCGCCAAGTCAAATTCCTTGTATGTCTGACATATTTTGGTAATAAATGTTTCCTGATTGCTGTTTCCTGATGATGGTATAATTATGGTAACAAGAACAGAATCTGGCCTTGGAGCTTGTTTGTCGTTTTCTACCCGTGTGGAAATGAGAGTTTTTGTAACCACTCTTCTGCTACACATCGGCTGAGAAAGACTCTCCTCCAGTAAGAGATGTTAGTCAAAATCCACAGGTCAAGCCAAGTCCTCGAGCGCCTGCGTCGGCTCATATGTTTGATTATTTAAACCTGTGCTTTACATTCTATGAATTCCACATATACGGTAGAGTCCAAAGTCTCGCCCCTCCTGGTTGGAAACAATGGGACCTTTTATTTAGAATCAACATGCACAAATCATGGTGGAAGTCATTGCAAAATAAACACTAACGAAACTACGATTCCTGTCTCGTAGCAACAATGTCCCTTTTTTTCAACTGCTTCGTTTCTATTAATATTCTTTCACCGCTTCTCTTTTTTTTATTGTCTTTCCTTCAGCGAGAAGCGCCGGCCTGCTGTGCTTGATAACCAGAGCAGAAATAAACAGTTTGTACCCCCCTCACTTCAGTCCCGCAGTCCTTAAAAAAGGTGCTAAATACATACAGCCTCAATCACACTGTACATAGCATTTAAAACTTGTTGCTAGTGTGCAAACAAGCATGTTGTGGATGGTGAAACAGGCCAACCGTGTGTGTGTTTTTAATATTTGTTGAGGTCTAATAGTGTAAAATCAGTGATTCACAAAGAGCAATTCACTTTTGTCTAAGTTGAGAAAAAACAAAAAACATAAACAAAGAATTTTACCTAATTCTGTGAATGTTTGTGCAAAACTGTATGTGGAAAGATTCATGTACGTGCATCTGCATCTTTACATGAACCTCTTGTAATTCTTTGCCTTCATGGAGCATTGGTTGGATGGCTCTCACTGTGACGGATTTGGAAGGTTTCCATCACTAAGAAAATTAACAGGTTGATGTCCAATATCAATCATCAAAAGTGTTACTTATCCTGACAGAATTCTTCTCTTTTCTCTTTCAGAAACTCAGATTTTCCTGCAGTAAAACCTTTTAAATAAACAGTTGCCCCCCGTGACTCCTCACATTCTTTTTGTTCACGGCCCACAAGCAAACGCGTTCGGCCATTCTTAATATAGTATTCACCAAATCACAAATTTGCCCTTCACAATTTGCAACACGTTCTCAGTCCACAGATTGTGCAAATCAATCCTCGAGGATGACAACAGATGCGGCGGCAAATGTTTGTCCCGATTCGTCACCATAATCATCATAATCACCACCACCGTCTCTGTCAGTGCCGTCGTGATTATCATCCCGCCCGTTGTCGCTCAGATGCTTAATTTAGTCCCAGAGCGGAGAATAAATGACAGCAGATATATCCGATGGTTACAAATGTGAGGGAGTTTATGATAATTCAAAGCGACCGCTGTCTTGTTTTTTCTCGTCAATCTCCAAAAGAGTCCGACGAACAACAGGGAAGAATAATGGCTTGAGGGATGGGGGGGAGGTAACAGGGGAGAAAAACAGGGGAGGAAAGGAGAGGAGAGGAGGACAAAGTGGAAGGCCGCGTGGGAGGGAAGGGAGATGTCTCCTTCAAGCTCATGTGGCGCCGTGAACCGCTGGCCTACTTTAGCCTTCTCCATTTTTTATGACACGTGCGCACACTTACTGCACATTGACACACACACGCACACACACACACACCCTCCTAAGCATGCACACAGTAAAATGTCA